>NC_137072.1:81847253-82492463 GCF_951640355.1 Cnephaeus nilssonii | reverse complement strand
CCATCAGGCCTAAGAACTAGCTGCAACTACTCTGAAAGAACAGCTGCACTGAGGCCCACCCCACAGCACAGGATTTATTTCAGTGGGGCAATGGTATCCACAGCATCTGTCCCTTGATAGTGTTGCTTGTGGAGGTGTTTGGGAGGTGCTTTGATGAGATCCGAAACTGTCCACTGGTGTGCTGGCTCTAGGGCCTCCTGGGAGGTAAAAGACAAAATCATCTGCCACCTGTGTTTTGCCAGGGTCACCCAGCATGAGATACAAAGTGATCTGCAGATGACTGTTACTTGTGTTGGGCTTGGAGGTACATAGGAGAATCCAAGCTGTGAACCAAGGCCAGCGGCTGCTATTGCCAGGCCTGGGACCACTTAGTAAGATGTATGGAGCATGCCTAGGTTAGGTGCTGCTAGTTTGAGAGATTTTTGGAAAGTCTGAAGCATGAGACAGGATGGGTCATTCATATGGAAAAGGCACTGCAAGCAGTTTGGGTGGGCCGGTAAGTTAGGTGTGATGGAGTCTCAAGGAAGCACCAAGGCAGAACAAACTATGATAGGCAGGTTGATGGAAACTCAGATATCATGCTCACCTCTGGCTGTGTGGAGGGCTCAATAAAGGGAAAATGTTCTCTGTCAGCACTTTTCTCTGGGAGAAAGCTGCTCCACCAGCTATAGTCCTGATGCCAGATAACTCACTTCCTCCTTGTATGTTCCTGGTGACTTTTTAGCTGCTACTCAGTGCTGGATCTCAGAGTGAGTGATTCCAAGTAAGACTGTGTACGGACCCTTTAAGAGGAACACCTGGGACTCCAGCAGTGCTCCATTCTCAATCAGCCAAAATTCCTGCTAGTTTTTACAACCAGTAGTTATGGGGACTTTTCTTCCTGGCATTGGAACCCTGGTCTAGGTGACCTGGTATGGGGCTAGGACCCCTTACTCCTCAGGGGGGCTTCCACAGCTGAGATATCCCTCCTAAATTTTATCTGCCACACATGGGTGTGGGACCAGCCCATTTCTTGTCTCTGTTCCTCCTGCCAGTCTTGATGTGGTTTCTTTGTATCCGCAGTTGTAGGACTTCTGTTTAGTACATTTTAGGCAGTTCTGAATGATAGTTGTTTTGTAGATTAGTTGTGCCACCAGCTTTTCTAGAGGCCATTTCTTGTTAACTTTGATCCCACAATCTTTCAAACAATACCTGATCAATCAACATAGTTTCAAAATATCCAGATGGTAACTCTTTCTCACTGTCTTCTACATCTTGTACATCTTGGTCTAATTCACCATCATCTCTCATGGGGATTATTGTACTATCTCTAATCTTGCCCCTCTTCCTTATACTTCATTCTCTCAACAGAGTAACCAGAGTGACATAATCAGAACAATACCAGTTGTGAAATTTGTCTGCTCAAACTCCTCAGTCATCTCACATCTAACTCAGAATGATCTTCATAGTCCATCAACCTCTTTCTGCAAGCCTGATGACCTAATGTTAACCTTCATTTACTCCTCTCTTTCCAGAGACTTCTTTTTTGTTCTGTGAACACATCAGGTATACTTGTTTTGTTTTTCTTTTTGTCTTTTTATTAGTTTGCTTGTTTGTTTTTGGCTTAAGAGTCTTTGCAGTTGCTCTCACTTTATTGAGACACTTTCATGCATGCCCTACTCTCTCACTCCCTTCAAGTGTTTGCTCAAATGTCCTATTTTGAATGAGTCCTTCCTTGACTAGCCTACTTAAAATTACTTCCTATCCCATTATCAGCTTTCCTTACTTATACCCTTTTTTTTTTAAATTAGCTGATACACTGTATATCTTATTTGTTTAAAATCTGTGCCTGCCCCATTAAAATTAAAGAACAACATTATGGATTTTTGTCAGATTTCTTGGCTGCTGTATTTCTAGTACCTTGGAATACTGCTTGATTTATAATCTTATGCTCATGAATTGATGAATTGTTATAAATGAAATATTACATTTTATGGCTGGTGGTTTTTGTTCTTTTAGAAAATTGATCACCTATTATTACCAGTAGAGATACCATCCCTAGAAAAATATTGCCTCTATTTTATGTACAGTTTTGATCTAGATAAAGGACTAAGTGTCAATTTATTTCATGCAGGTAATATTAAAGTTCACATTATTTATTGAATAACAAAATATAGATCTTTTGCAGTGTTCAGAAAAATGCTGACATTTCATTCAGTAAACAAAATACTCTAAATAAATATAATATGTGACAGTATTACCAGTTCTCTAATAAATAAGTTGACAAAAAACAATAAATTAAATTACATAATCATTGTAAATTGTGGAAAACCACAATGCATATCAAATATTAGATATGTCTGATATGGTGTATAAAAATCCATTCACATAATTTACATAGCATTTTCCCCATTAGCCTTAATGCCTATACCCAAGAGTTATTTAAAATACTTTTATCTCATAATATTATTAGAAAATGTAAATAATAATATCTTTTGGGTATAAAGAATACCAAGTTTTTGTTTTCCTCTTGAACCAATTCTTTCATTAAATATCAATGAAATATAGCATACAAGGTCACATTAACTACATAATATGTTAGGAAAAACTTATTCAGTGACAAGCCTATATTCATTTTAAGATCATTCATATGCTCAGCATTAATGAAATAGAAAAGTTACATTAATTCACAACTTTGTAAACACACACATACAAACACGGTCTGCAAGTTGATAAATGAGGCATTTATCATGGAAAATGAACTGTCAGAATCTTTTTGTTTTCCACTCCTTTTTAAAAATTCTTTTAACTTTCAATATAGCATCTTTTTGTTCAGGGAAATTTGTGTTTAAAAATATATGTAATTTTTAAAGAATTTGTCTTTGAATTTTTTTTTCCTCCAAACTAAGTATATATATTCACATATTCACATATGTATTTTCCTCTATTATCTAACTCTTTATCCTCCTTATATTTATTTTTTGAATTGTTTTAAACATGTGTTTTCATAATAGTTGTTTTTCTTGCCTTTTTGGTTTCAACGATTTTTTAAGGTTCTTTGTATTTTAGATTAAGTACATATTTTACCATGTACTATTCCTTGGCAATCAATTATTTTTTTAGTGATACATCATTTACATAACTGTAGGTTATAATTTATTTTAATGTACATCAAGATGAGTTCTTAAAGTTGGGTATAGATGCTTTGGTCATGTTTGTAAACTAAAAATAAAATATGAAAGAGGAAAAGAGAAATTTTAACATACATAAAAGAGGATACATTATAGGAAAAGTCTTAATGAAATATGTTAGTCCTAAGAATGAAAACATTTGACTCCTCAATTTAAGACAAGATATAAGGAGACAGAGATTTTGTGTGTATATATGTTTATGTACTATTATATGAAAACAAAAAAAATTGGACTTCAAATTTGGTTATCTCACTTCTGTGAAGTAAGAGGAAAGGTTGTCTGTTATAGTAAAAAATACATGATTTTTTGAGTATTAAATTCCTGTTTTAAGTGAGTTGCATTTTAGAATAGAAACTGTTATACCCTTTAGAGGTAAACAATTCAATATATCAAGTCTTCTCTTTTGGTCTGAACAAAGTTCAAAGTTGATTACATATAAGGTGACAAATGTAAAATTGTGAAAGGACTAAAAAGTCAATATTACTTTAACACTTATATCACAATAGTGGAGTAGACACTATGATAAGCCATCAGGGATGCTTTGTTCTGGTTCTTTGTGATTTCTAAATAAGTAGGAACTTTAGTTCTTTAATCAGTGGAGTAAAAATAGAAATCACCCCAAACATTATCCAACTTATTTGGAAAAACATAGGAGGCTATTTGGGTAATATTCTGTGCAGAAGGAAGGATCAATTGTCATCTATGTTTTTTGAGTTTGGGAAATTTATACTATGTGAGGTAGAGACAGAATTTGTGTTTGCCTTTTCACATTGCTTTACATGGTGGTGGTGTAGTGATGATGATATGTCATCTTTAATTCTTCATGACAATGTGCTTGTGTTTATTTTTGGTTTATTGAGCGCATCAATCATTAGCAAAATGAAGGATTAGAAGTCTGCATTTAACATATGATAATTTAGTTAATCCACCTGCAAATATTTGGCTTTTTCTGACCTTGCAGTAACTTTAAGCAGTTTAAATGGCAGGTGTATATGTTATGCCCAACATATAGTGAAGAATTACTGTAATTATTTGAGAGTTGTTTATTTGGGAAATAGGAATAGAGATTGTCCAGATCATCAAGGTCATGTATATTTACTGATACCTAGACTTACTTTAAATATTTAATAGGAGCTAAAATGGGGCATTTGAAGTGTCATTCGCTTAGTTCAGTGATGGCGAACCTATGACACGCGTGTCAGCACTGACACGTGTAGCCATTTCTGATGACACGCGGCCGCTGAGGCGGCCGCATGCCGAGGATGAAACATTTGCTGCTCCTGAGGATGAAACATTTGCGAAATAATGTTTTTTTCCTCAAAGTGACACACTACCCGAGTTATGCTCAGTTTTTTGGCGAAGTTTGACACACCAAGCTCAAAAGGTTGCCCATCACTGGATAGGAAGGCAAGAGCACCAGTTCAGAAGTTGTAACACAGGTATTGTATGGTAACTCTTGTGCATTCTCAGTATTTCTCTCCGTGTGGTCTACAAACTCTAACAGTGTTTCATTGCCCATGAACTGTCTCATATCTTGCTGTTGCACCAGTAGAACATAGCAATCTGCTCATATTCTTCAATGGCACAGGTATCAGCCTGGCTCTCCTATCCTCTCTGGCTGGCTCTAATTTTACCAAGTTATATAATCCTTCATCTACTTCCTTTTGTGGTGGCAAAGTAGCTCTCCCTATCTCTAACTTTGCATTCTACCATCTTTCTAGTTTTGCTGTTGCTTTAACTATATTTTAAACATGTATCCTCACAGTTGATTGAAAACTGAAGAAATGCCTACTACTTGTTTAGATTCTTTGCGGTGAACAGTTAGTCTTTGCCACCTACTAAACTGCTTTAAACCATGGTGCAGAAACTTCTTGCAATATGTTTTAAGTAACCAAAATGGAAAATCCAAGCAGACTGTTGCCTGTGTTTAGCCTTGTGATTTACAGACAGCTGGTAGAGATAAGCACTAACGTAATCTAAATCTTGTCTGAGTTTCCCAAACCCAGCATATGAACTGCAAATTCTTTATAGCCTTTTTTGGAGGTTTAACCATAGGAGATAATGATAGAGCAGAAGGAACATTGAATTTGGATTTAGAAAATATTGGTTTATACCCTTACTCACTAGCTAGTTATTTGACCTTGGGGACGTACCTGCACTCACCCCTTCCAAGCTTTCACCGCTTGTTGTCTGTGTCCATGGGCTATGCATATAAATTTCTAGGTTAATATGTAATCAATAAAGTGATTTGATTCAACCTTTTGATTAAGTGTTATCTTGACCATCTTGTCTTATCTGAAACTTGGTTGTCAACTAAGATCCTACTTCTGTTGCACCTCCCTCCAGTTGAAAATGTAAATTCTCTCTCACCACATAGATCGCATGGTATCTATATGTGTTTGAAATCCTCCTACTGAACTATACCCTTCCCTACAATTTTGGAGATGAGGAAACTGAGGCTAGGAGAAAATATACAATTCCTAAAGTTTTTAAAGCTAGAAATTGCCAGAGATAGTGAAATAGGTGTTTTGACCTCAAACCTATGCTCAGTCACTACACAGAGGGTCCAAGACTTTTTGCTTTGATGTTTTGTTAATGATACATTGCAATAATGCATTTTAAATTTATCTTTATTGTTGAAAGTATTACAGATGTCCCCTTTGTTTTTTGTTTTATTTTTCCATTGACTCCCCTCCACCCTGCACACACCCACCCCTCCCAAGCTTTCACCACACTATTGTTTGTGTCCATGGGTTATGCATATATGCGTGTAAATTTTCAGGTTCAATCTCTCCCAGTCGCCACAACCCCAACCTTGCCTTCCCTCTGAATATGTAATAATATATTTTTAAAGCAATGCTCATTGCTAGAACTCCTCCTTATTTGAAAAGCTATGTTGCTTGGGGTCAATTGCTACCTACTGCTGTGACCCAGTTTTTTACCAGGCTGCAGTTGAATCCTTTGTTCTTGATTACTCTTTCTCTTTTTTTGGCTTATTTTATAATTGAATTCACAAGGCCTTTTTTTTTCTTTCAATTTTTTTTATTAAGGTATTATATGTGTACATATCTTACCATTGCCCCCCTCCCCACTCCCATATATGCCCTCACCCCCCAGAGTTTTGCATCCATTGGTTATGCTTATATGCATGCATACAAGTCCTTTGATTGATCTCTTATCTCCCCCACCTCTCCCTAACCTTCCCCCTGTAATTTGACAGTCTGTTTGATGCTTTACTGTCTCTGTATCTATCTTTTTTTTTTGTTCAAGTTTATAATGTTCTTTATATTCTGCAGTCAAAACAGTATATCTTCTCTTCTCACATATTTCCATTCAGATACTTAACTTTTTATTTTCCTCCTCTGAGCCAATCATTCTTTCCTTTTTTAAAAACTCAATCCTAATATGTAATTAATAAAGTGTAATTTGATTCAAACTTTTGATTAAGTATTTTCTTGACTTTCTTGTCTTATCTGAAACTTGGTCATCAACTGAAGATCCTACTTCTGTTGCACCTCCCTCCAGTTGAGAATGTACTACATAGGTCCTATGATATCTATATGTGTTTGAAGTCCTCCTACTGAACTACAAAAAGTTGAGAACATTGAAATGCTACTCTTTTTAAAGTCCTATTTTCCTTGTGAGTCATAAAATTTGTCTATATCACCCTCAATTTTACCTCATCCATAGTATTCATAAATATGCTTTATTCTTCAAAACTTTTGGTATATGGTTCATAATCTCTTATTTCATGGAAATTCTAAACATCGTAAGTACCTACAAAATTTATATCAAGGTCTCATGAAAAACTTTGCCTCTCTATATCTGAATATCTGAAATACAATGACTGTTATTATCTCTATACTTTGGCCATGAAATTGATGGTTACCTACTGGCTGAGCCTTTCTGTTATACTGTTCAACCTGAAATGCTTTATGACCTTAGCTCCCTATTGTTTTCTAAATTTCTTGCTGAACTTATCTATGTACATTATAACTGGACAAAAAATTCATGAGGATCACTTTTGACTTCTGTTGTGTTTACAGTATTGATATACTCACCATCAGTCTCTTGTCAAAATTCTAAAGCCACGTGCCCTTTTGTCCTTTCACTATATCACATAAAACAACAAAACAAAAAAAACCAACAGATTCTGGATAACCTAACTCTTTCTGTTGTCTTGCCCACAGCTAGGATGCAAAGTATTTCTGAGGGAAAAAATATATGTATTCTAATTAAAGATATTTGCAACTATAACTTGTCAACAATCTCAACTAGGTCTTCAGTTCTGCTATGAAATTCTATTTCTCTGGATGTTTCATTTTCCACTTCCCGCAAGTATTTTAATCTCCTTTAACTATCATCAAATACCCAGTAAGTCATCTTTTTACCATTTTATTCTCAATAAATAATTGTATATGCCACTTAAAAAACTGAACACATAGATGGCAACCACTTAAATATCCAAGAACAATAACACACGCACACATATATATTGTTTTCAGTTGCAAAGTAGAACTAAACAGATTATGTAACTTGTCAATAGTCACTTAATAGTGAAGGAATAGGAATTTGAACCTGACCTTCCTGCCTTCAAAACCACGTATCCTTACCTTTAAAATATTTAAATTCCATAAAGATATATTATGTGAGTAGATATAATATCTTTTATTGAATTTAAGAGAGTCAACTTTGCTGTATCCCCCAATTTTCTTACTGAGATAAAATTATACTGTAACTTTATATCAGTTATAGTGATTATAACAAATCTACCTTAACACCATCTTTATAAAGGAACTAGAGGACCAGTGTACAAAATTCGTGCATGGGTAGGGTCCCTAGCAACTGCCAACTGCTGGCCTGGGCTTCCTTTCCCAGGCTGCCAGCTGCCTGCTGGGTCTTCCTTCATTCCTCGCTGCCCCCTGGTGGTCAGTGCACATCATAGCGAGTGATCGAACTCTCAGTTGGTTGAACTCCCGAGTGGACACTTTGCATATTAGGCTTATATATATAGATAAAGGAAAACACATATTTGTAATGGAATAGGGACTACGTTCAATGTACCTTTCCTGTGGTTGATAATATATTTAAGAAGGCCAGGTTCTTTTCTTTGAAGTTCCAAAAGATACAGTATCATTGTGATTTATTCTTAAAACAGTGTAAAATTAATGGAAGTATTGTGTGTGGGGAAAAAAATGAGTTTATTTGCATTTGTAATAGGTTTTGCCTGCAGCAACAGCTGTGCCTGTATCAAGAATATGCCATGCTGAAAAATTGATTTCTGTTGTTTTTATTCCCCCCCCCCCCTTACATTAGTTGTTTATCATTTTAAAGATAATGAGAATTATTTGTAATTATTTTATTATACTCCAGGAAAGAATACCGGTGTGCCTGGAAATGCAGCTATGCCTAACTTACACTTACTTACATTTAGTTGACTTTCTCAGTCACTTAAGTTTGTTCAAATACTGTGAATTGCAGAAATCAATCAATCCTAACTATCAAAGTCACATGAAAATGAGTTTTAGCTCTTCCAGAAAGAAGTCAGGATTTTATTAGGTAGAAGCTTTATACAAATCATTTAGTTGAACATTGGGATACATTTTTCCTCTGATGTGTTTCTGACTTACAGGGTGGGTACAAGGATTAATCCTTGAGGCATATTCTAGGAGTATTTGACACTGATTGTTCTTGCTTCATTACTCAATACTCACTAGGCATAATGGTTTAGCAAGCTTCATATTATTCACCAACGTATTTTGAGAGAAATGATTAAATGCCTTTTTTACATTCATTATACCTATGACACTTCCCCACCCAAAGCAAATAAGTCTATAAAAGTACAATAATGAAATTGGATAATATTTAGAGGTTTGTATTAAATAAACCAACATTAGATAACTTTGCTCTCTCATTGCATTCTGGTGCCATCAAATCAGCTATTCACCAATGCTTTTTTAAATCCAACTGGGGTTCAGCATCAAACTTACCAGCTTTAATTTTTAATTATCTAACTCTTTCTCCTTAGGTGCACACAAACTGACTCTAATATATTTGTACCACTTGCATATTTTTACTAGTATTATTTTTTAAAGAGTTATTCTTTCTCAAATGTGTTTTTAAGCATGCATTTGTAGATTCTTCTGTCTGGCAGGAAGGGCTCTCTGAATTTGGGCTCAAAAGACCAGGTTTTAAGTCTTGAAACTGTTCTTTAGCTCATGCAGGTTTTAAGACAGGTCAGGGATGACTGCTGCTCTCATCTGTAGAATGGGAATAAGAATGCATTCCTCAGATAATATTTTAACAATTAGGTGAACAAGGTGCAGGTAATGGCCTAGTACTTTGATGAATAGAGTAGAGCACATGGATAACAGTAAATCACTATCCTATATAATAAAAGTGTAGTATGCAAACTGTCCCCTCAACCAGGAGTTGTCTGGGAGTTCAACCAGGGGGTGGGGCAGGCAGGCGGGGGGAAGGGAGGGAGGCCCCGGCCCGCAGCCAGCAGCTGCTAGAATTTCATGCACTGGGCCTCTAGTATCATATAAATGATTTTGTAAATGAGAATCCATTAATATCCTTGAGCACCAAACATCTAGACTAAATGTTCTGGCTTATGTTATTAGTCAATGCTATCATATTGTGTCTCACCATTTATCTTGAGATCAACCTGCCTTTAGTTGATACTTTAGTTATTTCAGTTTGAAAGTGATTCTCCCTCCTTTCTTTCCTTTATCCTCCCTTTCCCTCTCCCTCTCCCTCTCCCTCTCCCTCTCCCTCTCCCTCTCCCTCTCCCTCTCCCTCTCCCTCTCCCTCTCCCTCTCCCTCTCCCTCTCCCTCTCCCTCTCCCTCTCCCTCTCCCTCTCCCTCTCCCTCTCCCTCTCCCTCTCCCTCTCCCTCTCCCTCTCCCTCTCCCTTAGTTGTCTTAAAACAGAAGACACATAGGAACAGATTTTCCATTGCCACTGCATTAAGCTTTAAGATTAGCTATTATTTATTTTACTTCTTGATTGAAAAAGCCTAGAGCCTGTTATGAATTGATACCTTGTGCAAACTTCATTTTATAATGAAATTCAACTTTTCTTACATTATTTCTACAGAATATGACTCTTTTTAAAAAATATATTTTTATTGATTTCAGAGAAGAAGGGAGAGTGTGAGAGTGACAGAAACATCAATGATGAGAGAGAATCACTGATCGGCTGCCTCCTGCATGCCCCTATTGGGGACAGCCCATAACTGGGCATGTGCCCTGACCTGGAATCGAACTGGTTCATAGGTTGATGCTTCACCACTGAGCAACACCAGCTAGGCACGAATTTTTAACAATAACAATAATTGAGATTTTTCTTAGACTTAGAAAATGAGCTTTAGCTCTGTTTCCTTATCAAATATTTTATAATTTCTTATTTTGATTTTCTTATTTGTCAACTAGTATGTGAGCTCTATGGGGCTATAATTTTTGTCTGTTTAATTGTATCTATAGTTCCAAAATCTTTTAGAAAGATGCATGGTAATAAAAGAGATTTACTGAATAAGTATTTCTTTTTAATGTATTTTTATTGATTTCAGAGAGGAAGGGAGAGGAAGAGATAGAAACATCAGTGATGAGAGAGAATCATTGATCTGCTGCCTCCTGCTCGCCCCACACTGGGGATCGAGCCCGCAACCCAGGCATGTGCCCTGACCGGGAATCGAACCGTGACCTCCTGGTTCATAGGTCGATGCTCAACCACTGAGCCATGATGGCTGGGCTGAATAAGTATTTCTTAAAATAATGCCCGCAACCCAGGCATGTGCCCTCACCAGGAATCGAACCGTGACCTCCTGGTTCATAGGTCGATGCTCAACCACTGAGCCATGAGGGCTGGGCTGAATAAGTATTTCTTAAAATAATAATTAGCAAAACTATAAAAAATTACTAAGAAATATAATAGAAGTCACATATATTATTTACAAAAATTAAAAGAACACCATTGGAACTAAAATGCAATAAGAAATTTAAAATTGCCCAAATCCTTGCCCTACCTGGTGTGGCTCAGTGGATAGAGCATTGGACTGCAGACTGAAGGGTCCTGGGTTCAATTCCTGTCAAGGGCATGTACCTAGGTTGTGGGCTCTATCCCCAATAAAGGGTGTGCAGGAGGCAGCCAGTCAATGAGTCTCTCCCATCATGAATGTTTCTCTCTCTCCCTCATCCTTCCTCTCTGAATCAATACAAATATTTTTTTAAAAATTATCCAAATCCTTGAAGACCCTTTTTATTTTCTCTCCAGTCCCTCTCTTGTACCATCTCCAGGGTGACAGTTACCTTGACATTAGAATCGAAGGTTACTTTTGCCAATTTTTTCTTCACTTCATAGAAATGGAGTCACATAGTATGTATTCTTACATCCGTAACATCTTTAGCTCAAGATTAGTTTATGGGATGCATCTACATTTTTATGGGTAGCTATACTTTATATATTCCATTTTCATAATATTTCATTCAATGAGTATACAAGTATCTATTCTAATGTTGATGAACATCTTTATTGTTTCGAGTTATTTGGTTATCATGAATAATAATGCTATGGACATTCTTGTACATGACTTTTGTGCCCATGTGAAGGAAACTGATTAGGCTTCTTTCCAGTGTATAGGTCATCTACATTTTTATATGTGTGATGGTTATATTGATGTTATCTCTAAATTCTTATTCTGCTCAGTCTCAATCACAGTAGTTCTCATTTCCTGGGAAGAGCTGAGGGTTCTCTCAACTATAGCCTTTGCTATCTTTCACACTTGAATTGATTCAATCCTAAGTCTTTTATGGGAATCACTATGTAAAAAGTCCAAAGAGATAACAGAACACACAGGTTTGTCACAAAATTAACCCCATATGCCCCATATTAAAATAAAATAGAAAACAAGCCACACCCAACATTAGAGCATCCATCTTATGCACAGTCATCTTCTTATAACCATTGGGTTTTCAAAGGTCATTGCAAAAGTCTTGTGATAACTGAGGGCACGAATGACAGAAAAAATACTCCTGGTATGCCCTTGCCAGATTGGAGAGGGTACAGGCTAGTCTGAGGGATACCCCTTGACTGTGCACAAATTTCATGCATCGGGCCTCTAGTATGTATTTATTTATATATTTATAAATATATATATATATATATATATATATATATATATATATATATATATATATACATACACACACACACACACACACACACATACACTGAGTGGCCAGATTATTATGTGTTCAGAGATTATAATAATCTGGCCACTCAGTGTATATTTAATAGTAGATAATTACAATGAGTTTATTTTTTATGCTAAGTTAGTGGAGGAGATGCATAATCTTCATTTCTCACTAGTGAAGAAAGTTTCCTTTTCAATTCACTGATGAAAATATTCCCTTTTCTTCAAGAATGGGTAAAAAAAATAACAAATGCAAGGCATAGAGTTCTTTAATTCACACTTACACAATATATTACAGAGTTGACAATAACTTGTGTAAGGTGAGACACCCTTGGCATAGTCAGTACAACCAATGCCCAAGAACACACAGATTAATCTCTAAATAAACAATGCTGAGAATGTCACTTAGGGTTCTAGGGCTTTACCTTCCTCATTTCTACAATGAGTGTGATGAAAATAATCTATCCTATGTAATAAAAGGGTAATATGCAAATTGACCAAACGATGGAACTACCGGTTGCTATGACGCACACTCACCACCAGGGGGAAGATGCTCAATGCAGGAGCTGTCTCCTGGTGGTCAGTGTGCTCCCACAGCAGGAGCGCCCCTCAGCTGACCAACCAGTTCTGGTGGCCCACCAGCCTGGTGGTAGCCACTCACTCCCTCAGTAGTCCTGCAGGTTCAATCTACAGAGAACAGGCCAGGCACCCATGGACCAGGGCCACCTGCATGATCCTGACAGTGCCACCAGCCTCCTGGAAGTCGGCTTCGGACACCCGCGGTCGCTTCCCCTCCCTAGATGCTCCACAAGGAAGAAAGGATATAAAAGTGGCCACCAGGTGACTCCTGACAACTTCACGAACATCAGCGGGACGGATTCAGATCCCTGGCTGACAAGGGCATCCCACTGCCCACCTGGAGGGCCGATCAGGTCCTGGCTCCCCCCAACCCTCTGGGGACCCCAGCCATTTCCGAATTTGTGCACTGGGCCTCTAGTTAAATATAATGATGTATAGACTTGGGAGGTAGCAAATCTCTTCTTTAATTTTTTTGATTAATTTAGAAATTTGTACCACAGTCAACATCAGATTGATTGAATCTAAGCAATTGACATTGAGAATTACAAAATTCCCAGATGTATAGTAAATTTTTGGAGAATCTAATGCAAAGAATCTTAAAGATGTAAATTGTAAACAAAACAGAGTAAGGCCATTGTCAACCAGATTTCATTTATAAAAATATCATGTCAATGGGAATATTTAGTGAATTAATTATGTGATGGAAATACGTGCAAGGAAGTTTCTAAGCAACACCTTGTTGTAAGTGTTATAGCAAATACAGTAATACATTTGAAGTGTTGGTTATTCTATATGACAGTTATTTTCCTAGTAACCTGTATTTCAGGGTGTGCTAAAAAGAATACTGAATTGGGACTCAGAAGATTTGGATTCTGACATAAGGTCTGGTAATCATATAAGCCATCAGTTAAATTACATCACTTCTATCAACTACAATCTTCTTAATTTCTTTATCTTTCTCTGAGTGTCAGTTCTCTTACTTGCAAAGTTATTAGGCTAAACTAAATGCAATTAGAGGTACCTATTGTGAATATAGTGTCTCTTCACTTTTCTTCTAGAAGAGGCAACAGCAGTGACCTGTCATTTCTAGCTTTAGAGAAATAATTTGACTGAAATATGTTTATTCTGGTTAAATTATTATCCCAGCCCCGATGTAAACAATTGTACAAAAGACATGTAGGCTTTCAATAACTCAATAAGACTTCAGGTATTCGCTTAGTATTCTTTGAGACAATCAGTATTCAATATATGTTTGTAAGGGAACAACTATCAAAGCTGGTTTTTCTTGCGCAATATTTTACTTCATGAACAGACAGAGTTGGAGATACGCTTGACAGTATTTTTTTTTCTCAGCATCTTGGTATTAGAGGAATTTCCTCACATTGTTTAGTTGCTCATTTATTTGTGTGTGTGTGTGTGTTTTTCTCTCCCCATTCATAAACTGATTCACTTAGCATCTTGAGCTGTATGTTGTGTGTGAATGTGTTTGTGTGTGAATATTGTGATTTCTTGTTAACTCTTAAAGTAGAGGGTAGAAGTGTCCTAATGGATAGTGAGCCACAGTTCAACCAAAGACCCAAAGGGAAAATTAAATGGAGAAATATATTACTCACATGACCTAGCGGAGGTCCAGGCATACCTTGAGGGGCCACATGGGGAGATCAAGAAGGTATGGTGCCCACAAGGAGAATGCAGCAGGACTTGGGGCACACACTTTTCTTAGGATCTGCAGGTGAATCACTTTGGGGTAAATAGGCCAAGGCTGAATTGACAAATTAAAAACAAAAATAAGGAGGTTTCGGTAAGCTCTGTGAGGGTCTTATCTAAGTGGTACATAAGGTAAAGGAACTAAGATGCAGGAGAGACTGTCACAAGGGGTGTTGGTGATCACACAGGAATTTACACTTTTCCTCTGTAGGCTATTGTCTAGGCTCTAGGGCATGCACTTGCAGGAAGGGCTAGTGTAAATCAAAGGCCCCGACAGGCTGTCTAGACACACAAAATAGATGCCAGGGCAGTGGCACTTTGTCCTAGTTTAGCAAAACTCTAATCAGTGAGAGAGAGATTGTTTCACTCCATTGCATTTTTTCAAATTAGTCTGAAATGAAGTTGGGGACTAAGTAAAGGAAAAGGTACTATAGTGGCACTGTTAGTACTTTTTCCATTCATGCTATCCCAATGCAGGTGTCATGTATGGGATCTGGGTGAATCTTTGTCCAATTATACACATCAAAATAAATGGTATGTTTTAAGTCAACTCATAGTAACTTTCTAATTTAAATGGAAAGCTTTCTTCTTCTTTTTTGCTCCTTTATGGTGTTTCACCTAATATTTGTATAGTTCTTTACTGTATAGTTTTAGTCATCTCTATTGAGAGATGATTCACATATAGTAAGTGCACTCATTTTAAGTATAAAGTTCAGTTGGTTTTGAAAATTGTAATCACCCATATAACCACAGTCAAGGTGTAGAATATATGTATCTCCAGATATGCCTCTGACTGTTTTCTGTCAATTCAACCTAACTCTGGCCCCTGGCAACTACTGATTTGCTGTCACTATAAATTAGTTTAGTATCTCCTATGATTTGATATAATGGAATTACGCAGTTTTACCCTAATGTATCCAGATTCTTTCACTCAACATAATGTTTTTGCAATTCAATCACATTGTTACATGCATTGGTATTATGTCATTTTATGTTACTGAACAGTATCTTATTCTTTAGCTATACCAGAAATTGTTTATATGTTCATTATTGAGAGCATTTGAGCTGTTTCCAGTTCTGAACTAAGAATAAAGTTGCTAGGAAAATCCTTGTTAAAGTCTCTGTGTAGACATATTTTCAAATACTCTAGGATAAATACCATGGAGAAGACTGGCTAGGATGTATGGCAAGTATGTTTTTAAATAATAATAAAAAAATGTCAAGCTGTTTTTTAAAGTAGTTGTGTCACGTTTTATTACCACTAAAATGTTTGGGAGTTCTAGTAGTTCCACATCCTTGCTAATATTGATATTATAATTCATTTAAATTTTATCAATTTAATAAGTATATAGATGTTTAAATTTACATTCTCCCAATGAATAATAATGTTGAGCAATCTTCAGATGTAATAGCTATTTTTGTTTTGGACAGTATCTATACAGGGCTCTTTCCCATATTTGAGATTGCATTCTCATTACTTATTTGCATATCTTTATATATTTAGACATGTTTTTATATATCCTATATTAAGTCCTTTGTCATATATAATTTGTAAATAATAGTAATGTATTATATTTAATAATTTGTGATAACATATAAATAATAATTTTCCAGTTTGTGGCTTGTATTTTTTCTTAAATATGGTATATCTTACAAAGATCAGAATTCTTTTAATTTTTTAAAAAATATATCTTTATTGATTTCAGAGAAGAAGGGAGACAGAGAGAGAGAGATAAAAACATCAATGATGAGAGTGAATCATTGACTGGCTGCCTCCTGCATGCCCCCCACTGGGGATTGAGCCTGCGACCAGGACACGTGCCCTTAACTGGAATCAAACTAGGGACCCTTCAGTCCACAGGCTGATGCTCTATCCACTGAGCAAAACCAGCTAAGGCCAAAATTCTTTTAATTTTTTATATATATGGTTTATAAGCTATATATATATAAAGGAATTTCAATTTATTAATTTTATTCTTTTCTTGTTAGTGCTTATTGTATCCTGGTAGGAAATATTTGCCTACTCCAAGGCTATGAATATGTTTTATAAATTTAGCTTTCATGTAGGTTCATGATCAATTTCAAGTTAATATTTTATATGATGTGAGGTAAGCAATAGGGTAATTATTTTCCATGAGATGCCCAGGAGCTTGAATATCATTTGTTGAATAGACTATCTTTTATACACTAAATTACTTTTGTGTATTTGTTGAAAATCCTCACAGATACCACAGTCTTAATTACAATGATATTATAATAAATTTTCAAGTAAGGTCCTTCAACTTTGGTTTTCTTCCCCAAATTATTTTTTCTATTTCTATTTCATTTATAGCTCCAGACTAATTTTGTAGTCAACTTGCCATTTTCTTTAATGAAACCTGTTGAGATTTTGACTGGGGGAGAATTGAATCTATAGAATAAAAATCAGGAAGACAGTGCTAGATCCTATTATAAAGGACTTCTTCAGATCTTCAGAAAATCCTTCAGTCTGGCAGTCACTAAATCCTAAACAAATGTATGTGTCATTTAGAATGTAGTATCATGTTTTAGGGTACAGCCCTGAGATAGGTTTCTTGAGTTTGACCTCATTGTACTGTTTCTTATTTAGATGAACTTGAGTAAGTTATTCAGCCTCTCTGTGCCTTAGTTTTCTGTTTTGTCCCATTGGAATAATAATAGTGACTCTCTTTTTTTTTTTCTTTTTTCTTTTAATATATTTTATTGACTTTTTACAGAGAGGAAGAGAGAGGGATAGAGAGTTATAAACATCAATGAGAGAGAAGCATCGATCAGCTGCCTCTTGCACACCCCCTACTGGGGATGTGCCCGCAACCAGGTACATGCCCTTGACCAGAATCAAACCTGGGACCCTTGAGTTCGCAGGCTGACGCTCTATCCACTGAGCCAAACCGGTTTCGGCAATAGTGACTCTCTGAAAGGAATCTTGAAAGAATTAAATTAGTCAATATTTGGAAAGCATGGCAGACCCTGTCAAATATTATGTAACATATAAGTATGTGGGGTATTTTGTTTTTGCTATTGAAATAATTACAATAACAATTATTATAATATCATGGCAATTTTTCTATGAAGACCAAGAAAAAATTATTTTTATTTATTTATTTATTTATTTATTTATTTATTTATTTATTTATTTTTAAAATATATTTTATTGATTTTTTACAGAGAGGAAGAGAGAGGGATAGAGAGTTAGAAACATTGATGAGAGAGAAACATCGATCAGCTGCCTCTTGCACACCCCCTACTGGGGATGTGCCTGCAACCAAGGTACATGCCCTTGACAGGAATCGAACCTGGGACCCTTGAGTCCGCAGGCCGACGCTCTATCCACTGAGCCAAACCGGTTTCGGCAGAAAAAATTATTTTTAAATGAACAATAGGCTGCATGCTAAGGTATCCTATCTAATAAAAGAGAAATATGCAAATTGACCATCACTCCAACATACAAGATGGCCACCCCAATGTGGTCAAAGTGTGCCACCCCCATGTGGACACACGATGGCCACCACAAGATGGCCAGCAAGGGAGGGCAGTTGGGGGGGATCAGGCCTGAAGAGGAGGGTAGTTGGGGGGACCAGGCCTGCAGGGAAGAGCAGTTGGGGGGGACCAGGCCTGCAGGGGAGGGCAGTTGGGGGGTCATGCCTGCAGGGGAGAGAAGTAGGGGGAGACCGGGCCTGCCAGTGAGGCAGTTAGGGGAGGACAAGGCCTGCAGGGGAGGAAGTTGGGGGAGGACCAGACCTGCAGGGGAGGACAGTTGGGAAGACCCAGGCCTGCAAGGGAGGGCAGTTGGGGGGGGAACCCAAGCCTGCAGAGGAGGGCATTTTGGGGGGGACCATGCCTGCAGGGGAGGGCAGTTTGGGGGGGACCGGGCCTGCAAGGGAGGGCAGTTGGGGGGGACCAGGCCTGCAGGGGAGGGCAGTTGAGGAGGACCAGGCCTGCAGGGGAGGGCAGTTAGGGGCAACCAGGCTTGCAAGGGAGGGCAGTTAGGGATGCCTGGGCCAGCAGGGAAGGACAGTTAGGGGCAACCAGATCGGCAAGGGAGCAGTTAGGTGTCGATCAGGCTGGCAGGGGAGTGGTTTGGGGGTGATTAGGCTGGCAGGAAGAAGCGGTTAGGGGCAATCATGCAGGCAGGCAGACAAGCGGTTGGGAGCCAACAGTCCTGGATTGTGAGAGGGATGTCCGACTGCCCATTTAGGCCGGATCCCACCAGGATTTGGCCTAAATAGGCAGTCAAACATCCCTCTAGGGGTCCCAGATTGGGAAGGGTGAAGACTGGGCTGAGGGACACCCCTACCCCTGTGCATGAATTTGTGCACCGAGCCTCTAGTCCTATATAATAAAGAGGTAATATGCAAATTGACCATCAGTCCAATACACAAGATAGCCACCCCCATGTGGTCAAAGTTGGCCACCCCCATGTGGACACAATTGGCCACCACAAGATGGCTAGCAGGGGAGGGAAGTTGGGAGGGACCAGGCCTGCAAGGGAGAGAAGTTGGGGGCAACCAGGCCTGCAGGGGAGGACAGTTGGGGGCAACCAGGCTGGCAGGGAAGGGCAGTTAGGGGTGACCGGGCCAGCAGGGGAGGGCAGTTAGAGGCAACCAGGCAGGCAAGCAGGCGAGCAGTTGGGAGTCAGTAGTCCTGGATTGTGAGAGGGTTCCCAGATTGGAGAGGGTGCAGGCTGGACTGAGGGACACACACACAGCCCCATGCACGAATTTCGTACACCGGGCCTCTAGTAGTTTTATTTTTTTAATATATTTTATTGATTTTTTGACAGAGAGGAAGGGAGAGAGATAGAGAGTTAGAAACATCGATGAGAGAGAAACATCGATCAGCTGCCTCCTGCACACCCCCTACTGGGGATGTGCCCGCAACCAAGGTACATGCCTTTGACCGGAATTCAACCTGGGACCTTTCAGTCCACAGGCCGACACTCTATCCACTGAGCCAAACCGGTTTCGGCTCTAGTAGTTTTATATTGTTTAGTGTAAAGCAGGGGTCCTCAAACTACAGCCCGTGGGCCACATGCAGCCCGCTGAGGACATTTATCTGGCCCGCCAGGTGTTTTTGCCACCACTGCCTGTCCTTCTTATCAGCCGACTCGTCCCGGTTCCACAGTGCGCATGTGTGGAATGTGTGCCGCACTCTCCGACTCCCCTCTTTCTCTCTGAGGGACACTGCACTGGCCCCCTGTTTAAAAAGTTTGAGGACCCCTGGTGTAAAGTATTGAGGGCTCTATGTTCTGCTGGGGATATGAAAGTAGTTATAAATCATAAGAGAAGATATTATGTATCAGAACATAAATGTCCTGCTAGAATGTGTAGAACCAATATAAAGACAGAATAAGATTAGAAATACATACAATAACCTTTTTTTTTTGATAAACGTGAGACCATCAACCACATGTTCTTAACACATTGTGGACAGATCACGAGAATTCTTGCTTCATATTACACAGTGTTTTACAAATATATTAGTTTGTAAGAACATGTAATCAGTAACTCAAAATGCAATGGGTATTTAATTTTAAAGCGTGCCTTTAACATTTATGTAAAACGTTTTTTGTACTCATTCAATAGAAACTTATCTGGCCACTGGGTAAAGCTAGCAATAAAACTACTGGTCTGCAATGTGTTAACATACTAGTATTTATATTTGTTAGTGCCCTACCTGTCCCTTTCTTTAATTAGATTCAGACATCACATAAGTGTGGAGCTTTAGGTAGAGAAGGATTTAATGAGTCTTAAGAGTCTGAAGAGATTGCTTTTATTCTTTAGTAAGAATGTTTGTTGCTGCTGTGGACCTGTCAGATAGGGAGTGTCTTTTGGTCACATGGGCAGGCATGCACCTAGGTCTCCTGGAGAGAGATTGCTGGGCTTGGGAGCATTAGTATTTCTCCTTAAGTTAGGAGCCTAAGCAGCATTTGATGAAGTAAACAACTTCTCCTAGGATTGAGACACAAGATTAAAAGGCCCTTCATTTTTCTCTTCTCTTTCTTTTCTATTCTATTTACTAAAGGGGAAAAGCATATAAGTAACTCTTATGTATTTCAGTGTAACTCAGATCCAAGGATGTTTTATTTGGAAGAAACCTCTAACCATACACAATTCTGCTTCATCAGAGGAAAAATGAGCTGAAAGTTTTCACTAATCTTCTGCATCAAAATATTAAATAGCTCATCAACAGAAATTATTAAAGTAACTGGGTAAAAAAACTCAAATTTTGTTTGCAGGGCACACAGGTAGACTTTTGTGGCATTATGATTTTTCTAATGCCAATAGAAGAGAGTGTCATCCTTTATAATAAAAGCCTACTATGCTAAGTGTTTGGTCGTCCAGTTGACCATTCAACTAATCAAAGCATAATGTGTTAATGATATGCTAAGGCTGCTCAACCACTCACTAGGACGTGCACTGACCACCATGCGGCAGACACTCCAACTGGTAGGTTAGCTTGCTGCTGGGGTTTGGCTGATCAGGACTGTGTGAGATGGGCTGGACATGCCCTGTTGCCCTCTTGCAGCCCCTCCCTGGCTGGCCAACTTCCTGTGTCCCTCCCTGGCCCCAATCATGCACTGGTGGGGTCCCTCAGCCTGGCCTGCACCCTCTCACAATCCTCGGCCTTCAGGGGATGTCGGAGAGCTGGTTTTGGCCTGATGGTGGAATGACTGGTCGCTATGACATGCACTGATCACCAGGAGGCAGATGCTCAATGCAGGAGCTGCCCCCTGGTGGTCAGTGCACTCCCACAAGGGAAGCACCGCTCAGCCAGAAATGGGGCTCATGGCTGGCGAGCACCATGGTGGTGGCGGGAGCCTCTCCTGCCTCTGTGGCAGTGCTAAGCCATCAGTTGGACATCCCCCGAGGACTCCTGGACTGAGAGAGAGCATAGACCAGGCTGAGGGACCCTCACAAGTGCACAAATTTCATACACTGGGCCTGGAGTCCTATATAATAACCCTATATAATAAAAGGGTAATATGCAAATAGACCGGACGGCAGAACAACTGAACAACCAATCAAAGTGTAATATGCTAATGATATGCTAAGGCTGCTCAACCACTCACTATGACGTGCACTGACCACCAGGGGGCAGATGCTGCAACCGGTAGGTTACCTTGCTGCTGGCCAATTGAGACTGAGCGAGATGGGCTAGACACACCCTGGAGTCCTCCTGCAATCGTCCCTGGCTCGATCATGCACCAGTGGGGTCCCTCAGCCTGGCCTGCATTCTCTTGCAATCTGGGATCCCTCGGGGGATGTTGGAGAGCCAGTTTCAGCCCAATCCTGCAGGCCACTCACCTTGGGAGGACGCCAGATGCAGAGCTCATAGCTGGTGAGCACTGTTGCGGCAGCACAAGCCTCTCCCGATTGGGACTGATTGGGCACAGCAGGCACAGTGTGGCCGGGATGAGCGGGAGTGGCAGGTAGGAGCTGCAGGTGTGTTGGACTGCAGGTTTTGGCCCAATCCTTGCAAACCACCCAGAGGTACCCCACTGTGCACAAATTCGTGCACCAGGCCTCTAGTCTATTATAATTTAAATGTGCAGGAACTGACCAAAGATAACTGTCCCATTCAGATACTGAGATGTTTTTAACAGCCTCTCTGTTAGGATATGTTCTCATTACAAATCTGATTCTCTCTGATTGCCCATAAATAAAGGTCAATGGCAGGAGTACTGAAAATGTAAAGGAGATATAGCAGTAGGACATTTGAGATGTACTTTCTGACTTCACATAACAAAGTTGTGTGAGGTTAGAAAGTGTGTGCTAACCGTGATAAAGGCAACAAAGGAGTACAGAGGAAACAAATTTGGAATGGGCTCAGAAGGTTTAGGCATATATTCCAAATTCATTCTTTGCTTGTGGCAGAAACCAAGTTATTATATGCCATTTATTGATCTCTGGCTTCCGTAATGCTAAATAATAAAGTCTTTTCTCTCTACATTCACAATATTATTTTATTTTATTATTTTTTAAGTATTTTTATTGATTTCAGAGAGAAATGGAGAGGGAGAGAGAGATAGAAACATCAATGATGAGAGAGAATCATTGATTGGGTGCCTCCTGCATGCCCCCTACTGGGGATCGAGCCCGCAACACAGGCATGTGCTCTTGACTGAAATTGAACTCGGGACCTTTCAGCCTGCAGTCTGACACTCTTATCTGATGAGCCAAACCAGCTAGGGCCATAATATTATTTTAAACTAGAGGCCTAGTGCATTAATTTGTGCACCAGTGAGGTCCCTTGGCCTGGCTTGCAGGATCAGGCTGAAACCGGCTCTCTGACATCCCCCAAGGGGTTCCAGATTGCGAGAGGGCACAGGCCAGGCCAAGGGACCCCACCGGTGCACAATTGGGGCCAGGGAGGAACATGGGAGGTTGGCCAGCCAGGGAGGGACTGTCTGCCCCCTGGTGGTCAGTGCACGTCATAGCAAATGGTTGAGTTGCCTTAGCATATCATTAGCATACTAGAGGCCCAGTGCACAAAATCTGTGCATGGGGGAGGGGGGAATCCCTCAGCCCAGTCTGCACCCTTTCCAATCTGTGACCCCTGGTGGGATCGGGCCTAAATGGGCAGTCAGACATCCCTCTCACATTCCAGGACTCCTGGCTCCCAACCACTCGCCTGCCTGCCTGCCTGATTGCCCCTAACCACTTCTGCCTGCCAGCTTGATCACCCCCTAACCACTCCCCTGCCAGCCTGATTGATGCCTAACTGCTCCCCTGTCAGCCTGATTGCCCCTAACTGCCCTCTCCTGCTGGCCTGGTCACCCTTAACTGCCCTCTCCTGCAGACCTGGTCCCCCCAACTGTCCTCCCCTGCATGCCTGGTCCCACCCAAATTCCCTCCCCTGCAGGCCTGGTCCCCCCCAACTGCCCTCCCCTGCATGCCTGGTCCGCCCAACTTCCCTCCCCTGCAGGCCTGGTCCCACCCAACTGCCTTCCCATGTAGGTCTGGTCCCAACCAACTGCCCTCCCCTGCAGGCCTGGTCCACCCAACTGCCCTCCCCTGCAGGCCTGGTCCACCCAACTGCCCTCCCCTGCAGGCCTGGTCCCTCCCAACTGCCCTCCCCTGCAGACCTGGTCGCCCCAACTGTCCTCCCCTGCATGCCTGGTCCAACCCAACTGCCCTCCCTTGCAGGCCTGTTCCCTCCCAACTTCCCTCTCCTGCTGGCCTGATCACCCACAACTGCCCTCCCCTGACGGCCATCTTGTGTCCACATGGGGACGGCCATCTTGTGTTGGAGTGACGGTCAATTTGCATATTACTCTTTTACTAGATAGGATTATGCTTTGGTTGGTTGAACAGACAACCGGATTACCGGACACTTAGCATATTAGGTTTTTATTATATAGGATAGTAGCTTTCATCTTCAAGAATAGCATGATCACACTTAGAGTAAAATTAGCTCTTTGCCTGAGGATTAGTCAAGTCCACCAAAACCAATGGACTCTGCTGATAATACCAGCAGCTGATAACCTAAAGTCTGGCTATATATACTCTTATATAAAGGAAAATAGCTGGTCATCCTGTAGTTATTCTTGGGCACCCTTACACATCTGCCAGTTGAGGATCTCAAAACCCAGAATGATGTATGTAAGTTACTTGGAATATCAAATGGGCCAAAACCCATGCATGTGTTTATCATGCCAATTTGTATTCAGTGAAATTATTTAGCATTATTAATCCATCATTAGTAATCTAGACATAGCTTAATGATTCACAACCCTGACTTCATTATTTTTCCATTTGTGACACAGACGATCATTAAGTCTCATACTATTTTGACTGTCACCAGTGCTCAGTTGCTAGTTTGTAAGCAGGAAACATTTCCTTGGGACTATGTACAGCAGCTTTGTGTATCTGTGCCTGTGTGTTTTTCCTCCAAATTGAATTTATTAGATTACATATGCTTGCATTTCATTAAGAGACCATAAAATGCAATATACTCTATAAATATTGACGTGATGCAGTACCTAAATTACATTTAGACTCTGCCAAAGACAACAACCACAAAGCAATGAAAAATTAAGTCTCTTATGATAAGAGAGTTATTCAGAGCAAAAACAACAACAAATCACCACAACTTATTTTGAATATAGCACAAATAAGATGCTTGTCTTTCAATAACAGTAAACTGAATAAGAATATTTAATTTAAAAGTATAACAAAATATGTTATAGGAAAATGAAATAATAGACACCATAAAAAATTGATGTGATTTAAACTGTGTATGGATGGCAGAGAAAAATCTACCATAGCAAAAATAAGCCATCACTATTACTATGTTCTAGACAATGTGCTAAGAGAGTGCTTTACAGGGGCCACTTCTTTGATTCCTTACAGCAGCCATTTTTTAGGAATTAGTATACAGTTAGTTGTGGTATAGCTTTGTATTGTAGCTCATTTGTTGGATAATTTCTGTATTTCTAGAAGTAATTTCTTATGACTTAGTCTGGAACCCACTCCTTAGAGCTCTTCCATCTTTGTTATACTGTTTCTTGCTTTAACTATCTGTAGTTGTTTCTTTTTCTTGAATTGAACTGAACTTATATAATTATTAAGCTTTGCTTGGTCTTGGGAGAGAAAAAAAGAGAAAACAGACCAGTTATGTAGCCCAGTTAAGAACCATAGTGACAAAGATGGTCTGACTTCTCAGAGATAATGAGAAATCACTTGATTTATTATACGATATGTTTTGTTGTTATGCTGAACTCATTTCTAATGAATTGAATATGTGGTGTTTGGATGGGAAAGAAAATAAACTGTACTTGGCTAAGTACAATAAAATCTAAATCCATTTTTTTTTTTTATTTTTGACTGCTGACAGATTTCAAGCCCAACCATTCCCCTCTTCCTTTCTTCCCAAATCTGACAAGTTGATAAGAAAGCACAGGTTCTTCCTCCTTAGGAAGCTTAATTCATGTAAGCCCCAGCTAGAGTTGGAACCCTCATACCAGTCCCATATCATGACCACCATAAAAACCAATACATGCTCCTTTCCCAGCTCTCTCAAGCCATTTCAGATCAGCCCAAGAGCCAGGCTGCTCTCCCTAAAAAAAAATCTCATCATGTGAAAAAAGGCAAAAACAAAAAAAACCTTCCATACTTTTCTGGTACAAATGTGGCATCATCAGTCTCAATGTCTGAACCAAATTTAGGATAGAGCTCATTCACAATATTGTGACCACAACAGTCAGCACAGTGATCAGGATAGCAGGGTGTCTACACGAGGAACACCACCTCTGGGAGCCTTCTATTGCTGTGGCTTGCTAATTGACTCTGCTTCCTGTTGACAAGCTGAGCTTGCATTTTTTTTCTTAAAGTATTTTTAAAATTGATTTGAGGAAGAGGAGAGATAGAGAGAGAGAGAGAAAGAGAGAGAGAGAGAGAGAGAGAGAGAGAGAGAGAGAGATTTATGCACTTATTTATGCATTCATTGGTTGATTCTTGTATGTGCCCTGACCAGGATCAAATCCACAAATTTGGCATAACCAACTGAGCTACCCAGCCAAGGCAATAAACTTGCACTTTCAACTCCATTGCTTTGTGCTGCACTGATTGAGTCCTATGGAGCCTCTGTTATAGATTTAACCTACCTAAGTCAGAATTTTTAATGATTGGTGAAGAGGGACAGTAGCATGAGAGTGGGGCCCCTTTAATGTGGCTTTGATTGTGTCTTGACCCAGACATATCTCTGCATCTCAAATAGAATTATATATTTCAATTCTAGAGTAAATTGTGAAAAAATGCTAATTCAGTAAAAACACTCTTACCCTGCAACAATTTGTAGTTTCTCAGAAAGTGTTCCCCAATTTATAGTGTGCTCTGAGGAAAAATAGCCTAGCAATATATATCCTGCACTATGTGGTCCAGTTGCTCCTGTGAAAAAGCATTTACTATGTGGCATGCTGAAATTGCAGTCTTTAAAGCAGATGGCTCACTAGAATCCTACCAAATACCTGTGCTACTGCTACTGCTTATACCTCTGTCATAACAAAGATCATGATACTCTAGGTCATGTGGGAAGACAACCCCACACCCATAGCAGAACAAACTACCTCAAGCTTAGTATTCTTCAATTAAATAAAGCAACTATACCCATGAGGGAGATTTTTAACCCAGAAAATCCTGATTTGAGACCTTCTGGAGGAATCCTATATAACAAAGACGGAATATGCAAATTCACTGTAACTCTGCGATAAAGATGGCAGCGCCCACAGCCAATAAGGAGGGAATATGCAAATTGATGCGACAGGGCGAGAGGTGGAAAGGCTGCTCCGGGCCTGAGCGAAGGAAGGTGGAAAGGCGGCTCTGGGCAGGAGCAAAGGCGGTGCCGGCAGCCAGGGGAAGGAAGGCCTATTCTTGCACGAATCTTCATGCATTGGGCCTCTAGGAAACATATAAAAATGGACAGAGTAGTGAGGAACTCACTGAGTTATATTAACAAACAGACAAACAAAAAGAAAATGCAAACAAATAAGTTATTGAAAATCCTGGATACAAGGGGAAGAAACATAAAACTGAAGGGAAAAAAAAGTCCACAATTTGACTCAATAAGAAATCCAGAATTTAGAGAAAGAAATTTATACAAATCAACAACAACAACAACAAGATAGAACTGATTGGTTTTTACATTCCAACATTGGTTTGAAATTAACTTTAACATCTGATAAAATGTACCAATTGGGTAATTTTCATGATCTTAAATGAACTGAGCTCATTAGAGTTATACTTGGAGATCTCACTAAAATTAAACAAGTTACCTTTTATCCCCTTACTGAACATAAAATAGAGGACAAACAGGTATGTCTCACCTTAACCACTGGAATTATTGCCTTGCCTAAATTGCTCATACTCCCATTGCCCTCAAATCCTATATAATAAAAGCCTAATGTGCTAAGTGTCTGGTTGACTGGTTGGCCGTTGAACGAATCAAAATATAATATGCTAATGATATGCTAAGGCTGCTAAACCGCTGCTATGACGTGCACTGACCACCAAGGGCAGATGCTCCGACCGGTAGGTTAGCTTGCTGCTGGGGTCCGGCTGATCATGACTGAGCAAGATGGACCATACAGGCTCTGGAGCTCTCCCACAGTCCCTCCTCGGCTGGCCAACCTCCCACACCCCTCCCTGGCCCCAATCATGCATATCGATCATGCACCAGTAGTGTCCTTCAGCCTGGCCTACGCCTTCTCGCAATCCGGGACCCCTTGGGGAATGTTGGAGAGCCAATTTCGGCCTGATCCTGCAGGCAGGCTCAGGGACCCCAATGGTGCACAAATTCGTATTCCATAATGGGCATGAGTATCCAGACCTAATGAGTAAAATAAAATAAAATTAAGTATTTAGAGCTTAAATTCAGCATGACAAAATAGAATCTCACTGTGTTGCCTCCCATTGTTATTTAATTAGTGCAAAAATAAACTCTTGTGCATACTCACAACTGTAAACATACTTTTGCCACACCCTTTTTATATATAAACATGTAGATGATATGTATACATATATATACCCCTGTACATACATATATGTGAAATAATTTAAAATAATGTTAAATGTCTTATAATTAAGTTCAAGAATGGGTGATACTAACTTTTTAGGCTGTTGCATGTTATTGGAAAATTAGGAGATGAATTTCACTTTTGGTTCTCAAATACACCTCATGTCACTCACCACTCACAGTTTCTGGATATCCAAATTCACCATTTTACTTGGAAAAAAAGTGTGTCATCTTCACCATGGCTATGAAGTTATATGTATAAGGCCAATCTGTTCTTACAGGGGAGAATCATGCTGGGAAGGCTGAGATTTATAAAATTTCCTAGAGTCTAACATCCTCTCCTACAATAGACATTAATTATTAGCAATGGTTTTTGTCATCATTTAGTAAGAACATCTCTTGTTAGCTGCTTAAGATCTAATGAAACAAAGAAATTTAAGAAGCACTCTGAATATCAGAGAGAAAAATAGAAGTGCTTATCCCACTAATAACTTTTCATAAGTAAGTGAGTAATTCTCGCTTTTCCTTCAGTGGTCTGTAATGTCAACACTGGCTATTAGGTGCCTCTGGCTGCTTCAAGCTGCTCCTTTCCTACAGAGATGGGTACTTAGAACCATTTACTCAGCCATGCCAAATCATCAACTAGGCTTGATTTCTAGTGATAACGATGGTATTTGAAGGTCATTATTTTAACAAGTTAAAAAATTAGAGCCATATTAAGATCAAGCCTATGTAACATCCTAGGTGATGTTTATTTTAGCTTTGGCATGGCATAGACCTCTCTCCTCCTGAATGCAGAGTGAGTTTCTCTATTCTATTAAACTATCTTTCCTGCAGAGATATTATAATATTGAGCAAATTATTCTCTCTTGCTAATGGCCCAAAATGTAGGGTACTTGGTAAGCATTCCTAATTTCTCATTCATTTCATTTTCTCTAGCCTTCCCTCCCATCAGTATTCACCTTGGGTGATAGTACAACCATGCGAACTACATTCTGGGGGAGGCTTGGGCTCTCCTATCATACCCCAAAGCTAATAAGAATTCCAAGTCATAAATGTGATCTAGCATTATACTCACATGGACAGCCCAATGGAAATACTTCTTTTCAGTGGAAGTTTAAAAATGGAATAGGTAATGGTAGTGTACGGTGAGGGACCATTCTTGCGTACAACAGAGAAATAATTCTAATCAGGCAATTAGTAATCCCTGAATGTCTAATTTATCCATTCAGCAAACATCTATTTTTTTTGAGACATTACTATGGATAAGATACTCTCTTGGCTGCCAAGAATGCAACAATGAGAAAAACAGACCAAAATCCCTGGCTTGCAATATTTGACAAAACCTTGCAATACTTATGACTGACTTCATGAAATATATTTATTCGGATACATATTTCATTTTGTCTTTCTTTCTCCACTAAATTTAAAAATTTATGAGGGAAGGAAATTATTTGATGTGCTCATACCTATATTTTCAGTGCCTACATTCATGCCTTGCATAGAGTGGACACTCAAGATATATAGGCATTGAGTGAAAGAATAAATAAATGAATAAAAGACAGGTGGGTGAAATTAGACTCTCCTCTAATATCTGAACATAGACTTAGGAAATGCTGGCTACCCTAATAATTCACTCCAAACTTTTAGAAGTTTAAAACAATGAAGTTTTATCTTATACATATTAAATCTTTATTCTAAATTGGCTAGGGTCTCTGCTCTATATATCTTCACTCTGAAGTTAAGACTGAAGGTGAAGCACTGTTATTTCTGCCAGTCACTGGGAGAAAAGGAAAGAGAACTATAAAGGGCCTCATATCATTGAGAAAATGCCCCATTACACAAACGATATACAACACTATTGCTCGCACATTATTATCCAGACCTAGTCACATGTTCCCACACAAACATAAAAGGGTCAGAAAGAGTAATCCTTCCATGTACCCAGAAGATAGAGAGCTAGATGTTTTTCATGAGCAGCACAAATTACTACCACATTTGTATTGGCTTATAAAAAGAAATCAAATAAACAGAATATATAGATTTATAGATGTTTTGGATTAAAATAGGAAATTTGAGTAGAAAACAATATAAGGCCACTTCAAAGGTTTGCACAGCAATTAAAATAATATTTCCTATAGATTAACAGGTACTTCCTGTTGTGCTTGGTTGACAATGGACTATATGGGGGATAGGGCAAAAATGCAATGAAGCATTCATCCAGGCAAGAGACATAACAGTCTTGGACCACATTGATAGCAATGAAGCAAGTGAGACATCTGGATTCTGGTTATATTTTGAAGATTAAACAACATAATTTGCTAATGAAAAGTGTGTGGGGAAAGAAAGTAAGAAATAAAATAGCAGGGTCTTATATTGGGGAAAAATAATGCTATCTTGTCCTATAAGCTCTAACTTTAAATATAGTTACTTGGTCTCTCTATTGCTACTATTTCCACTGTACATCTGTTAACCTATAAATAAAAAGCCAAAATTAGAGACAAGTGTTTATTTGGTATTGACAAGAATTACAAATTGGGAAGCACAGATTCAAGCACAAATCCAAATAACATCCCAGTTATAGGATAAAAGCAAGGGGTTTTTATAGGAAAAGGAAGGGAATGATACATGAACAGAAGAAAGGAATTTCTACTGGGGTTAACAAGCTGAGTTACTGTTGAGCTTTACATGGCTGGTTACTGCTTTTTTTTTTAAAAATATATTTTATTGATTTTTTACAGAGAGGAAGAGAGAGGGATAGAGAGTTAGAAACATCGATGAGAGAGAAACATCGATCAGCTGCCTCCTGCACACCCCCTACTGGGGATGTGCCCGCAAGCAACCAATGTACATGCCCTTGACCGGAATTGAACCTGGGACCTTTCAGTCCACAGACCGACGCTCTATCCACTGAGCCAAACCGGTTTCGGCTGGTTACTGCTTCTATCTTCAGAAAGAATGTCCTTAATCATCAGTCTTTGTGGTCAAGTTGTCTGCTTTTTCTGTTGGTTTTGGAAACCCTTGTTTGTGAGACAATGTTGTTTTGCCCCAATTCAAAGCTATTTTGTCCAGGTCATCCATTACAGAGGTTCAAGGAACAAGACATGCAAGAAAGTTCCTTGGGAATGGCTGTTCTGAATCCATTATAAAATGGGTCTCTTTAGTCAACTGTTCCTACATGCTTGTCCAGGGAGTCAACTCACCATCTTTCCAGAACCACTGCAACAGGGTCCAACTGGTATAACTCTTTCCCCTCCTTCACAAATAAGTTACTTTTCCAGGTGGTAGCCCAAGTGATTTTTTTTTTAAAAGAAAACATTTCCCATGACAGAGACTAAATATCAAAGTCTTTGCTGTGAATTTTAGAGGCCCCACATGATGTGGCATTTGGCAATCCCTGATCTCATTTATAATCAATCAATCACCTCTGCTCAATCAGCTCCGGTGAGCCAGCATTTTTGCAATATGAACGTAACAAATAGTTCCTCTTCCAGGTCTTTCCCCTGTTATTTCTGTGCCTGGAACTGTTGTTCCCTCAAATATTTCTGAGTTTTTGACTCACCTCATGCAGATTCTTCTCAAAAGTCATCTCTGTAGGTCGTTTCTGACCGTTCCATCTGTAATGCTTCTCCCTCACCCACTCATGCTGCTTTTCACTTTACTCCTCTTTATTTTCCTTGCAATAATTACAACTGACTTCATGAAATGTATTGATTTGGATACATATTTAGTTTTTGTTTTCTTCCCTCACTAAATTTAAGAATTTATGAGAATTATCTGACTTGCTCATACCTCTCTCCCCAGCACCTGTATTCATGCCTGGCATAGAGTGGGCACTCAAGATATATTGGTGTTGCATTAAAGAAGAAATACATGAATAAAATAAAGGTGGATGAAATTAAAGTCTTCTCCAGTGCTCCACTTTTTGAAGTTTAAGTTAAGCAGTAATCTGGTGAACTGCCAGAAACTAGAGATGTCATAATGTAGCCAGCACCGTGAATGAAAGGGGGAAAAGATTCAATTACTGATACTGTTAATATCTTGACAAAAGCAATTGAGTTCTGCTGACATTCTGAAACAATTTACAGAGTTCAAATATTGTTGTCTAGAAAATAGAATGAGGGTAAAGATAAATCCACAGCATAAGGCTTAAAGAGTGTTTATCTACTTTCAGTATGAAAATATGTGCTTGGGCCATGCTGTTAAGTTCTAAAAATGAATGTGAGAAGAAAAAAATTCTTCCAGAACATAATCTTAGGAGAAAATTTAATGAACAGTCTGGGATGGAAAATTGAAACCCTGTAGGCTCACTAATTGCAAATAGTATTTAAAATAGCATTTAAATCAAGAAATGACACTTTCTTTTAATACAAACCTTTACATTGAGTCAGAATACTGAACATTATGACTCGGTTGCTAAAAAGTTCCCCGAGGGCTCTGGCAGTTGCAGCCTTATCAGCTATGTAAGTATAGCCAGATGGTTAAAAATATGGAGCTTAGGTGCTTTGATCTTTTGTCCTATGCTAAAGAGAGAGTTGAATTTTCAAATTACTTTTAAAAAGTATGTCTATTATGAAATCGTTTTATCATGAGCTAAAGAATGCTCTTAAGTTTCAAAATGTATTGATATTTTCATAAGTGCATTTCAAATGTTGACAAATTAGCTGAATGAAAAGTTGCAAAAGCAAGAGTAATGATTAGAATATTTTGGGAACAACTATTTAATATTGATATGGTTAATAATTTTAGGTGGCAATTAATAATAAATAATACAGTTGACAGAAAGAGCAAATTTGATGTGACGTGCTTTAAAAAGTTCAGCATGGGAAGTAAGAACCTTGTGAGTAATGTTTAAGTCCACTTAACAATTTTATTACATCATAAGTATGATAGCTAATATCATAATTATTACATAAGAATGATATTAAAATTCAATTCAGGAAAGTGAAGCCTGATTTACCCCTATTTTATTGACAAGATCACAAGAAGTCAAGGTAAGAGCAAGCAGTAGAACAAAGAATATATTTCTTGTTCGTGATTTAATATACTTTAAAGGGATACTGTCAATAATGACAGGGCTCAATATGAAACTACCGTGCATGTACATTGTTGTATTTGGCTCCTGCAATACCTGGGATCCTAGGATTTTTAACCCAATGAACTGGGCTGCAAGCATCTATTAATAGAGAGGCTTATGCATCAAGGAGTTAGAAGAAAAGTGGTGTATTTTTTCCCTGTATTCAAATGGTATTCCATATTCATAATGACTATGGAACTAAATGTGTGGGAATGTGGAATATCTGAAGAAGTTATGTATCCTATGTTCAATGGTATCATTACCTAAAGCTTTATATATATATATATATAAAGCTTTAGGTAATAATATGTATATTTAGGTAATTATATATATATATATAGGTGTATATATATATATATATATATATATATATATACACACACACACACACACATATAATTTAGGTAATTATATGTATATATATATGTATATATATGTATATACATATATATATATATATATATATATATATGGCTATATAGGTATATATGTGGCTATATATGTATATATAGCTTTATATATATTTATACATTTTAATATATTTATACATATATATTTATTTATATATATCCTACCTAATAAAAGAGTAATATGCAAATTGACCCTAACTCCACTACACCCACAAGCCATGCCCACCAGCCATGCCCACCAGCCAATCAGGAGCAAATATGCAAATAAACCCAACCAAGATGGCTACAGCCACAGAGAGCAGGAGGGAGGCTTGGGTTTCCCAGGCAACAGCCCTTGCCGGCCTAAGCCTCCACTCAAGGCTACAAAGTTTCAATTGTAGAAGGTAAACAAATCTAAACAGAAATGGCGGCAGCTACCGAGCTAGAAAGAGCAGGAGGCAAGGGTTGCCCCCGGCAACGTAGGAAGCCAAGCTTTCCACACACCCTGGCTGGCCTAGGCCTCCGCTCCAGGCTACAAAGTTTCAATTATAGAAGGTGAATTAACTCCAACAGAAATGGCTGCCGGCCACAGAGTGAGCAGGAGGCTTGGCTCTGCTCCAGGCTACAAAGTTTCAATTGTAGAAGGTAAATAAATTCCAGATACCAGGGCCTCCACTTGGGTCGCCAGGGCGTGTAACTGGCCTGCAAACCACCACAGGCCCCTTGCTCAGGCCGCCCCATGCCCCAAGGGAACCCCTACACTGATCCGGGATACCCTTCAGGGCAAACCAGCTGGCCCCAACCCGTGCACCAGGCCTCTATCCTATCTAATAAAAGAGTAATATGCAGATTGACCATCACTCCAACACACAAGATGGCTGCCCCCATGTGGTCAAAGATCCTGCCCCCATGTGGACAAAAGAAGGCCACCACAAGATGGCCAGCAGGCGAGGGCAGTTGGGAGGCACCAGGCCTACAAGGGAGGGCAGTTGAGATAGACCAGGCCTGCAAGGCAGGGCAGTTGGAGGTGATCAACCCTACAGGGGAGGACAGTTAGGGGTGACCAGGCCGGCAGAGGAGGGAAGTTGAGGGCAAAGAGGCTGGCAGCAGAGCAGTTAGACATCAATCAGGCTGGCTTGGGAGTGGTTAGGGGGTGATCAGGCTGGCAGGCAGAAGTGGTTAGGGGCAATCAGGAAGGCAGGCAGGCAAGCAGTTGGGAGCCAGCAGTCCTGGATTGTGAGAGGGATGTCTGACTGCCTGTTTAGGCCCAATGTCGGTGGGCAGTTGGACATCCCTTGAGGGGTCCCAGATTGGAGAGGGTGCAGGCTTGGCTGAGGGACACTCCCCCCTCCGTGCATGAATTTCGTGCACCGGGCCTCTAGTTTATATATAATTAAATCTATGCTTGCTATATGTTAGTTTTTGAAGTATATTTTACTCTCAGTTTCTGATTTCAGAGAGATTAAATGTGCACAAAAACACCAATTTGATCATTATCTCTTTTTTTGACCCACGCTTATCTGATTAAAATATCCATATTCTTTCCACTATAAAACACAGCCTCTCAAAGCAGAGTAAATTTAACATTTTAGAGAAAACCTGCTTAAAGAAACATTTTTTTCTTTCTAGTTGCCACCTACAATTCCTCCACACCTCCTAAATAAAACCACACATCACAAGATTATACATATATGAAATGTATAAACTCAAGGTGTTTTATTTAATGTTTTTATTAAATGCTTTATTAAATACTAAGAACTAAATATTAAGAATGCTATAACTCATGAGCTTTCTCAGTACTTTATAGATATACAATCTTAAATGACTAGTATTACTTCGATTTACATTCATAAATTCTAAGGATCTTTAAATTCACATCTTATGTATACTCTTTATATTTGTAACCTGTTATCACTAAACAATACTGTAGAAAATGTTCGTTCTAATATTTTATTCAGTTGAACCTATGATTAGTTGCATTTTGTTCAGTAAGAATAGATAATATCTAAATATATGTGTGTTTCTTGCTTGTCCCTTGACATTGGAATTACCCTCAATCACTTGGCATGTGTCTCCTTTCAGAATGAGGGCAGCATTTCAATTGCTACTTATTTGTGCCAAATTCTGGCTAAACTATTTAATACACATGGACCTGAAGGAATGGTAGCTGTGGGCTTTGTTTGTTCTTGTCCCTGTAAATCACAGGACAAGACAGGTTTTAGGGCACTGTTTGAATCAGCCCCTCGGGTGCCCCTTAACAAATGGGTGTCACTTACCATGGCTAGCAATGATGACTTCCTGATTTCAATTGCACTTTTAGAGGGCTGGAAAAGTGACCTATGGCCTTTCGTCTAGGAAGATGGGAAATAGTAATTATAGTGTAATAAAGCACACGAGGACTCTATTTAAATGGCAGAATTTGCATTTAAATGGAAATTTTAAAATGAAAACATGTAAAAGCTTGATAGGTACAATATTTAGTATACAGCTCATGCCAGCAGTCAGAGGCGCACTTAAGCATATGTCATGGGCGGATGTGCAGAGGTGGGCTTTTGTGCATGCTCAAAGGGCAGGGCCAGAGGATGTGAGTGAGACTGAAAAGGAAAAGGTAAAACTAGGCATAGATATGACACCTTTAATGAAACTGAATTAATAAGCATATTTTTTTTAAAGAGAGGGGAATGGTTTCTCTGGGGGCACTACAATGTTATGACCTATAGCTAATGGAAATGACTAATTGATTAACACTCAGGGAATGTAGTGGAATTTACTCTCTAATCCGCTCACGGCGATTCTGCATTAATCCATTCATTGAAAGTGTTTATTTGTATCCTGGATAGAAAATTAAGGTCTATATGTGTTTCAATATATTTGAAAATCAGGATATATTTTGAAATTGACATGAAAATCTGTCATGAAAGTGATAACCCTTTACTAAAATAAAGAAGATGCTAATGAAGATACCTTTGCCAGTTGTAAGAAGATGGATGAACTCACTTTAGTGTAATGCAAGAAATAATTTGGTGAAGGAGAAATGATGTTTAAAAATCATGTGTTAATTTAACTGTAATTTATTTTGCTTAGGTACTGATTTTATTGAATAACTCAACCAATATAGTCTATCTAAAAGGAATTATAAAAGACAATTTTTCAAAGATTCCCAATTTATAAAATGTTCTGTCAGAATTATGGATTTTGATTAACTATTTAATGAATAGCTATAGGTCAATTAATTTTCTAATCACAAGGCAAGGTAAAAATTTATACTATTGTGTTTCAAATCTTGGAATATAAAAATAGTATTCTTTGGCAGCTGAATGAATAAAATATACCTGGCATCTTGTTTCTTAGGTTTTATATATTTAAACACAGACATCATCTCTATCTATCTATCTATCTATCATCTATCTATCTATCTATCTATCTATCTATCTATCTATCTATCTATTAAAAGTTTGATATTATCCATGTGAAAACAGTTACCAAAATGTAAAATATTTTCAGCAAGTCAATTTAATTCAGTGTAGTAATTAATATATGTGAGCGTTTCTTGTAATTTCATGTTCTGCTCTTTGTATTTAATAATAAAGCACTAGTGCCAAAGTTACCATAGACAGACTTACTTTGTTATTTGGCTTTTCTTGAGCAGGTCTATTTCTAGAGTTGAGCAGTTGGGAAAAAAAGTTATCAAACATATAGAGAAATTTCTGCTGTCTAAATGTGTTTGTGAACTCATAATTTTGGTGATTACATGAGTTATAGAATAGAAAAAGACCATACTTGTGATCCAGTAGATTTTCAAGGTTTAGAGTGGACCTAATTATAGAGGAAAAGCTTTTAAAATACAACATTGTCCATGTCAAAAAGTAGCAAAGATTATGATGAATTTTAGTTTGACAAACAGTTTCTTGGAATATGCACGTTTTTTCATAGGATTTTAACCTTATTTGTAAGAGTTGTAGGAGTTCTCAACTGAAGATATGGCTCCAAAGCCTCAAAGACTTTCAGTGATGGTGACCTGTTTCCTTCCACCTGCAATTATGCCTTCTAATTTTCATTTCATTTCATTTTTAACTCCCAAATTGGGCTTGGCAAGGTTCTCTTGCTCTAAAAGTAATGGAACTTAATTAAAAAAATAAAGAGGGGAGCTCTGAAAATTTCATTAATGTGTTTGTTCATTCAACACTTATTTATTGAACTCTTACTACATTCCAGGTGCTATTTTAGATACTGAACATACAGCAGTAGATATAATAATAAAATCCTCAAACTTAAATTATATTGCTTAATGTAACATAATGCTAAGTAATGAAGGCAAGTCAAACACGTTAAGACACAAAAAGATGATAAAATGTGAGAGAAGTATTTTATATAAGGTTGTAGGAGCCCTGAATAAATTTAAGCAGCTGACTATGATGGAGGCATCCTGGGCAACATTCCTGTGGATGATACTAAGTGTCCAGTCTCTACTTTGCTTGATATTTTAGGCAGTACCACCCCAGGTCAAGCTTCATTTTTTTATTATTCTTCAGCTACTTTGAGTAGAATCTTCTGTTCTTTCACATCTCTGCATTCATATTTTCCCTAGCTATTTTAGGTCCTTTGAGACATACTGAAGTAATCTCACCCAACAATTGTAGTAACATCCACTTGAGTTTTGTTCAGTTGCCTGAAATCTCTGATGGTGAGGATGGACAATAATGAATTCATTTTACCCAAATACACAGATGCTGTTATTATGTTAGTTGGAATATAATACATTAACCAATTAAAATGCAGTCTCCATAGAGATAGCCAAAGGTATATCTCTGAGAGAAGTCACTGTGTGAAGTATGCCAAATTTAATGAATTACTTGAAATGAACTCTCCATCATATTTTTACCTTGTGATCCCATATCTGAAACACTTGCCTTTATACACTCTCTGTAAGTATTATAATTATTTTCTGAAGTTTTAAAATCCTGTCCCTGATTATTAGCTTGGAAACTGGGGTTATATGAACTGTTGCTTCATCACACTTATTCACCATCTGTCTACCTGATGTCTGAAAATTTATTGAGACCTTATTTATTTAATAAACTAGAGGCCTGGTGCACAAAATTCATGCATTGGGGGGGTGTCCCTCAGCCCAGCCTGCACCCTCTCCAATCTGGGATCCCTCGAGGGATGTCCGACTGCCCGTTTAGGTCCAATCCCAGGATTGGGCCTAAACGGGCAGTCGGACATCCCTCTCACAATCCAGGACTGCTGGCTCCCAACTGTTCACCTGCCTGCCTTCCTGATTGCCCCTAACCGCTTCTGCCTGTCAGCCTAATCACCGCCTAACCAGCCTGATTGATGCCTAACTGCTCCCCTGCCACCCTGTTTGCCACTAACTGCCCTCCCCTGCAGGCCTGATCCTCCCCAACTGCTCTACCCTGCAGGCCTGCGTCCCTCCCAACTGCCCTTCCTTGCAGGCCCAGTTGCCCCCAACTTCCCTCCTCTACTGGCCTGGTCACCCCTAAATGCCCTCCCTTGCAGGCCTGGTCCCTCCCAACTGCCCTCTCCTGCCGGCCATCTTGTAGCAGCCATCTTGTGTCCACATGGGGGCGGTCATCTTTGACCACATGGGGCAGCCATCTTGTGTGTTGGAGTGATGGTCAATTTGCATATTATCTCTTTATTATATAGGATTATTATATATAGGACTAGAGGCCCGATGCATGGAATTCGTGCAAGAGTAGGTCTTTCTTCCCCCAGCTGTCAGCACCAGCTTCCCTCTGGCACCCAGGACCCGGGCGTCCTTCCCAGCCCCAGCTTCGTCAGGAAGGTTGTCTGGAAGGACATCTGGTCTAATTAGCATATTACGCTTTTATTATTATAGATAATAAGGATTCACTGAAAGTTATTTGGCAGTAGTGAGAAATAATTTTTTGCTTTGCACTTCAGGAAAAATACTACTCTACAATAAAGTGCAGAATAAATTGGAATTAATGAGTGTAGTTAGTGAGCTATGGCAATGATACAGGAAGAGAGCAGGGTGCTATGAGGTAAGATGATAGTGATTGGGTAAGAGAGAAGTGAATGAATTTGAAAAATATTAAAGAAATAAATATGCTATTTCTTATTTTTATTTGACTTTCTAGATTTAATACAATTCTTTTCATCTGTGTTCATGCAGAAATGAATGCCTGCCATTGTTTGAGGATGTAAATTGATTATTTCATTGTTATATGAAATCTAATGGAGTGAAGTAAAGGGAAGTAGTTGCAAGAAAGTTTTATCATCAAAATATTTATGACAATTATCTTAGGTACATTATTTTAAAGCTTATATATTAAGTACTTTTCAAAATTCCATTAATAATATTTATAAAATCAGGGAAATTATTTTTTATACTATGGATTATAATTATCACTTTCTCAATAAGGCCTTCACTAACTCCACTAGAGAAGGTTAGGCACCCTGATGTATATTCCAATGATATCTTGCATAATCCTACATTAACATTTTATACTTTATGAATAAGTTGTCTTATATCTCTCTTCTTCATTGGAAACAAGATATACAAATTCAAAAACTGTCTGTTCAAGAGTTTTAGATCTCTAGCTCATAGCACATTCCTGGAAAAAAGTAAATACTGAAAATATATCTGTGGAATAAATGGATGAATAAGAAGGAGAGAGTATTGTACATGTAATTTTCTACATAATTAAAATTTTTATCAAAATCAGAGGATCCAAGATGGTTGTACAGTATGTGGATGTTACACTCACCTCCTCCTAGGACCAAACTAATTACAACTAATATATAGAATATTCAATCTGAATAACCAAGGGATAAAAAGGATTATTTTATAACAATAATGAAGTTTATTAATCAAAAATACCTAACAATTTTAAACATCTATGCATCTAATATTACCACTTCCATATACCTGCACCAAATATTGATAAAAATACATAGAAAAATAAATATAACCACAATTATAGTCAGACCTAGTGGACACTTTTGGCAGAATCATCAGAATACCATGTGGCTCAGAACTATTTTGTGATTAATAGGTTAGAAGTGCAACTATGTTTTCTAGTGCTGCCATAGTACAATACCACATGGATGCCTTAATTAACAGAAACTTATTGTTTCATGATTCTGAAGACTAGGAGTCCAAAGTCAAGGTTTTGATAGTGCCATGCTCCCTCTCAAGTCTCAAAGGGAGAATCCTCTCTTCCCTCGCCTAGCTTCTGGTGGTGGCCATCAATCATTGGGATTCCTTGGCTTTCAGCACCATTATTCCAATCTTATCATCCCCCGGTATTTTTCCTGTGTCTCTGTCTCTCTTCTTCTTATAAGAACATGGAATAGGGGCCCACCCTACTCAAGTATGACCTCATCTTTATTACATCTGCAATAACCCTAGTTCTAAAGGGATTCATATTTTGAGGTACTGGAGGTTAGGACTTCAATATATCTTTGATGGGGTGGGGGAGAAGGCACAATTCAGCCACAACGGCAATAATATTTTTTAATATAGAGTATGCATTTAGGCTAAACTGAATTTCAGTTGTCTAAATAATTGTTGGCTATGCCAGGAAAAAAGAAAAAAGCCAAAAGTGACTCCAAATCTGAGGCACTATAGAACCATTAACAAAAAGAGAGAATAAGTAGAAACTGTATTCTATTTTAGATATTTTTAATTTGATTCTATAATGGACCATTATTTGCCATTTTTGTTGACTTATTTTCTTTCTGCAGGAAGAGAAAGAGGGGGGAAATAAGCTGATTTAAGCAAAAATCACATTTTCCTGGCTCACTATGTCAAATTTTCCTTTTCCACCCATTACAATTAAATCAATCATTTATTGAGTGAATGGTATGCAAATATCCTATAATCCAGTATGTTTTGGGGCTCTGTAATCTGTGTAGTAATACTCTATTATCAAATTCAAAAATGTTAATATAATTTTAAGAAATATTAATCACTCAATTATTCTAAAAATGGGTTTTGGCTTCTAGTCTATATACTTTTTATTCTTTTATAGTTGATAATTGTTATGATTGAAATGTTACATTACTTTATCAATCTTTTTTTGGTAATTCATCAGTAAATATAATTAGAACTACCATTTAGTGAGTGCCTACTATTTTCTAGGCAAAAAAAAGTCATTGAATCATCACAATAACTATATTAAACAGGCTTATTTTAACTTATATTCCAGGAAACCAGTACACAGAAAAGTTGTTATAATCCCAAGGTGACTTGTTATTAAAAAGTGAAGTGAAGTTGGGATGGGAGCTAAGCAATCTGGTTTTCAGTCCTTATTCATATTTGCTATCCTGTGCTGTCTATAATTAAGGCTCAATTCATGTGTCTTCCTGTGATTTACAGGAGTTGTGTAGTAGTATTTCCCTTCTGTTTATTGCCTCCTATGAACTTAAAACATAATATAAAAAGAACATAACTTAAGGGAACAAAATATGAAGTGTGGGTGTGAGAGGGTGTGCTTTTGCTCCTCTTTGCCCCTCCAATGAACCTTAGGTTCAGGCAATAATTCCAGAAGTAAAAATTCTGCTGCACTTTAATATTCTCAGATAACTGAACTATGAACTATCTGAAATAGTCAAGATATTACAAGAGATACTTATAAAGGACAAGCCAGCCAATACTTGACATATATAATGTTAGAGACCTGAGTACTGCAGTGCCTCAGAGGTAACTGAAAGGTTAATGGAATTGGGATTTGTGTAGACATGACTGATTTTTCTCCTGCAGGAAATAAAAGGAAGGGGGAAAGAAGCGGATTTGGACAAAGACCTTTAAGGTCATTCACATCTGCATCTTCCTTTCTTAAGGGCGGCAAAGCACCAGTCTCTTCTACACTAAATCACTCTAATCTCTTAGAGGAATCCAAAGCTTGTCAGAGAAAACACTGCACATCCAAGAATAAGCTAAGAGACTAGATAAAATAGAGTGAGGAGAGTAAAAACCAACACTGTGAATCAAGAGAGTCTGAGTAGCATTTCTGTTAAGTCAGTGTCTTCCTGGTGGGAAACCTTCATATTTAAGGGTACAACTTCTGGCTCCTGAATATCATATAAGGGTGATTTTGGAGTACACGCCTATAAAATGTCATTAAAACCTTTGTTTTAAATAGTATCAAGATGAGACCTTATATCAGTTTGCTACTGAAGGAAGTTACTTATTTTTCTCTTACACACTAAAGAAACACTGCGAATTTTTGTTTGTTTGTTTGTTAATCTTTGCTTTAGGAAATCTTTATTCTGCCTTTGGCTCTTTGTGGAATGTAGCTGTTACCTAATGGTGTGGCATGTCCTTACAGGAAAATGGGACCACAGCTATCAGATCTAATCAAGCCAGATTTCAGACCATTTATTCAGCACAACATTTTTTAAAAACTGCTTTAGGATCATATGTGTAATATAAAGTTTGGGGACATTAATATGTTTTACTACTTCATAATTTTATGGCTGAATAATTGCCTATGGAAGAGACACAAGGAAAAGTGAGGCTTTAAAATTAAAATGTGAAAATGTGAAAAATAGCTGCCATTTTGGGTATGTTGTATTCTTAAGTGCAGATATGGACATATCTTGTTTGTTTAAATCATTATTACTAAAAGTTGTAATTGTAACCCTGATCACATGGTATATTTTAGATGTATTTCTTTTGTGTATTCCTTTGTATTTTTTTAATGTTCATGAAAAGCTTAATTTATTATCACTTAGTTTTGTATGTGTTCTAGGTGGCTGCTCTCCTAACTTTCTAAGTCATAAACTTTTTCTCAAATTGGTCAAAATCATCAATCTGACTGGTACATCTGGGCCTGAAAAATCTATTAGTATAAGACACTGTGAAGTCTATTGTTAAGGGTAGCTATTAAGGGAAACTGTCAACATAGTCTTATTGGAAACAGAAGTTAGCTGTCACACAGGAGGGATTTTCGTTTTAATGTATTTGCCACTTGAACTTTCCCTCCAGTCTAGTTTCTCCAGGTCCTATGGCAAAGAAGGAGAGAAGTGGTTAAAAGTGAAAGATTAGTGGTTAAAAGTGAAAGATGGTGTGGCTAAAAGTGAAAGATTATAACAATAAAATATCTTTAAAACATTGAAGCCCATAAGGGTGACCAGGCCTGTATGGGAGGGCAGTTGTGGGCGACCAGGCCAGCAGGGGAGGGCAGTTATGCCACATGACAAAGAGCATAATACTAAAATGTGGAGATCTTGCTTTTCCACAGGACAGTGTGCCTTGGCACCTCTAGGCCATTACAGGAAGTGGGACCAGCCAGTGTTGCAGTGGTGCCCAGCAGAGACAATACAAGTGACAAATGGTAATTTGTGTCAGTAATGACAGTACTAAGGATGTAAGCAGATATATTAGTACCTCATTGATGAGGATCAAAGTTTTGGTAAAGTCCATAACTATCCAATAAACCAAAGGAATGCTTAAACACCTGACAAAGGGCCATCCTATCTAATAAAGAGGTAATATGCAAATTGACCATCACTCCAACACAAAGATGGCCACCCCATGTGCACACAAGATGGCCGCCACAAGATTGCCGGCAAGGGAGGACAGTTGTGGGCGATCAGGCCTGCAGGGGAGGGCAGTTAGGGGTCACCGGGCTGGCAGAGGAGGGCAGTTGGGTGGACCAGGCCTGCAGGGGAGGACAGTTGGGGGGGACCCAGACATGCAGGGGAGGGCAGTTGGGGGGGAACCAGGCCAGCAGGGGAGGGCAGTTAGGGGCGACCAGGCCTGTAGGGGAGGGCAGTTGTGGACGACCAGGCCAGCAGGGGAGGGCAGTTAGGGGTGACCTGGCCTGCAGAGGAGGATAGTTAGGGGCAACCAGGCCAGCAGGGGAGGGAAGTTAGGGGCAATCGGGCTGACAGGGGAGCAGTTAGGGGTTGATCAGTCTGGCAGGCAGAAGCAGTTAGGGGTAATCAGGCAGGCAGGCAGGCGAGTGATTGGGAGCCAGCAGTCCTGGATTGTGAGCGGGATGTCTGACTGCCTGTTTAGGCCCGATCCCAATGGGCAGTCGGACATCCCTAGAGGGGTCCCAGAATGGAGACAGTGCAGGCTGGGCTGAGGGACACGCCCCCTCCATGCATGAATTTTGTGCACCGGGCCTCTAGTATACTTATATCCTATACCCCAACATTCTAATATGTAACTAGAGAACTTCCTGCCATCTACTGTCATCCTTACCCAACATTCATTCATTTAACTACTTAAGTGCTGTCTAATCCCTATCATCATAATAGTGTAATTTCTAAACAGTATTGAGACATAGTAGCTGCTCTTGAAAAAATTTATATAGACGAATTAAAGGCACATACATGCTTGCTGGCTGTGCTGTTTTATCTCAAATAGTTTGAATTTGGCCCAGATCAAGTTGTTCATTGACACTTAATATGTGGTAACAACACACTCACCTGATGCATTGTTTTTTTTCCTGAAAACTCATTTCTATTTTGAGTAGCATGAGAACTAAGAGACTTAAGATAGTGTCTTGAAATGAATAGATTACAATGATTAATACTGAGATAAATATTGTACACATAATTTAAAACTGAGATATTAAAAATGGCCTTAGTTCAATGCAAACTGTCCAAAATTTAAATCAGTCATTGAGTTGATCATTTCATATATAATTACTTCCTTAGAATATTGGCTATTTATTATTTCTAAATCATGCAGATAATATTTCTCATTGAAAAATGATTTTTTTTCAAAAATCATAAAATAACTCAGAATCATACTTTAAAATCTCTTTTATATTGAGTTAGAAAATCAAAATTCAACATCACATAAAATAAACCTTGTTAAATTGTGTAATCCAGGGGCATTTAGTGTATTTGTAGTGTTATATAACTACCAGCTCTATCTAGTTTTAAAGTTTTTCATCATCCAAGATGAACTCTCCATATTACTAATCAATTAATTGCCCTCCCCCTTACCCAATCACCTATATAACCACTAATCTGATGACTGTCTCTATAGATTTGCCTATTATAGATATTTTAATGAAGAATAAGCATACTTTGATTTAGGAGGTTTCATAGCTTCTGCCATAATTCAAAATCTGCCTATAAAGGCAGCCTTAAAGAATATTTATGATAAGAGGATAAGCAAAATTATTTAAATCAACCAATTGATAACCAGTTAATACATAAATTAAAAAGAGCAACTGGGACGAAAATAAGACTGCAATTATTGGCAAATATATTGAATCTAATGAGATGTTAGCCAACACTTACTATGCATGTTCTTATATTCATTAACCACTATTCCTAATGTATACTAATAGGCAGATGTCTGAAAAGACCATTGAATAATATGTAAAGCTTTGAAGCAGCCAGCGCTCAGATGACAAGCACTTCTAATCTATGTTAATGCCAGATGGCTTGCTATTTTATTAGTCCCAGACTAATTATTTTAAAGATAAGTGCCTCTTTCCATTATAATACGTTAAAATATGCATGTGTCTTCAGGAAGTGAAGGACATAATTTCAGACAGGATTTAAAAAATTCATTTTAGAATGACATAAAAGATTGTATTATAAATTCAAGTGTCAAAATATTTTAATAGGAAGACAGTTCAACCTCAACCTCCAAATTTAAAAATATAAATAACTAAACAAATGATATATATTACTAATAATTTAAGACTGAACTGAAAATAATAAACAAAATGGCAAGCAATGGTGTAAGAAGCAGATCACTTTCTTTAGCTTCATAATGAGTTATTAACAGTGAAGAGTTAAAATGAATAAAACACCACAGACTCTCTCCTCCAGGCCTTAGATGTGGCTGCTCTATCTGCCTGGATGACAGATATCTGGATGGGTTGTTCTTCTATTCTTTCTGTCTTCCTTATCAGTGCTACATTCTAGCTGAGGGCATTTATCACCAAGCATCCACTAGAACTCTCTCCAGTTTTATTTAACTTCACAATAATTGTCATATATATGAATTATATGTAGTTTATATAAAAATAAACACAAACTTTATTTTTGAATAATTTGAGATAGAAAAGCTCAAAGATAGTAGACGTTTCATCCAGTTTCCTCTAATGTTATTCACAGTAAGCGTTTATTTGTCAAAATTAAGAATTTAACTTTAGTACAATACTATTAACCCAACTATTTTCAATATTTTTCATCTCATGGCACACATAAACTAATTCCTAAAATTCTGCAGCACACCAAAATTATATTTCTTGACTATATGAAAAAATAGATATAATTTTGATTGCTTTGCATAAAAATATAGTAATTACCTACCCTTTTTGCTCCAAAGTGACTTTTTAAAAAGTCAGATGCCTATATGTGTATATAAGGATTTCTAGTGCCAAGAATTAACCAATCAGGTGCAACCTTATTATGCAACGTGACCAATGAGATGTAACTCTATTATATGACCTATATATTTATGGCTTAAACAAGGCATTAACACCCGAAGGATATTGTTGTGTTGGCTGTTGTTATTATTATTTTTTTTTTTTGACACTCTAAGGGAAAAGAGGTCAGTGTCCCTAGTTAATAGTCAGGTATTACATGTTTTAAAAAGATTTGCAGAACACCGGTTAAATATTGAAATTGCTAAACTAAACTATAGAAGTATTCAGTTTACTCTATTTTTCTACTAACATCCCTCTTTTTGTTCCAAGATCCAATCCAGGATACTGACACTTTTAGATACCTTGTCTCCTTAGTCCTTCCCATCTCCAATATTGTCTTAGTTTTTCCTTGTTTTTCATGACCTTAAACTCAGCCTTTGGAAAGGTTTGGTCAGACACTATTTTTGCCCTTCAGTTTGGGTTTTCTTGATGTTTAGACTAGGGTTATGATGTGGGATGAGGTGGGGGACAGCAGGGGAGAAGTCTTCCGACATAAAGAGTTATTTTATACCATCATATCAGAGACACATGGTACCAACATGACTAGCCACTGATGGTATTAACCTTGAATATGTGGGGACAGTGATTTCTCACAGATTTATTAATTGTCACTAATTTCCCCTTCCTATGTTCTATTCAAGTTTCTACATCCTGTCCATACTCTAAGGGGAGGGAAATTAGATAATCTCCTCATGAAGGGGAGATTATCTGTATTTAAATTTTAAATTATTTTAAAAGGAAAATACATTTCTTCTACTCCATTATTTATCCAATCATCTATATATATAAAAGCCCAGTGACTGTTATGGTGGAACGACCAGAAGGACCGGTTGCTATGACATGCACTGATCACCAGGGGGCAGATGCTTAACGCAGGAGCTGCCCCCTGGTGGTCAGTGTGCTCCCACAATGGGAGCACCACTCAGCCAGAAGCCAGGCTCACAGCTGGTGAGCGCAGCAGTGGTGGCAGGAGCCTCTCCCGCCTCCTTGGCAGCACGAAGGAGCAGCAAGCCAAGTGGTAAGGAGCGAGCAGGAGGGCGGTTAGGAACAAGCAGGTGGGCAGTTAGGAGCGAGGGGTCCCAAATTACAAGAGTGCCTAAACCAGCAATCAGACATCCCCCAAGGGGTCCCAGATTGCAAGAGGGCACAGGCTAGGCTGAGGACCCCCCAACCCCCGCACGAATTTTGTGCATTGGGCCTCTATTTTATATATAAAAGCCTAAGTGACTAAACGACTGAACAACCAAATGACCAATTGCTATGACGCGCACTGACCACCAGAGGGAAGATGCTCAACACAGGATCTGCCCCCTGGTGGTCAGTGTGCTCCCACTGTGGGGTGCACTCCCAGACGCAGGGCTCATGGCTGGTGAGCACCACTGTGGCAGCACGAGCCTCTCCCGATCAGGACTGACTGGGCACGAGCCTGCAGCAGGTGCAGCAGGGCTAGGATGAGCAGGAGCGGCAGGCAGGAGCAGCAGGTGGCGTGGGACTGCCAGTTTTGGCCTAATTCCCGCAGACCCCACCGAGGGACCCCATTGGTGCATGAATCCATGCACCGGGCCTCTAGTTTATTTATATTATTAAGGCCTTAAATATTTATTTGATTCTTTGGGTTATAGTAAGATACTATCATTATTTATTTTAATGGTCAAACTGTTTCACATTTGGAGCGCTTTCAAGCTGGCCCCTGTGTCCCTTTGACATACGTACTCTCATCAGTTTATAGGTTTATTATGTGTGTGTGTGTTTGTTTGCTTGTTGGTGTGTTTACACTCTAGCAGGCTAAGATACCACAGGCTTATCTTGGATTTCCCCTGCTCCAGATCTAGAATCGACCATTTATCTGGAGAGCCTGGTTCCCTATATCCCTATATGACTGTTTTAATTGATTACCTTCTATTTCTTTATGTAAGTTCAATGTGAGTAAAATTTTTGTTTTTTTACCTGCTGTATTGTCAGTGCTAAAAACAATATCTGGCACATTGTCAGCATGCAATAATAATGTAAAACAGGTGAATGAACATAAAGAAAATTAAGTTCACGCTACACTTACATATCATAAACACAGTTTTAAAATGCTTTCCATCATTTTTCCTCAATGAAAAATCCCTCAAAAAACAAAACAAAACAAAACAAAACAAAAAAAACTGACCAGCAAACATAGACCATCATGAAATTACCTTTCTTAGATGGTTTTTATAATAACTAAGACTTTAAAAAAATGTGACTAATGTTCTAAGGTGTTCTTTTTTCCCTTCTTCCTCCCATCACCATCATCACCATCATCACATCATCTAATTGAGCTTTGAGCATGGCCATAGCCGCAAAAAAAATTCTCTATTTTTTTTTTACCTAAACACACTTTTTAATATTTCTTCATGACTAATATGCTTTCTTGATCTATTATACTTTTTATTGCCTTGATGAAACCAAAGAGGGTATAATAGAATTCATTATTGCACATCTGTTTATGTCAAACATTTGAACCCTTTTCAACATCAAAAGAAAATAGGAGGAAAACAAAAGGAGATAAATAAAGGGGGGAAGGGAGGCAGGAAAAACTACTAGACCTTAAATCCAAAGAAAGTTTACTTTGTAGTTTGCTAGTGTTACAATGGTTCCAATCTATTAGCCTTGAGTATTCTGATCATTATTCTTTAAATATTTGGTAACCACACACATTGAACACATGCCACGTTTCCCCCCTCACTCAGAAACTCTATAAAGTTCTAATTGAATGTATTTCAAAGTCATATCAGCCAATGCAGTTTAATCTTTTGAATTATGCAACACTAAGTTTACTGTCAGGAACTCATATAAAAAGTAACTAAAAATTGAGAAGTCACTAAAATGGAAATCTTATTTATCAATGCAATTTTGTTATTCCAGCACAAATCTCCTGACTGTATCAGGTGCTGTCATGCCTCGGAGGGGTTTGTTTTTTTTGGATGATGGAGATGATATATATGATAGAAATTGGTATAAAGAGATGCATTAGCACACCAGGAAATGCTGATTCCAAAATTGCTTTTCAATCACAATTTTCACATTCTATCCATAATCTCAGTGTGTGATAGAACCTTAGTCATTGTGGTTTAATTTCTTCCAGTAAATACTTGCATTTCTCATAAAACACATGAATTTTGTCAATATTTTAGACTCAGGTTGTGCTATATGGTGACAAATGTTTGTCTAACCTTAAGAAAATGTGAAATAATTCTAAAATATAACACAATCTTTTAAATTTTGAAATCATTATTCTAAAATGAAAGTATTTATTTTTCATATTCTTACTTATAAATGGCTTAACCTCTGGGTAGAAAAACGCACTAACAGGCTCAAAACTGAGGAAAGCCTTACTAAATGTATAAAGCTTTTCTATTCTAAGTAAGTATTGACATTGTTTGTTAGGAAAGCGTCTTTTCTCCCTCCTCTTATATTACCTTTAACAGGATTCGAGAGTAATTGATTCCATGGGATCACAATGCAACATCCACCACTGACAGATGGAGTGTGTGAAAAGATTTCACCAGTGCTGTGTACCACATGAATCACTGTGTGTCCTAAACTTTATAGTGGAGAGTTTATCCAGCCAAGACTTAAGTTATGTATTTAAACAGACTTATTTTTCTTTTTGAAAATATGGGGATTCTTGTCCGTACTCCAGCCACACTATACACATAGTATAGCTGCATTTCTTGTCTACTTTTTTTAAGGGTGCTTCACAGAAAGTTTCTGAATAATCCACATAGAAATTATTCAAGTGAAAATGAATAAAATATTCATTAGCATTTGAAATAATAGCTGATTTTTACCTTAGTATTTTTATTATTATTCCTGAACAGGAGTGACATACTATTTGCTATGAGATTTGTTGCTATTATTTTCTTCAATATATTATGTGCTCAGTATAATTTTGTTTGTTTTTGATGATGTATTTATGTGTGGGAGTATGTATGAGGGTGTCTAATGAGTATTAATTTTCTTGCCCCATATTAAATTTTGTTAACTTCATTGCTGACTTCAGCATAAAATATAGGTATTACATAGCTGTAAATATCTGTAACATTCTAAATACCCATCATGTAATGTTATTAAAGCCAAATTAGACTACTAAAATATTTGTGTTATATTAAAAAAGCTTATAACATGTGAAGGCTTTTAAACATAGCTATACAATATGATAGAAGATAATGTCATATAGAATCTTAGATAATATTCTTATTGTATTAACTAGAGGCACGAATTTTATGCACCGGGGGGAAGGTGTCCCTCAGCCCAACCTGCACCCTCTCCAATCTGGGACATCCCTGTAGGATCGGGCCTAAATGGGCAGTCAGACATCCCTTTCACAATCCAGGACTGCTGGCTCCCAACTACTCGCCTGCCTGCCTGATTGCCCCTAACCACTTCTGCCTGCCAGTCTGATCACCCCTAACCACTCCCCTGCCAGCCTGATCAACGCCTGACTGCTCCCCTGCTGGCCTGGTCACCCCTAACTGCCCTCCCCTGCTGGCCCAGTCAACCCCAAATACCCTCCCCTGCCTATTCCCTCTTTATTAGATAGGGTTTTTTTCTTTAACATATTGGACAGCCCTAACTGGTTTGGCTCAGTGGATGGAGCGTCAGCCTGCAGACTCAAGGGTCCCAGGTTCGATTCTGGTCAAGGGCATGTACCTTGGTTGGGGGCACATACCCAGTGGGAAGTGTGCAGAAGGCAGCTGATCGATGTTTCTCTCTCATAGATGTTTCTAGCTCTCTATCCCTCTCCCTTCCTCTCTGTAAAAAATCAATAAAATATATTTTAAAAAAACATATTGGACAGTGTACCTGCCATGGTCTTGACAAACCAGTAAAAATGTAAACCCAAACTAAGTGTCATAAAATAAACTCCTTAAACAGGAATTTCATGAGACCTTGGAAAGGTGATATCATGCGGTTGTTTCTTCCCTTTTTCCTTCTCTTTCTTTTCCTTGATGTTTCATCTTTTGTCCTTTCTTTCTTTTCTCCTTTTATTCCTTTTCTGTCCTCTCTTTCTCTTAACTTTTCCATTGGTAGAAAAGTCAGTACTTGAATCTGTCTCGCTTCCAGAAGACGAAGAAGAGGGAAACACACCGTCATCTGAAGAAAGAGATGATCTATGTTGGGATCGATGGTGTTTCTGGTTTTTCTCTTTTCCCGGTTTGTTTGTAATTTCTGCCAGCCCTGGCACCTTCAGGACTTGTGCCTGGGCACTTCTTATTCATGCCTACAAAACCTCCCTGCGTTGGTGAAAACTGTAGGGGAAAAGGCCTTCCTGGGTGGGCTCAAGCCCGGCCCAAGGTGCTGAGGAACCAGATTGGGGAGCACCCGCCACTGCCCTTGCAGAGCCAACCTCCGGACCTCGGGGTACTCTCTAGTAATGTAACTGCAATGTCCCCGTTTGCCTTTAGAAATTAGTTGTAAGTTACTTCCAATGTGAAACCCTACCTCAGACATTTCCTTTGCAGTTTCTAAAGATTTTAAACAAAACCCATTTACCTCCCTAACCTGGTCAGAAGTTTCTACCCAATGGGAGAGATTTGCTGGGCAGCATCGCCCAGATACACCCCCCACCCCCCCGCCGTCATGTCCAATCACTCTGCTGGGGGCAAGGGAATTTCCAAGGCTATAGTGTGTGTGTGGGGGGGATCACTCCATGGGGGTGTAGGTGCTTTCGAGGCTGACACCCTAGGCTGCTGCTGGGAGGGGATCGCTCCAGAGCGGGGGCACGGCTGCCTCCCAGGCTGACACCCCGGGTTGTGGCTGGAAGCGGATCACACCGGGGGGGGGAAGGGGGGGTGTGCGTGGCCGCCTCCCAGGCCTACAGCTCAGGCTGCCGCTGGGAGGGGATTGCTCAGTGGGGGTGCAGCCGCCTCCCAGGCTGACAACCCCAGGCTACCGCTGGGAGGGGATCACTCCATGGGGATGCAGGTGCTTCCAAGGCTAAGACCTGAGGCTGCAGGTGTGTGTGTGGGGGATCACTCTGTGGGGAGTGAATTTGTTTTTGTTTTTTATAAAGGGTCAGGAGGGCCTCTGGGCAGCATTCCACCAGGCCGCTTACTCTGCCAGCTCTCAGCAGCAGCCCTCCCTGGGACTGGGGGACTATGGCCGGCCTAAGAGGACTGGGCGCCACCATCTTGTGGCTATGGGTGCCACCATTTTGTTGCAGAGTGATGGTTAATTTGCATATTACTCTTTTATTAGATAGAATGTTAATTCAATAGCTAATATTTTAAATTCTAAAGGTAAATGAAAATTGACCATTTAAAATAATACAAAGTGATATGAAGTGGAAGCATAAGTAGTGATATTGATACATGTGTAAAAGTTTAACACATACATATGCAAAACATTTTTTAAAATTTAAATATAGGTAATAACATAGAGAGTCTATGCATTCTGAATGCTTAGGAAAAGCTGAACATATTTAAAAGAAGAACAGTTTTTCAGCGTATTTTTTTAGAAAAGAGTAAAAATACTTTAGAGCAGTGGTTGGCAAACTCATTAGTCAACAGAGCCAAATATCAACAGTACAATGACTGAAATTTCTTTTGAGAGCCAAATTTTTTAAACTTAAACTTCTTCTAATGCCACTTCTTCAAAATAAACTCACCCAGGCCTTGGTATTTTGTGGAAGAACCACACTCAAGGGGCCAAAGAGCCACATGTGGCTCGCGAGCCGCGGTTTGCCAACCACTGCTTTAGAGGGATACATTCACAGACCTTCATAAATTAAAAAATTAGTAACTTCTCCATTGTATGTACTGTCTTTCCTCTCTATACAATATAAAGGTCAAGGTAGTGGTTCTGTAATAATGTGTGCTAAGTGAATACTTGCCTAAAAACAAATGTTAATGCATCTGCTACTTCACACATCATTTTCTCACAGATTAATTCATGTCAGTCTTCTATAATTCTTTTAGAATTCAATATAATGTTACTGATTCTTTCATGTTGCAATGTAGTTTGCTCTATATATGTCTCTACTATATCTGAGCTTGTGGGAGTGGTAACCAACACTGTACTTGCATTGCATAAGGGCTTAAACATTTGTTCAATATTTCCTTGCATACTGATATCTATAATAATAAAAGAGTAGCCAAAACTGGTTTGGCTCAGTGGATAGAGCGTCGGCCTGCGGACTAAAAGGTCCCAGGTTTGATTCCGGTCAAGGGCATGTGCCTTGGTTGCGGGCACATCCCCAGTAGGGGTTGTGCAAGAGGTAGATGATCGATGTTTCTCTATCATCGATGTTTCTAACTCTCTTATACCTCTCTGTAAAAAATCAATAAAATATATTAAAAAATAATAATAATAAAAGCGTAATATGCTAATTAGACCGGACATCCTTCCAGATATCATTTCAGAGGACCTTCTGGACAAAGCTGCAGTGGCGGGGGCTGAGGTAGCGGTGGCAGGGACTGAGCCCCTTGCATGAATTTCGTGCATCGGTCCTCTAGTTTTTTTATAAGGCATAGAGCTTTGATTTAGAAATGATTATTCCCTTATGAAATAAGTTGAAGAAAAAAAATCTAAGTAAAATCACATAAACAAGGTAGAAGTAGAAGAGCAGGGAAAAGGGAAGGCACAGGCGGGAAGGGGATTATTGCAGAAACTAGGGTAACAATTTTCAAACATCTTCTTAGTGATTTCATTATGTCCTTTTTTGTAGATTTAAACATTTAGCTACTTAAAGCTCTGTGACTAATTTGTTACCAGGTTGAAGGAGGTGGGAATTGTTGTAGCTATAGCTGGAAAAGTTCTTTAAAAGGAAGACAGTCACCAGGTAAGGCCCCTTTTGCACTTTCCCTTTCCACCTGCTCTCCTGGCTTATCCCTTCCTCGTAGTTTTCCCTGACTGTGAAAATAAGAGATGTTAAATGTCCTAAGTCTAAATTCCTTTAACTCTTCACAATTTTTTGTTGTTGTTTCTGCAAATCACATATTTTTTTAAATCAGTTTTCACATGTGAAAAATGAGAGGGATTGAACATAATTTCTAGGATGTATTTTTCGGTTTTAGTTGTAACTCAGAGAGGTTATAAATGCAGCGAAACCTTTTTGTGTGTCTGTTTGTTTTAGCAGAGCCCTTCAGGTGAAGTCTAGTTTGGGTTCTATAGTCAAGTAACAGTGCAGTGATATCAGATCATTTCAATCAATAAGTAGTAGATTGCTCTATCAGCTAGAGCTCAGTTATAGATAAGAGAAACCATTCCAATTCAGAATGGATTATATTATTTGGAACGAGATACTTACAGCATTGTTCAAAATGTTGGAAGAGCAGATCTTCTGTCGGCCTTCTATAATACCATGGCAGAACTGGTCTAAACAGGGAACTGTGACCTCTGTTATAATCATAAAGCTCTTCCAATCAGAACTGTCAAACACACTGTTGGCTCTACAAATAAATCTTAGCTGCCATGTGAAGATTGGGGGTGAGCACTCAGAATTGTTGGTCTGCACAGTATCTGTCCACTTGCACCGTGAATTGATAGCTCCTCACTTTTTCTCGCATCTGGATTCAAGTCTTACATAAATATCTTCTAAATGAATTCCAGCCTACTAGTACATGAGCAGGAGCCTAGAAATTGCAGTTTTGGTCCTCTTGTAAATTCAGTCCAGCAATGTACACTAGAAGTCTCGACAAATATTAGGCAAACTAATTTACCATATTAAGTCTTTGACTTAATAGAGTGTTTAATAAAATAATATTAATAATGTTCACTTTAAAATAAAATTTTGTTTTTAATCTTTTTATTCCTATTAATACCAAAATTAAAAATCTTATCTTTTGAAAATAATGTGCTACCTGTTTGCTTCAATTTCCTGAGCTAAAATATTGTGCCTTAGTACATGCCAAATGTATAGTAATAAGACTTAGCTCTCAGCCATGACTAGAAGTATTTTTGATGCAATCTTCTGGAAAACAAAATGGTTCCAAACAGCTACGCCTAAGTTAGTGGGTTATATGTCAGTCTCCTCTTTGCAAAGCACTCAGAAAGTGCTTGAATCCTATGTGGTAAAAGAAAAAAGAAAGCCTTGGCTGGGTAGCTTAGTTGGTTAGAGCATTGTCAGAAAAGCCAAGGATGCAGGTTAAATCCCCTGTCAGAACAAACAAATGAATCATAAATAAGTGGAACAACAAATCAATTCTCTCTGTCTATCTCTCCCTTAGTCCCTCTCTCCAAAAATCAACAAATTAAAAAGAAAAGAAAAATAGAAGGATTAAAAAATTAAGACATTAAAATGATAATTTAGAAATATAATTTTTAAAAATATAAAATAAATCATTAACCCCAAATGAAAGAAAACAATCAGCAAAACGACAAAGTCAAAAGAGTTAAAAATATTAAATAGCCATATTTAAATATAAAAACTTATTAAATTAGAAAGAATTTATAATAATGTAAAAGAGTTATTTTCCTGGTCGCTGGTAATGATAAAGATAGAAAGTTTAAGACAAAGATATTCACAATATGTAATATATTCTGGACAAATACATTTTGAAAGTATGTCAGTCTACAAAAGGAACATCTTTGCTGTGACTTATGCATGTTAAAAAATGTGCTTTTAAGTTCTTATTGACATAAGTAACCTAAAGAGATGATAAAGTACTCTGTTGACAGCCTTCCTATGACATTGCTTTTATTTTCATGCATCTCAGCAGGAAACTTATAAATCAAAGAAGGCAATTCTCTCGTTTGAAATAGAGATGTGTAGCAAGCATTTGTGAGGGAAAAGGGTGGGCAGGAATTGTATTCCACCTGGCTTTTCTTAGCATGGAAACTGTTGCCATGTATTTTTACGTGAAATAGTAAAACTCTAAAGAACAAGGACTCTGATTAGTATGAAACCTTAAATTATTAGTCTCAGGACTCAAAGCCTAGTATCTCTTGTCTCATGATATATAGAGACAATTGAGTAGAATTTTATCTCCACTTGTGTAACAAAACCAATTCTCTCATTTTAGGGAGAACATATTTAAAACTCATGAAAGAGAGGGGAAGCAGGAGGACCATTTAATTATGTATTTAACCACAGCAAATGTTCATGTGATAATATAAGAAGAGACAGGTTTATGTGGAAGAATGAATACACTGCTGATGAAGCTAGAGTTATTTATTTGTATGTTTGTTTGTTTTTATGAGGTTTGTACCCTTCAAAGTCAGGTAAGAGGGTAAACATGCTGAATAGAGAGAACCTTCAGATACTCCAAATTTCTATTGTTTAAATTCCTTCAAAAAGTGTACAACAAGATTTTTTTTTTCCTATCATACAAACAAATCCCAAATCCTCAGTATTTTACAATAGGGAACATACACTACGTGTACCGGTTAATAATGCAGATTTTGTAATAAAAGAAAACATGATACTTTCAAGAGAAACAACAAAAGTGCTTTATTCAAAGTAATGTCCACCGCTAGCTACACATTTCCCCATCTTTTGGGTAATTTGTGGATATTGTCCCAATAGAACTTTTCTTGTTTTGAGGGAAACCATTCAGAGACCCAATCTTCCACTTCATATGTTTTGAAGTGCTGCTCAGAAAGTGTGTATGCCATCGATCAGAACAAGTGGTCATCTGAAGGAGCAGGGTCTGGTGAATACAGCGGGTGGGTTAATACTTCCCAGGCAATATCTTTTAATGTGTCTTTCACTGGTTTTAAGTGTGTGATGGTGTGTCATCATGAAGCAAAATTACTTTGCCTTGTCTTCTGGCACATTCTGGACCTTTCACGATCAAAGTGTGGTTCAAAATAATTATTTGTTGTCAATAGCAATTGGTATTAATGGTTTTACCTGGTTTTAGAAGCTCATAATACACCACACCCTCCTGATCCCACAAAATTCAGAGCATTGTCTTCTTTCCGAAGTGATTTGGCCTTGCAGTCCATGTTGATGGTTGACCTGGTTCAACCCATGATTTTGTGCATTTGGGATTCTCAAAATAAATCCACTTTTCATCACCAGTCACAATTTGATGCAAAAAAAGACTTTCTTTTGTGCTGTTGAAGCAACATTTTACTGCTAACTTTTTGGTTTTCCATTTGTCTTTTGTTCAGTTGATGTGGTACCCATTTTCCTTCCTTTAAAATCTTTCCCATTGCTTGTAAATGATCAGAAATTGTTTGCTGTGCAACATTTAATCTTTTTGCAAGTTGTTTTTTTGAGTTTGACACTCATCTTCATGCAATAATGCTTGTAATTGTTGGTCTTCAAACTTTTTCAGTTGACCTGGACATTCTTTGTCTTTCACATCGAAATAATCACTTTTAAAGCATTTAAACCAGTGTTCAGAAATAGCTTGAGATAGAGCATGTTCACCATAAGCTTCCCGAAGTATTCAGCAGCACTTTTCTTCAAAATAAAGTAATGAATTATGACTTCCCGCAAATGCTCTTTTTTTTTGGCACGAAATTCGACATTTTTAAGCATAAAAATATCCATGATGTTAACACCTTCAGCAGTTTTGACATATGAAGTTTTGAAGCTTGTTGTCAATACAACAAAATAGCATACATATCAAATCACATATATATCAACATATGTGTAACTCCATCTATTGAAAAAAATCCGCATTATTGACCACTTCACCTATTATCATGCTTAGATTAAGCCAAGCACATCTCCTTGTTGATGTGTCTGGCATAATGTAAAAATTAAATTAATACTTCTGAAAATCCCATGATAAAATTAGATGGTTTCCTCCAATGTATTGTAGAAAAGTTGAGGGGAGAGATTGGTCAAATGCCGGGAAATACTATTAGTGACAGAGCAAGGATTTGACATCCTTGCCTCTGACCATTGGGCTTCTCTCAACCATTGCATTATATTGCCTCCACAATATTGATCATCCAAAGTGATCTTTAGTATTATCACCCACAGGAGTTAGAAATCTGAAACTGAAACATTTCTGACTTCTTGGGAATAGATATATTGTTGTCTTTAAATTATGTTTAAACCATTCTTTTGAACTTTCTAGTCTAACATCATTCTCTTAATTAAAATAATACTTTTTTTTCAGAGATATGGAGATCTTTTTCCTTTTATACATTTTCAAAAATTTTAAATGTTAAAATATATTAGACATTAATATATATAGATGCCTTAAAGTTGATAGTTAAGAGGAAATGCCTCCCCAAATATAAGCATAAGGTAAAATCTGCCCGGATATTACAAATGAGCCATCTACCTAACAAAAAAGTAACATGCTAATTGACTGTATCTTTGCAACACCCACCAACCAATCAGGAGTGAGTATGAAAATTAACCCAACAAAGATGGCAGGTTAATTTACATACACAGGCGCTGAGTGGCTGGGGGCATTCCGCACCACCCCAGCCACTCCAGGCTTCTGGGCAGTGTGGGAAGGCGGCTCTGGGCCGGAGCAGAAAGGTGGCTCTGGCCAGAGCGAAGGCAATGCCAGCAGCCAGGGGAAGGAAGGCCCATTCTTGCACGAATCTTCATGCATCAGGCCTCTAATATTATATATGTAATATTTAAGATATAATATGTGTTTTATGTATATTGAATATTGTATATTACATATATATGTATAATATATAATAATATTTAAAATCTTCATTCAAATCATGAGGTTTGTTTTTAAATTATAGACTTAGAATCTCTGAAGGAAAAGTAGGTAATCTTCATTTTAAAAAAAATGAATAGCTGTCATTCTGATGCATATTGGAGTTGTAGAGCTACTAATTAAGATTTCATATTAATAATAAAATATTTGTTGACTGTCTACCTTATGTAAGTCTGGTACTAAGCAATGGGCATGGAATAATGTAATTTACCTTAAGAGGTATTTTATTCTTTTAAAAGAGGAGGAAATGTAAAGTCAAAATTATAACAAACACTAGAGGCTCAATGCATGAAGATTCATTGCTGGGGGGTGATCAGGCCAGGATGGGATGGCAGGGGCCATTGGGGGTAAGCAGACTAGCAGGGGGGCCAGTTGGGGGTGAGCAGGCCATCAGCGGGGGTCAGTTGGAGGTGATCAGGACAGGGGGGTGGCAGTTTACAGTGAGCAGGCCAGCAGGGGTCAGTTGGGGGTGAGCAGGCCAGTGGGGAGGGAAGGTAGGGGAGAGCAGGCCAGCAGGGGGTCAGTTGGGGTGAGCAGGCTGGCAGTAGGAGATCCTTCGAGGGGTCCCAGATTGGAGAGGGTGCAGGCCAGGCTGAGGAACACCCCCGCCCCGTGCACGAATTTTGTGCACCAGGCCAGTAGTAATAATAATAAAGGTCATATTTCACTTGGATTATATACTTAATTAACCAAGCATTACACTTTGTTTAAAGATGTTTTTACCTGCTTGTCTCTTTATGTAATTGCATTGGATATATTTTATTACCTCCTTTTATAATTTTATCATAATGAGAAGGTATTAAATAAATGAATAATAAAAGAATATTCCTTATATTAAGTAAATATTCCACTGTAAATTATTGCCAGGATTAGAAATAAGTAAAAAATAAAAATATTACATGCCAAAACTTAACTGAATATTTGTGTTGTAAAGTTACAGATGATTTTGATGTTTATCTTTAATTTCTGAGTTTTTTTTCTTCTAAAGTAAAAAAACTATTTCTGTAAAAAAATAGTACAAGTTTTCTATTTATATGTCAATTATTCAATAATACTACAAATAACTAAGAAGTATAAAACTTCTATTAAAGTTCCAATTTGAAATTTACCTGCAAAGCATTAGTTGTGTTTCTTTAGCGAAGATACAAATGCCAGTTATAACAGGTAAACATGCCTAAACCAAAAAGAAAGAATGAAAGAAAAGGAAAATTCATTTTGGGATAAGCTCTAGTTAAAATTCTGTCTTTACAAGTTATTGTGTTTAGCCTATTTTCAATGTAATAAAAGGTGCATATCCCTGTTAAAGAACATATATTTGTCAGTAAATGCTGTATTTGGAAATGGTAAATTTCAAGGATTCTTTATTTAAATTAGAGTATAGAAAAGAGGGAACTCATGGTTATAGAGGAACTTGACCAATTCATCACATCTTTTCAGAAGTTGTCATAAGATTTATGATAACTTAAACATGAAGGTTTGATCCATGTATTTATTACTGTTTTTTTCTGATACTAAATATCAGTGATGTTCAAAGATTTCTTCTAAACAACAGGAATACTTTAGCAATTATTCAGCATACTTTGAATGTAGTGAGAAAAGGAACAAATTAATTTTGCCAGGTGTGCTGATAGCTTACCTTGGTTTATGTAACTAAACCTGAAGCTCTTTATATGTGTAATGTCATCTGTAAATAGAAATATAGACAATGTATACAAATTACCCGTTGTAACTGAATTCAAAGGCTCATTTTTTTATGTTATGTCCCACAATGGGAATAATTTGAATTAATTTAAATTTATATTGTTAACATATTCATTTGCTTGTTATGGAATCATAATACATGCTATTAACTAAAAAGATCTCCTTTGTAAGAAATTTCAGTTTGTTTCTTCATTAAACAGAAACAAAGAAAGAATTTCTTCCACAGAAGGAGTATGGTGAGATACATTTTTCTACTAACAACTCTCAGGATTAATCACACAGTAGATTATGAGAGAAAGATAAAATAGTAAAGTAATAACAAAGTGAGTTAGTGGGGCTTATGTTCTAACCAATTACAAAAACTATAATAGGAAAATATGAGACAGAGAAAAAGAAAATTAAGAAATAATGTATAGTTAAAAATTAATTTGGACCTAATTAGAAACGCTAAAACAAATAAGAATTTCTTGCCCTAGGAGAAAGAAATGTATTCAAAGTGTTAAAGTCTGTTTTCTAAAAGATGCTTAATGCTGAGGAATCTTTTATTTGTCTGGAAGTGAAATGCTTATTTAGAATTTTATATTTTACTAGAGGCTCGGTGCACGAAATTTGTGCACAGGGGTGTGTGTCCCTCAGTCCAGCCTGCACCCTCTCCAGACCCCTCGAGGCCTGGTTCCCCTAACTGCCCTCCCTGGCCGGCCTGGTCACCCCCAACTGCCCTCCCCTGCTGGCCTGGTCCCCCCCAACTGCCCTCCCCTGCTGGCCTGATTACCCCCAACTGCCCTCCCCTGCTGGCCTGGTCCCCCCCAACTGCCCTCCCCTGCTGGCCTGATTACCCCCAACTGCCCTCCCTCGCAGGCCTGGTCCTCCCTAACAGCCCTCCCCTGCTGGCCTGGTCACCCCCAATTGCCCTCCCCTGCAGGCCTGGTCACCCCCAACTGCCCTCCTCCACATGCCTGGTTCCCTCTAACTGCCCTCCCCTGCTGGCCTGATCGCCCACAACTGCCCTCCACTGCCAGCCATCTTGTGGCAGCCATCTTGTGACCACATGGTGGTGGCCATCTTTGACCACATGGGGGCGGACATCTTGTGTGTTGGAGTGATGGTCAATTTGCATATTACCTATTTATTATATAGGATTATACACACACGTATTTGGCTGCAGATTAAATGAAATGATTCAAATAATATATGCAGACACGCAGTTGACAAACACTGATTAAATATTCTCCCTATTGAAACGTACTGTGTGGATGTTTAGAGTGTACCTAAGAACAAGGCAGATGGGTCACTACCCTTTTGAAGTTTACAACACAGAAGAAAAAACATGCTTAAAGACAGCAAACAATCCATTAGAAAGTTATTAGTAAGAGTTGGCATAATGGAGAAACTGATCCCATAATGGTTCAATGGGATCCTATAATGAGATCTAATCTAATCTGGCAGGGGGTCAGAAACAAAGTCCTGCAAAATTGAAATTTCAGCTGGTCTAAAGAGTAAAGAGGGAGAGCGGAATTCCTATGGTGGGGAATTTGCCAGTAGTCGAGTATGTGTTATGCATCATGTACTTGCAGAAATAATTACAGGATGGGCTTTGGGGACCCACTGGACACACTGTGAAATGGATCTGAGCTAAAACTCCATTGATCACCTGACCTCCATAAGCCCTGACTCTGATGGGTGGACCACAGTAACATTTTGGAAATTAGTGTTAGTTCAGAGCCAGTGTTCAGCAATTCCCAAAAGTTCTGATTATTTTCTTTCCCCCCAACACACAATCACTCTGGTAAAAGACCATAAATCCCTTTGGGGAAGGCTGGGAGAAAGATTAAATTTATTCATTTTAGGAATTTTGTTACTTTTCTTTGTTTGAGAGATTCTGTGTCTGTTAACTGGTTTAAGCTGGCTTTGTGAACCTTCAGGTTTTATGATTTAAATTAGACTTCTGTTCACTGTTTTTCCACACATCTCATTTCCTTCATTTCTGATTTCAAATAATAGTCTGCCTCCACTACTCTTTTTAAAGTTATCAATGACTTCTGTTGCTGAATTTAATTTTAGTCATTTTATATGATCCCTCAGCAACATTCCACACAATGGACCTCTCTTTGCTTCTTAAAACATTCCACTGAAAACAAGAGATTTGCGAAGATTTCACTTCTCAAAACTCTTTGATAGCTTTTTATATCCTTAGGATAAAATTCTAAATTCTAGGAGTCACTTCATAGGTCATCTCTCATTAATTACATTTACGTTTTTTAAAGTATTACATAAATTATGACTTCTTTCAAAATAATCTATAAAAATAAACAAAGTATTAATTTCCAAAACAAACTAGAAATATTTGAAATACACGAAATTTCATATTACATTAAAACAAGCATGTAGAAACATTAATCAAAATCTGACATGGCTCATTGAGAGTACTTAGCAAATAAGAAAAGCAGTTTAGGATAAAACTAAGGGCAACAAAACCAGAAGATAATTGATGAGTGGAGGTGATCATAAGGCCAGAGACTCAGAGAGAAAAGACTCCAGGCTCATGAAGTAGAGGCAGTTACCCCCAAATCAGGGAGAAAGGGGAAAATAATATCTGGAAAAGAAAACAATATTATCAATAAATTCTGGCACAAAATCATGATGCATCAGTCCCCACTAGAGACTTCACTAAAAAATAAAATCTTCTCCTCATCAAATTTGTTGCCACCCCCTATGAGGAGTTCCTCTAAACATTTCAAATATCCAGCAACTATATGCAGACACCACAACTGCTGTCAATGAAGAATTCATCAGAGGCCTCTCATTATGAAACAGAAAATACCAAAAGAAGGGAGAAAATTATCAGTGTTGAGAGGTTTAAATAATGGAAATTAGTCCATAATTGAATGCAGAAGAGATGAATCCATTAGACAATAGATATTGATGATGATCGAGATTAAATAAAAAAGGTGAAAGCAAGAGACAGGAAGAACTGGCAATCAGGACACTGGAGAAAGAAGAACAATACAAAGTAGAATTTTACTTTTATGAAAAGAAATTGCAAGGGGTGTATTTCTTTTCAGTGAGTAGGCAAAAAGCATTCCTTTGATTTCTTTACAATATTGAAGTTGCAGAGTCTAAGTATTACTTTCATAAATGTTTTCTAAAATAGCTGCTTTGTTTATAAGCAGAATATTCTGTTGTGTTTATAAACAGAACTAGAGGCCTGGTGCACAAAATTCATGCACTGGCAGGGGGTGGGGGGGCTTCAGCTCAGCCTGCCCCCTCTCACAGTCCAGAGCTCTCAGGGGATGTCCTACTGATGGCTTAGGCCCGCTCCCTGGGTCTACACCGCAGTCTGGCCTCCCTCTGCGGGCTGATCAGGGGAAGGTGCCACCCCCATCACCCCGCTGCTGCTGCCACTGCCAGCTGCCTCATCCACCAAGGTGTTTTCATCAACACGGACGCCAGTCCCTTCACCATGAAAAAATGACAACTTTCTTTAGGCATTTTCAAGATGTCTCTTTCATAGGATATGACATTTCTTTCTTTCTTTTTTTTTTTAATCCTCACCTGAGGATATGTTTCCATTGATTTTTAGAGTGGGGAAGAGAGAGGGAAAGACAGAGAGAAACATCAATGTGAAAGGGATACTTTGATTGGTTGCCTCCTGCATGAGCCCTGACCTGGGCCCCAGCCAGGGAGGAGCCTGAAACCTAGGTACATGCCCTTGATCAGAATCAAACCCGGACCCTGCGGTCCACAGGCTGAGGCTCTATCCCCAGAGCCAAACCAGCTAGGGCTGGATATGACATTTCTTAGCCCCTCCAGCAGTGGACCTTAATTTTTTCCTCCAGGGGTGAGGTGGAAAAACCCTAGATCACCTTCTTGGATTCTTATTACCCAGGTTATCAAGAACTCTGCGAGTGGTATACAGGGAGCTTAGCCAATGAGCAGTCAGAAAAGGTGTTTCCTCTGCAGCTCACGTGCAGAGGCAGACCTGCTGGGGCACTGTCTCCCAATGGTGGTAGCCTGGGCATGCCCCCCTGCCTCTCCACTCTGGGGCTTTGCCATCCATGGCTTGCCTCACAGTGCAAGCAGTCCCCTTCTGTGCGCGCAACCTCTTCCTGAGCCAGTCATGACTGTTGTGGAATCCCGGCTAATTTGCATATTACCTCTTTACATATTTAGATAGTGCCCTGCCCAGGAGCTAGGTTCCTCCTCTTCACATCATTGGTCCATTTCATCTAACACCTGATAGGACACTATTGACAGTCATGTCATCAACTTGCTTTTTCTAGGCATTTAAGGATGTCATTAGGCCTTAAGCTTTTTGTAGCAAGGAAGGATGTCTGTTTGGTAATTTTTCTCATGTCATATTTGGCAGCCTTTCTGTGAAATTACTGCAATATTCTCATTGGCTAGATATCAATGAAACTTGAAGGAACTGGACAAGTACTATAGATATTTCAGTGAAACTGGGCTTTAAGACTGAACAAAAAGGTCTAAACTCACAGACATAACAATTACTTTTAAATTGCTTTCCTTCATGGCATTGAAATATATGAATATGGAAAAGAAAAAGTTAGTATCAGAGATATATTCAGATATATATGTGTGCATATGTACAGAAATGAAATAAATTAAATGAAAAATAAGCAATAAAAGAAAACTTTGAAAATTAGGAAAATGAACAGAAATTTTTTAAAAGGGAAGAAGAAAAAGGTAGCAAATAATGAGTAGAGAAACCAGGAAAAATGTATCAAAGCAATTTAGAGAGCCCGCAATGTTCTACCTGAATAAAATAAATTCTGTGTTTATTCATTTAATTTTTATTTTATTTGACTGCATATACTTGAATATAATGACTTCTTATATATATGTGTATATATTTACTCTCTATATATAATTGGTTCAGGCATTGTCAGGATTTGTAGAAATGAATTATGATGAATTATTAGCTAGTTAATATATTAGAACCATTTTTTGATGGTGCAGCTAAACACAGAGCCCTGAGGTAATAAAATTTATTAGTTCTCTTGATTTATAAAGGCATTTATAAATTGTATTAGCACACATGTTTTTATCTAATTATCCTGTCAGTCTGGGAAATATACAAGGTAAGTGCTGTTGTATATTACAGATGAAGAAATTGAGACCTAAAACAAAGCACTACTAAACAACTGCAATATGAGTAGAAATCTGGTTTTCTTCCTCCCATCTAGGTCTCTTACTGTTTTCACAATGTACCTCCTACCACATTAGGGGAGGCAAAAATATTTAAGACAAAGAATGTAATAAACAATGAAACAACTAAAGTATTAGAGTAAAAACATGTGGATATTACCCAGAAACTCCATTTTAATATTCCTGAATTTTTTATTTTATTTTTTTATTTATTTATTTTTTTAAATATATTTTATTGATTTTTTACAGAGAGGAAGGGAGAGGGATAGAGAGCTAGAAACATCTATGAGAGAGAAACATCGACCAGCTGCCTCCTGCACACCCCCTACCGGGGATGTGCCCGCAACCAATGTACATGCCCTTGACCGGAATCGAACCTGGGACCTTTCAGTCCGCAGACCGACGCTCTATCCACTGAGCCAAACCGGTTTCGGTTATTCCTGAATTTTTTAAAGATGTAAATAATGAAAAGGCTATGTGAAACATGAAAAAGGGAGAGTGGGCAATAAGTGTGATGCTCAATTTCATATCACTGTTCTGTTTGGTGAAGTATGCTATAAAATATTCCTTTACAAAGTCTGTTTTAAGGGTGTAATATTCAAAGTTGTCAAGAGAAATAGAACCAATAGGAGATATAGATACAGTATCTATCTATCTATCTATCTATCTATCTATCTATCTATCTATCTATCATCTATCTATCATCTATCACCTATCTATCATCTATCTATTATCTATCTAATATTGATTTATTATTATAACAAGTAGGCTCACATGATTTGGAGGCAGGCTAATTCAATAGCGGTAGTATGGTTCTGCTGATAACGAGTTCTAGGAGCATCTCTAGTGCCGATGAAGTCGAAGGCAATCTGCTGGAGAATTCTTTCTTGCTGGAATGAGGATAGTCTTTTTATTCTACTTTTGGTGTTAAGTTGTATAAATCTTTATAAATTTTGGGTATTACCTCCTTACCTGCTGTATCATTGGTGAATATGTCCTTCCATTCAGTGAGTTGTTGTCTTTTCATTTGCTGATAGTTTACTTTGCTTTACAAAAACTTTTTAGTTTGATGAAGTGCCATTTGTTTATTTTTCCTTTCATTTCTGTTTTCTGAGGAAAAATGTTAGAAAAAATGGTGGTATAAGAAATGTCTGAGATTTTACTGCCTATGTTTTCTTTTAGGATTTTTTTTAATCATTTTGATTCTTACATTTAAGTCTTTAATCTATTTTGATTTTTTTAATTGTAAATGGTGTAAGAAGGTGGTATAATTTCATTTTTTGCATGGGTTTGTCCAATTTTTCTAATGGTTTATTGAATAGACTATCTTTACCCTGTTGTATGTTTTTGCCTCCTTTGTCAAATAAGGAAAAAAGCATTTCCCTTAAGATCAAGAAAAAGAAGGGGATGTCTTCCTCCACCACTCTTATTCAACGTAGTCCTGGGAGTCCTAGCCACAGCAATTGGACAAGAAAAAGAAAGAAAAGGCATCTAAATTGGAAATAAAGAAGGAACACTGTCATTTTTGGCAGATGACAAGATTCTATAGACAACCCTAAAGATTCCACAAAAAAAAAAAAAAACAACAACAAAAAACTACTAGAAATAAGAAAAGTAGTAGGATATAAAATAAATATTCAGAAATCAGTTGCATTTTTATACACCAATAATGAATCCTCAGAATGGGAAAATAAGAAAACTATCACCTTTACAATTGCATCATATAAGATAAAATACCTAGAAATATATTTAACCAAGGATGCAAAAGACTTTTACTTGGAAAATTATGACACTGAAGAGAGAAGCTGAAGAATATATAAATAAGTGGAAGCATTTACCATGTTCATAAATAGGAATGATTTGCATTATTAAAGTGTCCATACTACTCAAACGAATCTATGTATTCAACACAGTTCCTATCAAGATACCAATGGTATATTTCATAGAACTGGACTATTTTCTTGTAATTGGTATTGGTTCAGACTTTGATGCATAATTGAACTAGGTACCGTTATGTGGTCGGGGCTAAACATATTTACTTAGGGATAATGGGGGACGATGTTACATTTTCTCTTATAACAGTATGACTAACAAGCCCTTTGTAAAGACTTTGATTTTTGTCTTTTGAGATGCTTTTTCAACAGAAAGAGGATATGGATTTTTATGTAGGGTCAAAGAAAGGGCAATGACCAATGAAAACAGGAATGAATTATTGAAGTGTTCTGAAGCTAAGGAGATCTTGAAATCAGTTTTAGTATTTGCAGTAAGGCCATGTTCCTGAGGGAAAGCTTGAATTGACGCTTTTGGGTAGGTAGTATTAGCCAAGAATGTACCCTCAGCATGGGCAAAGAGACTCACACTTGATCATCTTGACAGAAAGGTTGCAGGAAATAAATATTTTACACATAAAGGAACATGTTGACATGATTTATATGGAAATCACGTTATATACTGGAATGCACTACAAATGTAGGCTTTTTTATCTCTGAAACTTAGTATGTTAATTTATTGGAATGTCTCAGAATTTATAGCTCAAATATATAGAACAGATACACTTTTTACATGGGAGTTGATATTATCTCATATTTTTCCAACATTAGAATTCCTAATACAATGTATAGCAGCAAATTGCAGAAAGATGAAGTTAAGAGGCTCTCTCTAAATTATCAGCCAAGGCAAACAGGTATAAAGCAGGTAGAATGAACTAAATAAAAGAGGTGGTGACTTCTGTGAGCTCAGAAGAAAAGTAGAAGCCAAGAAGTGAATTGATGCAGGGTTTAAATTAAACGTCATAAAATTTCAGAGTAATAATATCATATATAATCCAAACAGAACACTTGATTTGAATAAGATCTCCAGAATAGTAGGAACAGATCAGCAAACCACGGTGTTATCTTCACTCTCTTTAATTTTTAAAATACTTTACATTTTATCTACCCAAGGAAATGTGTGACTTATAATTCCCATTGATAAGTAATTAACACATTTTACATGATTATTTTACATAATACAAAATACAATTTTATGCTTTCTACATCTTACTACATCACTTAATTAAAAAATGATAGGTTTGATCTCCTTCTCCAAATCACGCCCTTGCCTGTCTCAGGCACATTACCTTTCCTTTCCCTCTCCTAAGCTCCACGGGCCCTTCTGTTACTTCTGTCACTTGTTCACTTCTACTACCTCTGTGACTTTTTAAATTTGAATTCTTGGCTCTGAAATCTTTCTTTGCCAAACTCAAGAACTGAGATTTCCCCAAGAAATTATATTAAAAAAAATGGTCTTTAAAATATTAAAATGCATTTTTCTTATTTTTTATTTTCCTAATGAAAAAAATACTTAGAGTTTATAAATTTAAAATATTTAGAATTTAATCAATTGAACAAATATATACTTATTACCTTCTTTTCCCTTAAAATAAGTACATATTAATATATTATTTTATATCTGTATATATATATATATACACATATATATATACTGTATATAACTGTATAATGGCATATATATATATATATATATGGATAAAAGTAGGCTTACAGTTGTGATTATGCAAAACACAGATTTTATTCTTATATCATTATTTATTAATTATTGTATTATTTTCCATACTGTTAGAATGTACAGGATGCTTAAAAATTGCAATTAGTCATCTAATTAGACAGTTTAAAACAACTTTCTGAGCACAAATACTATGTTCATCATCTTGATGAAGACCAGATCTTGCAGTAAGCAGTAGTTAATAGTTGGAAGATCATTTGATTGAATATATTACACAGTGGCCTTAAAGGGGAATGTGTTTGTTGTTTGGTAATGGGGTATGAAGGTTTTCAAGCAATGTTTGCTCATTCCACCACCTGATTCATCTCACCCTCTTTGTTCAATTCGGCAACCACCCTACCTAGAACAGATTAAAAACCTCTTTTCAATATTCTCTTCATTACACCCTCCCCCACCCACACACACACAGTGGTTCTCAACCTTTCTAATGCTGCGACCCTTTAATACAGTTCCTCATGTTGTGGTGACCCCCAACCATAAAATTATTTTCGTTGATACTTCATAACTGTAATTTTGCTACTGTTATGAATCGTAATGTAAATATCTGTGTTTTCCAATGGTCTTAGGCTCTACATACTTTCCTCTTATGAATCTCTTATAAATACCCTGTATAGGAAAAATTAATATCACTCAAAAATTAATGAAATTAAAAAGATAATCAATACAGAAATTTTTATTACAAGGAAAAGAAAAACAGGGGCATGGGGGAGAGAAAGAGACAACAAAGAGGAAGACAGAGAGAAAACAGAAAACTGAAAAATTTAAGAATACCCATCAGAAATATATTATGAACAAAATATATGAGTATCAATGGTACCATAATGCAAAATAGTTAATTCATTGCTTTTATACACCAAGAGTCCAAAGCCTTCTAAAAAATGATGTATCTATCCTATCTAATAAAAGAGTAATATGCAAATTGACCATCACTCCAACACTCAAGATGGCTGCCCCCATGTGGTCAAAGATGACTGCCCCCATGTGGACACAAGATGGCCACCACAAGATGGCCAGCAGGGGAGGGCAGTTGGGAGGGACCAAGCCTGCAAGGGAGGGTAGTTGTGGGCAGTCAGGACAGTAGGGGAGGGCAGTTGGGAGGGACCAGGCCGGCAGAGGAGGGAAGTTGGGGGCGACTGGGCCTGCAGGGAAGGGCAGTTTGGGGGGACCCAGGCCTGCAATGGAGAGCAGTTGGGGGTGACCAGGCCTGTATGGGAGGGCAGTTAGGCATCAATTAGGCTGGCATGGGAGTGGTTAGGGGGTGATCAGCCTGTCAGGCAGAAGTGGTTAGGGGCAATCAGGAAGGCAGGCAGGCGAGCAGTTGGGAGCCAGTAGTCCTGGTTTGTGAGAGGGATGTCCCTTGAGGGGTCCCAGATTGGAGAGGGTGCAGGCTGGGCTGAGGGACACCCACCCCCCCCATGCACGAGTTTCGTGCACTGGGCCTCTAGTATATATATAAAACCCTAAGCAACTGTTATGACCAGAAAGACCCATCAACCAGTTGCTATGACGTGCACTGACCAACAGGGGGCAGATGTTCAATGCACCTCTCAGCCAGAAGCCGGCTCATGGTTGGGGAGCGCAGCTGTGGTGGCAGGAGCCTCTATCGCCTCTGTGGCTGCACTACCAAGCAGTGGCAGCAGCAGGTGCAGCAGGGCTGTGGCGTGGCGCCCGGCCCCGGCTGGGGCTCCTCCCTGGCCGCCTGCCACTTTGGCACTGCTACATCCCTCAGGGGATGTCGGACTGCCAGTTTCGGGCTGATCCTGCAGGCCAGGCAGAGGGACCCGACCCGTGCACAAATCCATGCACCAGGCCTCTTGTCTATATATATAAAAGCCAAGCAACTGGAACGACAAAACAACTGGAATGACTGGAATGACTGGTTGCTATAATGTGCACTGCAGCAGCCAACTGGCTTGATCGGGGCCCCAGTTGCCCCCCCCTACCGCCCATGGTCCCTCCCCAAGGACGGGCCAGGCCCCTCACTCTGATCGGTGGCGGGGCCAGCCGGCCAACTTCCCTTGTCCCCTCCCCCCAACCAGCCTGGTCCCCACCGGGGCAGGCCGGCCGGATCCCACCTGTGCATGAATTTGTGCACCAGGCTTCTAGTATGTTCATAATTGATAATAGCCAATCTTGCATGAATGCCTATATTTCTTCAATATCAGAAATAAGTAATAAAATTGGGCTTTAAATAAAAATACCTGCCATTTTGTATCTTTTTGAAATTATTTATTCTAAAAATATTTTTCATTTCCCTACTGTATTCTAGAACCTTATATAGTGCCAGCAATACCATGCTCATCTCCCATGGACCACTGTCCCGTGGGCTTGCCTACCGAAGACACCTGCCCTCACCCCCTGCTCACTTCCCGGGGACCTCTGCCCTGGCCCACATGGAGACTTGGTGTGGGTTGGGCCCAGGAAGCCGCTCAGCGAATTTGCGCCCCACTCAATCCGCACTCCGCTCTCTCTGCAGGTATATTTAAAAAACCCTCATATGATCTCTGTTTTCAAGGAGTTACAGTCCAATAGAAGTAAGGAGATAATAAATAATGTAAATATATAAAATATAAAATGATTATAACATACATGAATATTTATATTATATATTATAATATATATAAATGTGTATAATATAAATACAAAATAAATTTAGATAAGTATAAACAGTACCAATTAATATTAAGAGTGACAACTTATGGTGAGGATTTGGAGTAGCTATTTTGCATACAGTGGTACAGAGAAGATCTTTTTGAGAAGAACCATAAATGATGCCAATTGGACATGCAAAAATCATTGGGAGAATGTTTCAGTCAGATAGAATAAAGAAAAAGACCATAAGTTAAAAATAAATAGTATGAGACTGTGGCGGGAAATTATAAGAATAAAATATAGGAGTGGTAGACAAGTGGCCAATTAAGTTGGAGCCTTTATACATGGAATAATTTAAAACAGCAGCATGTATAAAATTTTAATTTTAGAAAATCATATTGACTGAGAATAAAGAGAAAAGATGAAGGCAAGGTATTAATGAAACAATTTACTCCAGACAGGGAGACCTAGCCTACAGTGGCTTTGGATGAAAAGTAGATAGCATTACGCTGTATGGAAACAAAATGTGAACCTAATTTTGAGATTGGCCTTATCAGCTTTGCCTGGAATCTGCCATTCTGTTTTCTGTTCTCTAGAGAAAAGAAATGACTAATCCGTGTCTTCTCACTCTTGATATTTATATTTGAAGTTATCCTCATATTCAGTGTTATAAATTTGTCTAATTCAATTTAAGTTATAGTATATACTTCTGTTTCTCATTCTTTTTTTGCTTTGAGTTGTTCTCCAAAAAAACAGAGAAACCTAGCAATCTCCACTTAGCCATTTCAGATCCAAATGTCAATAAAACATTGTTTTTCTAAGGGTTCCAAATATTTCATTGTTGGGATGCATAATAGTTGTTAAAATAACGAACTATTCTGTATTTTGTGCAAAAGCTACAGGTGTTTCAATCACCAGGAAAGGAGTGAATCAACATAGCTGGAACTTACCAGAATCTAGTTTGGCACTAGCTAGGAGCAAAACAAACAAAACAAAACCAACTAAAAATGTCAATAAAATAATTACACAGACATCGTTTGTTTGCTGAAAGGAGTCTTTCTGTAAGTCAAGGAGGAGGAGAGAGACTCCAATTTGTGAAACACCTCTCTGAGTTCTGTCCTCTAGAGAAAAGAAAAGACTAATCTAACCTATTCTTGTACAACTCTATGCTATTAAGAACCTTATTATGATCCAAAGAGAATTTCTTCTGGACTACAACATAACGTCATACTTTCCTCATTTGAATCTCTTATAAATATTCTGTGTAGGAAAAACTAATATAACTCAAAAATTAATGAAATAAGATAATCAACACAGAAATTTTAATTATAAGGAAAAGAAAAACAGGGTGGGAGGGGGAGAAATATACAAAGAGAGAGACAGAAAGAAAGCAGAAAATTAGAAAAATAAAAAATACTCATCAGAAACATATTATGAACAAAAATATGAGTATGTATGGTACCATTATGCAACACTGTTAATTAATTAATTGTTTCTATACAACAAGAAACCAAAGCCTTCTACAAAAAAAGACATGGTGGGACAATAAAAGATAAAATATTACCTTGTAATGTCTAGAAAGGGTAAAAAAATAATTGTCTTGAAAATGAATGCCTCTTTGGGAGCAGCAGAAAGGAGAGAAGTCTGTGCTGAACAGAGTTCAGGGCATGGAGAAAAACACTGAGGTGAGAAAGGAAATGAATGATGGTCTAAACGGTAACTGAGAGAAAATGATTAATTTTAAACTGTTTCAAAATGTTTCACCATATACATAATTGTTATCTCTGTAGGCAAGAGATTAAATAATCGGATAATAAAAATCCTAATAGTATAATTACATACTCTTTTTCAGACAGAAGGAAAATCTCCAATTTAAACTGAAAAGCTTTCAGTTCTACTTCCACAGATTTATATTACATTTATAGTATCACAGTAGCAAAATGACATATGTAAACTAAGACTCTAAATAGCCACCATCAGTAAGACTTCCTTACTCCAAGCACCAAATAGATTTATAGAAAAACTGATGGACAAGAAAAGCAGGAATGTCCCCCACAGAGCTTACATGGTGAACAGTCAATCATAGCAGCAAAGACAAATTCCAGGCAGGTTCTGCTACCAATATGAGTTAATTCACAATATTTTTGGAAAGGCAAAATAGAGTAGAATATTAATAAAGTAATAGATTTGATGACAAAACTGTAAAGCTGTAAAGGAGAAAAACTGGATTAAACCCAGTATAGTCAGGCTGTCATAAAGTCATTGGTTGATTCCCTTGAAATATTCCTATAATGCAGATTCAGTGGTGGTCTTCTTTTGAACTCTTGGAATTTCAGCACAGCAATAGCTAATAAGAATCCATGCTGTTGGGTTCCTAGATAGCCTCTGCATATGCCTCCTTGACCCTTTTTCTGTGATTAGAGTGTAAGTTCCAAAATGGTCGATTGATTAAGAAGCTTGGCTAACATCGACTGGCCAAGTCATTTTGTCTGTGTTGTTGTCCTGTGCTTCATTGTGGTATATGTTTTCTAATAGGCTTTAACATGTGTACTACAAAATTCTTCTACTATGTACCCACTTTCATATATGTATTCATGTGCTTATACCACAGATCATCATGTCTCTAGTTGTATTAAGTTTTTATCGCTACTATATCAAATCACTGCAAACTCAATAGTGTAAAACAACACTCATGTATTCTGGCCTGCAACTTTTCAAAATCTGGGACCCCTTGGGGAATGTTGGAGAGCCAGTTTCAGCCCAATTTCCGCAGGCCAGGCTGAGGGACCCCACTGTTACAGGAGTTCGTGCACTGGGCCTCTAATATGCATATAAGATCTTTGGTTAATCTCTTCTTGCCCTCCCCCACTTTCCTCTGAGATTCACCAGTCTGTTCCATGTTTCCATGTCTGTGGTTTCCACTCCTGCGTTGAGCATCTGCCCCCTGGTGGTCAGTGCACGTCATAGCTACTGGTCGGCTGGTCGGCTGGTTGCTTAGGCTTTTATATATATATAGATAGATAGTTTGGTAGGTTAGAAGTCCAACATTGGTATCACTAGGCTAGAATAAAAGTCATGGCAGGGTCAAGTTTCTCTCTGGCAGCTCTAGGGAAATATCTGTTTTTTTGTCTTTCACTTTCTAAATGTTTCCACATTCCTTAATTGTGGCCTTTTCACTCCATATTCAAAGCCAGCAAGGTTGCATTCCTCTTAGTGTTCTTTTATGGTCACAACTCCCCCTTCAGGTAGACAGAAAATGTTCTTCTCTTTTAAGAATCTAGGTTATTACTTGTAGATACAGCCCATCCAAATCATATAGAGTCATCACCCATCTCAAAGTCTTGACCTTAATCACATCTGCAAAGTCCCTTTTGTCATGTAATTAACATATTCTCAAGTTCCAAGAATTAGGTATGAACATCTTTGGGGTATAGTGGCATTATTCTTCCTTTTACACTGATTTTCTAGTTCTTTTTCTCCAAGACTCCTAAACACATAGATAGGCCTTTGATCTCTGTCTTAGAATATGCATGAATTCTCACCTTCCGCCACCTTTTCTCTATCCTTCATGGATAACTAGGTAAACTGCTGTAGTTATGTCCATGGGGAAGATATTTTATTCCCACCATCGTTCAAGACCACTCCTGCATATAGTCTTAATGTAGCTGACCTTTATTTTTGGTTTTCACCCTGATATAATCTATTTGTGAACCAACCTTCTATCATTTTTTTTCTCCTTTAACTAGTTATTAGGGTCCCTCTCCACACTGTGGCCACAAGCGCAGTGTGGGTACTTGATCATGCAGCTTACTCAGATTTTCATCCTGCTTAGGCTCAACGTAGGGTAAAATCTTTCCAAATTACATTGTCTGCTGCCGGACTAATGAAATTTTGCATCTAGCGCTTCAAAAAAGCCCACAATTCTTCCTAGTCCAAACTTCATTGGACTCTACTGTGATTGAGAGTGGGAGAGTTAATATAAATGTGAAGCAAAATTGTAAATGATATTGTTCATCTCACATGAATGCAAACTGTTTCTCATCTTCTTATCTAATTGGAATGGGAAATATAGTATTTACCAAGGTAATGATCACATTGCATATACACAAGACTTTATGAGTGTGCTCTCTCAGAAATACAATGACCATCAAAGTAGCTGTGATGGGGACCACTGCGTGGTTAAGCCTGTAGTATTTCACAGTCATCTTCCGTAATCATCTGGTTTTTGCAGGAACCAGCCTGGCAAATGAAGTGGAGATATAATAGAGACAATGAGTCATGCATCATTTATGTCTTTACTGATGGCACTAATCTATTTTTATCTTATTTCACAGTCTGAGAACTCAATGTGGGAATAACTGTGGAGTACCATTTAAATATATACTTAAGTGTATCCTTTCTAACTATATACTTGGTGACTGGGGAAATTATTTCTCGGTGGGTTCATGGACTTTGTGGACCCACTAAGAGAAAGGGTTTTAGCCAGGACTTCATTAATTATTTGGTCCCTGTGAGCTCTCACTCATATTAGGGGAGGCATCATAGCTTTTTGGGTCTCTTATTTCCAATGTCAAGTCAGATCTTGAGTGCAAGAGTCCTTGAAATAATTGGATATTTATCTTTGCCCAAGCCTGGGAGAATCATCAGAGTATATACTTTTTATGGTGTTGTATTTTGCTTCATCATGACATAGCTACTGCTTCAATCAACTAATTCCAGATCTGAAATCTTGCTGACATCTGGGACTGAGTAAGCAATTTTGGCTTGGGTTGCAGGGAATACCTTCAACCTCTTACAGGTTTTTATACAAATGGCTAGACCCTAGATTTAATAGATTAATTTTTCCATGGACCAGTATTGACAATCAGGAGCAAAGTCCCTCATTGACTAGGACCACATAATTTCGCTGCACTGTGGGTAGGTATGTATAAAACTATATATAATAGTTTATTTCTCACTGGTGTAGGGGCCGACCATCTTCTCGAATGAAACCAAATCTGCTCTGCTTGTCTATGTAACCAATTTCTTTGTTTCTATGGTAACTGTTGGCAATGCAAATCTTTCTGTATTGATATAACATGGAGGGGTGAAGAGCATGGTGTGAAAGGGAAATTATATATAGGCCACTGTTTCTATAAGCTATATTAAAAGGAAGGAGGTAGAAACTCTGGAGGTTAGAGCTTGTCATTAGAAATGTGATCAGAGGGTAAAGGGTTGAAATCTAGAACACAGTGAGTAATAACATAAGGGCAATGAGCAGTTTGCATGAAAAAGGGAAAATCTAGAAAGTACATGACAATTGTCTTCCACTGGCTGCAAGTTTGCTATGAGTAACATATGCACAGGGATTTTCAGCTTACTTTAAAATGATCTTCATGAATTTGCAGATTACTAGGTACGTGTACTGCTGTAGAATTATACCAAAAAGCCTTGCAGCTCTCCAGTTGTGAAAATTAACACCTATGAAATTAAATTCAAATTTATGAAAATCCTTGTGGTCTTCAGACAAAAGTCATGGCTTAAATTCCAAGAAATTAGTGTGTGTGTGTGTGTGTGTGAAATCTGGAACTCTTATAATAATTTAAGTTTTCATTTTCAGTTTCATCAGGAAACACAAAATATAAATTGATGTTTCATTTCTTTCAATATGTGAATAAAATTTAAGTCTCAGACTTCAAATAATTCACTTTAAGTGCTCTAGAAAAAGATAACCACCTTGACTCAAAGTATATCTGAATTTTACAGTTTAGTTATATCCTATTTTAAATCTGCCTATAGAATTATACTCATTAGTAGTTAAAGAGCTATTATTAATAGTAATATAACTTATATTTACATTTTATCCTTCAAAGTACATTATTTGTTTAATCTTAAAAAACATATCTGTAAAAATAAAAAAGACATATCCTATATAATAAAAGACTAATATGTAAATTGTCCCCTCGACCTGAAGTTCAACCAGGAGTTAGACCAGGAGGTGGGGCCGGCCCACCAACTGCCTGCAGTCCCTCCCCCTGGCCAGCCCTGCCTTATTGGCCCCCATCATGGTGGGCCGGCCGGCCCCCACCCATGCATGAATTCGTGCACTAGGCCTCTAGTATTGTTATACACAGTTTACATTGAGGAAATTGAGGGCAAAGAAGCAGTAGGTTAATTTCTGAAAGTTACCTGGCTAGAAAGTAATAGGACCAGGAATGGAAAGATCTTCTACCTTGTAGTGCAAATTTATCTACACAGCTTTATCATTTGCCTAACTCAATTCATGTATTTCAGAGATTAAAGATGGCTTTTAGTCATTGTGTCCTTATAGCCACCTGTAAATAATTGGAAATCAATTAATGTTTTAATTGAAATGGTATGATTAATGAGTTATGTAACTAGAAACATAACATTTTTTTTCAATGAACTTATATAAGTGGCTCTGGAGCCAGATTGCTCATTGTTTTAAGAATTGTATGAATTCAAGCATGTTTTCTAAAATTTATAAATCTCAATTTCCTCATCCGTAAACTAGAAGTAGTAATAGTGCCTACTCCATAGTGTTTCAATATGGATTAATCAATTTATTTTATTTTATTTTTTCATTTTTTTATTAAGGAATTATATGTGTACATATCTTACCATTGCCCCCCCCCCCACCTCACTCCCATACATGCGGATTAATCAAATTAATATGTATATAAGGTGACTAACACATTGCCTGGTACAAATAAGATCTAAGGAAACATTGCTATCATTCTGGAATATTTTCACCATGGAAATATAGTGGTTGGCTTATGTAAAAAAAATAGAGCTTCTCAAGACTTCTATAGAGGTCACTTAAATCATATATAACTTCATAGGTACAAATATTGTTTATAGAATCTGTTATAATTTACATTTGAGGAAACTAAGACCTAGAGTGGTTATAGGCCTTCTCAAAGATAATATCCTTTGCGGATGGCATGTGGTCTGTAACTTTTTACTCTCAGAAAGTGACCTCAGAAAGTATTATTTGGAATTCATTTTATTTGTGTTAAGTTAATACAGAATTTTTTGTGGTTATACATTTTTTATGAAAATAATCAACTCTTTTCCTGCTAATAAAAAGTAAGATTGTATTTCTTTAAAATATTTTTAGCTAATTTTGTATAAATGGGGCGCAATTGTACTTTTCAATTTTAAATATAATAATAAGTAATTACCTTAATTGGATAAACACAAATGGTCTGATTCATGGAAAAAATGGCTTAATGTTTAATTCAGATATCCTGATCATTGTAGCCACTCCCTATTAATTATTTTTTGCTCTTGAAAAAAAGTATACTTTCTGAAATATCAGAAAACTTAGAATTAGGTGTGATCTAAGAACTATAGAAGACAAAGAACCATTATTATATTTATTATTCAGTTAATAATACTTGAGGAGAGTTTCAGATTTCAGTGTATTTTTTTAGCTTATTTATAATAAAATTTAATTTGGTTAATAAGGGTATAAAAATGATTTTTCTGACCCAATGCTGATTATGTGAATAAGGTGAATTGAATATTTAAATTTAGTTTTAAATCTATATTATGTGCACATTATATGCATATAGAAAACAGATTTATCTTTGAAATGAAATGGACATAGGAGTAAGGAATTACACAAATGAATGTACATATCCATTGTAAGAATTTTATTGTATTTTGGAATATGCTAAAATGATTAAAGTATAATATCTTTTTTTCAGGCTTCCATACATGTGTGCAGTTTAAAATGTTTTTCCCAATTCATTAAAAATGAACCATGATAATTAATTAAGTTAACTAATATATAAAAGTTCACTTCTTTAACATGTAAAATCATTTGATTTGTGCATTCTCAAAAATAGACAGTATTTATCCTAACAGCTAAAAAGAGTGAATGTTTCAATCAGAATTTCATTTTATTCAACAATGGAGAGATTTCAGTTCAGATGTGTGAAAAATCACATTGACTTATATTTTTAGGTATCAGTGCTTACTTTCCAATGAAAATAATTGCATCTACAGTAGTCCCCTTTTATCCTTGGGGAATATGTTCTAAGACCCTCCCCAGTGGATGTATGAAACCATGAATAGTACTGAGCCCTATATATATTACTAGAGGCCCGGTGCAGGAAATCATGTGCAGGTAAGATCCCTAGACCTAGCCTGCGATCAGGGCCATCTTCCCCAGCTGCTGGCAGCTGGCTCCGCCCCTCCGCCACCACCCACCCAGGTTCCCAGTTGGCCATCGGGCGATCAGAGCCTCAGGGGAGGGACCAAGAGGTTCCTCCCACTCATGGCTCCACCCCTGCCACAAGTCACTCTCTGTGTGTGGGATGACCAGCAGGGCGGGGGCCTTGGTCTGGCACCGCCCGCATCCCTCACCACCCAACCTGGTTTCCCGTTCGCCATCAGGCCAGCTGGCTGGGGAAAGGGACTGAGAGGTGGTCAGTGCATCTCATAGTGTCTGGTCGAGTGGTCATTTTGGTCATTCTGCCATTATGGTTCCTGGGCTTTTATTATATAGCAGTGATGGCGAACCTATGACACGTGTGTCAGCACTGACACGCGTAGCCATTTCTGATGACACGCGGCCACTGAGGTGGCCGCATGCCGAGGATGAAACATTTGCTGCTCCTGAGGATAAAACATTTGCGAAATAATGTTTTTTCCTCAAAGTGACACACTACCCGAGTTATACTCAGTTTTTTGGCGAAGTTTGACACACCAAGCTCAAAAGGTTGTCCATCACTGTTATATAGGATGGTTTTTTTTTCTTATAAATACATACTATGGTAAAGTTTAATTTATGAAGTTGTCACAGTACAAAATTAACAACTAATAATAAAAATAGAACAATTATAATCATGTAAAATAATAAAACTTACGTAAATGTGGTCTCTCTCTCTCTCTCTTTCCCTCTTTCTCTCTCCTTCTCTTTTTCTCTTTATGCAATAGTTATTATATTTTTCAGGCCAAACATATTGCTGAATATATGTAACCATCCCTTACTTGCAGTACATTGCTTGTTGCCATTCATTTCAGGGGACCCCTTGCTGAAGTAGTCATATAGGTTAAGTACTTTCTGGTGCAACACATTGCTGTCAATCAGAACATGCTTTCTGTTCATGTCTTCCACACATAAACTTAATACCTTATCCATTTTTGCTACACACTAATCATACACTGTGGCTGGAACTTTGCAGTTTGAGATGTGACTGCAAAATTAGCATGAATTTCTTTTCCTTTCTTTTATTCATAATTTCCTGGATATAATATTTGTTCTTACTGTAATTCTTAGCAACCCTAGCATACAATTTTTTCTTTTCTTATTAACTTGATAACTTTCTCCTTCTTAAAGGAAGCAATTTACAGCTTATCTTTGGAATAACCAAATTGTCAGTATCACTACTCTTGCATTTTCTAAACATTATTAATTAAAATAAGAGTTACTTGAACATAAGCACTGTGATACCTCAATACTTGATCAGATAACTGAGATGCCTACTAAGTGACTAATGTGGGGCTGGAGCATATACAGTGTGGATACTAGATAAGCGGGAACAGACTGGAATGGTGTGAGCTGTCATCAAGTTACTCAGAATGACCCTTCATTTGTTTTTATTTTTGGGTTGATGCCTATCAAGGCACATTAAAATTTCTGAATTGTTTATTACTGGATTTTTCCACTTACTATTTCGGAAAGCAGTTGACCACAGGTAACAGAAACCGTGGAAAGCAAAACCGAGGCTAAGGTGGCACTACTGTACTCACATTTGCTGTCCTTTAAGTTCCTTTTCAGCTGGTCACAGCTATTTGGTTGAATGCAAATTAGGTTTCCAGGGTCAGAAAACTTAGAAGCAAGCAGCAGATTTAACAGTGAATCTAAATAGTATCCACATTCTTTCACAGTACTGGGCAAAGGAAATAGTAGTAACTAAACAGGGCAACCCTATTACAGATCTGCAATATCAGAAACAGTCCTTTCCATTTGCTCGAGTTGCACATATTAGAATATCTCAGATACAAAGCTGGATGGTGTGATTGCCAATAAAAATCTAAAAATGGGCAGTTCCTGTAGTTCAAGAGACATAACCTTCTGAAAGTAATAAGAAAACACTTGCGCTTGATTTTCCTGGGTTTTGTCATTGTAAATGAGCCAGAAGCCGGTTTGATATTATTCTGACAGTTGCTCTGGCCTGTGAACTCTTCCCAGTTGTGATGACTAGATTGTCATTGGTACTCATGGGGGGATGTTTGGTTAGCAGGACATTACAGATAAAAAGAAAGTGAGATGGTCGTCAAATATTTTTGTTTAAATTTAAAATGGAAACAGAGCACCAAAGTACATTCTACAACTTAACAGCTCCTCAAACAACAGATGTGTGTGTTGTTCTGTATATACAGTATCTGGCATTGTCAGATGGGATTAGTTTTCTTTCAAACATAAACCAGATGAGTTTTTAAGCAATTCCTGTTTACAGATTCTACTCTTTACTCTGAATAGAAATATATTGAGGTCACAATGTATATAGGTTTTGCAGAATAATTTACACAACTAGTACTCTTCCCACAGAAAGATATATTTAAAAAAAACAAAAACAAAAACTAGACTCTAGTACTGGAGCTCCAGTTACTAATATTTATTTGACACAGATGCTATAAAATGTTACAGCATTTTTTTGTGTGTATGATATCCCATCTTAGCATATATTTGAGTATAACTTTCACTATTACATTTTTCTAATAATTTTTCTCAATTCAAGTTTTCACCTGCCATTTTCCCTCCAAAAATACATACTTAGTAATCATTGAGGTTTATTTGTTGTTTATTTTCTAAATTTTGTATTTTAATTTTAGTGCTATCTAAACCCACACATACACACATGTCCATTACATGCTGGATGTGAGTATGTGTTGGACTATCTGCATCAGCATTTTTTATTCAATTAAAAACTATGCCATTGTATCTTCTTTGTATATTCATGTACAATTACTTTGGCAATAATAGTTTAACTCCAAAATGTATTGTCAAAGAAGAGACAAACTCATTATTTTGATACATTTACATTAACTAAAGGCCCAATGATGCCAAGCCTGCAACAAAAGGGTGTCCTATATTCTGGGCATGTAGGAAATAGTAGAAGTTTTGAATTATCCCAAGACTCATAGTTCTAGAGATGCTCTGGATTTAATGAATCCAGTGCTCTGGCATACAGTATAATACCTTTTTCTAAATGATTCCATTTATAAACCTCATCTGCTCTTAATTATTATTAAGAGCTTTTTCATGTTGTATTACAAAATTTGCTTATTTTGATTTCTTTACATGAGCTATTAGTTTATACCTAATTTTGTTGTTTCTATATATTTGAATAGCATTATGTTAAGAATAATCTCAACCACCATCAGGAATTCATGAAAATAAGTTTACCCTTTAAAATAAGATTTTCTATTACTTAAGCTTGAACAATACAGGGTGAGACAAATGTAACTTAACAGTTGTTTGTATGGAAAATAATATAGTAATTAATAAAGAATAAACTTGGTGTTTCTCCTACTCAGACTTTTAAACCTAGTTCTGCCCCACCCTGTATTGTGTTATGGCATTACTGTATTAACTGGGAAAATAAATATATTGTAACTTTCTCTATCTTACTAAATAATAAGATTTTTCATTATCATTTAAGAGAAGCTCTCTGTTCAACTATATTCTCCATTAAAATATATCTTTGCTTCTGGGCAGCTACTTTGCAACGTTCATACAACATCTTCATTATTGTGGAAGTAGCAGGAAGCAAACATATCAATGGCTGTCCAGGTTTCCTTTGCCAAAATTTAATGCTGAATGTTCATACTATTCACATAAGCCTTTGGCTCTGTTGATAGAATAGTCAACACCATCCAAAGACTTTGTATTTCTTTAAGTCAGTGGGATAAGTTCACCGGGAGCATTTTATTCTCATATGAAGTAAGTTGTTTTGGTTTACTCATTATTGACATAATAAATTCAGTGCTAAAAGCAGTATCCCCAGATAGTCTCTTTTATTGTCTGTCCAGTTCTCATTTTAGCACATGGGAGACATCATTGTCTTATACGTTCAGAATCCTTAAGGCTTCCTGTCACTGAAGATAGAGCCTTTTGATATGGCTTGTTAAAAGGTTTTCATGCACTGCTAGATGCCACTTGATTTGTTATTTCTTTTCAGTCACTTTGTGAAGGGGAAAGAACTATTGCTGTATGCCACAAATGACATAGTGCAGACTTCTTGCGCTGCTTATTTTGAATTGTGTGTAGGAATCAGCCCCTAAGATAGCCGTCACTGCTCCTTGCCTCTTGGTGTTCACATGCTTGCCTATTTTCCTCACACGATGAAATGGGTTGACTTGGGTGACTGTCTTAGTCCATTAAGGATGCTTTAACAAAACACTGGGTAGTTTAAACACTCATATCTGACAGTTCTGGAGGCTAAGAGTTCCAAGAGCAAGGTGCCAGTAGATTACAAGTACTCTTCGTAGTTTGCCATCTTCTTGCTGTATCTTCACATAGCAAAAGAAATGGCTGTTCTCTTCCTCTTTTTATAAGGGTAGTAATGTCCTTATGGGGACTCCACTCTATGACCCCGACTAAACTTAATTACCTCCCAAAGGCCACACCTCCAAATGCTATCACATGGGGGATTGGAGTTGAACATACGAATTTTGGAGAGACATAAACATTTAGTCCATAGCAAGAACCAATAAGTTATTGCAGAAATTATTGGTGTGACTTCTGAAGGTAGGTCATAAAAGATGCTGCAGCTTTTTTTTTGGCTTGTAATTTGGGATCAGTTTTTCTGGGGCAAGCAAACTGACATGTTATGAGGACACTCAACATGGTGAAACACTGAAGCCATCTGTCAACAGCCACCAATCTGAGTCACTCTGGAAGCAGATCCTCTAATCCCAGTCAAGCCTTCCCATGCAGTTCCAACCCACATCTTGATTGTACATTATTAGAGACACTGAGTCCTATTCCTCCTCCTATCCCACCCCCAAATTCATAACCTAAAGAGATCCGAGATAACATCTGTTCATTGCTTTAACCTGCTACATTTCAGGGATAGTTGTTACACAGCAATAGGCAACTAATACATATGTACCACTTAGATATTTGCTGCTGTGAATTTTCTATTTGGCTTGGAGAAAGCTAAAATATCCTGACACTAGGAAAATTTCCAAACACTAATATCTAGGCCTTGGCTTTGTTAGAAGTTGGCCTGAAATTCCAAGTTAGGCTGTGGTGTTCTCTTTTTTAACATAAGCAATCTCACAAGACAACCTGTGTCCATGATGAAATTAAAAAAAAAAAAACAACAACAAGCAAGCCAAAACCGGTTTGGCTCAATGGATAGAGCATCAGCCTGTGGACTGAAGGGTCCCAGGTTTGATTCCGGTCAAGGGCACATACGTTGGTTGTGGGCACATCCCCAGTAGAGGGTGTGCAGGAGGCAGCTGATCGATGTTTCTCTCTCATCAATGTTTCTAACTCTCTATCTCTCTCCCTTCCTCTCTGTAAAAAATCAATAAAATATATTTTTAAAAAAGTACACTAAAAAATATATAAAAATATATATTAAAAAAAGCAAGCAAACAAGGCCACTCTATAATCTTGTCTAAGCACAAAAAACAAAGTTACTGTGTAAAGTGCAGAAGTACCAAACTTTCCCCTCTCCTGGCTAATATGAGTGACCACTGCTTCTTTGCCAGTAGCAGACTTCATTTTTTTTCCATCCATTCTATCTTATAGAAAATGTATTAAGATATCAACTCATGGAATCATCCCCTGCTCCCTGACAGCATCTGACCCAGAGTAAAGACCATATACTCAAATCATCACCTATTATAATGCCAAATCATGTAGAACGCTTTTCTAACACCCTCATAATAAAATTGAAATGTGGGGTTCAGGGTGCAGACTTTTCTTCCTGTGGGTTCTTGTCCTCAGGAAGTTTGAAGAATAAACTCATGGACAAAAAAGACTTATTTAATAAAAAATGTAGAAGTTTATTGGAATCAGATATAAGCTCCATCTGGACAGTAGGGTCCCCAAAGGGGATCCCCTGGGAAGGGCCCCCCAATGGGAAAAGCCTGCTCTCTCTCGCTCTCTCTCTAATGGGAAAATCAATCTAAAAAATGTGTCTTGTGTCCCTTTATCTCCGGTTTATATATGCTGCAGTTCTTTGTCTGAATCTGACCCTTCCTAATTGGTCCCTTTCCTTAATTTGGGACCCCCGCCCCATTTTCCTCATTGGTCATTCTGCTACATAGAATTAGTTTCAAAGCTCAAAGCCCACGTGGTGCCTCCTTCTTTCTCTCTCCCTTATTTTGCTGGTTGGAGTTGCCTTTGATATCCCAGCTGCTCAGGCCAGAGATATCTCTGTCCTTGGTTTATGGCTGTTTTAATTGCTCCGGCCAGAAATGTTTCCATCTGCCTGGACCCCCTCTTCCTGTGGCATTCCTCTATCCTTTGTATAACTATGATCAGCATTTTGGCATCTTCAAGTCTCCATCTCCCATGGACCCTCTTTATCTCTAAGACTCCCTAAACATGCCTGTTTTGTCCCTAGAATTCCTTTCAAAATGATCCACGGTTGCCCTCAGTATATGGTCCTCTTTATTGAAACAAGTAATAAATCAAACTTTGTTTGACTACAGGTGTATATCTGATGGTCTTTCTCCTGGAGGTCACTTATGAAGTCTTAAAAACATCCATATATTCATTAACATTTAAAATGTACCTTTATTCATTACATTGATAGATAACATGGATTCAAGAACAGACTGAATATTCTATGAATAAAATATTAGTGATACATTTTGAACAATGGGTATAGAGTTTAGATGTTCCTTTTTAAAGTAATTTTTTTGATAGGCAGAAAAAATTAAAAGATTTTGGTATGGAAAACACATCAAAATTTATAGAAATAACTGTTAAATATCCAAGTTAAAGAAGACATTTTTATCAGTGAAATATTTTTAACTGCTGTTAACTCTCTTCAAAAATATTTTCTTATAAAGAAATCTTCAGCAAAATATCATTTTATCCTTTTAAAACTTATTAGTCATTGGCTAGTCTATCCTTTTTACTACTATTTAGCATTCAAGAGTAATCCTATATATTTTTTTGTTAAAACTACATTGCTAATAATTATTTTAATAATTATATCTGCTGGCTGTTTCTATGTGCTAGACACCATTCTAAATACCAATTTAATTGTTTCAGAAATCTTATGAAGCATTATGATTTCTGTTTTACAGTTAATTAAAATGAAACAAGATTTGAGCACATTGTCTGAGAGCATGAAGCTGTAAGAGTCAGAATTTAAACCCAGGCAAGCCAGTTTCATTGACTTGTTCGCTTTAGTCTTTAGATACTACAGAGCTTCTTCCTGACTCTTAGTTTTTCTAAAAATTTACCATTGTTTCTCTGCTGTGTAACTCATTTTAATAGTTTGTGAATCTATTCTTTTCTCTAGTTCAGGTAACTCTAAATTACTTTTTAAAAGGTTATGTATAATATACTTCTGTCAATAGCTATATATAACTCAATCAGACATTCAAAGTCTAGTAAAAGTTTGGTAAATATTACAACTTTCTTTTATAAAAATAGTTAATCATTTATAACATTTTCACTTACTCTATTGGAACAAAACAAATGTGTGTGAAAGTTAAGAGATTGGCTTATATGGGAACTACTTTTAGAAAAAGAATATGCCAAATTCCCAACTTTTTTTTTATTACAACCTGTTCAAAAGTTGCCTATTTAGTTTATAAAGTAGAGAGTATATACCCATCTCCAAAAAATGTGTTTTGGACATACCTTTTTTTTATTGTCACCCTTTCCATGGAAAATTTGCTGGAAACACATTGGTAACTTGCATAATCTAATAATTAGGTACTCTTCAAACTAATATTGTTTTAAATTAGAGGTTTTTTTTTAATATATTTTATTGATTTTTTACAGAGAGGAAGGGAGAAGGAGAGAAAATTAGAAACATCGATGAGTGAGAAACATCAATCAGCTGCCTCCTGCACACCTCCTACTGGGGATGTGCCCGCAACCCAGGTACATGCCCTTGACTGGAATTGAACCTGGGACCCTTGAGTCCACAGGCCGACGCTCTATCCACTGAGCCAAACCGGTTAGGGCAAAATTATAGTTTTTAATATTTTAAGGAAAGGCCTTAGAGAACTGTTGGTGGCCTCATTCAGAAATATTTAAATTCTTTGAAAATTTCAGGGATGGCTTCAAAATATCATAGCTCATTCAACACAGATATTTTATATTCATTACAATTTAAGTTGGCGATTGGGAAGGGAGACAGTTCACCCCTTATTACTAAAGTATTGCTGGAGTGCTCAACAGAATACACTAACAAATGAGTACTTTTGTGGAAAAAAATAAACTTAGAAGCTTTCTTTCTTTTACTCATTCTTCTTAACTGTCTTACCCAAGAACCTGAGCTAGCTAACAGTTTTAGCATTTTTAAGAATGGATGTGGATTTTAAAAATATATATATATATATCTTGTTTGTCCCTAAACCTTTTGTTCATTTTTTGTTGTTGTTTGTTTTTCCTTTTTGTCTTTCAATCGCTTAACTCCAGAAGCTAAAGTATGGGTTTGGAACTTAGACAGACCTTCCTAGAATCCGACCTTCAACTAACTTGTGGTCTTGAGCCAATTTTGTTACCTCTCCTTATCTCTGATTCTTCTTTTTTTTTTAAAATTCTGACATTATAGTACTTATCTTAGATGATTATTATATGCATTAAACATAATAATTCACATGAAGTCCTTATAGCATTTGGTGAGCGCTCAATGAAAACTTAGATTATTTGTCCTCTTTTTTAAAAAAGAAAAATTTATTGTGATGCCCTTGAAAATACACCTTGCAGACCTCCAGCTGTAGGGAGTATTGAGGATCAAGGGCCGCAGCTGCTCTGTTCTGAAACCCACAGCCACATTAGCACTGAGAGCATGCTTCCTGAAGGCCTCGCCCAGCCAAAGACTGAGTGGGTGGTATACTTGCCAAGAGGAGGCATTCCCAGGAGACACAGGACTCTTAAAAGCTTCTTCAAAAGCTTCTGAAGACCTTACCAAACCTTCCTTAGCCTGCATGGGGGTGCAGCACACTTCTACCAACCTCCCCTCCCTCTCTTGTTCCCTCAGGGCCAGACTGCATAAAGATTTCTCTCTCAGATTTCCCACATTCCTTTACATAGACCAGCAGTTTTCAACCTTTTTCATCTCCACACAAAAACTATTTACTAAAAATTTTTGGCACACCAAAAAATATATTTTTGCTCATCTGACAAAAAATAGATATCATTTTGATTCATTCACACCAGACGAGTATTGTGTTGGCTGTTATCTTTTTTGTTTGTTTGTTTGTTGTTTTTTTAAATTTGCCAATCTAGCAGGGGTGGGGAGCCTTTCTTCTGCCAAGGGCCATTTGGATTTTTATAACCTCATTAGCGGGCCATACAAAATTATCAACTTAAAAATTAGCCTGCTATATTTGGTCAAACATTTAATTAACTCACCCTTAATGCCTTTGCTGGGTCAGACCAAATGATTTCACGTGCCTTATACAGCCTCTGGCCAGACATTCCTCACCCCTGAAAGGGAAAAGAAGTCAGTGCCCTTGACTAAAGAGTCAGGTTTTGTATGTTTTAAAAATTCTTGTGGCACACCACTTGAACATAGCTGGCACAGATAGTTATCTTATTAAAATCTTTGTAGCTCTATGCTCATCTTAGTGTCTGATTCTTAAAGAACCCAGACTTTACACAAGTAATTATCTTTAGAAGACCTAGCCCTTTGCCATCAACGCCACTTGGACTGCTAGCATATATGCATCTTACATTTACCTTTACCCATATTTTCCTGCCTGAATTCCTTCTCCTGCAGTATCTTGCCAATTAAGCCCGGAATCAATAAATAAAATGCACAAAGGGCCACTTTATAAAATTTAAGGTCTTGCTTCTCAAGAGCTAAATTGCACTGTCCAACATTGCCCTTAGGGATACATCCTGAAAATATCAAACTCATTATAAATGGATACCTTTGCCTAGTTTAATCATTATTAGAGAATGAGTAAAAATTCTCTTGATCATTTTTATAGTGAAATGGAAAGCAATACTTGCCACATCCTTGGGTGTCAGTCAGTTAAGAAGTTGTAAGTACATTTCACCAAAATGTAATTCAGATTATAGCAATGACCACATATATTCGTGTACTATATCTACATGAATCTATATGTAAGGATATTTGCCACAGTTTTTATAACAAGACTTTGCTTTTCTGTGCTTTATACTTAGAAGATGAATCTTCAGATGGGAAGGGACACGTCATTAATCAATCCATTACCTCTCAGAGTGAATCATCTCTCTTGAGCACTTTGATTCCTGGTACTCTGACATGAAGACACCCCAGAAGTACATTAGTTTTACTTTTGAAGTTTGATATCAATTTATATTCCAATTCTACTCTTAGTTCAATTTGAGCTTAGCACAGAGGCAGCCTATAAATGAAAATAAACAAACACAAAATACATGATTTAATAAAAATTAAGAAAGATCAATAAAAGAAGCAAAGAAAATATAAGAATATAAATATAGACTGGCTTAAAGAGGACACGTGTGTTGTACTAGCAGAGAGCTGCTCTCAGGGCTGAAAGCGCTGCTCCATTTGCTATTGGGACACAATGAGTTTGTTGGTGCCTCAAAGAGCTGATCCAGCTTTGTAGGTGTTGTTTTAAGATTTCCTTTTGCCTAGCTGTTGCCCCATATCTTTACCGCCTTCTTCCTTGATGCTTTTGTGGAAAAGATACAAAGATAGAGCTTACCTGAATGCAGCCCAACTACACAGTCCCTCTAACAGGCCTGCCTCTTTTCCAAGCAACTGGTGCACAGTGAATGTTCTCACCACGCCAGGTGAGACCCTGTTGCTACACCAAGTGGTGTAACTTGAACTCCATTTTAACTCCAAAATTATAGCTCTAATATAGTACATCAAAGCTTTCATTGAATGTTTATCAAAAAGTAAACAAACACTGGATTGTGGATCCATGAAGGAAGTGGAACATTATCCCTCTCACAGGAGCTTCAATTTATGTGAACCTCAGTGTAATGTTGAGATGAAATGTTTAATCTTTAACTTCCCAAACACTGGGTGTCTGAAGGTTCAATGGTGCCCAGTGTTTCCTCTGCACTGCTGGCCCAGGTGTTAATTAGCAGTGACTCAGTACCAGCCACTGCTCAGTACTTGCCCATGCAGTGCAGGGCCCTTTTCATTTCTTCATCTCTGCATGCCCCAATTTGAAAAGAGCATGGGATAAGGGAAACCAGGAAATCAGGTTAGAAATAAAAAGACACACGATAGTCTCAGCTCTCAGTTTGAAACCAGCTTCTCTCAAAATGCAATTTTCATGTAGATTGTCTTTTTTATATCTCAATGGTGACTCTAGCTTAAATGTAATTATTAACAGTAATGAGAACTAAGCCAGATATTTCAAGAGGCAAATTATTTATTTTATTTTACAGATTGCAAAGAGTTAGGTATTATCAACTGCTATTCTTTTCTGGATTTCATTGTAATGAATCGAGATTGAAATATTCTCTCCAGATCCGTTCATTCATGTCCCCTACAGATAATTTCAGAGTTTGTGCAATGTGCCAGCCTCTGAGACAGGTACTAAAGTCACAACGATGTAAAAGATATAATGAAGACTTAAGCAATAAACACAATTTTCACTCAATGCAGCAAACACCAAGATTCCAGAGATAAACATAGCACCAGAAAAGGTCCCTCTCACAAAAATACAATGGTGTCTGTGGTACAGCAAGAGGTCTAACTAATATCCAGCTCTGAAAAAGAATGTGAAGGCAGGATGTGGGTATAGAACAAGTTTTTCCTGGCTTAAAAAAGAAAACAAAAACAGTACTAAGACCCTAAAGACAAGAAAGAACATGACCAAAACAAAAATGTACAGATACTAGTTATGATTGCAAAGGGCTAAGAGTCACATTCTCCCCACCTCACACACACACCGAATTAGTATTATACTTTTATGAACATAGAAGTAAACCTTGATGTAACTCTACGTACTGAGCAGACATCGCTGTAACTGAAGTGAGCAGAGTTTTCCTGGGGTTCAGTTTCCTATTGCCTGCTGTTACAGTGAGTGCTAGCTCTTTGCTTTCAATTTACCTAAGAAGATAATTCTTTTATTTATAAAACTAGAAAAAATCACAAAATAAAACCCACCACATTTTTACTTTTTCTTCCTATTAAATAATTTCTATGGCTCATAGGGACTGATATACAATGGTCTAGAAAAACTCTATAGTAAATATGTTTTCAAGTACCAGCTCAGAGTAGACCCATTTCTCATTGCTATGTGTATGTTTCTTGGCACTGCCCCCTAAGAACAGTGTACTGAACCAGGAGTGGACATCTGACTCAACCTAACCCAATCGGATTCTTTCTCCTGGGAATTTGGATTCAGTGACATGAACCAGGTTACCATTATTTTCTCTCTTAAAATGGAACTTAGAGTCTGTGAATCCTTATGCACCAAAGAAAAAGATACATATTTAAGACCTATGTTATTTTATTTTATTTTATTTTATTTTATTTTATTTTAGTAAGCACATTTGCTTACTGTGCATCACTCAATATTGTTAGCATGTAGAGAATAGAGAGATAAGAATACACAACAGTATAGGGGAAAATAGATAAGTGACATGGGATAGTTGTTTGGGTTCTTAAAATATTTCAATTTTAGTGTCTAGTTTCTCCTGGGGCCTCAGTGCATTAAATAAACTTTCTGCAATTTTTTTTGGTGAGCTATGTCTTTACATTTGTACTAAAGCTCCCTGATAAGCATCTAACTTATTCAATTATTTATCTACTTATTTAAGCAGGTTTCACTTATTAAAGCACTGTCTAAAACTAACCCTAAAATGGGACCGGGCAGATGGTACAACTCTGTCCTCAAAAGTGCAATAATTTTGGAAATTGAATAATATGTGAACAATCTACTAGTGTATATATATATATATATATATATATATATATATATATGAAAGCCTATGTGACCGTTCGACCGTTCAACTGGTAGCTATGATGTGCAATGGCCACCAGGGGGCAGAGCTCAGTGCACAAGCATGGAAATGTGGAACAGACTGATGAAGCTCAAAGGGAAGGGGGAAGGGGGTGGATGGGAAGAGATTAACCAAAGATCTTATATACATACTAGAGGCCCAGTGCATGGATTCGTGCACCAGTGGGGTCCCTCAGCCTGGCCTGCAGGGATCAGGCTGAATTCGTTTACCGGGCCTCCAACATCCCCCGAGGGGTCCCAGATTGTGAGAGGGCACACACCAGGTTGAGGGACCCCACCAGTGTTCACCGGACCCCTAGTTACAATATAACCAATGATGTATACTTATTTAATAATTTAATTCAACAAATTATCTATCTATATATAAAAGCCTAAGTGACTGACCAACCATTATCTATGATACACACTGACCTCTGGGGGGCAGATGCTCAACACACAGGCATGGAAACATGGAACAGACTGATGAATCTCAGAGGGAAAGGGGGAGGAGGGAGGGTGGGAAGAGATTAACCAACGATCTTATATGCATACTAGAGTCCCAGTGCACAGATTCATGCACCAGTGGGGTCCCTTGGTGTGGCCTGCGGGGATCGGGCTGAAACCGGCTCTCCGGCATCCTCTGAGGGGTCCTGGATTGTGAGAGGGTGCAGGCCAGGCTGAGGGACCCCACGAATCCATGCACCAGGCCTCTAGTTAAAGAATAATTTGCACATCACTTAATATTTACTTAGTAATATGAATTTTCTCAACCAAATCTTTTTGAAGACATCATTTTAAGAAAGTGATATGAATAGCATTTGGCAATTATAAATATTATTCTTAATTAACATTCATATGCCCCTTATTATGCCTTGACAATGTGAGAATGCTACTTTTCAATCTATAAAAAGTAGTCCATAATTACTACCTTAACTATTACACCACAATTTTATAGTAATAAAAAATTGAATTGAAATGAATTTATAATCTGGCAAGAATATTTTCTGGGGGAGTTGATTTTTAAAAAGTGGCTAAGTGTGGGGATTTTTAAATTTAGTTTCCACTAACAAGTTTTCAGGTTATTTTATGTATCAAAAGCTTTTTATATACTGTTTAAAATCTTCACAATTTTCTTCACTTTACAGAAGAGCAAACTAAAGGCAAGAAAGTCTCAGTGACTTCCCTAATAAGTCCATTTAGAATTAAGTTCAAATTATTCAGATTTCATAGTAAAAATGTTTCTTCATTGGGTCATCCTGGCACTAATGGAATTCTGGTTGTTTTCCAGGAAAAAAAAATTTAATAAAAAAAATTTCTATAACCACTTATAGTTTAAAGAAATATCATGGTAACATTTTCCTGTTGAAAATAATTTTAATATACTTACTCATTGAATAGGAGTTTTTCTGCTCCTCTGGAACATGTAATATCTAAGGAGCAGTGGGACTCAAAGTGCATCCATTAGGTCCTACCTACAGGGCCAGATTCTGAAAACCCAGTGGAAAACCCACTATAGGCTAGTGAAGGCTCCTGAAAGGCAGAGACTCTGCAGAAAGGGCCATGAAAACTGGGTTCTCCACTCACAGGTGTTGGTTTGCTATTAAGAAAGAAGGTGGAAGGAAGCTCTTGTAAATATGTTGCTTCCTTTTCCATGGATTGGGGGATATTTTAGAGTTGAAAGAAAAATAATTAATATAAGATACTGTTGAAATTTAATATAATATTATTAATTTTTATTGACCAAACATTAAGAAAACTATAACAGTAACAAAAGGTATTTTAAATTGTACGTACTTTAGCTGGAAATATACTTTAACAATTAAGAATCATAGACCAAAAAAAAAGTTGCATCATACTTCTATAGAGGATTCTCTCAGGCATTCTCTTTGGCAATCTACATGTGCTCTGGTACATCATATAGGCACTCCTTCAGAGGAGGTTGGTACTCCTGTTTATTGTGATCAATACCAGTGATTTAACTCATCCTAAACACTGACCAAATTCATTAATATCTTATGCTTTCTGATAGATTTATCTCTACCTCCATCTGGATAAAATTCACCAGCACCTCCTTTAAAACACTGCTTTTTAGGATTTGTTCTTCCTTTTTTTTATAGACATTTCTATTTTTAATCATTACTTATGTTTTCAACATTTCATTTTTCTGCTCCATTGTATTCCATTTATATTTCATTATGCTCTCCATCTGTCTATCACACCTTCATGTAATGTCTACTGTTTTCTATAATAGTTTCCTTCTTCCCTTTATTGAAGTGGCAGTTTTATGCTTCCTACTTTAATCAATATCTTTTTAGAAATGATTTAGTTTTCTTCAATGAGTGGCTTTAGTGTATAGCACTTTTGTCATTTATTACATCAAACTCTGATTGCACATATCTATTTTTCTTGATGTCAGCCTTCTATCAATGTTTCAAAAAGCATCTTATTTTACATCTATTCAGATAGTAATTTTAAATGTAATATGTCTGTCTTCCCAGAATATATCATTTCAACAGTCAGCATATGTTAAAAGCTTTTTTTTTCTCCCAAATTACAAAGTTTGAATAAATTTCTGAAGTCACTCTAGAGTAGAAAGTGCATCTTAGGATTTAATCTTGCTTAATCAGAATCGTCAAGAGAATATATTTATTTATGAAAAATGTTATGCTTTGTCAAATAATGTCATCATTTATAGCACTTGAAAAAAATTACTATATTAGTAATTAATTAAAACATCACTATTCATTAATTACATAGAGAGCATTTTATTCATTTTCTTTAATAATTTAATGTTTAGGTAAATTCAGTATTTTCTAATGCTATATCTGATCATAATTTTTATGGAGTTCAGTACAAAAGTGGCATGTAAAAACATTAAATTATGTGTCATTCCCTTCTCTTATTCCCCTCTTATTACCATCTCTTTCAGTGTTGAATTTTATCCATCCATAAGTTACTCATAAATTATGCCATCTACATAAACTACATAAACTACGTAAGTTAACCCTCAGGGTGTACTATGTCAATCTTTGCGAATTTATGATATTGACATTGATAATCTTAACAAGTTTGAGAAAAACCTAAAATCCTTCCAAGTAATATTTTTCCCCCGTTATTTCCTGAATAAACTAATTCTCACAAAAGGCATCTGGGAATAATAGAGAACATGTTCGTTTTAGGATCCGAGGGACCTAAATGTGCAGTTTGGAGCATTCTCTTACTAGATGTGTGACTTGGATCATGTTATATGATCTTGATGAACATGTGTTTTTTTCATCTACAAATTAGTTTCATCTATTACTTAATATCCTGTCTCACAGGTTATTTGTAAAATTAAAGGATCTAATGCTTGCCATATGCTTCACGTAGAACTTGGCACATATTCACTTATTAAATCATTGTTGTTTTTGTTGTCCTTACAATTAAAGAAATGGAAGGAGATCCACAGTGCTAGTGGGGAGTAGGGGGCAGTGAAATACTTTCCTTTCACTGGAAAATCACATAAAGAGCAGAAAAGAATTTTGCATCCTGCTCCAGTGACCAGCGGGTGGTAGAAAGAAAGAAGACATATTGTAGTCTCTCTTCCCTCTTCTCAGGTACTTATAGAGTGGCTTTAAATAATAGATACACAAAGTGTTGATGTAGAATAATTTTGATATTCCCATGAGTTTAAAATGGATTATTAATTTTTAAATTATCTCTAAAAATATTCTGGTGTGTTGGGAAATTCTATAGACAACAACTAAAACTGAAATAATGTTAAAAACTAACATTGTAATTTATTAAAATGTAGGGTTCTTCCCATAATCAAATCAACCTAATATCAAAATGCAAACTTTTAAGGAAATTCCTGGCATTACTCCAGTTGCATGCAGGTGGATATTATAGGACTCGAAGCTATTTCTTATCCTATCTGGAGGATAAGTATTGAGTCTACATATGTCAAAAGGCAATCAATGTACTATACTACACACATAAAACGAAGTCAAGGCTGTAAAACTCCCTGTTTTTATAGTCAGCTGTCTGGATTGCTCTACATTTGGAAAACTGATGAAAGCTCTAGGATTGGTGCATTTTGGACAGTTTATGCCGTCCCCTTATATTCATGAAAAAATGGCTAGATTTAAAAGGTTTAAGTTAAGGGAATATTGGAAAAGAAAAAAATTACATCTGACTTTTGTTGTTCTTTTTAATATGAATAGCAACTTAGATAAAGATTCATAACATTAGTTTAAAAACATTACTGTTAAAATACCATTGAATTTATGAAAATTCAGAAAATACATTTATTCAAATAAAATCATGAATTAGATGTCAATTACATCTCAATAAAACTGAAAAATTTTAAAAAAATGAACTATATAATACTGAAAAGATAACTATAATATTGTGGAAAAACATTTAAACTTTTTAATATACCTAATTTATTAAGTCAGAAATTATGGAAGACATATTTAACTCTTCTTTTACTCATCCCCTATCTGATAAACCACCAGGTTGTAGGTTCTACCTCTAGATACCTTCTAAATTCACTGTTTTCGACCAAGTTGACTCGGGGGTGTTCAGGACCCAGAGAAATAGTTACTGTGAACTTCCTATTTATATAACCAGTTTGATTTAAAAAACATTTATCAACTGATGACAAGTTAGTGATTTACAAATTAAGATTTAGAATAGTTGATAGAGAAGATGCACTAGATCTACTGACATTTATTGATTTTCTCACCAGTTCATGAGAAACTTATTCATGGTGAGGCACCTTATTTTCCTGTTCAGGTCCAGGAACCATCTATGTATGTTCTTTATTGGCAAATGTGTTATTCCTGGCTAATGTCTTACCGCCCCCTGTGAGGAATAGCTATGGAGTCCATCATGGCAGTGGAGCTTTAGAGCATGTTTGTCTTGAAACAGTACAGGCCTTCTTGCCTTTGCAGTTCCCTCATAGCAATTATTTAATACTGGGGTTACATTATGACTCAGGATCATACATTGCCCCCCGCACCATTTCCAAAATCCTGGCTTCAAATGCTTTTCTCAGTGGTTGTTATTGTACTCCATTGATGATGACCATGAATACAAGCCTTGCCCAGAGTATACAGGAAAATCTGAGCGTTTATACATTTTCTGAACAAGTTGATGGTACCACTTAAATATTTTCAGAAGATATAGAACAAAACATTTCTGTCTTTTTTCTTCAATGAATTAGTCTATGTCATTGTATTCCTAGAATGTGATGTCTTTTAAGATTAATTGCACCCTTACCCTTCACATACATAGTCACTGAGGACAATACGCAAGAGTTCTGTAGGCAGAATGAGAATAGCATTTGCACAAGGAACATCTGCTCCTAATCTGACAAGGTTTAAAACTGACAATGTCACCACATTGACTAGACAAGTGCATTAGCATTGCAGAGCAATAGTGTAGAAAGCCCTCAGGCAAAGTAGATGTAGCCAAAACCAAAGACTGGCTGGCCTGGTGCATGAAGTCAGCATTACAGGGTAACTTTCCTGGGTGCCATGGGAAAGTGGGTACACAGGGTAAAAGACACTGTCACCACCCAGACTGGGGTGCTGTAGGACAGTGGGTCCCATCAGGGTTGATTTTGTCACCCAGGGAACATTTGTAATGTCTGAAGATCACATCATTTTAAGTGGCAAGGGAGGGGAAGCAAGGTTTTTACTGGTGTCTAGTACAAAGTGGTTAAGGATGCCACTTAACATCCTAGAATTCACAGACCATTCCCCTATCCCACTCCCAAAACCAGAAATTATTCAGCTTGAAATGTTAATAGTGCCAAAGTGGAGAGACTGTGCTGTAAACCCAGGTCTGTCTGCATTGAGGTAGAAATTCAGATGCATGAAAGCTGAGGATGATTAAACTTAAAGGTCAGCAGTGCCCTGTTCCGGACTCCTGAACTTACCCTGTGTCCAAAGTGTGCATCCTCCCAAATCAATATGCCAGCATCATATAGGCACCAACCTCACGAGGTCCTGAAATGAAATACTGACCAGTGGTAGCAATCGACTCATAGGAGTGCCATCCTGAACCTGGACACAGGGCCCTTGGGCAACCTTACAGTACAGATCTACAGCTTCTTAAAAAATCTTGTCAACCCCATTTATGCAGAACAGCGATTTGTCAAGCTTTTTCACCTCGTGACACACATAAACTAATTACTAATATTTTCTGGCATACAAAAAAATATATATTTTTTGCCGATCTGACAAAAATAGGTATAATTTTGATTCATTCACACCAGATGGTTATTGTTATGTTGGCTGTTGTCATCTTTTAAATTTGACAATCTAAGGCAAAAGAGGTCAGGGTCCCTGACTAAATAGTCAGGTATTGCATGTTTTAAAAGTCCTTGCAGAGCACCAATTGAAAATCACTGATGTAGAGAATTGAGAATTGAAGGGAGTCCTGAAGGGAAGAAATAGGTCCCTAGGTCCAGGTAGTCCATGCTCTAAACTTAGGATGCCCTGCCTAAATGGCACTGCCATCCTGGCCAGTCCAGGCACCGGGGGGACCTTAGAACATTTCAAATAAAGCATTTCAGGTTTGGGCCCCAGAAGTGCACACCTTGGTACCACTTCTTTCTGCTTCCTGCAACAGCATCACCTCTTGATATCTCCAGTGTCTCCCTCCTAATTGTTCTCTCAAAGTCACACACGCCAATTCAATAAGAATGAGCTCTATGAAATAAACACTCATTCAATTCTACTTAAGGCCATTCAACTTCTTTACTTTTCTCAGAATAAAATCTAAAATCTTTATACTGACCTGTAAGAACCTCAGCTGTTGTCTAAAATTCCAGTCTTACTAATTCCTTCTCTTCTTCTCCCTCTTTATTCGCCCACCATACTCCATGCCACCACCCACTGTTTTACCTTTATCTGCCTTTGATGTCTCTTCTTACAGATACTTCTTTCTAGAAGTTTTATTTCCTCTTAGGCTAGGTTAGGTTCAACTGTTACACACCTTTTTAGCATCTCACAGTTTATGCATACTCCTTACAATTACTTAGGCAGTGTCTCCTCCCCTTTGTACTATATGTTCCATGAGAGCCAGGGCTGAATCCACCTGCTCACCACATTACTCTCATAGGTTGATAGTCAATGAATAGTAGTTGGCTAAATGGATGGATAAAAACTAAATGTCCTATTTAATTTATCACCAAGTTGACTCTTCCTTTATATTGCTTTTTAATACTAAAATACTTCATACATGCATAAATACAGAAAGAAATGATGAAAGCTGAATTCCCACTACCAAGATCTAAAAATTGTCACCATGTAGGGGAGCCCCTCATGATTTTAATGCCCCAATTATTTTTTGCAGCTAGAATTAAATAGTTTAATTCTTACTTATGATATAGGTGTAGGCTTTAACTTAGCATATAGTCAAAGATTGAGCAGTATGCTGGTCATGTTCTGGAGGACTATAGAACATGTTCCAGAAAAAATGTTTAAAAATACACTTTGCTAAGACAATAAAAATATGGATAACCATGAAACAATGATAGTTTAAACAATGGCAATAGTTACAGGATATCTAATTTCTGCCTTTTGCTTTAAAAATAACATCACTGGCTCACAATTATGAGATATTTTGCAGAATCTTGGTTCTTCAACCCAGCACCCTTTGTCCTCACAATATAATTTTGTGTTGCTGATGGACTATTCTTTTGTCAATCAAGAGAGATAACTCCAAGGCCACAAAGGAGTCTGATACAAAAAAAAAAAAAAAAAGTGTTATCTATTACTAAAGAAACACAGACTTCTCTTTCAGTTTCCTAAAACAAATCCTCCTTGACTCTCTAGCCAAATCAAAGCTCCCTACTTGTGCTTTTTAGAGAGACAGATTTGAGAGATCTTTCTCTCCCATCCTCTTGCTTCGGCCAAACTGAACAAATCTTTCTCTGTCTCTAAGCGCTAGTGTCTTAATACTTTGGCCTCTTAATGCATCCAGTACACGAACCTGGATTTCAGAAGGTGATTTTGTAACAACTGTCCTATATTTACTTCATCTATTTTGCTCTAATATTTAAAAAATAACTTTGTTATCTACACCAAAATACTTTAGTATGAATATCTAAAAACAAAAACATTCTTTTATATAATCTAATCAGAATATTTCACATAAAAAAACAACAAAAAATAATTTCTTGATATCATCTAACTCCCAGAGTATTTGCTTATTTCTCCAGATTATCCCTAAATATATTTTTCAGCTTCTTCAAACCAGTAACTGATCATATCTATACATTGAATTTGACTATAATGTTTCTTAAATCCCTTTGACATAAATGGTGTCTGCTTATCATAGAGAGTAATTGTTCTGTAGAAAATTCCACCTTCTGAATTTGATTTCTCGTATATGTTTTACAGTGTATTATTCCATTATATTTAAAGTCACTGGAAGTTAGCTCAAACAGGTTGATTAGATTTAACTTAATCACTTTTTTTTCAAGAATACCGGTACTTCACAAGTGATGTATATTTGACACTTCAATATGTCATGACCTAATTAATGTCTAATTGTGCTATTACTATTGGTACTAAGATATATCAGTGTATGCTTCCAATGTTCATACCCTGTCATTGAGGAACCTTGAAACATTAGGAAAAAGTATACAACTTAATTAAAATAACTTAACTTCTTGAGTATTCACTATATACATTTTGCTTAGTTTGCTTATTTTCCATCTCAAGTCTTTCTAATTTAAGCAAATAACTCACTGAGATTACCTCTTATAGTAAACTTTGGAAATTTAGATAAGACTGATTAAGGTTGAGGAGGGAATTTTAAAATCCATAATATATAAAATGTAATTTCAACAAGTAAATGGGCAAATCTCCTGTAAAACTAACAAACAAACACGATGAGAATACTCACAGAGCTGACAATATATTTCTAGTCAATCACTGACTACAAACTATGGATTTAGGCATACAATTAAGGCTCATTACTATACAAGTGGATTAGAGATCTCTACAAACTAACAAAGCTGTAACAGGTTTATAATCTAATGCGTTAGTGCTCTTAACATTGTCCCAAGCTGATCAAGCACTTTCGCCTTTGCTTTTTACTCCCCTTATACTCAATTCAAAAATAAAACTTGAATTCCAACAAATTAATTAACCCTCTTACTTACTTGGTTGTTTCAGCTCCATTAAGCAAAAGTAATCAAATCACCTCACTCCTAAAAGCCTTGAGAAGATAGATTTAGAAGCCTTCAACTGTGAAAGGACAGAAACAAAGCTCACTAGAGAGATAGGATCTGAATAGTCAAATAATTTTGAATAGGCATTAGGTACTTGGGAGTTTCCACATGAACAAGTGATTCTTGGTTAGTCCTATAAATTCACTGTAAATATAATGTAGTATATCATCCTTAAGAAGAATAAGTATTTTTAGGTACTCTCTTGGCATACATAAAGGAAAATGTTTGGTACCAGTGCTTGCTCATTTAGTCTTTTGGACTCAAAGACCAGTTTCTTCTTTCCCCTAACTCCGTGGTCGGCAAACTGCGGCTCGCGAGCCACATGCGGCTCTTTGGCCCCTTGAGTGTGGCTCTTCCACAAAATACCACGGCCTGGGGGAGTCTATTTTGAAGAAGTGGCGTTAGAAGAAGTTTAAAAAATTTGGCTCTCAAAAGAAATTTCAATCATTGTACTGTTGATATTTGGCTCTGTTGACTAATGAGTTTGCCGACCACTGCCCTAACTCATCTTTTTTTCCTTCTCCACTTTTGAAACAAAAACAAATGAACACACAATTAAACAGCAACAGAAAACACCTTTTAGCTAGATCTGTAATGTGGAATTCATGTGTATTTTGTCTTATAAGCCTTTGTCATAAATACCAGTAATAATTACTAGTATTCATAGTTTACAGATAAGGAAACTGAAACAATAAAAATGTTATCAATGTGACCTCACAATGATGTTGCTACTATTGCAGTTGGACCTAGGCTTCCAACTGAGAAACCTTAAGTGCTCATGAGGGAAACAAAATGGTCCAGTCCAGTGGTCGGCAAACCGCGGCTCGCGAGCCACATGCGGCTCTTTGGCCCCTTGCGTGTTCTAATGCCACTTCTTCAAAATAGACTCGCCCAGGCCGAAAACCGACTTCTGTGCATGGGCCACGAAGTTTCAATAGCACTCTACGTGCGCGCCCACACGTGGTATTTTGTGGAAGAGCCACACTCAAGGGGCCAAAGAGCCGCATGTGGCTCGCAAGCCGTGGTTTGCCGACCACTGGTCCAGTCTTTTCTCCCAAAGCACATTAAAGCAAAAACACAACAGTGTGTTGTCTTTCAACCAATCATGCATTTTTATTATGCCTGGTTAAGTGCACAGGTTCATTATTTCATTGTCATAAAACAAATATGTTACATGTAAATTTTGAATCCTTTTCTATCTTCCAAACATATTCTTTATTAAATAAATTCTCTCAAGATCCAACCTTAATAAATGTTAGATATTTAAAAAATCTTAATATGTAAGACTACTGTCTATATATACATTTGGAATTAGTTTATTTTATGTAAGCCATCAATATTTTACACTTTTGTCACCCTAAATATATTGTCATCTACTCTTATTGCATAAATTTGGAAATTGAGTTATTAAAAAAAGAAAGAAAACAAAAATAACCTCTCAAAGAGCAAATATTTTTAAAGGAGATGAAAACTAGATAGTGCCACCCTAAAAATGAACACACTTTTATAAGAAAGCTAGAAACACTTAGTCAAGGCATTCAAATGAACAGTGTGTTAGCTTCATACTTAGTTAAAATCATTAACTAGTAGAAAATTCCCATGATGCTTTTCTGAGTTGACTTTTAATTTATAAAATATCATGGCCTGGTAGGAAAGGTGGTTGTGCTTAAAGGAGGACAAAGCTCTCATTGGAAGTAGGGTTCCCCATGTGACTAACTTTGTAGGCTTGAATGAGTGAAGTAAGTTTCTTGAAATTCAGTAAGCTCATGTCTAAAATATAAATACGAAACCCTACCTCATAGTGTTCTTGTATGCAAGTTGATATTTCATTTGCTAGCATATAATAAGAGTGTAATAAACATATGTTGAACCTGGAATATTAATAAAGAGCATTTGGTAGATTTGTATGCATTAATGTGCTTGAATATAGAAGACTTTTCCAGGGTGGTTACATTTTGGGAGGTTCTAATGGAAAGAATTTAGCCTTTATTTTATAAATTTATTTTTTTACCAATTTCCAGTTACCACAATTAAACACATATAATAACTAATAGTCATGCATATCTCAAGCAAGTCCCATAATCACATAACCTATCACACCACATCCTGAACCCCATTTCTAATACCCTGCTTAATATAAATTTCAATCTGCCATAGTGAGCAGATTTAATTTCTAAAGGAGATGAAAACTAGATAAAGGCTGTTTGCCCATTACTAAATGCCCAGAGTAGCTAGCTTTTGGGATTCCTGAAAATTATTTTATTTCATTCTTCCTTGATATATTCATTATCTCATAAGATTTTCATATTCTATTTCTCCTTTTTGTGAATTTGATATTTCTGATCTTCTCATCTTCTGAGGACAGAAAACTACTAGAATAATGTGGTGTTTAGTATTAAGAACCAATGGAGTAGATACAGTATGTGTAGAGACCTGGAGGCCATATAGAATATGTTTTGTTTATTTTTTTTTGTGGTTGTTATTCAAACATCTGTGATAGACAGAATTCTTAGAAAGTCTATAGTATTTCTGTTCTCTAGTACATACTTATTGTATAATTTGTTTTCCTTGATTATAGATGAAACCTGTGAATATGATGATAGGGTAAGTCCCTTGATTCAGTAACATTATATAGTACTCTCAATGCTTATCTTATTTGTACAGAGAATAGAGAAATGCCACAGAGAGGGAGGTGTCCAGGCAGATGGAAACATTTCTGGCCTGGGCAATAAAACAGCCATAAACCAAGGACAGACAGGGATATTTCTGACCTGAGCAATTAAAGTGACCATAAGTTAGATCAAAAGTAGCCCTCACACATTTTGGTGTCTTCAAATCTCCATCTGCGCATCTCTCTCCCATGGGCCCTCTGTATTCTCAAACCTTCCTAATTAAGCTACCTAGTAACCCTTATCAATAGGAAACTAGATGTTTTGTTCAGATGGGAAAAAGCTCTGGTACACTATTTTCCCCTGGAGAGTAGGACTTTGTTATGGAGAATTATCTGATTACTTTTCTCTCCCCCTAACCAGGAGCCTGGGCCAGGAATCTATCCTACTGGATCTTCACCAGGAGAACATTATTAGGTTCCTGGAGGTTAACCCTTTCAACTCGCTTGCTTTTCTCGATTCCTTTATTCTAATGCTAACTGTGTCCAGTCACACTGGACATCCGAGTGCAAAAGGTTAAAAACCCGCAGAGGAATTGGGATCTTCCTAAGACTGTCATTCCCAAGTTTCTCACTTTCACACTAGTCTACTAGTCTACGCTCACTCCCCAGCAAATCATAAAGGTAAACAAAATTATTTATTTTTCATATGCTTAGAAACTATCTCAGTTTTCAACACATAAGAAATAATTAAGATTTGTTAGGTGATGGCAAAAAAAAGAAATATTAGCCAGGGCACTTAGATAAGAAATACATAAATAAATGAAGGGAATCCAAATTCAAAAAGAAGTTAAACTATTTACAGGCCATAACCTTATATGTAGAAAATTTTAAGGAATCTTCCAAAAAGCAAAATAAAAGAAATTATATGATTTCACAAATTAATGCATTTCATAAGTTAAATATGTAAAAGTTAATGACATTTCTATGTACTACAATGAGCGGAACTATTAGATCATTTGGTTAAGGTATAATATATATATTTAAGCATCACTTTGATTTTTACAATTCACAATGATCATTTTGTCTGGTTTATCCTTAATAAAAAATAACCAGGTATTTTCTGGCACTACTTGAACTCTTGCTGATTCTAAAAATTATAATTATCAAGATATATCTATTTTGAATTCAGAAACATACTTATGGGATTCCTGAAAATTATTTTATTTCATTCTTTAGGCAAATAACCTTGCCTGAACCAGACAAAACCTTAAAAACATCATTCTAATTTATTTTGTAAGAAGATTAAAAAATACAGAATATTGGTCAATTTAATTTTTCTGCCTCAAAATTTAATTTCTAATTTATTCTATGAAAATTAAATAAAGTAAAATACTGTTTCTTAAAAAAAGATATGAATAAAAAGAGATACTCCATTAACATAACAGGTGTTAAATAATTACAGGCTGAAATTTCTGAGTATTTCTTTCATTGACTCTGTCTTCAAAATTATTTTTATTACTATTCACTTTTTATCTTAATATATCCTCTACAACCTATTAAAGAAAAAAATTAAAAAGAAATATTTAAATTGCTTAGCATAATTTAGAACTCAACCATAGTATTTTCCTTTATTAAAACATAGAAGTCTTTAAAATACAACTGCTAGGACTTGATTAGATTAACAAGGAGTTAATTTAAGGGAACATCTGTGTTTTTTTGTAGCTGCCTAGGGTAGTAAAAAGGAATCCAGATGCTTATATAATTTATCTTCCCCAGTTTAGAATAAAAATATCTTTGCAGTAGATATAGTTAGCAAAAATTCAGTGTTTTAGGGCTCCCATATGCCTAACAGAAATATATGTTTGTTTTTTTCCAAAATGGCGTGTGCACAACCTACTGCATACATATGTATGTATTCCTATTACTACTCTAAGAATCAGTTATTGCAGCTACTTTGGCCACTATAGGACAGATACATGTGATAGACAGAATTCTAAGATGAGCCCCAAGTTCTCACCCTCTGGTATGCATAATGTACTAGTATATTATCCCCTCCTCTCGAATGTGGAAGTGAACTGTGAATATGATAGACATCACATCTATGATATGTTACATTATATGATACATAAAAAGGAATTTTGTAAAATTAAAGCTAGTCAGCTACTTTAATTCAGTCAAAGGGAGCTGATTCTGAGTGGGTCCGATCTAATCTGCTGAGCGCTTTATAAAAACTTAAAAGCAGCAGAGAAGCTAGCTATCCTACTGCCTTGAAGGAACAAGCTGTCAGTAGTTATTCAGATACAAAAATAAATTCTGCTTACAAGATGTGAGCTGAGATGAGAACTCTGAACCTCCACTGAGTGCACAGGAAAGGCTGATACCTTGGTTGCATCCATGTCAGATTCTGAGCATAAGGCACACCTAAGCTGTGCTTTGACTCTTGGTCCATGGTAACTGTGAGATAATACATATGCTGTTTCAAGCTGCTAAATTTGTTTTCTCTCCTGACATTTGCAAAAATTAATTAGTAGAAACATTTTAAGTGTGGCCTCCACAGGCAAATCTCGAGCATAGTAGTTCCCAGCTACAATTGATTTAAGGTATATCCTATAATTTAAAAAATGCTATTCCAAAGACAGACTGTGTAAGAAAGAGGATTATGGTAATGCATTGAAAAATGAAAGAGATTTACAGTATAACCAATGGAAGTTTAGCTTCTAATGCTAGGAATATTTTCCAAGTTGATTTGGTTTGTAAGGCAGAGGTGAAAAGTGGTGTATACAACATAAAAAGATATTCTTTTTCTTTTCATTAATTTAAGTAGTTTATTGTTTAAAGTATTACATATGTCTCCTTTTTTCCCCCATTGACCTTTCCCAGGATGTTCCCACCCCCCAGCATATGCCCTTAGCCCCCTACTGTCTGTGTCCATGTGTTATGCTTATATGCATGCATACTAGAACAAGTCCTTTTTCAAGACACAATTGCAGAGGAAGATCTAGCAGGAGTAAGTGTACACGGATGTATTCTTCAATAAGCATTATTTGGCTTTGCAATAATACTTAGGAAATTCATAAACTTTTCTAAGGGAAGAATGGAAGAAACTGTGGATGAAAGGGGCCACATGCTAACCTGACAAGCTCAGAGGAGGCCTGCATGGTGGTCTTACAAACTCAGAGACCTAAAGTAACCACAAAGGATGGTCTGAAATTAAACTTTAACTAAAGCAGTTATGGTGGGTAGTTATATCCTAGACTGGTATTTTCACTGACAAGGTCAGCCTTTACCTTAAATGAACCTATCTGTCTTTTTGCTTCTACGATAACATACCCTTGAAATGTCTGGGTAACTTGTAACTTCCCTTTGTCTGGATCTCTTGGGGCATAACCTAATGTGCCTGGGTGCCAGGACAGATACCACACATTCCTTGATTGTTATCATGTTAATTGTTCCTGTGCCCACCTAAGTATGTGTCTATCATTTTATTTTTTATCCAATCCCAGGGGTTTTCCCACTTTGCTTTCTCTTGCCTCTCTAGTATATCACCAGTGGATGTCATGTAACCTACCTATGTCCGTCCTTTGCTTGCAATCTATATATATAAAAGCCAAGCAACTGGAATGACCAGAACAACTGGTTGCTATGACATGCACTGTGGCAGGCCAACTGGCCTGATCGGGGGCCGGGCCAGCCAGCCAACCTCCCATGGCCCCTCCCCTCAGCTGGCCTGGCCCAAAATCAGCCCCGATCAGGGTGGGCTGGCTGGACCCCATCCATGCACGAATTTGTGCACCTGGCCTCTAGTGTATAAATATAGATGTAACCTGCCATTCTCCAGAGCATTATCTCAATTCATTGAGGTTCTGCTTCCCGGCATTTGTTGACAGTTTGGCTCAAATAAACTCACAAAAATTCTTTACAGATTTGAATGATTTTATGTTAACAAAACAAAAGAAGCTTTATTTCAATGTGTTCTTTTTTGTTTATTTTTATATTGAATTTATTGGGGTAACATTGACTAATAAAAGTATACACTTTTCAGGTCTATAATCCTGCAGTACATTGTCTGTATGTTATATCCTGTGTTTGCTACCCCAAGTCAAGTCTCCTTTCATCACCATTTATCACCCCTTTACATTCTTCTACTTCTCCTCATTCCTCTGGCAATCACCATACTGTTGTCCATGTCCATGAGTATTTCTATTTTTAATTTGCTTAATCCTTCACTCTTCTCACCCAGTCCCTCACCCCAACAGCTGTCAGTCTGTTTTCTGTATCCATTAGTCTATCTCCACTTTGTTAGTTTATTTTATTCATTAGGTTCCATATATAAGTGAAATCATATTGTACTTGCCTTTTTTGGAATGGATTAGAAATACAATAGTAAATGGGCAAGAATTTATTTTTTTCATTAAAAAAAAACTTACCATAGTACTAACAGCTATTAGGGTCATTAAATAAAATTAGATGCATAGGATGACAAAAGAGAATATCCCAAACAACATTTAATGTCTTTACATGAAAAGAATCATGGTCATAGAAACAGCAAGTATTCAGAAGACCAATTACAACAGAAACAAGGGGCAGAATAAATTATCTGAGAGCAGCTTAGAAGCATCCATCCCCAGTAGTAAAATAAAGGGCAAGATACAGGCTAGACAGTCATCACTTTTATATAATTGGAAAACAAATAGAGGAGTCATGTTATTGTGAATACCCATTAACTATTACAAATTGTTTTGGAACATTTAAGAAGTGCAATGAATAACCAATGAGTGTATTATACTCATCATTGCCACAGTGAGTGCTTTACTAATATGAAATTTATGAAATGGAGTTTGAATTTTGTTTTCCTAAGTCTCTTTATTTATGATTTTGTCTGAACTTTGATGAAGAGTTGAATTTTATCTATGTCCTTACATGAAATTACCAATTTTTTCTATCCCTCTACCTAATTAATACATATTCTAACATTCTAGGAAATAAGCCACTGCCATACATCAATCATGTATTTAATCTATTTGTTTAATCAAAATAGCTTGGTAGACAAATACATAATATAAATAAAAATAGGAAACTCAGTAAAATCTGTCAGATTTCTTTGGTAGGGGGTAAAATGTTAATACCTGTATTTTATAACTTTTTTTTTTCATTAAGGATTTCAAGTCAGCCTTAAGACTATAAGCATAGAAAGTTATAAATTTTCAGAAAAGTGCTTCTTAGCTTCCTGCTGATATGGTTCTTTATTTCTGCACCTTACCTTGGTCTTAATTCCACAGATTTTATGTGCAGTTTCCTCAGGACAAAAGAAGTCCTTGCATACTATCCTTTGATTACTATTTCTCCTTGAAACTCATTCTGATTATTTTATATTAATCTTTCTGAAGTGTTCCTTCCAAATATGTCCAACTATTTGTTCTATCAGTCTTGATTCTTAAGGATTGATTCCCAGCTGATATAACCATAAACACCCTATCTTCAATTTTAAGAGAACATTTCTTTTTCCCCTCAAGACACTGGTTCCCTTTGGTGAGAGTTTTTAAATCAGCTCCCTGACATTTTATTCATATTTTTATTAGGTTACTTCAGGGTCCAATTTCCCTTTCTGTTCTAGTAACAATAATAGAATCTCTCCTTTTCTAATAATTTAAGGTCAGAAACAGAGACTTTACTGATTTATTTCATTTTAATATCGTCTTATCTTAAAAATATTACCCTCTCCCTCTTGTTTTATCACCTTACACCTCTTCATTTTATTTTCATTCTTCTAGTACTCCTTTGCTTGTAATAATTTTGAAACTTAAAGGTTTCTAAAGTATTTCCTAAAATAAAGCATCTAGCCCAAATGTTCTGTTGAAAGTCCTGATAATCATATTTTTTAATTTTAGGCATGCTCATTTTAATTGCTTATTTCTCTAAATCCATCCCAGATTATGACCTAGTCTCTTTAAAAATATGAACCCTATTTTTCTTTATTTGTTTTTTAAATAAAATATATTATACCTCTTTGGGTAAAGCCACATTTTGTGTCTCTGAAATCTAAAGCAATAACAGAACTCATGTGATTAATGAAGCTAACTCCTGACATTGCTCAGTGCAAGGGATAAGAGACAGGAATTGAAAATGGTGTGCCTATCTATACCACTAGAACACAGCTATCTCTGCAGTTTCAAATCCTAATCTATAACCTAAGTAAACAAACATAGTAAAGGTGACCAAAGCGGGGAGGGGATGTTCCTTTCTGTCTAGTGCATACAATGATTTTCCTCCATTAAAATGTTTACTTTGGTACATCTACACAATGAAGTACTGCGCTGCAGTAAAAAAGAAGGAATTCTTACCATTTGCAACAGCATGGATGGACCTGGAGAGCATTATGCTAAGTGAAATAAGCCAGTCAGAGAAAGATAAATATCACATTATCTCCCTCATTGGTGGAATATAATGAACAACATAAACTGATGAACAAAAATAGATCCAGAGACAGAGAATCATTGATCAGACCATCAAACCTCAGAGGGAAGGTAGGAGAGGGTTGGGGGTAAGAGGGAGAGATCAACCAAAGGACTTGTATGCATGCATATAAGCCTAACCAATGGACACAGACAGCAGGGGGTTGAGGGCATGAGTGGGGGTTGGGGGCAATAGGGGGATAAGGACACATTTGTAATACCTTAATCAATAAAGAAAATAAAAATAAATAAATCATGCCAGTCTACCCTCCATCCTGCTTTGCCACAGAGGATGGCAACCTATATACTAAATTACACCACAGCATGGTATTTAACTGGGTCTCTCATTATAGACCATCTTTGTGGACAAGATTTAGAAATTTGAGCCAAATGCTGGTACCATTAGTAAGCACTCGATGGCTTTCCTCAAAGTGCCGTGATTAATAGATGACTATCAAGCTGAAGGGAGGTTTTTATATTGTGCCATGGAACGATTTGTCCTTGGCCTGCTCTGCTAAAAATGTGCATGACTTAGATGAGGACAGTGATGGCATGTTTATTAAATCAGTGGATGACAGGAAACTAGAAGGGATAGATAATAGATTTCAGGCCCCAAATCTTCTCAGTCTGAGACAATGGGCCAATTTTAATAAATTTTCAGTGTGAAGATCTGCCCCTATCCACATTTAACAAACACCCACTTTAGCTCCTTGAAAGACCAGATGGGGTGAAGCCAGGAAAACTTTGCCTGAGTAATTAAAACCCAGCTCCCACCATTTTTCATGATCAGACCACTAGAAACAATTTGCCTTCCAGCCTCTTGACCTGTTTTGTTTTGTGATCAGTAGAATGTGTACAATATCTCATCTCATCCGTTGGTTCTTATTAGGACTGAACCCCAGGGTGACTCCTCAGTCTCTTGTCTTGGCGCCCTGCTCCCCAGGAAGAAGTTTCAAGGTTCAGCCTACAGTTCCAGCCCACAGTGCTTTCTTCCCTTCCTGGTGAGGAACTCTCTAAACTAATTCTTGCTATTTGCCTTGTGATGGGGCTGAAGAAGGCTCTGTCCTGGGTGATCATCCTGGGCTTGTGTGGAGTTGCACTATATTCTGTTCAGCAGGCTCTGCTTGATCTGTGATGTCATCGAAAAGCCTCAGGCAACAGAGACATAGAAGCATGGAACATACTGACGAATTTCAGAGGGAAAGTGGAGCGGGGAGAGTGATTAACCAGGGAACGTATATGCACATATGCATAACCCATGGACACAGAGAATAGAGTGGTGAAGGCCTGGGAGGGGCGGGTGTGGGATGAGAGGGACAATGGGGAAGAAAAATAAAACACAAACAAACAAAGGGGACATCCGTAATACTTTCAACAATAAAGATAAATTTTTAAAAATAAGAAAGATTTTTTTAAAAAGTTTCCTTTAGTCGGCTTAACAGCCTGTGTAGCAAAGCAACCTGCCTGTTTTTGTTAAGGCCCACCATAGCCACCCATCGTTTGTACAGTGTGGCCTGCCTTTTGTCTGCTAAGATCCCTTTCTGTAGTTCTGCCTCTATGTGCACGAGGCTCTGTGCTCAGAAGGTTTCTGTGCTTAGTATACTTCTCTGCTTTCACTATCTTGACATTCATAATAATTCTTAACAAAGAGGTCACATTTTCATTTTGTACTGGGCACTACAAATGATGTAGCCAGTCTGGGCAGTCATAGCTGCCTTTTACCATAATTAAGTGCCATGGTCACAATTCCGTGTAACTGAGTTTTAAAATCGGTCACCCAGGTTACATCAGTTAAAAGCCAATGCATAAATACAAAAACAAAGAAACAGCAAAAGAGAATGTATTATAATCTGATAATCTGACATGATTGAGAAATTCCAGTGCTCATGTTTACTATAGCACCCCTAAATCTTATAGCCACCACTTCCAGCTGCTCGAGGTGTGTCTGTCAGTCCTTGTATATTGCCTCATTGAATTTCACCCTGTGCCTATTCTCCATCTTCCAAGCCCAAATGTACTAGATGTTTTGTAGATTGGAAGAACGCAATAAATAGGACCCTTTTATTCTATCTAGGTTCAAAACTAATAGAAATATAGACAAGAAGCAAACTTTTGGAGATCAAAATATCAACCTTATTTATTGATAAAGTGAAATGGGAAAGCTTGGCCAATTTTGTTAGCATTCCTGTAGCTGAAATTGTCTTTCCAAGCTACCACTACAGATCTTGCCCCACTAAGCCTAATATTTGACTAAAAGAATTTAGGAATGAATGCCAGCAGCTGTCCTTATAGCCAAGAACAGAAAAAAAAACAAACACATAAAAGCAGAGCCATGCATGCCCCATTACTTCTCCCAAATGATTTAACCCTTCTCCATTGAGGAAGAAGTGAATGAAGAGACATGTCTATAAATCATAAACTCTACTCACACAGATGACCGAAGGAAGGGGTGTTTATGCTACAGGGAAGGGGTCAAGACAAGGGATTAGGACAAGGTAATATACCTCATTATACATACCTTTAGTCTATCTAAGAGAAGTACTTAAAGGTTGAATGTTTTTTGAAGAAAACCAAAGACCCTTCTCTACAAAAATTTATCCAAAGGATAATTAAGAAACACAAATTTTTGGAATAAAGTTTAAATGTTTTAATATGTACACAGAAATTTGAGAATAAAATTAAACTAGTTATTCTATTTGTGAAATAACAGAAATTTAAGGCTAAACTTTAGTATTTCAGATTCAACTTGATATTATTTTTATTTTTACAATTTTAAAATATGATTACTGTACTTTTAATTTGCTACTATAATTTAATTTATATTATAGATTATAAATAGAGAGTTTTCCTGATATTCCATTTAATTTTGAACAGTGAAGTCTTCAAATACAGTGAAATTCCCACTGTGGCACATTTTACACAGTTATGTTCTCATATTCCTGATTTCTCAATTAGAAATAGAAATGTGTTTTCCTAGGTCCGTGGTCGGCAAACTGCGGCTAGCGAGCCACATGTGGCTCTTTGGCCCCTTGAGTGTGGCTCTTCCACAAAATACCATGGACTGGGCGAGTCTATTTTGAAGAAGTGGCGTTAGAAGAAGTTTAAGTTTAAAAAAATTGGCTCTCAAAAGAAATTTCAATCGTTGTACTGTTGATATTTGGCTCTGTTGACTAATGAGTTTGCCGACCACTGTCCTAGGTACTTAGGAGTATTCAGCTCCCACCTTCATAATTTCCCAAGACTACCATCTTCTGAATAAAGAGGAGCCATTAAGCTTACCAGAATAACCCACTGTGGTGTCTGACACCACAAAAAGAAGCCAAGGACTAATTTGATAGGGATTAAATTTAAGGCTGTTAAAGTGTTCCACTTTGCCCTCCTTTGCCCTACTCTGTCCTCCCCATGTGTTTCCAGATCTACTCTTGTCTTTTCTTCACTCTGTTCTCTGCCCTGGGACAATGACCTGCATAGATTACATGAGCAAGCCCCCTGCCTTCTGGCTTCAGATGAGGGTGGGCCAATGGTGAGCCCAGGGAGAGGGAGAGCAGGGAGACGAGGGTGTTTAATTGTCCCACCTTCAGCACTGAGAGGATGCCTGGTGTGTCTCTCCTGAAGGTCACTCCTCTTCAAGATTCTCTTCTGTACAGGACACTCTCCTTTCCATTTCTAGGAGCCACCACGTGTGTTCCCCGTCCCAGATTACGCTACTATTTTTTGTGGTTCCCTTACACCCAGCCACACCTTTCTAAATAGCTCCTAGGACTATTCAAATTCTAATGTATCATGTGTTTTATCTACACTCCAAGATATATACAACCTACAGTGGCAAGGTCTATCTAAAAGCATCTAACCACTTAGTGTCTACCAAAGCCAGAGTGTTTTCTGGTTTTAGCAAATGTAACAGATTTAGTGACAGGTTAGTAGGAAAAAATCCTCAGCTGTTTTATTTAGATCAATTGCTTTTTAAATAAAGGTATCTTTTACCATGTTCATGCAACTGTTTTGGAACCTTTGTTATTGAAGCTCCCCTCATGGACAAGCATTTAAAGAACTCCAAGAGGGAATGTTTTCACATCCATCTCCATACCTGCCAAGAAAAGGCCTTTTTTTCCTGAAAAATTATGGTTATGTATTGGATGTTGCCTGATCAATATATTTCTACTTAAGAATGCCAGATACTTAAAGTGATGATCTTCCAGATTATACAATATTAGAATTTATTCCAGAGCCCTGGTATCATTGTAATAAAGAAAATCATTTACAAAATAACAATTCAAAGTGCAAGTTAAAAAAAAAAAGATTCTGAATTAGTCAACTGGTATATGGCAATGACACTGCGCTCATGAAAAATAAAATCAAGTTGCATTTCTAACCTGTGGTACTCGCAGCCTATTGCTGTTTTTAAACTTCTAGACTCACACAGATGAATACAAAATCACACAGCAAGAAAGCATTAAAAAATGTCTTAAAAATGAAATAGCTAAGTACATCATGAATTTTTTTTATACCTACTGGTAGTTTTCCTATTTTTTTTCTTTTTAACCAAGAAAACTCTCTTGAGGGAGCATTTGTAGAAGCTATACATTTTGAAATAGAAGTGAAACAATATCCCTTTTACACAACGATCTTCCCATAATGTGTACATATATGCAGTCTGTGTATCTCCTTGATTTCCTAAATTTGTTCTGTCTACCTTAGGAAACTTGTGATAATAATGAGTGGAGACATTCATGTGGCTCCCTTAAATACTGCCATCTCTAGATTGCTATAAATAAATTGGATTAAATTGTGAACAAACATAGTATTTCCTAAGCTTCTCTTCAGAGTGGAATGTTGACCTAGAATACTAAGAAAATAAAAAGGGAATATGTACTGGTATGATTTTGTTCCTCTAGGAATCTGGCTTCAACCTGAAGCCTTGATAATAAGTCACTAGGAAAAATCCTGGCGAGTAAAGAAACCTCTGAGCTTAAAGAAACAATATTTGATCTCACATTTTTTCCTTGTTGGCAACAAAGCATCAAAGGACATCAAGAAGGCAGTTAGTGAAACTCAGTTTAAAAATACTGGTGATAGATTTTTTTCTCTGTGCTCCCCAGACTTCATTGAATAAGCACAAGTGTCTAATTATGAAAATAATTGGAATAAACACAAGATAGGGAAATATTATGTACATATGAGTCAACAGTTTGAAATGGATTATTAATGAAGTAAATTTCAAGCCATCTGGTTTTCCAGTCTTGATTAAATTAGAGTGTAATCAGTCTGAATGAATCAGCTCTAGGTCATACAAAAATTGTTACATATAAATGTATAATGTATATATATTTAAAATAATATCTTTATGTACTGAATCACTAAAAAATATACATATAATCAGATATCTACTCTGTTGGTTCTTCAATGCAAATTACCATTAGGCATATTCCATCATTTTACATTTGTAGATATGTTTTCTTCTTTTTTATTATTATTATTATCCAACCCACAAACTTTATTTGGATTTCACCCATAGTCCTACTTGTCCTCTGTAGTAAGAATTTTTCAGGTTTAGGATCCAATCCAAGATCACCTGTTATAGCTCCTTAGCCTTCCTTCACCTGGACCGATCTTAGTCATTCTTTGTCCTCTCAACTGACATTTTCAAGAGATGGGGTTGATTACTTTATAGAATGTCCCTCTACTTGGGTTTGGCTGATATGTCATTAGATTCAGGTTATGAGTAGGTGGCAGGACTACCCCAGAAGTGACGCTGTGTTCTCATTGCTCCTACCAGGTGGGAGATTGTGACTTATTCCCATTTTTGTGATGTTAACTTTGATCACCAAGTCCTGGGCATGTCCTCTAAGTTTCTCTACTGTAACGTTACTATTTTCCCCTTTGTAATAATAAATAACTAATCTATGTGGATATTATTTGAAGTTTTGTGAATATCCTATTCCTTATAGCATATTGATGGCTCTTGCCTGAATCAAATTGCTATAATAATTGCCAGATAGTGATTTTTCAACTCTATTATTCCTTCTGCATCAATTAGTTAGCATTTTGTATGTGTTTCCTTCTCCCTTATTTATTTTCTTCTGACAATATGGATCCATGGATTCCAATTTTATTCAACGATTTGTCATCCATTACCATCGTTACTTATTTCGATGCTCCGATTATCCCAGATTTGGCCCGTGGGAGCTCCTTTAAGCTGGCTTCTGTGCCTGTCATTCTTTGAGCACATTTTTACCTCCAGCACAAGATGGTCTAGGCTTTACTCTCCCAGCCCCAGCCCTGGACACATCCATTTTGATAAGGGCCCCTAATTCATTTTAGTGGGGAGTGATATGAGAACCTGAGATCTGAAAACTAGGATGCTCATTGCCAATGAGGTGTCATTGCTCATGTCCTTTCCGTGGACGACTGGGGAAAATAGCCATTGTATATCATTCTTACCTTTCACCATTTTATATTTGTAGCTCAGTTCTCTTGCTGTGAGACGCTGGGCCCCCAAGAAAATCAATATATTTACTGCTTTACTCAATTCTACAATACACATAAACTTGTTTCAGAATTACTGTTTGATTTTTTTTTAATGATCAAGCACTTTTTAATGATCAAGCACATTCTTAATTTGTACTCTTTACTCACTGTGAGACAAAGACAAAGTAAGAAAAGAATGAGTTAGAGATCCTGTTCTCAAATAGCTTGTAAACCTCCTGCAGAAAAAAATAGCCACCTGTGAAATACGGGTGAACACTGCAAAACAATTCCAAAACTGCTTCCAGGAATTTGGTACTGATTAATGCCCTGTATAATTGACAGAGTTAACTGATTATTCATGCGCAAAATTTAATAAAGGGTGTGCACAGAGCGGCTGTTTTCTGTGAATAGTTAAAAGTATACAGGTATGCCTCTAGACAAGAGTCTACATTTTATTTAATTTTTAAAAATTTGAATGCCAGCACCTAAGAAAGTGTGAGGCAAATTATAGGTTTGCAATCAATATTTATTCAATGAGAAACTACGGGAGTAAAAGTCCCTCCCAACTGAGAAGACATTCTCCCATCCATCATTTCACTCCTACTTCTGCAGGCATCTGGAGTCCTAGTTTTCTAGTTGCCATGGTTGCTTATTGCTTAAGCTGTAATATTGTTAACACTTTCAGCATTAGTGGTAATAGTGTTTGTTCTACAGTCATAATCAACCTCACTGTCAGAAGCCTCCAACATCCCAATGGAAGAGTGGGCAATGTGAGGGCTTCGCAGAGAACCAGTCCCACAGGGATGCTCCGCCCAACATTATGCTTCTGTTTGTGCTGCAGGAAATGTGTCTCTGCCTTATCTTTCCTGAAACACCTCCCCATCTACTCTGCCTCTTGATTGTTTCCATTTCTGGACCAGTGTCTGGGCTCACTCTGGCTGGTAGAACCCTGTTCAGGTCCTGGCATCCTTCCTTTGAAATCCTTTCTCTTGTCCCCTGCGTGGTGCCATGTATTAAACCATTTCTGATTATTTCTCTTTTTTGTTTACTTAATCCTAACAGTTGACTGCGTTGTTAATTTACTTTACACGAACTGTTTTCTGGCCTGGTAGCTTCCTCAGTATATATCTTTGGATTCCAAACATATCTCAAGAAAGTCCTTAGCTGGGCTAAAAGTTCCTATAATCATAACGAAAGATAAGACTGAGGGGAAAATATTGGCGAAAACCCCTCTAACTTAGGAACCGAGGTGTCCTTCATGGAGCAGAACATTTCCTAAGAAATAATAGGACACAAGAATTCAGAATTAAGGAGTTCTCTGTAATTAATACAAGTGGTTATCAAATAATAACCCAGTATCCTAGAATCAGTTTGGGGTCAGGAAAGTGCAAACCTCTTTTTTTATTTTCTCTTGCCTTTACTGCTATCTACTCGATAGCAAAGAGATTCTCTGTAAATACTTATAACATAAAATGGGTATAATTATGTTTATTTTAATGACCTATAATATAAATCTTTTATATTATTTTTACTTACATCATTTTTGTTTTGGGGATCTTATATTTCATCTACCTTCACTAACATCTCTTTCCTAAGATATAAATGAGTTGTAAATGAAAAAGCACCAGCATCAAATCTGTATCATGACTGTCAATGGCTTATAAGGGAATCCCAGAGAGAGTAATGAGACACACCTTCGAGAAATGCTGTTGTTGCTAGGATATTAATAGTTTGGAAGAAAACATGAACAATGATGATTGTGTCAATCATTCAGTCAGAAGTGTTGGAACCTGAATGAAAACATTTTTAGGTATAGCTTAATCAGTTATAGCTTAGCCAATTATACATTTATATTCCTTTTTATGCATATTCACTAATGATATTTAATTTCAAAATTCTAGGTCTACATACGTCTAAAATAGTTCATAAAATCAAGTAAAAATTATAACTACAGAGTATTTGTCATTGATTAATAGGAATCACTTTAAATGGTATGTGAAATAATGGTACATTTTAATATTGATAGAATTTAGGGTCAATGAAGTAAGGTAAATATGTAACACCTAATGAATTAACCTATTTTTCAGCTCCCTATCTTAGTTTGAACTCCCAAAAAAAGAATCTGAGCTGGTGATGAGTATGTGGGAAGTTTTTTAAAGAGTACCTCAGGATTAAATAGGAAAGTGAAAAAATGTAGGATTGTGTAAGAAAGTTAAACTGAAGTGGAGTATAACAAAAATATCAACCAATCGAATGGGGGTTCTTTGCAGAAGATTGGACAGCACTTCAGAATATGTGCACTGACCACCAGGGAGAAGCTCCAGCATTGAGTGTCTGCCCCCTGGTGGTCAGTGCATGTCATAGGGACTGGTTGACCACTCCTTTCAATCATTCAGGTCATTCAGTCATAAAGGTCGCTTAGGCTTTTGTATATATAGATGATGTCATTAGATGTAAGCTGCCCTCAGGTAAATGGCTGGACCAGGTGTGTTTTTTTTGGCTAAGAACATTCCCAGAGAAGGACTCACCTAAGATCCATTTATTATCCCCAATCCTACCAGCTGGGAGTTTCTCAGTCCTATAGGGAACTCCTGGGTGCCATACTTTACATCCATTAAAACTTTCCCAACTTAGATTCAGTTGCTTCATGGAAAAGCTCAAATTTTCTGGTCATTTTCTTGTGGAAACTAAAAATAGAGAATACCTTAGGGGAAGCTGCTGCTGCAGTTTGTTTTAAGGTAACCACTGATTCTCATGTCCACCTCACTCTGTTATCCTTTATGGCTACTCCCTACACCCAAATAGCACCTCTGCTGGTCTAGTACCTCCTCTTGAGGGTTGACTCAAACCTCATCTCTGTGAGCTCTAAATTTCTGGTCAACATAATATTCCTAGACTGTGAATTCTATATTTGTCCCTTTATCATTGAAAACTGGGTAAGGGTAGACCAATAACCATACCAATAAATCACAGAAGTCTCAAACATTCTTTCCTGGCCCCATAATGGAACAACAGATCTCTCTCCTCTGGATGATCAGGGTCAATTATTCCTGGAAGGTATATATTTTTTGTTTTTCTTCTAATTGATAGGACTCACAGTGTAAGGATCCAAAGCGACTGCATTCTACTGCATTAGGACTCTTGCTTGGTTTCCTTATGAAAGCATCTCCCCTCCTATAACAGACATCTCAATCAGAATAGCCTAGAATTGTGAAGACAAGATGAAACCCTCCACAAATGGATCTCTGGGAGTGATGCTGAACATCCTCATGGCCACTGCTTCCACTCCTTGATTCCTGGACCATGTATTCTATCCACTGGGAATACAACCTAATTAATGTTGATTAATTTAGGAGATTTATGTGTATATGTATTTGTAAGTAATATAATACATATAATAATTATACAATTTACAAATACATATATAATTTATAAGTACAATTATAATATATAAATACAATATTTATAAAACATATATATTTCTCCCTTCCCCCCTTATAAGATAGCTTCTCGTCTTTGCAGAGTATCATCTAACTTGGAGCCTTGGTTGAACCTTAATGAGGACATCCCACATGCAATCACACCTTAAGGCCTGCAGCTACCGAGTGGTAAGTTATACAGTACAATAATTGGATCCTATGCCATATCTATTTGTCCTTTAAGTGGTTTCCTTTGTTAATCAGATGGTATGCAAGGATCCTATGTTGGTGCACCAAACTCTGACTTAGATAGTGGTGTTGGCTAAGGCACAAAGATAAATATGCATCCACTTCCAAAATATATGTCAAGTCTACTTACAAATAATTGATGTTTTATACACGTTGGAAGAGGTCCAACATAATCTCCTTGCCATCAAGTGGCTTATTGATCTAAAGTGATAGTATCAGACAATAATGTTGGTGACAGGTTAGACAATGCACACTTGTTGTAAAGTTGGGTCTTTCCTCTGAGGATCGAGTCTCCTCTTTCTTCAGCAGGGGTTTCTAGGTCTAAAATATGGCTCAAGTCCAAAAATTGAGCTTAAGAGAGTGACTTTCAAGGGGATTGTTTTGTCAGATTTTTGATCAGCTAGTCCATATTTGTAGATTGTATAGATTGACTAATATCCTTATTTTCTGGCCAGCTCTCTTGTTACTGTAGTTGCATATTCTCCTTATTACTCTCAAAACTATCTGTAGATCAAACTCTTTTAGCTGTCAGGCCAACTGCTGCCCATTATGATATGCATGTCCACCTTTTTCTGACACTTAGGCTCTGATATTTGGCTTCTGGGATGTCAGGATTCTATCATCATCATTGCTGTCAGCAAATTCATTTGTATTACAGTGTCCCCTACCATTACCCTGACCTACAAGAGTACAGTCATTCTTGAAATTCACAAAGGTACCCACAATGCGACTATCACCAGCATATGCTTTATCACTGTATGAAATGGGGTGTCTTCTGGGCTCCTCTATGGAGCGTAAGCAGTTGGTAGGTTTTCTAAATTCACTAAGTATAGCTACTCAATCACTTTTATTCCTCAAAGCCTTTTGACCCCTCTCCCACTGTTATGGCAGTCAGTGGCATATATGCTTTACTTACTGTGGTGCATTGCATTTTACAGGATTCCAACAAGCATGTTAAAAGTGTTAGCATCCCAAGGTATTAAATCCTGGCTATTTGATATCATTTCCCAGTGTATTAAATGCTGTATACTGAGAAAATACTCCTAAATCAAGTAACTTTCACTTTTTCATTCTTATTTTCTACCTGTATTACCACAGCTCCTTTGGAATCTAGTAATATATATCCTTTCAGAGCTTTTTCCAATATGTGTAAACTAGTTCTTGCAGCTCCATTGGAATATAGACCCTTTTCTTCCGTAGCAGGCTCAGTACTTCACTAAGTGAACTGCATTGTACAGTGACCATAGTTAACAACTCAGTGGTTAGGAGAGGAGTTGGGGTTAGATCCTTATGTCTTTGCCATTTTCAATTGAGAAATGCTAGCTACTAGGAGAAAAGAGGGGGCTACTTATACATAGCTAGTAGGTTCAGGGAGATACACAATTTTAAGGTTTCCAAGAATACTAAGTTCATACTTAGTGTTTCCCATTCAAGTCCACATCCATCTCAGTCCCACTTCTCTACCAGAGCCCTGATGGTGGTGGAACAGACTGACTAGATGAGAAATAATCTCTGGAGCTCTGCTACTCCTATAATCTTCCTTTGCAGGGGATAAGTATCTCTTTATATGCTGCCAATGAGTCACTTTGACTTTTAGCCAATATTGCTAAAGCAGCTATAATTGATAATTAATCACCCTCAGCATTTCATTTTCCTCCTCCAAAGCATTGATGGCACTCAACATAGCTGTCTAATTTCATTGTCCTTATAATTAGTATCTTAAACCTCTTGAAGGCCTGAGATATTGAGACCACTAGTACAATACATTCCGCTGGTGCCCTATATCAATTTTCCACCAATAAATGATTTAACAGTTGTACTGCTACAACATGCCAAGGGCTTTTAGGGCTTTACCAACTATGAATGATGAGGTTCTTATCATTAGACCAATTCATTAGATAATTCTTGGCATCAAATATATTATCTCAGGTTCCTTGGAAAACAGACTTTGAGATGAAGATATGCAGGCAGGATTATCACAAGGAGGAGGAGTGTTTGAAAACACCCTTAGCCTCTACACTTAGTGGATGAATAAAGAGGTAGGATTGAGCAAAGGGAATAGTTGAACTGTGATATGGTCACAAGGGACTTAGCCAATCCTATGGGGAGTTGGAGGTCCCTTTAGATTGACTTACCTTGAGGCAAGATTGACATCGTCCTCCCACCTCCATCTTCACTGCTAAGAACGATGTTGGTTTCCTAGTCCCAGTCTTTGGATGTTGACTCCCCTGGAGGAGGAGGCATGAATTACATGAATGATTTGGTTTCTTAGCCTGAGAGTTATTCCTCTTGAGGCACTCAGTGGAGGGCTCTTAGCCACTCAACATGGGGTGGGTGGACAATGCACTACTCAATCCACTGAACTCCCTAAGACTTTTTATTTCCATCTTCCTGCTCCTTTGCTAGTTTCCATTTTGCCCACAGCAATAATCACCCAGCTGCAATTATTCACACCCGCACCCCCTATCCTCTTGCTCCTGGATGGCAGAGTACTGTTACAGCAGATGTAAAACAATGCAGACTTGTCCCGGTACAAATTCATGCTGTGCCACTGCAGTTACATTTTCACAATTATAAGCACAAACATATGAAATCACCTCAGGCAATGCTTTGACAGCTCCCTAGGGTATTGCTCAATTCAGAAGAACACTATGAAATAGCTTTAAAAAATATGCTTGACTACCCAGCAGCAGAATACACGGACAGAACTGAGCCAGGCCTCAAGAAAAGTAAATTCCTTCTCCAGCCACTTGACAGTGTTATGAAATGATAATGAAAGTTATGCATAACTAACAACTTCAAATTCAACCCTATTGAACTATTTCCCGATGTATAAAATAACATGGAACTCATTGTGTGAAACTACATGAACAAAAAATATATCTCTATCTCTCTTTAACCTTGGAAATACTTCAGATGAGATGAATATGAGAAATTATAATTCAGTCAGGAAACACTATTTAACACCTACTATGTGCTAGGCACTATTTTAGGTATTGGAGAAATAGCAGTGAAAAGTAGTAACAGTAAGAAAACTCCTGACTTTGTTGAAATTGCAATATTTTTCACTTACTCAGTTGCTCCTTTGTCCTATCTACTTGCCTCTGCTCCTGAATGGCAGAGTACTGCTGTGGCTGTAAAGTTCAACTTGCAAAGCCTAGTTAAGCTCAAGCATAACTTTATCTTTTCTTCCTCCTCTTCCTCCTGTAGTAAACTACCTTTTATATTTCTTCTTTCTCTTTTCCCCACCTCTTGTTTATACTAGTTTTTAAATTCCTCAATAACCAGAACAATCAGATTCTTCTTTGTATCTCAAGCATACAAACACAGTGCATTTTGACATGTGTATCTTGAATATATGAAAGAATTAATATACATTGATAATCTATGAGGAAGAAAATATGAACTGATGTGCTAATAATTACAGTTATGTATCAGTTTTGATAATTTCTTAAGAGGAAAGAAAATTGATCCATATATAATAAGAATAGAAAATATATATTACCTCAGTTGCCATTTTCAATAAATTAGTAATGATTTTCTGGAGTATCACCTTGAAAATAAATCACAGTTGTGTTCAGGCTCAGAGGGAAGGAGCATCAAGACCCATTATCTCAGCCTGATATGAGCTCCTGAGGAGGAATACTGCCATTTGTAATATCATCCTCTCTTCCTCTCTCCCTTTCTTCCATTCTCTCTCTCCCTCACCCTCTCCCTCTTCCTTTTCTTCTTTCTTGCTCATCTACTTTTTTATTATAGTAGTGAGTGAGAGAGAGAGAGAGAGAGAGAGAGAGAGAGAGAGAGAGAGAATATTTGTACAATGTAGTGCTTTCTTTCTTTGAATAAAATAAAACAATTCAACTGAGAATACCTTGAGTATACCCTGGAATTTGAATGTAAACAAAATAAGAATTTGACTCTTGGCTGCGAGGTGTGGCTCAGTGGTTTAGCATCAACCTATGAACCAGGAGGTCTTAATTTGATTCTCTGTCAGGGCACATGCCCAGGTTGTGGGCTCAATTCCCAGTAGTGGGTGTGTAGGAGGTAGCCGATCAATGATTCTCTCTCATCATTGATGTTTCTCTCTCTCTCCTTTTCGCTCTGAAATTAATAAAAGTATATATATATATATATATATATATATATATATATATATATATCCCCTTGTGTTTCTCCAAGGGAAATTAATAATGTGGCTAAAACTGCCCAAATGATGGGGAATAATTAAAGAAACGTAGAATATAAGTGAAGAAAGTATCCATTAATGTTTCAAAATGCAATAACACTATTGTCTTCTAAAACTTAATCAACCAGCAGGTGTGACATATATTTCCAGTTCTGACTTTTTTTTCAAAACTTAAGAAACATTTTAGTGCACAGAGATCAATTTCAGAACATGCATATCATGTGGTATTACATGTCATTTGAAAAGGGAGTTATTGACTTGAAAATCACTTTTTGTCATGCTGAGAGTAATCATACTGACTTTACATGAACACTTGTCAGTGTTCCTTAATTATGTTGCCAGCAAGACACACAAAATGAACATTTGCAAAATGTTAATCCAAAACTGGTATGTGTGTGTGTATATACATAATATGATATTAACTCCTTGATTTCTGTGCTCTGAAAAACAGTAATATATGTATCATTTTGGTTATCTCTTACTGTATACCACCTGAAAAACTAAGAGCTTAAAACAAGAACCACTTTCTTATTCCTCATTGATTTTGTAGGATGACTGGGATTGTCCCACTGGATCTATTGATATAAATGTTGTCACTTAAGCTATACTTATTTGGGAACTCAACTGGACTCAGCTATCCAAAATGGCTCACTGAGATGGCTCATGCGACTTTTGGCTGGAAGCTCACCAGCAGGAGTTAAGTATAGTACTTTGAATATGCTCCATTTGGCCTCTTCATTTGACTTGGGCTTCTTAGGGCATGGAGGCTAGATTGAAAGAAACAGGAAGTAAAATCTGACAGTCATCTTAAAGTCTAAGCTTGGGAGTTTCAGAACATCACTTTTACTGCAGTCTAGTAAGTAAATCCATTCTGATTTTAAAGGAGGATGGATTTCTGTGGCCATCTTCAGAGATTGCAACCACATATTTTAAATGCACATGCACTAGAGAGTAGTTGTATTCTTGAAAAATTAACCTCTATAGCATTTTATTTTTATATAAATGCATTTTTCCCAAAAGTCATATACTATTCCTTGAATGTGTCTTTCTTTGCATTTATGCCTCTTTCATGACACAGTAAATGCTTGAAGTTAGATATAGTGACATGGTTTCTGACTGCAAGTTAAGATTTGTAATGTTTCTTAAACTCTGGGGATGTTGAATCATATAAATGGAGATATGGTCTCCCTCTACTTTATTCTAATTCAAAAGATATTTGGTTGTTTTTTTGTTTTTTGTTGTTTGTTTTTTATTGATTTCAGAGAGGAAGGGAGAAGAAGAGGTAGATAGAAACATCAGTGATGAGAGACAATCATTGATCGGTTGCCTCCTGCACGCCCCCTATTGGGGATCGAGTCTGTAACCTGGGCATGTACCCTTCAAACCTGGGACTTTTCAGTTCGAAGGTCTACTCTGTCCACTGAGCCAAACGGACTAGGGCTGTTTTTAGTTTTGAGATACCATAAATAAACTCTCATGCATTGTTATTGGGAGTGTAATTTTATAAAACCACCCAAAAATGGTTGGCAATATCTACAATAGCTAAACATATGCATGTCCTAGGACCCAGAATTTCAGTCCTGGATATATCCAATATAAATGGGATGATTTTTTTTTCACTTTCAAAATTTTAAACATGCAAAAAACAAGTCAAATTTTTATTTTTGGCTTGTGAGCTATCAATTTAAGGCAGTCTCAATAAAAAATAATAAAAATGTTTTAGAAAGGGTACATCAAATGCTTCTATCATTACAGTAAATTCTTCTCTTTGGGAGATTAATACCTTTTTTCAGTACACATACATTACCTCTGCTTTATATTAAAAGAAATAATAGAAATTTAGTCATGACAATGTTAATAATTGTGCAGGTAAGGGTAATTGTACACTACTTGCGAGCTCACAAATCATCCTTCTATAGTTTCAGGGATGCTGGCACAGGCCAAAGACTCCTGGGTCAGAGACAAAAAGAACTTATTATTAATGGCACATTGAGCACCCTGAACTTTAATTTGGCTTGGTTCTCCTTGACTTCTAAGTCCCACAGGGCGAAAGGAAGAGACCCAGGAGAATCCGTGCATATAGTAGGTTTGCCTCATCACTAAGGAAGCCAGAACTTAGGAAACCCAATTTTAAAAAAATATATATGTTTTTATTGATTTCAGAGAGGAAGGGAAAGTGATAGAGAGATAGAAACATCAATGATGAGAGAGAATCATTGATCGGCTACCTCCCACACACTCCCTACTGTAGATAGAGCCTGCAATCCAGGCATGTGCCCCTGACTGGAATCGAACTGGGGACCCTTCAGTCCTCAGGCCAACGCTCCATCCACTGAGCCAAACCAGCTCAGGTGGAAAACAGCTCAGGCAGAAAACCTTTTATAATGAACTTGAAGAAAACCTGCCATTCTTTGCTCCAGAGTAGACATCATTTTTAGTATACTGGACCGTCAACAATCTTACCATGTGCTCCAGGGTGGGACAATACAAACACCCCTAAAAGAAAAGCCCAAACTAAGGCCATCAGAGCCTCTGCTGGAAGGATATACAGTAACAAGAGATCATTGAAACATTAAGTTAAGTTTTATGGAATTATTTTATTTACTGAATAACCCCATTGATTAATACTACTTAACGTCTTATGCAGAATGGACAAGGTATTCTTGCAGTGTATGGCAAGTAGTACCTTACAAAAGAGCTGTGTTAATTATATCAAAAAACATTTAATATACTTTCAGGCTTATAAACAGGAGCATATATGTTTTTATTAGTTTGACTTAGAGTGATTTGGAAAGTATTTTAAAACAGAGGTGGAAAACCACTAAATATGGAGTGAAAAAAAAACAAGTTTTTGCATGCCACTACCAATATGAGTTTTCTAATCCTTAGGCATATGAGTTTTCTAATCCTTACACTTTATTTTGCAAACTAGAAGGGGCATGACAGAATAAGGATCCTGCGGGTGGGCTCTGGAGTAAGTTGCCAAGAATAGAATTTGATTCAGTCACAACTGCTAATAAATTGGCTTATATAAGCTCCTCAGTCTCATTTTTGCATTATTTTTAATCTTGTTAAAATAGCAAAAATTTTCTGAAAAGTACTTCTTGAATAAGCTTCAGCTTGCTGTTATTTGAAATGCTTATTTCAAACCTATAAGACTTACTTTATAGTATTTTAAAATAGTTAAAGTATGGGAATTTGGAGAATATTTTAGATTACACAGAAAGTGCATAATAAAAATTGATCAATTTATCTTTCTGTATTAGCAGTTCATAATAACTATGTAAATAATAACACAAAAGTAAATAACCAAGTAGAATCCAATTTGGTTATTTTCATATTGGCATGCTGTCTTGTATATATGGGCAATCTTAAAACTAGAGGAGCAAGTTGTATGAACTTACAACTATCAGTGTCCATTCTAAAAATGTCAAAATTAACTCACAAGGCCATTTGAGATTTTTCAAGAAATTATGGTGCAATATTGATGCAAAATATAATATGTTTAAAATTGAAAAAAAAGTGTAATGGCAGTGTTATATTACCTTAATTTACTTTGGAATGATTCAGTATACAAAGTTCAACATTAATGTGTACTTTCATGTGCTGCCTTTAATCTATACCTCTGAGAGAGGCTAAACGTAATAGACACAGAAATGCACACTCTGAAAATAGTTGCTTGTTATTTGAGCTATTCTGATTCCAAATCCATGCTCGCTCTTAGTCTCACTTATTCACTGCTGGCAGGTTGGTGAGAGTGAGGGGTGGGGATGTTGGAAGAAGAGCAGAGACTAAGGCTGCAGGGAAGACCTCCTATATCTTTTTCTCTTTTGTGTTAACACGTACACATGCACTTACACAAACACAAGATGCTAGGAATGGGGGCCATAGCAGCAGCCCGGATTGAAGCAGTGAAAGCAGTGAAATGCATGGAAAGTAAGTTAGAGAGGTAGAATCACCAAAGACAACTGCTGAACAGTATCAAAGGTCCAAGGGTCTAAGATTGAATACACGAGTTTACCAATCACAGCCAAAGCACTTTCCAGGACTTTGGGAGAGTGATTTGTGGAGGAGAAAAACTTGCCCTCTTTCTTGCCAATCCTGACTCTTTTTTCCCCCTCCTTTTAGAGAAGGAAGGGAGAGAGAGAAACATCAATTTTTTGTTCCATTTATTTGTGCATTCATTGCTTGATTCTTGTATGTATCCTGACTGGGGATTAAACCTGCAACCTTGGCCTATCAGGATAATGCTTTAATCAACTGAGCTACCTGCTTGGGCCAATCCTGACTTTTAAAAACTACTTTTGTTTTCCCAATGAAGTAAAAAAAAAAGAATGAAAGTCAATAAAGGTGTCATTGCAGTATGTGGCACTGAAACCGAAGATGATAACACATGAACCTTTTGCTAGACAGTTCTTCACCAGGCTGGAGCAAAAGCAAGAGGAGGGGACCCTTATCAAGGAAACTGTGTAGTCTCCTGGGATTAGCTGCAGGTGCACCAATACAGAATTTATCCCTAAAACCAAGGGGGCAAAAACACAAACCTCTAGTGTATCATTACATCTACCTATGTTAGAGAATGGTAACTGGCTTGTCAATATTTCATTGTATTTTTCTCCGACGCACTAGGTAAGTAAACAAAGATTCAAATCAGTTCACAGTTTTCCACATAGGGGCTGACATTGATGAACTAGCCCTGTGGAGTTAGCAATGATATCAACAACTTCACGCTTGGTCTAGGTTTCACTGTATTTTTATCCAGATAGACACACTGTTCCCAAGGGTGCCACCTTCCCCTAAGCTCTTTTCATGAGAATCAGTTTTGGCTCATCCATCAGTGATCTGCCACTTCATTGAGATTGGTAAAAGTGACTGTCTTGTGAGATGTGCCTTTCCAAATGATGTGAAACAACACATAGAGATATGAAAGATACCAGCTAGCAACCTTACAGCCACCTCCCCGACATGTCCTCAGAGGACACATGTAAATTTGGACAGAGTACTGACACAGTGAATGGTCTTTTTAAACCACCCCCCCACACACCTCACTGGATCACAACCATAATTTTGTTTGACTTCAACTTCTTAGTGAACGTTGCATAAAAAAAACTGCAGAGATGGAGATATAGGCAAAACTTACCACTTAATATTTTCTCAAGCAAAATGATTGTCAGTAATATTGTCATGATTGCTAGGTTGATGGCAAGAGTAACTGTATCAGCATAAGAAATGTTAGAAATAATTCAACATTGCTGTTCTAGATATGAATCGGCACTAAATATTGTTCAAGAACTTTAGCCCTTGTATGAACAAAAATATAACAATCTATATCTCTTGCATTGGAGCTCTGTGAACGGGATATTCATTTGATTCCATTTTTTTGCCACATAATGGAGAATTTTGTAATGAGATTCCAACGAAAGGTTAGCTGGCTCCTGCTGCTGAAATATCATTGCATGGGCCTTGAATCAATCATAAAAAAAAGTGCTTAGGAATGTCTGCAACTTTGCTGAGCTCACAAGAATAAGTTGTGTGACTTAATTTTTGCCTGCTTGTTGGTGCAGAATTCATTCAGAGACTTGTTCTCATCTGGTAACTCCACCTAGAAGAAAGATTGTGAGAAAGGCAATTTAAAGCCCTCATCTCTAATTTCTGAAGCCTATGGATGGACTATCTACCAAATTGACTTAGTTTAGTTCCCCAAAACTGAGGGTCATGAAGGAAAAATGACTGGCTAACTGATGTAATTAAATGTCTCTGTCAAGGCATCTCTCAACATGGAAGATTCCCATTTAATTAAACATATTCCAGAAATTTCACTGAAGCTTCTAATCATGAAAATATTATTTTTTTTGTTATTTTCTTTCCCCCCCCCCCTAAAACTAAAATTCTAAATGATTCTCAGGTGGAGAAGTCATACTAATCACAAAATAGTATTAAAATGCAAACAGAATTATAGTCCAGTAATTTGCAATGAGAAAATCAACTGTCCGGGAGTTTAAATGTTTAATAAGATCTCAGTGCAATCTCTACCCTGAGGAAAGCTTCGTGGTCAGACAAATTATAATCAGAAGCTGAAAATAGAATTAGAGCAACAGAAGTTATGGGAAATAGTCATACTATAACCCATGTAGGGAACAAAGCATTCATATTTCCAGTCCAGGTCACTTGTCTTTTGAAAATACATGAATGAGCACAAGGAAATCTCTGGGTGGTATGCATAGTACTTCCCTAACTATGGTTAATGTCAATGATCAGATTTTTTACAATTAATTATAATCAATAATTACTTCAAATTACAATGTCAAACTATAGTTTCATCTAACATGCTTGGTGTGGTAGGTATTTACTTATAAAGATCTCAGGAAGACAATTTGGCTAAATTTCATTCTATCCCCACCATCTATATCTATCTATCTATCTATCTATCTATCTATCTATCTATCTATCTATCATCTATCTATCTATCTATTTATCTATCTAAAGCCAGCGACCGGAATGCTGTAATGACCAAAACAGCCAATCGCTATGATGCCCACTGTGGCCAGCAAACCACCCGATCGGGAGGGGGGGGTGAGGCTGGCCAGCCAACCTCCTGCAGCCCCTCCCCAAAGCCTGCCCTGCCCCGATTGGCCTCTCCCACTCCAATCGAGGGCAGGGTGGCCATGAAACCCCAGAGGCCCTTCCCCCTGCCACCTCATCCCCCCTTGGCTCGCCCTACCCCAATTAGCCTGCAGCCCTTCTCCCTAGCTAGCCATGCCCCTGATTGCCCCTCCTACCCCAATCGGGGGCAGGGCCAGCTGGTTAACCTCCTGCAGCCCCTCCCCACACCTGGCCCCACCCAAGATTAGCCTCCACCACCCCGATCAGCCTGCAGTGCTTCCCCCTGGCCAGCCCCACCCCTGGTCACCCCTGATCAGGAGCAGGGCCAGCTGGCCAACCACCCCTGGCCCCTCCCCCAGGCTGTTGGTCCTGATCATCCCCCCTCAGCCCCACCCCATGGCCATCCCCACCCCCAAATAGCCCCCACCACATCGATCAGCCCACAGCCCCTCCCCCAGCCAGCTCTGCCCCTGATCGGCACCCCCCACAGCAATCAGGGGTGGGGCTGGCCAGCCAACCTCCCATGGTCCTTCCCCCAGCTGCTGACCTCCAATCGGCTCCCCCCACCCAATTGCCCCCCCCCCCACTGTCAGCCAATCGCCCATGGCCCCTCCCCACAGCCAGCTCAGTTCTGATCAGGGAGGGCTGGCCAGCCAACCTCCCACCATCTCTTCCTCCCGATAGGTCCAGCAGGCCGGACCCCACCTGTGCATGAATTCATGCACTGGGCCTCTAGTCTATACTAATAAAAGGGTAATATGCTAATTAGACCAGGTCGACCCCAGACATCTTTTGGTCATCTGGTCCTCCTTCCAAACAAAGCCATGGTGGTGGGGACTGAGGCAGAGGCTGTTGGGGGCAATCAGGCTGGCAGGGGAGCAGTTAGGGGTGATCAGGTCAGCAAGGGGAGGGTGATTACGGGTGATTACGGGTGATTATTGGCAGGGGAGGGCGGTTAGGAGCAATCAGGCCGGCAGGCAGAGGTGGTTACAGGTAATCAGGCTGGCAGGCAGAGGTGGTTAGGGGCGATCAGGCAGGCAATAAGGTGAGCAGTTAGAAGCCAGCAGTCCCAGATTGCGAGAGGGATACTGGCAGTCGGACATCCCCCAAGGGGTCACGGATTGGAGAGGATGCAGGCCAGGCTGAGGGACACCCCCCCCATGTACGAATTTCGTGCACCAGGCCTCTAGTTTGCTTATAACTGAATGTATAGGTAAATTTGGACCACTTAAATCTTAAAACCACTGTATCTTTTACAGTCTCAGAGGACTGCACACTGTTCCACATAGTTAATCATATGTTTTAGAGTACAGAGTAGATGACCAATTTATGTTTTTCTTATCTTATAGTTCATTCTCATTTTTAAATCTTCTACCCATTTTCTTTTCTTCTTCTTATAATTTCTTCAGAAACTACTTGAAGATTAGACAAGATGTACTAATTAGTGTGAATAATCATATAATTTATAAGATACAAAAATGAAGGAAAAAACATTGTCATCATTTCCCTTTTTGTGCTTCTACTAGAAAGAATGAACATAAAATTGAACTTTAAAAAAATTTCTTACAATTTTATCTATGGCTTATTTTTAATATATTTACCATATTGGTCATTACTAATATATATTTTCACAAGTTAGTTACACAAGGCTTTGACCATGTCTGGAACTATGAAAATAACGAAGTGGTCTCATCCTGATCCTCTAGGAATACCACAGACTGCTCATAGTTTACACTGTCTTGCTTTCGATCCTCATGCTGCCAAGACTCTTTTTAATGTTTTATTAAAGTGTAGGAGTCTTATGATTGTTAAATCTGCACCCAGGTAGAGTCTGAGACCAACATTTCCTGACAGGCCTCCTACGGAGGATGACACAAATGATGGCAGAGACACTCATGTTCACAGCAACATGGCAGCTGCCAGAGGGAAGCAAATAATAAGCTCTAAAAATGCCAATTTTAACTTAAAAAGAAATCAATAATTCTCACAAGGTAAGAACCCTGCCTCACCACAGAATTTTCTCAACAATATACCGAGGAGTATGGATTCATATGCCCTTGAAAGCAGCTCTGAATAAGTCTGATTCAGAAACCAAGATCATTTAAAACCCTCTTTTGTTTTGGCCTCTAAGCTCTAATCAGACAAAAAAACGACAAATTTTGGAGAGGTAGTTTGCTTTGAACCAATTACCAATATCAATCCTGTGGGGAACTGACTTTTGCAAAAAATTTTTCAAACAACTCAACAACTCATAGGGTGTCTTATGCTTATTCCTTGCCAGCCAGAGCCTCAGTAAAGTACAGAATGTTTAGAATTTTCAGGACTCACATAAAAGAATATCGTAATGCTATGGACGGCTCTGTCAACTGGGGCTCATTAATTCTGATCACAACTATATTTTAAAATCCTTAAATCTGAAAGTTACTATAAAAAATGTAACCATGTTTTTAGACAAATCTCCCATGTTGCACAAAGTATGAAGTACCTTATCCAAGAGTTTCAGATTGTATATTTCCATGTGCCTATCATTTTAATAAATTTTCATATTTTCCTTTAGTTTTTTTAAAGAGGCTATACAAAACCACATTAAAATATATATGTATGTGCATTTTCTTTAGGCAATCTTCCTGGATCTCATTAGATTTGCTAATGGATCCCCAAGAGTCTAAAATTAATAAATGCTGCAGGGAAATATCCCTTGTATTGTATACTTAAACACTATTGTTATTTCTACTGTTCATATTCAGTAAGATCTCTTCTTTTTCCTGGTATTATTTTTGGGTAGTTGTGTAATATACTCATGCTTAAAAATGAATATAGTTTGTGCAGTCTGATTATCTGGCTTTGAACCCTGTTTTGACACCATATGCTGTGTAGCTTAAAAAATAACTCACATTTTTGATTTACAGATTTTTCACGTATAAGCTGAGGTTTACAGCAGTACATATTTTCATGTGCTAATTGTGAGGATTAAATGAAGTGACATATGCAAAGCACTGAGCTCAATGTCTGACATTAGTAGAATTTGATTACTGAAAGTGTCGAGATAAAGTTTTCAACAATACTGAAACACATGGTAGAGATTTAAAATGAAAAAAAAAATGGATTTATCATATTTCTGTAATACTTTTCCTTAGCATTTAAAATGGAAAAAAAGATTTATTATATTTTTATAATGCTTTATATTTAATCTCTGTAAGTATAAAATGATGTTTATCATTAATTTTCATCTTCCACCCTTTCCCATAATACCACCTTAGACATTGCCAACAACTAGAATGGCAGTGTTTCATAATAATGAATTCAACCATTTCGCTATCTGACTTTAACTTAAATTCTTTCCAGCCATCTCCCTCATTTATTCAACTGTAACTGTTCCTCAAACTCAGGAAAACAAACCTCTTGAATCTTACTATATATTTCTTTTTTTCTTTTTCTTTTTTCTTTTTCTTTCTGGCTGCCAACTTTATTGCACTTCTGTTACATGTGTGCATAAGACATAAGTTTACATGGGAATTTCTAAATGTTGCTATAAAAATAGAAAAAATGCATATACACTTGCAAATGGACCCACAAAGTTAATAAAACCTGCTTAAAATAATATTTTACTTATTGTTTTTTACAACTTTTTATATTAGACAACTCAGAAATTCTTTATTCTTTTTTGTTGTTCTTTAAATAAAATATTGTATCTTTTCTTTTTTCTTTAAACAATTTTTTCTTTTCATTTTATTTTTTAAAAATATTTATTGTTGAAAGTATTACATATGTCCCCTTTTTCCCCCCCACGGACCCCTTATAGCCCACTCCTACTCCCCACCCTAAGCCTTCACCACCCTATTGTCTGTGTCCATGCATTATGCATCTATGCATACAAATTCTTTGTTTGATCTCTTCCCACTCACCGACCCATCCCACCTTCCCTCTGAGATTCCATAGTCTGTGTTTCTTATTATATTCTTTGTTCCAGTTTGATTTTGTAATAATTGTTGGTTGTAAAAAAATAGTGCATGCATTGAATGCATTTTAGAATGTGGCACAGTCATTTCAAACACTGAAGAGATAACCAAGTTCCACAGGGACCTGGCAGTTTTCATTTTATGTCATGTTCAAGAACATAGCCAAGGATATCTAAATTTTAATATTTAAAAAGACAAATTAGATGAATATATATTCTATTTTGAAGTTTATTTAATACTTGACTCATAAAGTAATATATTAACTTAGTATATAACATTGATGTAGGTAAAAATGAATCCTTCCCAACATCTTATTAAAGGAAAATGTCTAAATTCTATAATTCCATGAATTTGAATCTAGATGTTATCTCTCATAATTTTTTATATTGATTATCTCATAACAATATTTCTTTGCTGCATCTTTAAAGAATTTTAAGCATCAACAGGGAAAAAATTCTTGAAAACCTTATAATCCTCTAGTACAGTGTAGGGAGGGAAAATGGGCTATGGAATCTATACAAGTGATAGAACAGTCAGCAAATTAGATAGCCATCTGATATTTCATACAGCTGAAACATATCTAACTTGTTCGTTTTTGAGAGTTTACTTGGTGGCCCTATGTTCTGATTTTCATAACATTGCTAGGTGAAAGGGTGTTTACATTATACTTCAGTTTGTCTCATTTGCCCATTCCCAGAAACATCTCCTTTCTGGTCTGTACTCCATTTTTTTCAATAGAAATTATCACTTCTCCTTAAATGTTAATCAGTGATTGCAAACTTTAGTTGTGTTTCTTCATGTTTCAGATTTTCAGCATTTATAGATTTTTTAAATATTAATTGTGGAAAACCATGAAGATGTAACTCAGTGACAGTTAAAGACTTTTTAAAAATAATTTATATATTAGAGACAATTATTTTTTTAATGTGCTTAATGTTTCATTGAAGAATTATATCAGACTAACAATATTAAATTATATTTTAGTTTATTAGATTTTTAAAAAGACGTTTTTATAATAAATCTTTCAAATATCTTAGTGCAAAAATACAAAGGAAGTATATGTATATCACTAGAAATTAAGTGTCACATTAATCAAAACTCTTAATGTTCAAACCAATATATACATTTCAAATGTCTCCTGATTTATTTGCTCACTTACATGTGAAGTAAAAGCAACAAACAAAAGAAAAAACAAATAAAAAACCTAAATTCATAGAAACAGAGAATGAATTGACGGTTGCCAGTGATGGGGGATGAAGGAAATATGTAAAGGTTATTAAAGGGTACAGACTTCCAGTTATAAATGAATAAGTTCTTAGAGTGTAATGTGCAGGATAGTGACTATAGTCAACAATACTGAATTGTATATTTCAAAGTTGCTCAGTGTATAGATCTTAAAAGTTATTACAACAAAGAAAAAAAAAATGTGTGAGGTGATGGGCATGTTAATTAACCTGATTATGGTAATCATTTTGCAATATATATGTACATCAAGTCCTAGCCTCATATACCTTAAACTTACACAATGCTATATGTCAATTATGTCTCAATAAAGCTGGAAAATATATATATAGTTGCATATAACCATATAATTCTCCCAAGAAGACTTTCTATCTGGTCATAATAATGAAATGCATTAATTTAAAATTTCTACTCAATTGGCCAAAACGAGGCTTTGTTAAAGAGCAAATTTGCACTGATATGAATGGAATATTGTGCATCTCTAAATATTGTAAGTTATAAATAGTTTTTAAAACTACTAGTAAATCCATTCTTTGTAATGAATGGATATACAGTACATGTTTTTGTGGTACCTTCTAGGAGCTTTAGTATTTTTTAATGTAATTTTATTTTGATATCCATTGTTCAAGACAACATGAACAAATAATAGTTTTCTACCTGTAATAAACCAATGGGATGAAACTGCGGGGTTATTGGCATGTTGTTTCTGTGCTCATTTTGAATTTGAATTCAATTCAAAACCTTATTATACTCATTTGGATGACTGATAGCTCTCCTTTGCTTACTAGTAAAAAAAAAAAAAGTTACCAAAAATACTATGTTGTCTTTAACTTTCATTGTACATAAGACTGAGCCTAAATTTTTGAAGTTCAAGTGACAATCAGATAAAAATTTTATATTAGTATTTCATATTGACTCTAATGTAAATAAAACATGTTAGCTCATTCAAACTTACCACACCCATCTTCCTGAAAGGCTCATTTCTGTATACTTGGTTACTCTTCTTGCTGGTGTACTTTTTGTTAGTTTGTTTGTTTGTTTCCTTTTTCTATCCATTAAATATTAAAATTCTTGTGTAGAGCACCCAGAGCATGGTTTTGGGTTTCTTGTTGGAATTCAGTATATATCCTTTTTTAAAAATATATTTTATTGATTTTTTATAGAGAGGAAGGGAGAGGGATAGAGAGTTAGAAACATCAGTCAGCTGCCTCCTGCTCACCCCCTACTGGGGATGTGCCCGCAACCAAGGTACATGCCCTTGACCGGAATCGAACCTGGGACCCTTCAGTCTGTAGGCCAACGCTCCAGCCACTGAGCCAAACCAGTTAGGGCAATCCTTTTTTTTTCTCTAGAAATCAATTTAATATCAAGCTATTTTCTATGGGAATGGCATTTTTGGAAAATGTTTCTGAGATGAATACAAAGAAAGGCAAGAAAGAGTTTGATGAAGCAACATTTTGAAGAAGCAACAAGCCAAACCATATAGTCAAAGCTAGACAGTAACCTTAATTTAATGCTGCTAATTTATACAACTTTTTCTAAATGCTCAGCAAAATTAAGACACATAACATCTCTTATTTTCAATCCTCCTATTTTTTTTGTCCTGTCCTATTCTTAGAATCTCTCGTGTAACTATATTGACATTACTAGAGGCCTGATGCACGAAATTCATGCAAGGGGCTCGGCCCTTGCAGCCCCAGCTTTGTCTGGACAGTAGTTCTGCTATTTGGTCTAATTAGCATATTAGCTCTTTATTATATAGGATACTTCCTGAACAAGTAAAACTCATAAAGCAGTCTTAGTGTTTGTCTTTGCTTTTTTTGCCTTTTCTTCCTTGAATGTCCTTTCATTTTTAAAAATATATTTTTATTAATTTCAAAGAAGAAGGGAGAGGGAGAGAGAGAAAAATCAATGATGAGAGAGAATCATTGATTGACTGCCTCCTGCACACCTTCTACTGAGGATCGAGCCCACAAACCGGGCATGTGCCCTTGACCAGAATTGAACCCAGGACCCCTCAGTCCACAGGCCGACACTCTATTCACTGAGCCAAACCAGCTAGAGCCCTTTCATTGTTTTATTCACCTGGAAGTGTTTGACTTTAAGCAACATAATCCTAATTAGAAAGAGCTAAGATAAATGTAAATTCAAAAAATCAAACCAATGACAGTTTAGGACTTAAGCTAGGTTTTAGAGAAAAACAGAATCTTGCAAAATTCTGTTTCTTTCTTCACAGCATGAATCAAGACAGGTCATTTGTATGGAATGCCACTGGAAATTGCTTGGGTGGGCCCAAAAGTTGGCTGGGGCAGGGTCTCAGAGAGTCAACCAGGGTGGGGTGAACAGTGTTAGACAGGTTGATAAGACTGAAATATGGCACCAGCCTGGGGTCTCTGTGTGGAGAGGGCTCAGCAAAGTAACAATAGCTTCTACCAGCACTTCTGTCAGAGAGAAAGCTGCCTCTCTAGCCATCTCCCTGAAGCCAGAGGATTCAGTTTCTTCCATACATCCCTGGAGCCTTTTGACCAGCTTCCCCCATGCTGGAACTCAGAGGGAGTAAGTTTGAGTAACTTTATGTGCAGGCCCTTTTAGAGGAACTGCCTGGGACTCCAGCAGTCCTTCATCTTACTCAGCCGCAATTCATACTGGGTTTTACAGCCAGAAGTTATGGGGACTTGTCTTCTTGGCACTGGAACCCTGGGCTGGGCAGCCTGTGGGGCTTGGACTGCTCCTACGTCAGGGGGGATCTCTCCAGTCGAGATATTTCTTCAGATTTTTAAGCTCCAAATGTGGGTATAGGAGAAGCCTTTTCTGAGCATCTGCCCCTCCTATCAGACTTTATGTGGCTTCTTCTGTACAGCCTTAGTCATAAGACTTCTGTTTAGCTAGATTTCAGGCAATTCTCAATGATCATTGTTCTGTAGTTTAACTGTAATTTTGAAGTCTTACCTTTATTATCTTTAATCTCAAATTTAGGATTCTTATGAAAGGAATTTATATTTAGTTAGGTGTAGGTTCCAAAACTAATAAACTGTAATCTAAGAGTGTGGATCTCAAGTGTATCTATAGACCAAACAATGTGGCTAAGGAATGCACAGTTAAAAAACTGCCGAAAGCATTGAAGCTGACATAAGCATTTTGTTGTTGGAATTAGGACATTCCCATTAACAGGAAATGAGGATAGAATGATGAGCTTTAAATTTTTTTAAAGGTCTAGCATGGAAAACACTTTTGACAAGTTCATTTGACTTGTCAAAACTGTGCTAATTACTACTTGCACCATCTTGGCATCCCAATAAAATTTTGTTTATATTAATTTTATGCTATCATAGAAATTGTCATATAGTACTATATGATCTTACATACCTTTTTTCTCACAATGCGAGCTACTTGAGTTTGTATCATGTTTTTTTAAATATATTTTATTGATTTTTTACAGAGAGGAAGGGAGAGGGATAGAGAGTTAGAAACATCGATGAGAGAGAAACATCGATCAGCTGCCTCCTGTACACTCCTCACTGGGTATGTGCCAGCAACCAAGGTACGTGCCCTTGACTGGAATTGAACCTGGGACCCTTGAGTCCATAGGCTGGTGTTCTCTCCACTGAGCCAAACTGGTCAGGGCTGTATTATGTTTTATGCATCCAATGATTACATTAGTTCATGTCCAGTTTAGCTACTCACTACACATTTTTCATAAATAAATGAACAGCCTTACACATTGACACAAGTACAATTTTTGCATCCTTTCTTTCTTTTTATTCCTCCCTCCCTTCTTTCCTTCCATCATTTTATCATATTAGGTGTTTTAAGTTTTTTTTTTTTCTTCATTAAACATTGCTTCACTGCCCAGCTGGTGTGGCTCAATGGTTGAGAATTTACCCAATAACCAAGAAGTCATAGTTTGATTCCCATTCAGAGTACATGCCCAGGTTGAGGGCTCAATACCCAACAGGGGGTGTGCAGGAGGCAGCTGATCAATGATGTCTCATCGATGTTTCTATCTCTTTATCTCCCATCCTCTCTCTCTGCATATCAATAAAAACATATTAAAAATGTTTACACATAGTCTCTGTTATATTATTTGCATTATTTTATCCAGAGCACTGCTCACTCTTCTAAATTATCTTATTTTGATTCACATTCTTATTTAATATCTGCTTCTCCCATTAAAAAAAATGAATGCTTTATGGATTTTCACCCAGCCCCCAGCCCCTTCCCCTGTGACAGTTGTCCTGTCTTATTTATGTCTATATTCTTAATACCTTGAACAGTTTCAGATTTCCTATATAAATAAATTAATAATACACGGGAGATACCATATAGATCCTGGCCTTAAGAGATTATTGTTTTACAGTAGATAAAGAAACTAGCAATTAGGTATACAAAATTACTGTGAAGATTGAAATGTACTTAACTTATGTCTTGATGGTATAACCTGGAGGACTTTGCTATACTTGACATTTGAATGAGTCCAAGAAGATGGATTGAACTTGTCTAGGTATAGCTAAAGGTGAAAAGGAATACCAAACAGAAATATTAGCATGAATATGTTGTTGAAGTGAAGCAGGCAGCCACAAATATTTAATGGATTTGACAGAGGAAATAGGATGCTGGCAGGTGAGTGATGAAGAATGAGATTGGAAATAATTTGAGGCAAGACCTTGGAGAATTTTGAATCACAACCAAGGAAACTGTATTTATTCCTCAAATGCTGAAGGAGTTTGGCAATTTTTTGATCAGATAATAATGACTTATTTATTATTCTAGTTATCGTTAACAGATATTTTCAGTATAGGTTTTCTAGAAGAAAATATCTGTTAGCAATATATAGGGTAATAATGCAATCATCAGGGACTTACTAAAAAGCAATTGTTAGAATCAAGATGAAACGTAATGAAAGTGTGAACTAGGGGAGAGGGGATGGAACAAATATGAGGGACTATGTGAAAATATTATTGTGGAAAGATAAAATATAACTGACAATAAATTAAAGTGACAAGCAAGGAAGACACTGAAGTTGTGAGCTTAGGTGACTGAGCAGATGCAGGTATCATGACAGGAAATAAGGAAAATACAAAACTAAACATGTTTTAGATAAAATATATCATATTTTGTAGGGTTCATAAGATATCTGGAGTTATCCAGAAGCAGAGACTAAAAATTCAGGACTGGAAAATAGCTAAGTCAAGGCTTGAAATATACATTTGGCAGTCAAGCACATAGAGGTGAAAATTAAATTCAGATCTGCTGAGACGGTCCATATTTAACATGCAGAGAGTGAAACATAACAGATCTATGGGGAATATATACTCGTTAGTATTCTTTGTAGAGTAAGAGTAAGGTAAGAAAAATATTTTTAGAGTAAGTAATTATAATCATAAAATAACTAGAGGCCCGGTGCATGAATTTGTGCACAGGTGGGGTCCCTCTGGGTGGCCTGCAGGGAATGGGCTGAAACCCGTAGTCCAACACTGCCTGCAGCTCCTACCTACTGCTCCTGCTCATCCTGGTCCCATTGTGCCTGCCGAGGGCTTGCGCCCAATCAGTCCCAATCGGTAGAGGCTCATGCTGCCACTGTAGCACGTGCCAGCCATAAGCCTTAATTCTGGCACCCTCCCAAGGGGAGTGGCCTGCATGATCAGGTTGAAACTGGCTCTCTGACATCCCCCAAGGGGTCCCGGATTGCGAGAGGGTGCAGGCCAGGCTGAGGGACTCCACCGGTGCACGATTGGGCCAGGGAGGGACCGCGGGAGGGCTCCAGGGCATGTCCAACCCATATCACTCAGTCCCGATCAGCTGGACCCCAGCAGCAAGCTAACCTACCAGTCGGAGCATCTACCCCCTGGTGGTCAGTGCACTTCATAGTAAGCGGTTGAGCAGCCTTAGCATATATATCATTAGCATATTATTATTTGATTGATTGTTCAGTTGTTCTGCCGTTCGGTCTATTTGCATATTACCCTTTTATTATGTAGGATTGTATTATAGAAATAACCCAATATTATATACTGATAGTTAGATTTGTCTGTATATTATTTCTTCCAAAGCAACTTGCCTTTTTGAAAAGTTGACATTTTTTTTAAATTCTTTATTCCACAGAGTAAACTGGATGGCTCCCTTGTAAGTGCTCTATACTAGGTTTGGCAATTATTTATACTCCAACCACATACCTCCACCAGCATCACCATGATTAAAATAACTTGCAGAGCTAACTGTTAGGATACCAAAGGAGGATGCTGGAAATTAATATTAGAATGTAATATAATTCACATTTTTAGGTTTTCTTAATTTCCTATGGAAAATTCATTCATTTGTTCAATCAGCAAACAAATAATGATTATCATTGATATACCATACTAGACTTACCATTTGGAGAAAATATACACAGTTTACTTTAAGATACTGGGTTTTCTTGAAGGTTAATGGAAGATTTATTTATTTATTTACTAGAGGCCCAGTGCACGGATTTGTGCATGGGCGGGGGGGGGGGGCCTCAGTCTGGCCTGCACCCTATCACAATCCAGGACCCTTCAGGGGATGTCCTACTGCCTATTTAGACCCGATCCCCTCAGGGCCTAAACCGGCAGTTGGACGGATGTAGCAGTGCGCCAAGCAGCAGGTGGCCAGGGAGGAGCCCAAGCCGGCGCCATGCCACTTGCGCTCATCCCAACCCACTGGGCCTGCCTCTGCCACTCAGTAGCTCTGCCACAGAGTCGGGAGAGGCTCCCGCTGCCACAACTGCGCTCACCAGCTGTGAGCCTGGCTTCTGGCTGAGCAGCACTCCCCCTGTGGGAGCGCACTGACCACCAAGGGGCAGCTCCTGCATTGAGTGTCTTCCCGCTGGTGGTCAGTGCATGTCATAGCAGTCGTTCCAGTTGTTTGGTCATAACGGTCACTTAGGCTTTTATATATATAGATTTTGGAGGGAGATGTTGATTAATAAAATTATATAGGTTTTAGATACACAATTCTATAATACATCATCTGTATATTGTGTATTGTGTGTTCAGTACCTCAATTCAAGTCTTCTTCCATCTCCATGATTCCCCCCTTTACCACTTCTAACTCCCCTCAACCCCTTTTCCCTCTGGTAATCACCATACTGTTGTCTAAGTCTATGAGTTATTTTGTGTATGGGTTTTTTTTTAATTCTTTGCTTAATCCCTTTATTTTTTTTCACTCAGCCCCCACCCCTTTCCATTCTGACGGCTGTCAGTCTGTTCTCTATATCTATGAATAGTCTCTTTCTATTGGACCTGGAGAGTATTATGCTAAGTGAAATAAACCTGTCAGAGAAAGACACATTACCATATGATTTCATTCACATGTGAAATCTAATGAACAAAAGAAATAAAATAAAAATGAAGTCATTCTTAAAGAAAACTAGTCAACTGTAGTTTGAGGATATGTTGAAATTTTTTTTGAGGGTACTAATGTCAAATTATTTAGCATAAGATTATGGCACACATATGAAATAAAAGTTGCACAAAATCTTTAGAGGAAGAAATTTCTAATATAACATGTAAAAGCATTTTGATATTATTTTTGTGCAGCTAAAGAAGTGTAGAGAAGTTTAATATTAAAAGACATATTTTCTTTGTGATGTTTGATTTATTTTTTCCTTTTTACTCCACAGAAGTCTTTTCTGAATGAAAATAACTGATCTACAATTCTGTAGGAATCACATCATAGTTCATTCATTTTTTTGCCAAAGTTATCCTTGTCACTCAGTTGTCTTTCATTTCACATGACTATATAGCTATTTTCTAACCATAATTCAAATGGAGAAATTTTAAAACTTGAAGAATAAACCCTTAAGCCATATGAGCCCAGCTGCTCTGAGAACCAAAAGTGGCTTAAAGAAAAAAAAAATCAGAGTTATTAGTGGTTAGTGATTTACATAAAAATTTTAAAGTATATTAAATGTAAATCTTAATTTCAAGTTTCATATAATGTGTGATGAGTTTATATATCTTTCAAATATTTTAAATATTAATATCATTGTTTTTCCTATTAATTATGAACTCTTTTACAATTAAATTCTAGCGTTTATAACAGTTTTTAAATATAACATGTAATATATGCCAAAACACCAATATTGTCATTTGATTATATATCATAGTCCTTTGATTAGATATATGTAAAGTTGTCTTATTAGTTTTCAAATCATATAATCTTTTATAAATGTAATATTTACCTTTCACTCAGTCTGATTTCAGATATAATTCACAAATGCAAACATTTACATTAGTTTAGACTGAAGTGTAAAAGTTTGCATCTCATAGGAATACTTGAACTTTAAATGAGATTATTTAGAAAGGTCAACGCTAATTGTCTATACTAGTGACATCTTACAAACTTTATTATATATGATTGGCCAAGAATTTTTGATGAATGAAAAACTCCCCACTCTTCATTAAGTTATATTTTGTAGGAAATGTCTGCTAATATGTTTATACTTAAAGATGATATTAAACTTTATTCAAGAAGAGAGATATTTAATGAAACATCATTATTGATACTCAATAAATTATTGTGATTTATTCTGTTCCTCAGACACATCTTGATTCTTTTAGGAGAGCCACCTTCATTTAATACCCATAAAGTGAGAACCACAAGGTTTTGGGATTCATTTAATGCTAATCAAGCGGAAAAAATGAAATTCATCCTAAAGAAATACTTTTCAAATGTGGAGTATTTACTCTTTGTTTAGTTTTCAAGTAACTAGAACACTACCTTCCCCACTCCTTCTAATCATCTATCACGCTAATGGATGATTTTCCCAAGTTTACAAAATATATTTCCATTAAAGAGGCTAATGGAAAGATCCACATTGACTTTACAAGCATACACCTGTTTACCCATGATGTAGAAAGAAAGCCTACGACTGCTTTTAAAAAATGAACTTGACACTTGAAGAGGTTTATCAACAGATAATTGGTGCATTGGCCTCAAAATAAAGGACTCGGAACACAGTTTTTAGGGAATTCTTTCCCAGAATAGTTTCTTACTTTCATCTGAGGTGCAGCTGGTCATAACAAAGGCAATTGCAACCAAGACTCTGGGGTTACCTTTCCATGCCGTCACAATTCACACCGTGCTGAATGAAATATCAAGGCACTGAACCATGTCAGGGCAATGAGCATAATGATAGGGACTCAGTGGTATAAATGAGGTTAATAACTGGTGAGAAAGTAGAGCTTTGTTCCTAGATCCTTTGCATTTCCTTCTCTGCGCAGTGCAGCTCTTTAGAAATATTGCCTGTCCGTGGAGAGCTAATGGCTCTCGTCATAAAGCTAATACACTGTGCTTCAGTAGTCTTGGAACTCATTTCTGAAGTCACACTAATCTGCCTTTCCTCTGCCATGTTTTGCTTTTGCTCCTGAAAGATTTTCTTATTCCCCAAGACTTCAAGCTGAGCAGAAAGCTTTTCGGCTGCTTCTTATGCCATTTCCAATCAGGGGTGACACTTTTGTTTTCACAGACTCTTTTTTTTTTTTTGTAATTTCAATTTTTAATACACAAAGAGGCATCTTGTGAAAGAAATAAAGTGTATTTTGAAAATGACACATCCCTGCTTTAATCCTGCTTCTGTGTCCTCCATAGCCACCCCCCCCCACGCCCTTTTCTCGCTCACCATTTTCCTATGTCTCCACATCAGGGGGATGGTCCCTGTCTGCCACTCTTGCTTACTCCCCCCGCCTCCCCCGCATTCTGTCTCTCTTACAAGACAGTTTGAGGATATTGAGTCTCATAATAGACAAGAAAACCATATTTTTTAAATTTGCCATGGGCTATCAAAGGGCAACTGGATCCATTTGATTGTTCTTTGCACCAATATGGTTCTTGTAATCAGCGTTGATGATTTCTTTGGCTCATGCCCATCTTTTGGCTTTTCTTTCCTACTCCTGCATTCTGAAGGTCTGTACGTTTTTAGAGAATAAAACTAAATAAGCCATTCTGAAGGGAAATCAAATCAAAAAGGATGAAAAAAAAACGTATACGTCTAACATCCATCACAACGACTGAAAGAGGATCAGGCATGGAGCAGAATTATTCAAGTCTGCCTTTGAGTTTGTACCCTTCCCTTTTGATATGACATTGGTACTTTTGTTTCTCAATATGCTTGTTGTAATACTATGGTAGTAGTTAAAATATTATATCATGTGTTTAATGTGCCAGGCACCGCTTTTATATATAGTAACTCCTGAGAAGAAGATAGTATTATTAGCCTTCTTTTCTAAAAGAGAGCAAATAATCTGTCTCAGAATACTTCAAGACTTAGCACAGATTGATCAAGTAATTTGCTTATGGCTGTACAGCTAACAAGTCACAGACTTGTGCATCAAAATCCAGCTCTAGAGATCACATTCCCAAGGACTACACCACGCATAGTGAAACAGCTCTATATAGAACTTAGGAGCAGAAGCAAGAACATTCATGTTTGGTCAGCTAACTCTGGTTTCAAGGACAGCTCTCATACTTGATAAAACTTCTGATGGTAGAACTAATAATTTGTTTCTTGAGCTTCATCTTCTTTATTGGTGAAATGAAACTAATAACCTTGTTCTAATTATGATTTGGTAATGATTCAATATAAAAAATATACAGACACTTGCCCCAATTTTCTGCTGAGAAAAATAGTATATGTAGAGATTAAATGGCATGCATGACTACAGAGTTTGGAAAGAGTGAAGCTGGTACTTGAGTAATGTTTTTCCTATGTCTATTGACCTATGCCCTTGGCCAATTAAATTTTACTTTCCTAACTACCCCATTCCTTTGCCCTTCTATGTAGTGTCTGCTCTGCTCCTGGGGTCCATTGATTTGAGCATTCTGTTATTCTCACTTGTACTGAAATTTGGCTATTATATTCCACTAGAGACCCAGTGCACAGATTCATGCACGGGTGGGATCCCTCACCCTGGCGGTGATCAGGGCAAATAGCGGCTGGCCGGAGGTGGGGGGAGGGACTGCTGAGTTTGGCCAGCCACGGGAGGTTGGCTGTGGGAGTGCACTGAACATCAGAGGCTAGCTCCTGCATTGAGTGTCTGCCCCCTGGTGGTCAACTGGTCATTCGGTCGTTTAAGCTTTTATATATATACCAGAGGCCTGATTCACAAAGATTCATGTAAGAATGGGCCTTCCTTCCCCTGGCTGCAGGCACTGCCTTTGCTTTGGCTGGAGCCGCCTTTCTGCCTTCCCACACTGCCCAGAGGCTCGGAGCACCTGAGGCAGTGTGGGGCGCCTGCATCCCGCCCCACTCCCGGCTGTGCAGTGCCTGTGTATGCAAATTAACCTGCCATCTTTGTTGGGTTAATTTGCATACTCACTCCTGATTGACTGGTGGAAGTCGCAAAGGTATGGTCAATTTGCATCTTACTCTTTTATTAGTGTAGATAGATAACGACTGCATCATTTTACATTTTCTCCAATAGATTACAAGGGTTCCAAAAGTATATAAGTATTTCTGTATATCCTTGCCAAGTCATATCTTTTTTAAAAAAATAATAGCCATTCTAACAGGTGTGAAGTAATATCTCATTATGGTTTTACATTTTTCAGACAATTAGTGATTTTGAACATCTTTTAATATACCTATTTACTATATATCTTCTTTGGGAAAATGTCTATCAAATCCTTAGTCCATTTTTTAATCAAGTTATTTTCTGTTTGTTTTTGTTATTAAGTTGTAGTAGTTCCTTATAGATTTTGGATATTAACCCCTTATCAGATAGATGTTTTGAAAATATTTTTCCCATTCCATAGGTTTCCTTTTCATTCAGTTGATTGTTTCCTTCTCCATGAAGAAGCTTTTAAGCTTGATGTAGTTTCCCTTGACTGTTTGCTTTTGTTGCTTGCACTTTTGTTGTTATATCCAAGAAATCATTGTCAAGACCAAAGTCACTTGGTTCCCACCTGTACTCTTCTAGGAGTTTTACAGCTTCAAGTCTTATATTTAAGTCTTAAATTCAGTTTGAGTTGATGTTTTCACATGGTATAAGAGTTATATTTCATTCTTTTTAAAATGTATATACAGTTTCCAAACACAATTTACACACCATTGTGTATTTTTGGCATCCTTGTCAACAATCAGTTGACCATATGTATGTGGATTTACTTCTGGCCTCTCTATTCCATTCCATTAGTCTAAAAAACTGTTTTTATGCCAAAACCATATTGTTTTAATATGTAACTTTGTAATATATTTTGATGTCTGGAAGTGTGATGCCTCTAGCTTTGTTCTTCTTTCTCACAATTGTTTTAGCTATTTAAAGTCTATTGTGGTTTTATTTTTTTCCCTCTTCTGTAAATAAAATGCCATTGGAATTTTGATAAGGATTGTATTGAATCTCTAGGTCATTTTGAGTAGCACAGATATTTTAGCAGCATCAATTCTTCTGATCTGTTAGCATAGGATGTCTGTGGAGTTGTCATATATGGCCTTTCTTATATGGATGTAAGTTTCTCTTTCTGTTTCTGTGCCTGGTTTTTAAAGAGTTTTCATCATGAAACATGAAATGGTGTTGATTTTTTTCAAATGCTTTTTCCTTCTCAAAAAACAACCAAAAACCCATCACTACTATATTATCTAGTAATTCTACTCTTCTGAGAATATAGACAAAAGAATTGAAATCAAGTTTTGGAAGAGATATTTGCACTCCCATGTTCATTGCAACATTATTCATGATATCCAAGATGGGAAAACAACATGAATGTATATCAATTAATGATAGAAATAAAAAATGTGGTATGTACATACAATGGGATATTATTATTCAGGGTTTTAAAATAGGAAATCCTGCCATATGGGGTATCATGAATGACCCCGGAGGACATTATGCTAAGTGAAATAAGCTAGTCACAGACTGACAAACATTGCATATGAGGTATCTAAGATAGTCAAGTTCATAGAAATAGAAAGTAGAGTGGTTGTTACCAGGATCTGGATAGATGGAAAATGTGAAATTTATAATGGGTACAAAATTTTTGTTATAAAAGGTGAATAAATTCTAGGGATCTACTATAAGTCCTAGAGATGTGCCTATAGTTGACAATACTATATGATGTACTTCAAAATGTATTGAGGGTAGAACTCATGTTAAATATTTACCACAATAAGAAAATAAAATAAACTAATTTGCTATTCTATATCTAGTACCTTTAGAAATAGCTTGGTTTCTTTCATACCCAAGTTTCTCAATATGTTTTGAAATCTAAGCATTAAAGATTTGCTAAAAGTGAGGAATGTAAGGGGTTGCAGGACTTCCTAGATAATTATAAATTTTAATAGTATTAATTGACAATGCCATTGAGATTTGGTCTCCTAATGTATAAGTAAGAACTTCTAACCTGGCAAGGAAGACACACTGGGCCAGAAAAAAACTTACTACATGTCTCACTGCTCACTACATTAACGACTTTTGCCTTGTCTACATTAAATTTCTGGTACTGACCTTCATCATTGCTTTCAAAATGAGTATGAAGGAAGTAAATTGGTCAATCTGCATGTTGTGTTCTTTTCTCAAAGAACTTTGGAAGATTTGGCCAGGCACTTAAGAACTGACTACTTTCTTACATTCTCCTGATAAAAGTCCTCTTTCATGATCTCTTTGAGTTTGGTTTTGCTGTTGTTAATCCTTACCCCAGGATATTTTCCATTGATTTTTAGAGAGTAGAAGGCAGGGGTAGAGACAAAAAGACAGAAACTTCAATGTGAGAGAAACAAACAATTTGGTTGCCTCCCACATGTACCTGGGCCAAGGATCAAGCCTGCACCTGAGGTACAGGTATGTGTCCTTGACAGAAATCAAACTCAAAATCCTTGAGTTCATGGATGATGCTCTATTCACTGAGCAAAACTGGTTAGTCTTTTTGAATTTTATAATTCAAGACGATTAACATGTTAGAGAGATAGGAAGATAGAGAGAGATAGATAGAGATAGAGATAGAAATAGAGATAGAGATAGAGATAGAGATAGAGATAGAGATAGAGATAGATAGGGAAAATTCTGTATCTATTTGGGTTACTAATTAGCCCAATTGGCAATTACATATTTTGCTGCTTCTTCTTAATCTATAAGTAATCCCTGTGTAAATTTAATGTACTCTGAATTATACTTGAAAATTACTTTCAAGAAAGAAGTTTCCCAAATAGATTTCATACTCTTCTTTGTTCCACTTGAACTTTATAAATCCCTAGATTATGTAATACTTGTTATATCATATTGTTACTTTGTTTTTATTAATCTAGTTGAAATCTTATGACAATCAAATATTTGATAAGAAATTGCTTGGCATCCCACACAACATTTAGTTTAGTGGGGAATTTACAGTCTGAAATAGCCCAAAGGGGCTTATAGTCTAGTTAGGATAGGGGCGATTTATAATCTATATATCTATATATATAAAAGCCCAGTGATCGGAACAACAGAACAACCGGAATGAGAAGAATGACTAGTGGCTATGATGCACACTGCGGCAGCCAACCAGCCTGATCCAGGCCTCGACTGGGACCCCCAACCCCTGCTGGCCCAGCCCCCAATCGGCCCCAACACCCTGATAGGGGGTGGGGATGGCCAGCCAACCACACATGGCCTCACCCCCCTGCTGGCCAAGCCTGATAGTCCCCCATCAGGGCGGGCTGGCTGGACCCCACCCATGCACAAATTCATGCATCAGCCCTCTAGCATCTATACTAATATTAGCCTAGTTGCTATCACACCCTCACATCATCACAAGATGGCCGTCACAAAATGGCTGACCCAAGATGGCTGTGCACACAGAGGAGGCAGGTTCTGGTGGAGGAGGTGGGTCTCAGCAGGGGAGGGCAGTTGGAAGCGATCAGGCCAGCAAGGGAGGGCAGTTGTGGGTGATCAGGCCAGCAGGGGAGCAGTTAGGTGTCAATCAGGCTGGCAGGGGAGTGGTTAGGGGGCAATCAGGCTGGCAGGCAGAAGTGGTTAGGGGCAATCAGGCATATAGGCAGGCAAGTGGTTAGGAGCCAGCGGTCCTGGATTCTGAGTTAGACATTCCCTGAGGGGTCCCAGATTGGAGAGGGTGTAGGCCAGGCTGAGAGACACACCCCCATGCATGAATTTTGTGCACCAGGTCTCTAATTTGTATAAATTATATATATATATATATATATATATATATATATGCCTAAGTGACTAGTCAACCAGTCGCTATGATGCTCACTGATCACCAGGGGGCAGACGCTCAACACAAGAACTGCCCCCTTATGGTCAGTGTGCTCCCACAGGGGGAGTGCTGCTCAGCCAGAATCCGGGCTCACGGCTGGTGAGCATAGCTGCGGTGGTGAGAGCCTCTCCTGGCTCCACCACAGCACTACAGAGTGGCGGCAGGTGCAGTGAGCCAGGATGAGCAGGAGCAGTGAGGTGCCCCACCTCAGTTTGGGCTCCTCCCTGCGGCTTGGCGCACTGCTATATCCCTCGAGGGGTCCCAGATTGTGAGAAGGCACAGGCCAGGCTGAGGGGATCTTCCCACCCCATGCATGAATCTGTGCACCGGGCCTCTAGTCATAAAATAATATACAAACTATATATAACAGAATAGCCAATCTACCAAATCCAACATGCTGTCACTAATTTCTATGGAAACTTTTCTGTCATTGCAGAAATGACAAAGAATAGTAAAATATTGTATGAGATCCTAAAATATTAGGAGATTTTTAAAAAGTTCTCTTCATAAGGTGCCATGCATGAATTATGGATAGAAATAAGTCAAGATCCCTCATTTGATGGAGCTCACTATGAAGCAAGGATGACAGATTGAGAAGCAAAACACTTTCTCATGGTAAATGTAACAGTAAATACACACCCAGGCCTCAATTGGGACCCAAACCCCTACTGGCCCAGCCCCTAATCGGCCCCCAACACTCTGATAGGGGGCGGGGTGGGCCAGTGCAGGCTGGGAACACAGAGGAGGGAAATTTGGCCTTCCCAGTTTAGGAGGTCAGAAGGAAGATCCTCAGGAAGATAATTGCCTCGTAGACACAGACAGCAGCAGCATGAGCAAAGACACAGAAGTGAAATATGAAGTTCTCTTTGAGCTGCAAGTGAATTCCAACTGGAGTATAAAAGGCAAGGCTAGCATGACACAATATAAAGCTGGGGGTATAGAATTGGGAGGAAATTCATCACAGAATACATAAATGCAAGTTAGTCTATCAACTCAGACCTAGTACATAAAGAAGGTCAATTAGGAGACTCCCTAAATCACTGACACTCATAGAAAGAAATATTGATGGTAATTTTGTGATCACTTTTATAAGCTATAAAAAAACACACTTATATTTACCCAACATGTACCTCCCAAGTATGTTATAATCTGCAGTTTCCTACCTACTTCCTGATTAATGGCATTATAAGCAAATGGATGCACCCTTAAGAATCTGGACATTTCATCCAACTGATGTGTTTCCTTCCTTCAGTTTTGAGACTGACTTTTTTTAATGAACTTTTAAAAGCAATCCTTTATATCAGAGCTGCAAATTAGAAGAGTGCTGTGGCTTGAGTTAGTGCTCAAACATTTGTTGCCTGCTGCATGATTATGAATAGATATTCAGAAAAATTATTTCACATATTTTGGTTTACTAGTTCAAACTATAATTGTGCTTTTACTATAAACCAAAATATTTCCTTTTGCATTTTTCATACTTCATATTTCTCAGGTTTTGTTATATTCATAAATTTATGTCTTTATATTAGTAACTTGTTATTAACTACAGGTTTTATAATATGCATTACATATTATAAAACCTATATCCCCGGCTTTATATCGTGTCATGCTAGCCTTGCCTTTTAACCAAAGTTTACAACATTTTGGTTTTACATTTAAAGACATAATATCAAAACTCATATCAATTTTATTTTGTCAGCAGATGGCAGTGTTTCTGAGTTGGTGGGTGCAACTTCCTGTTACCTATCAAGTTTGCAGTTTTAGCTTTGAAATACAGGTTTCTGATATTCAGAATTCTAATTCTATAGAGTTGGGTTGAGAAATGTTTTTGAAAAGATTGAAAGCAGTGAATCTGGGAAATGCTTCCTCATGATTCTGATCCACACTTGTTCCTAGCAGGCTTTTCCTCCCCTCTTCCTCCCTTCTTTCTCTCCCTCCCTCCCTTCTTTCCTTTCTTTTCAGTGTCCTTTAGCCATTCCTCACTTTTTCATTTCCTACTTCTTCCTATATATTTCTGCTCTTCTTTCATTCTTTTTGTTATCCTGTTTAAAACTATTCTTTAAAAAAAACTTATTTGCTGCCCTGGCTGGTTTGGCTCAGTGGATAGAGCATTGGCCTGCAGACTGAAAGGTCCCAGGTTCGATTCCGGTCAGGGGCACATGCCCAGGTTGCAGGCTCGATCCCCAGTGGGGGGCGTGCAGGAGGTAGCCAATCAATGATTCTCTCTCATCATTGATGTTTCTATCTCTCTCTTCCTCTCCCTTCCTCTCTGAAATCAATAAAAATATATTTAAGAAAAACCAACTTATTTGCCAACATAAAAATGAATATAAGTGAAAAGCATTTAATTTAAAAACATTTTTACAAAAGAGGGGTTTTAGTGGAAGCCACCTGCGGAAGTGTGTATGCACAAATGTTTACACTGAGAATAATGCTTGTAAAGTCAAACTAATTGATAGATCATTTGTTAACTTATTTAAATAGTCCAAATTATCTAATTTTAGTGTATGAAAAATTGAGTATTTTTTGAAATCCACATGGCTGTTTCAACTGTTTTGATGTATAAAGTGGTAACTAAAGCTTTGAAGATGCTTGGCTTTATCATGTTTTTAAGAGTTGGCAATGGATTTATGTCGTGTGAGAAATAATCTGGACCTGTTAGGGAAGTACTGTTTTTATTGTTGTTGTTGTTGTTTTTTTAATTTTGTTTGGTGTCAAATTATATTATTTGTTTGTCTAAAGTAAAATCTACTAAATAAAATTTTTACATAGGATTCTGCAGAGCTTGTTTTTGAATTTTGTCATAGTATTTCATAGCTAATGATTGAATAATAGATAATGTTTGAAGCAAAGCAAATGGTGAACTATTTAATGAATAGGGGTTCTATTTTCCTTCTGAAAGCTTACTGTTTAAGGAAAGGGCACTGATCAACTACATTGCATTGGAATTTTAAAATTATGTTTAACTTTTAGAACTTGTGTGCTTCTTATTAAGAGGCTAAACTCAATGAACACCTTTCTTTATACAGATTGTTGCAGGATATAAATCCTCAGGCTGTTGTCCCTGCAGAAGTTGTTGCCAGGAATGGGGACTTCCTATCGCCTGCAAACAGGTTGCCCTCCCATGAAAGCTTCAGTTGTGTTTGAGGGAGAGTAACATCCTGCCTGAGTCAAGTCTTTGGCTGCTGTAATTCAGCATTCCTCTGGTACTCCTTCACTGAAGTGTCCAAGGAGACCCATGAAAACATATCTGGACATATCCCAAGGCTATGGGAAATTCTGATCCTGGTCGCTTAGAGAAAAACCTGAGCAGACCACAAATATCTGGGCAGAAAGATAGAGAGGAATCCTATAAAGTTTTAAATTTAAGTCAAAGCTAATTGTTTTTGCTTAAATTTAAACTCCAATGTACAGTATGTTGCTATTTTAAATGTACATAATAAAGACACCTAACACATTGAACACTTACTATATATCAAGAACTCTAAGGACTAAGTGAGCTCTCATTATTTTATGGTATAGCTGAAGGGATTGAGGGCTAGGGAACACATATAGACAGTTATTGGTTTATTCTTTAGGAAATAGGGGCACATTAAAAGTCTTAAAAGAAAACAACCAACCAACAAGCACATGGACACACAATGGGATGGCATCACTAGAGATGGACTGTGCAGAAGTACCTCTGAGGGCATTGTAGGAGAATCCTGGTGGAGAGAGAACACAGGCTCTTGAGTGGTCCAAATAGTAGGAGGTAATTCAGGTCTGAACAGTGGCAGTAGTACAGAAAATTGAGAAGGAAGTATAGATACAAGGGACATCTAAAGTTGAACTTGATATAATTCATTTCGTTTGTTGAGAGCAAAAGAATATAGAGTTCACTTACCTCTATAATAAACTCTTCTGAAGTTCTTTCCTGGGATCAGAAAAGGGTCAGGGAACTCAATAAATAAAATATGACGTGCACCTGCTTTTAGAGGCACAGAATTCATGAAATCGGGCATGGGGAAATAAAACAAGCACCATTTTTTCCTATGACTCCAAGGAAAATATTGAGAAAAGTAATGCTAATGCTTTGGGAATAAAAGGTGATTCACATTGGAGTAATCAAAATTAAAATCTCTTTTTTTAAAAAATGCCAGGAATAAAATAAGGAAAAAGAGAAAAAGTATGCCATGGACACAAACTATCAATCTCAAGAGTAAACAAATAAAACAACAAAGCATATTTAGTTAGTAAGAAGAAGACAGACTTGAATTCAAAACATTCTAACTATGGTCTGTTACCTACCCAAGCTCATCTGTCTCTTCATTGGTGAGTGCTCTTGGACAGCTTCCGTTATCCATGTCAGAATTCACTCAAAGGTGCAATTGTTGATAGGAGACCTGGGGAAATAAAAAGATATATTCCTGTGTAAAAAAAAAAAAAAAGGGGTGCTCTATGGTAATTATATTATACTAGAGGCCCAGTGCACAGAATTCATGCACTGGTAGGGTCACTAGTGGCTGGCGGCAGCCAGCCGGGTACTCCCTCCCGTCCCCCAGCCCACCAGGGCCTTCCCCCCTCCCCCCAGCTGCATCCTGTGGGCCAGAGACTCCCTCCCTTCCCCTGGCTGGCCCTGCCCCCTGGTGGAACTCCTGGAAGAACTACTGGTTGAGGGGACAATTTGCATATTATGATTTTATTATATAGGATTAGTAGGAAAAAATGTTTGTTTCATTGGAATGTATATTTATTGGAATATATAAGTTCCATAGATTTTGCATATGCACAAAAAAGGAAAATATAGGCAGGTAGGATAAAAGACAATATACTGAATTCTTACTGTGTACAAGATACTTTAGATTTTTCCCCACTCCATGGCCTTTTATTATCCTCATTTTAAGTTGATAAAATTAAGGATGAAAGGAGTTAAATAATGTGCAAAAGTTCAACCTCCAAACACTCTACCTTTAGACCCCACTTTTATAATTACTTTGCTCTATTGTCACCTTGGATATTTCACTCCTAATAAATGCTAAATTAAAATATTAATATTTCATGTTTAATATTTAGGATGAATTTCCTGAGGGCATTAATATGCAATGTTTTTCTTGATTAAAAACAGTTATGACATTATTAAAAATATCTAAAGATATATCTGTACACTTCAGAGTAATTACAGATGGGGAAATTAAAACAGCATTATAGAAGACAGCTCATTCTCTACCTTCATCTTTATTTTGTGTGTGTTGTTGTTGTTGTTTTAATACTGTTGCATCTTTATAAAAATTAAAATGCAAATAAATTCCCAGATGGTCATTGATATCTGCACGTCTCTAGGTATTCATTATACATTAAATGGCTGGAAGATAATTCGTTTTGAAAATATAAATGGCAGGCTGAAAATTATTATAATGTATATATTATAGGCCAAGTGAGAATTACTGCTCAACTGCTTAATGACAAATCTGGCTTTATTTTAGTGAATATTTATAAGGTCTGCATATATATATATATATATATATATATATATATATATTCACATATGTATATATATATACATATATATGTATATGTATATATATATAATAAAAAATCAAGTTTTAAATAAATTTTTAAGAACTCTTCTGTACTTAAACATACAGAAATTTTTTATATATTTTTTTATAATTGTATTTTGGAATAATTTTAAAATGGCATGAAGTTGGTGGAAAAGTTGCACCTACAAAGATGTTGCACTGGAACTTTCCCATATACTTCAGCCAGATTCCCTAGTTGATATTTTACTACATTTTCTCAATCACCACTTTTTTACTGCATGCAAATATCAAGAATTATGAAGGGTCTTTATGAAGAGATTTTTATCCAGCTTGCAGGCTAATAAGTTGCCTTGTCAGAATCTCATGGATGCTAGCAGAAGCCAAGAGAATTTTGGGCCAGAGACTTTACTGTTAGTCATTATGACTTTACTCAAGACGCAGCAGGCAGCATTAGCATCATGTTTCCACTGGTTCCATTGCCCAGTGCAATGGGGATGAGGATAGAAGGAAGGGTCAAAGGGTTGCTGCATGCACAATGGGTCTTTTTTACAAGTGAGCAATTGCAAATTTACAAACGCCTCCATTTATTACTAAGGGGCTGCAACTATATCTGCCCCACTCTTACCATAAAGGGAACATTAACTTTATTATTGTTTTCATACAACAGACCTTCCCTCTGCCCAGAGGAAGGAGGCTACATCTTTCACAGCTATATGCTATATAAGCATCCTTGCAAAGATATCAGGGGTGATATCATCATATTTTTCTCAAGATATGTGGGAATGAAAAGACCCATAGTGTTCACTGTTCTCCCTACAGTGAGCACTAATCATTCTTCCCTTTATGAGCCATTAAAATAGATTCAGACATGATGGCCCAACATTTTTTTAATACTACAGTATATATTTTACAAACACAAGACATTCCCCTATATAACCATAGCAAATCATGCAAACCTGGAAATTAATGCAATATTACAATGCAATCCACAGATTTCATTCAAATTTTTCTAATAGTTCAACAATATATCTTTTTTCCCCTTTCTTGTCCAAGGTATTATCTAGAGCAGTGGTCAGCAAACTCATTAGTCAACAGAGCCAAATATCAACAGTACAATGATTGAAATTTCCTTTGAGAGCCAAATTTTTTAAACTTAATGCCACTTCTTCAAAATAGACTCGCCTAGGTCGTGGTATTTTGTGGAAGAGCCACACTCAAGGGGCCAAAGAGCCGCATGTGACTCACGAGCCACAGTTTGCTGACCACGGATCTAGAGTTATGATTTGAATTTTCATTCTTCTGCAATCTGTAACGTTTTTCCAGGCTTACACTGTCTCACATGACCTAGACTCTTTTAGGGAATGTAAGGCTTACCATCTGGAGGATTTCCCTCAATCTGGTTCCATTGAATGTTTCCTCAAATATAGAGTCAGTTCATGACTTTGTGGGGGGAGCTGATGCAATGTCCTTCAGTGTATTAGATCATCAGGATAGAATATCTTACATTCCCCACTGAAGCTAAACCTCTGATCAGCTGGCAAAGTTTTCTTCAAATTTTCTCTACTGGAAAGTCATGTATTTTTGTGTGTAATTTTTATATATTTTGAGTGTTTGGGGGGAAATTACTATGAATTTACCTTAATATTCTATCACTACGTTTCTGTCCACCAATTTTACAACATTGAAGCTCCCTTCCTCAATTATCCACTAAATGCTTTAATTTATATTTATCTCATTAATTCTATCTCTATTGTGATTCTAACATAAATATGAGATTTTCCTTTATCCTATATAATAAAAGAGTAATATGCAAATTGACCATCACCCCAACACATAAGATGGCTGCCCTCATGTGGACAAAAGATGGCTGCCACAAGATGGCCAGCAGGGGAGGGCAGTTGGGAGGGACCAGGCTTTCAAGGGAGGGCAGTTGTGGGTGATCAGGCCAGCAGGGGAGGGCAGTTGGGGGGGGACCAGGCCTGCAAGGGAGGGCAGTTGGGGGTGACCAGGCCTGCAGGGAAAGGGAAGTTGGGGGGACCCAGGCCTGGAGGAAAGGGCAATTTGGGGGGACCAGGCCTGCAGGGGATAGCAGTTAGGGGTGATGAGGCTGGCTTGGGAGGGCAGTTATGGGTAACCGGGTCAGCAGGGGAGGGCAGTTAGGGGCAATCAGGGTGGCAGGGGAGCAGTTAGGCATCAATCAAGCTGGCAGAGGAGTGGTTAGGAGCTGATCAGGCAGAAGCAGTTAGGGGCAACCAGGAAGGCAGGCAGGCAAGCAGTTGGGAGCTAGCAGTCCTGGATTGTGAGAGGGATGTCCAATTGCCCATTTAGGCCCGATCCTACTGGCCCAATCCCAGTAGGATCAGGCCTAAACGGGCAGTTGGACATCCCTCGAGGGGTTCCAGATTGGAGAGGGTGCAGACTGGGCTGAGGAACACCCCCCCCCCCCCGGTGCACGAAATTCGTGCCTCTAGTCCTTATATAATTACTAATTTATTCATTCATATTCATATGGAGTTAAAAATTATGATTTTACCCAATCCTATATAATAAAAGGCTAATATGCAAATTTTCCCCAGGATTTCGACAGAGTTCAATCGGGAGTTTGACCAGGGGGCAGGCTGGCCAGCCAACCGCCCATGGCCCCTCCCCCCCGGCCATCCTGGCCCAATCGGCCCTGATCGGGCTGGGCTGGCCAGACCCCACCTGTGCACGAGTTCATACACTGGGCCTCTAGTATGATATAAGCCATTACAATTGGTATTTTTGATGCACACACTTTTCTAGTTTTACTAAGAGCCCCTTGAAACTATTTTTTTCCTTTTGACATCTCACTACTTCTTTGAGAACTTTAGTTTCTGTGACAGAAATGTGTTCTAGTTTCATGTTATACTTTCCCTGCTTGAAGTTAGCCATTAAGCCATTTCTTGAAGGAGTCTTGGTTCCTTTTAGTAGATGATTGTATTTAGAGACCAGGATCCATGTACTTGCTGTCCTCATTGCCACAAAGGTATCATATAATCCAAATACTCTAGATAACAAAGCTAAATATGTATTTTCATATATATAACATTATGAACATATATATATATAATTTCATATATAATATGCTAAGAGAATAATATTATATATACATATGTACTATATAATAAAATACTACTACATTAATATTATATATACACTAGAGGCCCAGTGCATAGATTCATGCATGGGTGGGGTCCCTCAGCCTGGCCAGCGATCAGGGCCAATAGGGGCCTGTCTAGCCCAGTCCTGATTGGGCCGACTGAGGCTGGGAGGTTGGCTGGCTGGGGGGAGGGACCATGGGAAGTTGGCCATCTGGCTGGGGGGAGGGACGGTGGGAAGATGGTCGGCCGCAGGAGGTTGGCTGTGGGAGCACACTGACCACCAGGGGGCAGCTCCTGTGTTGAGCGTCTGCCCCCCTGGTGGTCAATGCACGTCATAGCAACTGGTCAACCAGTCATTTGGTCGACCAGTCATAACGGTCAATTAGGCTTTTATATATATATATAGATAAAGGTATTTATTTCTAAGCATAAATATGTAGAGATCTATTAACAATACCACCAAGTCCAATTTAATACCTTTTCTCTTTTCATATTTGTAAATGTTTTCTTTGATAGTGAGAATCATGATTCCTAATATCTCAGTATATTAACTTCATTGCTCAATCCCCCTAGACACATACCCAATCTCTTGACTGACAATCACTTTTTCAACTGCTGATCACATAGTGATATCATTGTCTTTACTACTGCTCAGCCTCAGTCCCACCATCAACTCCTTGGCACTACACTATCTTAACCTCCTCAGATCCTTGGCTCTGTTGCAGTCTCTACCTCAGTTCTGCCTAGTTGGTCCCTTCAAGGGAAGGGAAGTGGAAGAAAGGAGAAAATTGATTTTAATTGTTATCTTTAAAATTAGCTTTATTGTTTACATTAACCAGATACATTTTTGTTGTTAGACAAATGGCATTTGAAAAATAGCCTAGAAACAATAAAACTTGGGGGATATGTCATGCTACCCTACCTTGCCTAGAATTGTCTTAATATGTTTGTATGCACATTTTAGTATTAAGACATAATTTATTGAACTGTGGCTGATGCCTAACTATTTTAGTATTAAATTTTTGTTATATTAGGGATGACATTCTATAAAATTAATGAAATGTTTTTCAGTATAGTCCCAGTGGTATGGAGTTTCTGAGAAAAAGCAGAAACTAGTGAATTATCAGAGATAGTGTCTTTGAAACATGACAGGCCATCATATACCTTCAATAGCACTGGGACATTTGGATCCCAAGAGTTAGAGAGAAAAATCTGAGTAACTTAAATGCTATAGAAAATAAATATTGGAAGTGTCTTGTTATCTCTTCAAGATTCCACTATGATTTTCTAAATATATGTATACTAAAAAGGAAAATTGCATCACGTCTGAAATGAATGTGAATCTTTTATCAAACCTAATTCAACATGAGAAATTATGAAATGAGACCTGGATTTATTAAATACAAGGCTAGTATTCTTCTGAATGAAAAACTAAGAATTGGCTAAGGACTCAATGAAATGAGGTAGGGAGTTGGGTCAATCTCTAGATTTTGCAGTCTTATATAAAGCCGGCTGGTAAAGTTAGTGTAGGATGACAAAAGGTTCCTTCAGTCATACAGCCGACATCAGTATAGGATCTAAGTGGATTATGACAGTCAAATTTACTTTGTGATAGTATGCACTGTGCAGAAACAAGCTATACTTCACCTGGTTTCTTGGCTACATGCTGTAATAATTTTCTTCATCAGTATCTCTGTCACTTTTTATTGCTTTCCCTGGGAAAAACAAAACAAAACAGAGTTTCTGCTTTTGTCTGGTTTAGAACGATTGGCGTATTACCAACAAAGAATGAGGGATAAAATAACCAAATGGTGGTTAACTAGTAAAAAAAAAACAAAAAAACTTCATTTAAATGAATCATGTGTTTATTATTAGAACTCAGACTTAAATGATAGACTAGAATGGAGCTAAGAAATTGCTGGTTGTTTACTAAGGAGATTAGAAATATGAAAATAAAAAATAAATTCTGTGAGATGAGCATATGCCTAATTAATAAAGATACTGCTCTGTTTGCCTTTGTCTAATTGTTTGACAATTTCTATTAAATTATCTAAATCAAAATAAAGCAATTTTTTATATATTTTATTGATTTTTACAGAGAGGAAGGGAGAGGGATAGAGAGTTAGAAACATTGATGACAGAGAAACATCAATCAGCTGCCTCTTGCACACCCCCTACTGGGGATGTGCCCGCAACCAAGGTACATGCCCCCTTGACCGGAATGGAACCTAGGATCCTTCAAGTCTGCAGGTTGACACTCTATCCACTGAGGAAAGGGCATAAAGCAATATTTTAAGAACACTTTGGATGTTATCTCCAATATATTCATATATTTTTTTCAGATGTTATTAATGCTAGTTATACAGTGATTATTATTGTCCCTGTGCACTCATTTGTCTCCTAATCTTGAAAGACACTAAATTAGTTTGGTTCATAGCACTACAAATCTTTAAAACAGCATCTTGAATTAATATAAGATAGGTTCGTATTCTCACTCTCATCTACTAGACATTGAAGATGTTATTTTACCTTCCTGTCCAAATAACTTTATATTTGTGAGTCCCAATGTTGCTCTCTGTAAAATTTTACAAGATTAAATGAGTTAAGATCTGCACTATATTAAGCACATTTAAAATGATCAATAATTTGGATTTCTTGTAAAGGTCATCATCACCATCATTATCATATATAAATATCCTTTCTAGGTATTCCCAAAGAGGCACATGATATCTTGGTTTAAAAAAAAATGTTTACACACCTATTTCTAATGGAATGAGTTAAATTCTAATGTTAACATATTGTGTTCATCTAAATCCATTCTGCATTGTCAAATATGTATGCAATTGATCTTCATTTCCTGACCTAAGTTGCTCTGGAGTAACCACGTTCATCAATAAACAGCTATTATACAGGATAAGAATGGTGGGTGGAAAGTCTGCAATAGTTTGTTTATTATGTTTGCATCCATCAACATGAAAGTGGAAAACTGCAAAACACATTTTATTTCCTGACAAGCACCATGAAGTGCCTACCACTACTGTATATAAAAACCATATTTTATTAGCACAGGTTAACAGAAGAGAGCAACCTTTGCAGTACAGCTTGAATTTTCAAGTATGCAGGCTCTCTTTGTGCACATATCTATAATCTTAATTTAAAACTCTTAGACATTATGGAAACTCTATAGTATTTCATTTTAAACAGCTTATAAGCATTCATTAGTGCAGTAAACACTTATTGAAAATTAATAGCATGTCTAGGAATTAGATCCTGGGTACCTTAAGAAAGTATACATGTTTCCTGATCTCCAAAAGCTCACAAGCTAAGGAAACAATTATCAGAATAACTATATTGTCTGCAGCTAGATTACATCTATATCCTATTTAATGCAATTACACTCATGGGCCAAAAGCACCCCTCTGCCCCTGTTTTTGTATCTGAGTGTGTCTGTTGCGGGTGGAGTGGTGGTAATGACCAGATTTAGGAGGGAGAATTACAGAAAAGTTCACAAAGTAGGTGTCACAGTGGAAACTATATTCATAAATACACACACATAGGTGTGTTTTAGAAAGGATTTTGGAAAGCATACAGTTCTGCAGAGGCTGAAGATGGAGAAATGACAGCAATGAAAATGGAATATTCTTTTTAAATTCTATCCTGACTCTTTTGGCTTTATTTTTCAGTTGTGTAAAGTGACAAAAAGATTTCTGAAAATCCATCCATCCATCCATCCATCCATCTATCCATCCATCCATCCATCGTCATTCATTCAAAAGCTATTTCCCAAATACCTAATACGTTCCAGTCACTGTTTAAATGGTAAGAATACAATGTTAAGCAAACATGCATGAACATGTTGCACTCATGGAGTTTGTAATCTAATGGAGGAATTAGAGATAAATTAAATCATCTTATAAATGTATACATATAAATATATAATTTAAAAAGAGAGAAGTGTCTGAAGCAAATGAAGGAAGTGCTATGACAGTGTATATGAGAATAAATAAATGGTGGAAGAAGCCACCATATATGAGGACCCCCTTCACCCCTCACCCCCTTCCCTCTGGCAACCACCACAGTGCTATTTGTGTCCATGAGTTTCAATTTTATATCCCACACTAGAGGCCCAATGTATGAATTGTGCACGGGTGGGGTCCAGCAGGCCCACCCCGATGGGGGCCCATCTGGGGCAGGGGCGGCCAGGGGGAGGGGCTAGGGGCAGTTGGCTGGTCAGCCCCGCCCCCGATCGGGATGTTGTGGGCTGATTGGAAGTGGGGCCGGCCAGGAGGAAGGACCACAGAAGGGCTCCAGGTCATGGTTGGCCCGTCTCACTCAGTCCAGATCGGCCAGACCCCAGCAGTAAGCTAACCTACCAGTCAGAGTGTCCACCCTCTGGTGGTCAGTGCACAAATAGCGAGTGGTTAAGCGACCTTAGCATATCATTAGCATATTATGCTTTGATTGGTTGACCGAACAACTGGTCACGTAGCATATTAAGCTTCTATTATATAGGATATGAGTGAAATAATATGGTTCTTAGTTTTTTCTGACTGACTTATTTCACTTAGCATAATATTCTCAAAGTCCATCTCTTTTGTTGCAAATGGCAGTATTTAATTCTTTCTTATGGCAGAGTAGTCTTTTATTATGTACCACATCTTTATTAAGTTCTCTATTGCAGGACACTTTGGTTGTTTCCACCACATTAACAAAAGAAAAGATAAAGATCACTTGATCTTATTTATAGATGCAGAAAAAAATTGATAAGATACAATATCCATTCATGATTAAAACACTCAATTAAATAGGAATAGAAGGAAAGAACCTCAACATAATGAAGGCCATATATGATAAACCCTCAGCTAATATCATACTCAATGGTGAAAAACTGAAAGCTTTTCTTTTAAGACGAGGAACAAGACCAGGATGTCCACTTTCATGACTCTTATTCAACATAGTTCTGAAAGTCCTAGCCAGAGCAATAAGGCAAGAGAAAGAAATAAAAGGCATCCAAATAGGGAAGGAAGAAGTAAAACTGTCACTTTTTGTGGACAACATAATTCTTAAAATTACAAAGCATTTTCCTCTTAATACCACAAATATCAAATGAAAACTTGGGGCATTATTTAAAAGAGAAAAATGTATACACTTTTGAAATACTTTTAAAAAAGTATTTGCCACTGATTTCAAAAGAGGTCCTTAGCTGGAGAACAATACTAGGGATGAAGAAACAGTACCTAATAGGTCCATTAGTACAATTTGAAGAAAATAATGGTAATTTGCCTTAAATTATGCATATGGAAATATTTGTTCTCGTATCTAAGACAATAAGCACTAAATCTTAGAGGCAATTTTCAATATATATTTTTCCATTATTACACCATTAATCTGAGAGAGAAAATTACAATTAAACAACGATTACATGAAGGAGTCAAAGTATAAGAAATAATAGATGAATAAGATATCTAAAAATATTTCACATTTCATTTATCCATAATACAGGTGTCCCCAAAATTTTTATACACACTTTCATATCTGATAGCTCAATTATGAAAATGAGGTGTATTTTAATAAACACTCCACTTATAATTAGTCAAAGTGTGTATGCATTTTGGGGGACACCCTATAGTTCATTCAGGGTTATTCACACAATCAGTCTAATGTAATAGAATGTAATGGAGCACTTCCTACTTCGGGCCCACTGTATGGCAATCCACGGGCCAAGTCCACTTTCCTGTAAGCATACAGGACCTTTCCTAAGTCAACACTACTCCTTTCGCAAGCCTTCCTCCACACTTCATAAGACATAAACGTTCTCTCCAATTATTGCCTTTCCCTTCTTGGTAAACATGTAGTTGCTGATTAGGTGAAAACATGATCTGCTGTATACTTGTCTGGGAATATTAGCTTTGTGGCAACTTCCTTTGAATAATCATGATTAAAGGTTGTCTTTCATTTCATCTTAGGTGGTCTATGCTAATAAATATAAGTTGTGCTTCCATTTGTATTCATTCCAATGGTTTTTGGAGCTATAGCCTAGTACCTTAATTCTAGCCACACTAGATATTGTGCTTGAGAACCTCAGGTAACACACACAGTGAAATATTACCCATTTTCAAAATCATATAGGCATAAAAATTAGCTTTGTAAAAACTCTTTTCATTTGAACACTTAGGACCATATAACCATTAGTCCAAAATAATAATCCATTAAACCAGAAATTTGTTTCTGCATTTCTAATGAAGCTGACAAATTGATAGACTATTTGATGTGACATTTTTTTTTTTAGCTTACTGCTTTTTTTTTTTTTAACTTGCATTTCAATCAGTTGCTTAAAAGGTCATGTTTAATGTCACATTAGCACTTTCCCAGAAAGATTTATTTTTATTTAGATTTAGTATGATAAAATAAAAACTTTCTGGGTGTTAATTATAAATGGAACTTTCTAAAAGTTCCATTCAAGATTTTAGTATAGTTTCATTAAGGTGTCCATCTTTAGTCAGTGACATCCAACTACTATAAAACTTTATAACAGTGATATTTATTCAATGTGCCTTCCTCATTTTGTATACAGTGATATTTATTCAACAAGTCTTCCTCTTTTTGCTTTTTTGATTTCATACACTAATAGATAGAAAACAGATATGACTATAGTTACAGATATCATAACTATATAATGGTTTTATGCACAAAACATTATTCAGATTATTTTCTCTTACACTAGATTAAAATTAAGAAAATCAATGGGTCTCTTAAAAATTTTTGAACATCTAAGTAACTTCATTCTTTTAGCCACTTTTACCTTCCACTGGCCAATAGCTTCTTCAGTTATAAGCACCAAAAAGATCTATTTCTAGGCCGAGAATAACCAATAAAGTCCCCATTCTCATAATGAAAGTAAGGATACAATTAGGAAATTCTGGATTTTTTCCCAACATTTTTTATAAAACTAAGTTCTGATTCCAGATAATACATTGTAAATTATTTGACACCTAATAATAAACTATATCATGTTGGTATTATCTATTTTCACATGAATCTATAAAATATGAAGAACATATATTTTTTATTTTTATATCCTACATAACACATGGAAGAGCACTATATATCTTGATAGGAGAAGAAAAAGTACTGAATGACTTAGTTTATGACTATTACTACATTTTTCATATATAGAGATGAGTGTATCAATTAGATTATATTATGCATGCCACCTTATAATAAAAATGATGAAACTATTAAAATAAATTATGATTTAATTTTTTATTTAACAGGAGAAAGAACCTGTAATGAGATTGTAGAAAATGCTATACTCTAAATACATATGTCATTAACCAAAAGGTATTGATTCTTATAATTGCAAACATTAAAAATAAATTTTAGAAAATTAAGATTTAGAGACATTATTCTGCACTTAAAATAATTCAGGCAGTTATAATTTATTTCACACTATAAGACATGTTATTTGCATTCACAAATTACAAATTGACATCTATCTCTCTTTTATCCCTAGTATTATTTTATGAAATCATTGTCTTACTAGTTATTTTATTATAGCTTCTATGCCCATATGTTTATAGTGTTATTCCTCTTTTACCAATAAATTTATTTTGTTTGTTTTACAAAGGAAAAGTCACAATTACAACTGTGTTACCTTTCTACTTCCTATCTAATAAAAAGAGTAATATGCAAATTGACCATCACTCCAACACACAAGATGGCTGCCCCCATGTGGTCAAAGATGGCTGCCCCCATATGGACACAATATGGTGGCCACAAGATGACCAGCAGGGGAGGGCAGTTGGGAGGGACACAAGATGGCCACCACAAGATGGCCTGCAATGGAGGGCAGTTGTGGGCAATCAGGCCAGCAGGGGAGGGCAGTTGGGAGGGACCAGGCCTGCAAGGGAGGGCAGTTGGGGGCAATCAAGCCTGAAGGGGAGGGAAATTAGGGGTTACCAGGCTGGCAGAGGAGGGAAGTTGGGGGCAACCGGGCTTGCAGGGAAGGGCAGTTGCAAGGGACTCAGGCCTGCTGGTTAGTGCAGTTAGGGGCAATTAGGCTGGCAGGGGAGTGGTTAGGGGGTGATCAGGCTGGCAGGCAGAAGTGGTTAGGGGAAATCAGGAAGGCAGGCAGGCGAGCAGTTGGGAAGCAGCAGTCCTGGATTGTGAGAGGGATGTCCAGTAGGATCGGGCCTAAACGGGCAGTCAGAAATCCCTCAAGAGGTCCCAGATTGGAGAGGGTGCAGGCTGGGCTGAGGGACACACCTCCGTGCACAAATTTCATGCACCGGGCCTCTAGTATATGACATAATGGCTTGAAAAATAATCATGGGTTATCCATTATTTTCTATGATTAATTATTAACATGCTGAATTCTGAGGTTTCTTTTAATTTTTGTTTATATATTTTTTTCTATCTGCATCCCTGGAAAATTTGTTTGTGATACTTAAAATTCAGTGAATAAACAAGGTATGTCTATATCTCTATTAGAGTTTCTTATAATATATGGCCATTACACTTATAGATCTTGCACATTCTCAAACTTATTTATACAGAAACTTATCTAGCTCAGTTGTTCACTTCTCACTACTGTCCACATTGTGTTATTATGGTCTCTGAAAATTGTCATTGAATTCCTATAACCACAAATTTATCTCTGAAAGTTTCATTCTCTCTCTCTCTCTCTCTCTCTCTCTCTCTCTCTCTCTCTTCAATCTTTAACCTCCCTGTCCACTTAAGATAGTATATGTGGTGAGTTTATCTCCCACCATCCTGGGCTTTACCTGATTTGAAAGAGAGCTAAGTGCTCTACTTGCTCCTCATTGTAATTTTCATTTATTTTCCTCTCTTTCCCTTCAAACCCACCACATCCTTAAAGTTTGTGTGACCAGTCTGCACCAATGTCTATAATATTATTGCCAGTTATAATATTCCAGTCACCTATTTCTTTCTATTTTTTTAATTGAAGACTTAAGTTTCACTTGGTCACTCTATTTCTCTATCCTTTTATTTCTTTCATCCCTTTTGTTGACATTGGAAATCAAATAAAAATCTTGGCCTCATTTTTGTTTTGACCTCTTAAAGTCCCAAGATCTTTTAAACAACCAATCTCAACTACTTACTTTATAGGAAGCCTTCTAATCCCTAACTCCAAAGCCCTCAGTCATTTGATTCTATTAGGAACTTGAAATCACTAACTTTATCATTTATTTCCTAACTCATTCACCACTCTATTAATGTCCTTTGTTTTTATTTTTTACCTATTTTAAATTCTATATCCTGGAAATCTATTCAACTCTTTTTCATGTCCTTAATAACACTATCTTTTCCTCTACCTGCCAAAACCCCAACCCTGGATAACCTCCAAAACAAGCATATTTAACATTCCGCCTGTACATGTACAAGTGGATGTCACAATAAAAATATTACACAGCTGTGTTGCTGCATTTTATTTAAAAATTTGAGGCCAAACCTCAAATGAATATATCCTACCTTTTAGCTATATGGTTGTATTCCCAAGCAAATATGCTTTCTCTCTCTCCAAAACAATCATTTTATAACTACTCTTTCCTCAAATCTCTAATATCCCATTTTTAACTAGTAATATATTTGAGTTATATTTGTTAAGAAATTTTATGAGAAATACCTGGTTATTCCACCACCAAACCTATAAACCTGTTTTACTGCAAATGTGCTCTTCTTTCTTTCTATAGTTAAAGCACTATGGGAACCAGTCTGGGTCCATAATGTGTGGCTATCAAGAAAAATTAGAAGCCAACCAAAAGGGAAGTAAGTTGAAAAGAGAGTAAGCATCTGTACCAGACATGGCAGGGATGCTGGAATTGCTAGACTGGAAATTTAAAACTATTATGATTATTATACTAAAGACTCCAACGAAAAAAGTAGAGAACCAACAAAAACAGATGAGTAATGTAAGCAGAGATATAGAAATCTTAGTAAAGAATAAAAAATACTAGATATAAAATTCTGTAACAGAAAAGGATGCCTTTGATGGGCTGATTAGTAGACTGGACACAGCCGAGGAAAGAATCTTTGTGCTTGAGGATATGATATATCAAAAGAATCCTTGAAAACCAAAGAGAACAAAGGCTGGAAAAAATCCAAACAGAATATCCAACTACTGTGGAAAAACAAAAAGCATAACATGTTTGTAATGGGAATACCCAGAAAGGAAAGAAAGAAGCGATAGGAAAGAAAACAATTCAATTTTTTAAAAAAAATGGGCAAAAAGCTTAACAGACACCTCACCAAAGAAGTTATACAGATGACAAATAAGCATATGAAAAGATACTCTACGTCATACGTCATCAGAAGAATGTAAATTAAAAGAACTATGAGATAATCACTGCATGCCTATTAGAATGGCCAAAATCCAGAACACAACATTAAGTGCTGCTGAGTTGTGTAGCAAAAGGGACTTTCATTCATGGCTGGTAGAAATGCAAAATGCTATGACCAATTTGGAAGACAGTTTGGTGATTTTTTTTCTTTTTTTTTTTACAAAGCTAAGCTAATTACTTGCTCCATATGATCCAGCACTTATACACCTTGGAATTTACCCAAAGGAGTTAAAAACTTATGTCTGCACAAACACCTGGATGTTTATAACATCTTTATTTATAATTGTAAAAACTTGGAAGCAACCCAGATGTCCTTCAGGAGGTGAATGGATAAATAAACTGTGGTACATCCAGACACTGGAGTATTATTAAATGTTAAAACGAAATGAACTATCAAGCCATGAGAAGGCATGGGCAAATCTTAAATGCATATTACTAAGTGAAAGAAGCCAGCATGAAAGCCTACATATTGTAAGATTTTAACTATATGACATTCTGCAAAAGGCAAAACTATCTGTATATATAAAAACCTAAGCAACTGAATGACCGAACGACTTGTCGACCAGTTGCTATGACGTGCACTGATCACTAGGAGGCAGATGCTCAACACAGGAGCTGCCCCCTGGTGGTCAGTGCGCTCCCACAGCCAACCTCCCATGGCCAGCCAACCTCCCGTGGTCCCTCCCCCGCACTGGCCAATCTCCATTGGTCCCTCCCACTGGCCAGCCAACCTCCCGCAGTCCCTCCTGCAGTCTGGCCATCCTCTGGTGATCCCTTCCCCTAGCCAGCCGGCCAACCTCCTGCAGTCCCTCCCCTCGGCTGGCCAACTTCCTGTGGTCCCTCTCCCTGTCTGGCTAACCTCCTGTGGTCCCTCCCCCCAGCTGGCTGCCCCTCACCCCAATCGGCCCCGATTGCCCGCCAGGATGAAGGACCCCACCCATGCACGAATTCTGTGGGCCTCTAGTAGTATAATAAAATAAGACATATTGTAGAAAAGATATACTGTTATAAATATTACAGTCTGCCTCAAATGGATATTAGATTTCTGTGTTTATAACATTGTCTAACACTAAGAAGAATTCAAGAAGCATAATCAATGAGCATTCCTTAAAAAATAAAACACAATAAAATGTGAGGCCATGTTAGAAATGTGACCATGCAGAATGTGCTGATTTTTGAGGTATATTTTTCACTAAATTCTTGAGTATCTTTGATGTCTTATACAGATCTTTATTTTAAATTAATGACAGAAGTAGAACTTGTTCATATTTTCAAATATATCCAACATTTAAACGAAAACCAATTAAATTTTTGGTTTTTCAACTAGATGGCTTATGTCATGTCCATACAAGCATAGAGATTAAGTGCCTTGTAAAGCACATCACATTTATTTATATATTACAAAGTGTGGGTATTAGATTTTTGCCAATAATTTCTGTATGACTATGTTAAGAATACACTTTTAAAAATGTCTATATTCTAACTTATACTTAAATTGGGGAACCAAGGAATTGAATTTTCATGTTAAACATATACCACAAAAAAAAACGATTGCTATAACATGAGCTCAATAAGGCATCAAGAAGTCTTACTATATTTTAATATTGACAATTTTAAAAGTTATAAATGCTAAGGTAGTTCAGTTCACTTCCTGACATATATGTGATATATAAAAATGAATTTATAGTTAATTTGTGAAAATGAAATTTCTAAATTTTCTCATTATTTTTAAACTGAGAATATTCTTAAGAGAAAGAAGGCCACAGAAAACTGAGGAAAATTACTTTCATAATTAATTGGTTAAGAATATGACCTTGTCTCATGACATACTAAATGTACAATTTTACCTTGGTTGTAAGATGATGTTACTGGAAAATGCACCATTAATTTAATATCAGAAGATAAGGTTAACCACAATATTCTTCATGATAGTATCATTTTGTTCTAATATGTTAGTAGTTAGTTGATGTGTTTAAATTGTAATTTGCCTTTAAAATCACTGAAATTGTAACATGTATATAATGTAGTTATATAATTACTTAATCTTGATATTGGGATTAATGAGGGAAGTAGCCTAGATCTTAGGGCTATCTCACAAGATGCTTTTATTTTTATTTAAAATTAAAACAAAGGATATGCCTATTCTTCACAAATAATCAAACTTACATGTTTGAACTAAAAGCATATTATAAATAAAATAACTATGATGGCCAATATGTCTTTCCTAGGGAAGAGAAATTTTATTATTAATTACTCTAGAGTCCTGGTGCACGAAATTCATGCACGAGAAGGGGGTGTCCCTCAGCCCAGCCTGCACCCTCTCGCAATCCAGGATCTCTCGGGGGATGTCTGACTGCCAGTTTAGGCCCTATCCTGCTGAGATTGGGTCAGACATCCCTCTCGCAATCCAGGACTGCTAGCTCTTAACTGCTCTCCTGCCTGCCTGCCTGATTGCCCCTAACCACTCTGCCTGCCTGCATGATCGCCACTAACTTTTCGCCTGCCTGCCTGATTGCCCCTAACTGACTCTGCCTCGGCCCCCGCCACCGTGGCTTCATCCAGAAAAACATCCAGAATGATGTCCAGAAGGTTATTCGGCTGTCCGGTCTAATTAGCACATTATGCTTTTATTATTATAGATATCTCAAAAAAATTAACTAATTGAGCTACTAGTAGTTGGACGATCTCCCCTTCCCTATTGTATTTGCCAATCCAAGAAATGGACCTATGAAAACTAAGATGTAATTGGGAAGGAGTGGAGTTATAAAAGATCTGAGTTTCTGTTATAGGATTTTCTTGCTGTGATTGCCCTATAATTATTTTTTTATAACACCCTGATATAAAACCTCAATCTGTGTGTTTTTTTTTTGGTTTTTTTTTTAGTTTCTTTTGAGCAAGAACTCTCAAAGATCCCTTGTCTAAGAAGATTCATTAACATGGTGTCCTACCAAAAGCCTTGTATCCTAGAACAAGAGACATAAAATCATTCAAAATGTTTTGGGGGAATTGGTTATTTCTGCCTTCATGTTGGTAGCACAAATAATACATAGAGTTTGATTTTTCTTTTATTTAATATATTTTAAGTTAAGCACAGTGATACAGTGCTTAACTTAAAATATGTGAAGAGTAACATCAGCAAGATGGCAGAGTAGGGATCCCCAAGCTCACATTCTCCCATAGAAACATAAACAAAGAAGAAAGTGTAGGAGGTCTAGAAAACAAAGGTTTATAACAATGAAACAAAGCCTGATCAAGAAAAAAATCAATCTTCAAAACATCAGAATATTTTACAGTGTTTTTACTCACCCTTGCCCCTTCCCAATTGCAGTGATGGTCTTATTCTTAAGTGGCTTAGACTGTTCTCAGTTCCCCTCTTTGAACTGGAGAGAGCAGAGCAGACTTCATTTGCAAATTACATGTATGTTTCTTCTAACCTGTCTGGAGGGTATTTGAAAGGCTATCTTACTTGTCCTTGTCTGGCATAACAGGAAACACAGATGGAAAAAGCAGTGTGCACTATTGCAATTTACCCAAATGTAATAAAAATGAGTGGATAAGCAAAATGTAGTATACACATACAATGGAATATAATTAAGCCTTAAAAAGGAATGAAGTTCTGATACTTGTTACAGTATGAATGAACTTTGAAAACAATATGCTAGGTTAAATAAGCCAAACACAAAATGACAAATATTGTATGATTCCTCTTATAGGCGTTATCTGGCATAGGCAAATTCATGGATACAGGAAGTCTAGAAGATAACAGGAACTGGGGAGAGTTAGCTTTTGGCTAAGAATTAAAAATAAATAAATAAAATAAAAGCATCAGGTGCTTTTGGGGTATTATATTTTTGTTTTAAATAAATAATTCTCAGTGAAGGATTTACTGTCTGCATGTAAGCATGAAGAATTTGTAGATCTGTTTGTGATCAAAATGGTTAATAAAACAAGCACTCTAAAAATCTCTGGAAATGTTTCTAAGAGTATACATAAAAGAAGAAACAGTCATTGAACAAAATCTACTAAAACTTTGTTATAATAGTGAGAGTCTGTGGCATTTGAACCAAAACCCAGTTCTTTTCTATACCCCCACCCCAACCCTAACTGAGCCTGAGGGAAACTCTACTCCACATTCTCTAATTGTGCTCCAACTATCAGTCAACTATATAACTATCCTATATAATAAAGAGGTAATATACAAATTGACCATCACGCCCTCACACAAGATGGCCACCTCCATGTGGTCACAAGATGGCCACCCCCCTGTGGTCACAAGATGGCAGGAGGCAGGGGAGGGAAGTTGTGGGCAATCAGGCCAGCAGGGGAGGACAGTTGGGGTAATCAGGCTGGCAGGGGAGTGGTTAGGGGGTGATCAGGCTGAAGTGGTTAGGGGCAATCAGGCAGGCAGGCAGGTGAGCAGTTGGAAGCCAGCAGTCCCAGATTGTGAGAGGGATGTCTGACTGCCGTTTTAGGCCTGATCCCACAGAAATCATGCCTAAGGGAAATGATGCAGTCGGAAATCCCCCACGGGGTCCCAGATTGGAGAGGGTGCAGGCTGGGCTGAGGGACACCCCCCCAGTTCACGAATTTTGTGCACTGGGCCTCTTGTCAATAATAATAAAAGGGTAATATGATAATTATACCAGACAGCCAAACAACCTTCTGGACATCATTTGGGACGTCCTTCCGGATGAAGCTGCTGTGGTGGGGGCTGAGGCAGAAGCAGTTGGGGTGATCAGGCAGGCCAGCAGAGTGGTTAGGAGTCATCAGGCAGGCAAGTAAGTGGTTAGGAGCAATTAGGCAGGCAGGCAGATTGGTTAGGGGTGATCAGGCAGGCAGGCGAGTGGTTAGGAGCCAGCGGTACCAGATTGCAAGAGAGATGTCTGACTGCTAGTTTAGGCCCAATCCACAGAGATCCCTGTGGGATCTGGCCTAAACCAGCAGAAGGACATACTCCAAGGGGTCCCGGATTGGGAGAGAGTGTAGGCCGGTCTGAGGAACCCCCCCTCGCCTACCCCTCCCCCGTGCATGAATTTCGTGCACCTATAGTATATATATTTGAGCAGTTTATAAACCAAATCAACCAAAGTCTGCAGTGGTACTCAATGTAATCAGCCTATTTACCTGCAATGTTTTGTTTATTGTCTTTATTCCACCATCTCCAGTTTCTAATTTGGGCTGTTTAACTTGCAAATTTTGTATCAAAGTGAAACATTATCCCCCCTAAGGTCTCCTATTTAAGTTTTCTGAATACCAAAATCAAGGTAGGAGGCTCTTTTTAACTTATACCAGACACATCTGTATCATGAACTCATCTGTTTTCACTTGATATTCTCAAACCATTGTCTTAAAGTGGTTCTCTACTCAACTCTTTCATTTTTCTGAGTATTTTTTCTAAGTACAAATTATTTGAAAATATAATATAGTTGACAATCTTCTAAAAGGTATATGCCATACTTTCATGTTTGTTTTTCTCTGTATGACTTTCCTTCAAATTATGAGTGTCCCTTTAAAATATGAGCTTACTGGAGAGCTTCATTAATAGCCCCATTGGCTTCTTTAGACACATATTTCATTGTCACTGAGGATACTTTTAATAATGTCATTTGATAATTTATCTTGATAATTTCAAGTCCAGAATTTATACATCATTTCTATTAAGCCTTTAAAAAAATCTTCCTTGTTGAATTTTTGGCATGCAATAGATACTTTTGTGGCCAATGTTAAATACAGAAACAATTATTTACTTTTCATGGAACTGTTATTCCCTCCTTTTCCATGTGGTCCAGTTTAGCACATTCAAGGAGCTCTTCTTTGCTCCATAGGGTGTATTTCATATAAAAATTCATAACAGGTACCCTCTTCCAAGTTAACTCTAATTTTTTTTTAATCCAGTCCTACTTTACTTCATCATTGCATTATTTTGTGACCTCCTGGTTTCACACCTTCTTGATTTTTCTACTGTTTTCATTCTTCCCTCATTTTGCCCATTCCTAAGTAATATTCAGTTTTCCTGACTATGATCAATTGTCTTATTACAATTAGTAATAATAATGACAGCAAAAGTTATTGACCTTATATTGTGTCAGATATTGAGAGAAAATATTTACATACATACACAGTAACATGGTTATTAAATGCACTGGTTAATACACACCAAGCTTTCTCAGGCTCTGAGGACCTTCTGCCAATAAAATGCCTTTGCAATTCTATCTCACTCTCGAATAAACATTTATGTAATCAAGGCTGTGAGGTCATCAGTCAAGACATTTCTGTCATTAAGAATTAGTTCCAGAGAAGGGAGCAACTGGCCTTATCACATCTTAATCCCTAGGAGGGAGGATTGGTTTTCTGGAATTCATTTTCTACACGACTATATCAAACCTCTACCGAATATTCTGAAATAATCTTTTGGTTATGGAACAAAGTGAAGCAAATGTAAGAAAAATACGTTGTTTTTATTGTCTGTTTAAAACTTGATAATGATAGTTATATTTTAGGGTTTTTTTGTTTGTTTGTTTGTTTTTGTTTTGTCCCTCAAATGAGCCCAGGAAGAAAGTTTAGGAGTAATATAATAAAGAAAGCATGAAATAAAGCAATTGATTCTTCTAATGGAGCCCACACTCTCTGAGTTACATGCCAGTAGAGAAATTGACATTTCGCCAGCTTCTGTCTGCTGATCACAAAACTTATGCACTCACATCACTATGTCCCTGAAACTTTTTCTGTCCCAAGGGTGAAGGGACAGAAGTGATTTTTGGACTTCGTAGAATTAAACCTTACCCAAACATGGTTTTATATATTCTGTCTTCTAGAAGAATAAAGAAAGGTTTTTAAATATTTTTATGAGCCAAGGTAATAAATCATTTAGCTATTCTTCTATTTATTCTTATCATATATTGAGTAATGATCATATTCCCTAGTTGTTTGCCTTTGGGAAAATTGCTTAACCACTCTAAGATATAGTTTTCCTTATCTTTACAATGAAAATAGTGATAATGGTTTTGATTGTTTGGCTGTGAGGATACAATTAGGTGAGCGCAAATTATTTGGCAAGTCTATCTCTTTCTCTCTCTCTTTTTAAATCCTCACTGAAGGATATGCTTATTGATTTTTATTTTGAGAGAGACAGACAGACAGACATACATGAATGTCAGAGAGAAATATTGATTGATTGCCTCCCATACATGCCCCATGCAGGGATCGAACCTGCAACCTAGGTATGTATCCTGACTAGAAGTTAACCCACAAAAACCTTTTTTATGTACAGGATGATATTCCAACAAACTGAACCATGCAGGTGGGTCCAAGTCTCTTTTTAAATATAAGTTAATTATTTGAAATCTAGGTAATAACAACTGGTAATTATTGTCTTTATTGCTCAAATACATCCATTAGTTATTTCTAATAACATACCCTTTTATAGTTATATGTAAAAGCATGAGAAGAAGCTCAAGATCTATTTAAATCTTTAGGTCACCTAGGAGGCTCCTTACAAAGTAAGTGTTAGTTATTCATATGATACTAGAAATAGGTATACTTCCCAAACAGGGCACTGTACTTAGTAAATATAGGAATTCCAATTCTCTCTGTTCTGAGGATAGCAAAACAGCATATTACAAGGAAGCCCTAGCTCCCCATTGAAAAGATAATAAATGTTTGAATTGCCCACCTAGAAAGATTTTCTTTGAGGAGAAAGTGCAGGGGTCATTTGAAAAGTCACTTGTTACTCTGCTAGAAAGAGAATAGCCTTTCTCTTGGTTGGCTATCAATAGATGAAATAGCTTTTTCTCTCACCTTGCCTCATCCCCCACCCTCATCACTGATGCCCTTTATAATATTTGACAAAAACATTACTCAACTGCATCTTGTCTGACAGTGAAGGTACATAAAATGCCTATTTTGTTTAAATGAATGGCAGTAACCTTTTTGCTACACTAACTACTACTGCGCCACAGGAAACAGCATGGGCTCTGCTTGTATCTCTATCATTTTGTTTAAATGAGTGGCAGTAACCTTTTTGCTACACTAACTACTACTGCACCACAGGAAACAGCGTGGGCTCTGCTTGCATCTCCTCTCTTTCAGCTTACGGTGTTTTACAGGTGATATAAATCACAATCCCCTTTAATCTGGTAATCATTTCACATGAGATCCCTGTGCTGTATTCAATTAGGTTCTTTACTTACAGGAGACACCTGATGTTTCTAAAGTTGTATGCTAACTACAACGCGTTTTCTTAAAGAAGCAAAACTGACCCATAGCATAGTCTCAAGTCCTGTAGAACTATCCCTGTGTCTAGAAACAGTTTCAATGGCTGTTTCATCTTTTACTCTCAGATGTACTTTTTCAAAATCATTAGTAAATTATATTAAGTACCAGTCTCATGCTAAGTGCTGGGATTTAATAGTGAGCAAAAAATCATCACCTATTACTTTAGTTCTTTATTTCCCTTAAGGTGCAAAAATCTCATATTTATATATGTATGTTTACTATATATGTTTTACATATATTTACTATTTATTTCATTTTAAATTTAAGGTTTTTTTCCATCAGCTTTTATCCCCCCAATACTCTCTCCCACCTCCACCCACCCACCCCCACTATCACCACACTGTTTTACTATTTTTGAACTAGTAAAAAAAAATAAAGTCATATAAACCCTCTTTCCTAGAAAATGTATGCTGCTATTTTATTGCTAAATCACATACATACTCAATATGTGCATAGTGGCCAGGGGAAGTATTTAAATATAAAAACTGACAATACAGAAACACTATATGAGAAGAGTTAGACAAGTTAATTAACTTACAATGCCAAGCATCATACAGGAAAGGATCAAATTGGTACCATCATGCAATCACCAATTTAACATCTATTTTAGCTTGGATTTACCCAGAAGCACATCCTGAGCCAAGAATTGCAGTGCACTGTGTTTAGGTGGAAGGGCCCCAGGAAATACGTGGAGGGGGATGTGGAAATGAACCTGCAAGGAGACTACCAACCAAGCCAGGGTCGGTGTGGATCAAAGGCTTAATCTGGTGGGGAACTCGAGTCTGGCACGCAGTGTAGAACACGTGGTTCAGAATCATCTCACCTGAGTGGCGAGGGGCTGAAGATAGAAATACCTCCATTTGCTCCGTGGTTGAGAGTGGAGCTTCAGGGACACCAGGTCCGTGGTGTGTCCAGCTTACAGAAATGGTGGATAACACAGCTCCAGAAGCCAAACAAATATGAGTACTGGCAATTGGACGTCTGCCCAGCATGTACAGAAGAGGTCAAGGGGTCATGGGTAAGATACCTACAATTTCTAATACGAAGTCATAATTTGATAATCAGTTTAGTAGATAAAACAGCGGGGAGCAACAACAAAAACTAAAGGAAGTGGTTGATACTAGTGACCCATAACTGGATGACTATCCCACGTATACTGAGAAGTTGTGAGTTTTCTCACTGTCCTTTAATCCCCCAGGCTATATTCAGTGCTCTTTCTGTGAACTTCCAGAACACTTTTTGCTACTTTTTAAAAAACTCATCAACCTCTATTTTAATTTAATTTTAACTCTGATTGTCTACATAGTTTCCTAGAAAATAAGCTCTGTGAACACAAGGGCATTCTGCATCTTGCTTAATGTCATATCTCAGTAACTAGCCGAATGCCTACCGCATTGTAGATTCCTTGTAAATAGCTGATGAATAATGGGTCCATAATACTACATACGTTTTGCAATGCCACGTAGAAAATTGGGAAGATATGTTTTTAAAACGAAACATGATGGAGCATAAATTTAGGGACTGCATTTTATTAAATGACTTTAAATAATATTCATATTCTGTAATAACTCAACCCAAATAGCATTTGTTGCACTTTCCTCACCCCCACCCCCACCCCACCCCCCACCCCCCGTAGGTAACCCATGCTTACTTGCTGGAAATAATTGTAGGGCTTTGTAATTTCACTTCAATTATTCTAGGTTTGTTTAATTTACTGGTATTTTTAAACACGACTAATGGTTTCTTAAGGTAAGTTCAGAATTTGATTGGTGTTATGTATTTGCTTTTTGTCTGTGTTTCTCTTCAAGCTCAGTTAAAAAAGTTTCTGAACTAGCAAGAACAAAATTACTAAACAGCAAATGTGTCATGATATTCAGCTGATAGTACTTTGAAACAGGAACAAACCCTGAGGAAAGGGAAAAGGAATCAGTGAGCACTTAATTAGCACATAGCCAAACCTTTCTAAAAGAATGTTTAATCGCCTAAATGATTTGTAACATTGATTCTTTTCTAAAAGTTTTTAAACTGCTTAGATTTGGTAAAATTTCTAAATAAATGCTTTCACGTTTAGGAATAAAGGTGTGCACTCCCTGGGTTATATTGCATATTGTATTTTTTATGTGGTAGCTCTTTTGCATTTTTGAGAAGCAGCGGACTACTTTGCTTGTTTGTAAGAAGGAGTAGACATATGGAGGGGAGAAGAAAACTCGGGGCTTTAAGTTACCTCTATGTACATAAACATTGTGTTTCTCTTGAGAAACTATAGATTTGCCTTTGAGGAAGTGGAGGTACTTAGTATTCTTAACTAAATTTGGTAATTAAATAGATAACTATTGAAAGTAATAGTAAATTTCTCATCATGTACACTAATGTAAAAAAGCTGATATTTTTAGCCAACGTTAGTATTTCCACAGTTCTAGAGATTTTATATTTCTAAAACGGAGCATTATGATGTAAGGTAATGTTCAGTGTCATAGGACAATATAGTTAGTGGCAAGGCAGATGCAAAACTCACCACTCTTCCAGCAGCCCTGTAACATGAATATGTGTTCTTTGATGAGCCAAACTGTTTACTACAGTGTGTGATCATCCAAGCCCGGAAGATCCAGCACAACAACATGAGAAACGAAACCTCTACTTGTGTAGCATTTTCATTTCAATGTCTCATTGGCAACCGGACATATTCCATAATGTTCATGATTTCCCTTTAAGCCTATTTTTTCCTTATGTTCAGTGTCCCACTAAAAGGTCTCGCCATCTACACAGTAGTGCCAAAACTAAACTTGGGACTCTCTCCCCATCCCACATTCATTTCCATACTTGTTTCTATTGCCTGTATCTCTCACATTTCTCCTGAAACTGACTGTTTTTCTTCATTCTTGTGGCAAAACACTAAAAGAAGCCAAATGACTTAGAGAACTGTAATGTAGGAAGAGCACTAAATGAAGGAAAACAACCTGGGTATTTTGTGGATTTTTATTATCTTCCCACACCACTTTTAATATCACCCACATTAAGGTTTAAAAGCCTTACATTATAGTTTTATAGGTATTATATTTTATTATAAACACTTAGATCCATTTGTATTTAGATTATATTTACATACAATATAGTGTTATTCAACCTAATGAACCTTTATGGTTTTAAACACATTCGTATTTATATGTAATATATAGTTTTATATACATTTATATGTACATATAAATATACCCTTATTTAAACTCCTCACCTTTTAATGAAAATATACCTTTTTAATAATAATTCAGAATTGAGAAATTGTACAACTTAGGAAATTCTCAGAGCACCTCAAAATAAGTTTGTCAGTCTTATGAGATCATTGACTAAAATGTACTTTTGACTAGAGCATGAATGAATGACAGGTTAAACTCCCTTTGGCTCCCTCATTGGAGATTTGATTGTTCACCTTTGTAGCTGCTGTAGATCATTGATTAAAAGGGATCAAACTGGTTGCTAACTCTGGAATATCAAAGTGCAGAGATTAATCAAACTCTACAAACCCACAAGGATAGTCAGAAGACCAATGACTTTCTCTGGATTGTAAGGAATAGACTTACTCTGAATGAATTAAATTGATGAGTTTAGGGAGAAGGAGGATGCTGTTAAATACATTCAGGGTGGTTTTACTAAAGTCTCAATAAAAATCAACTCCTCTAAGTCAAAGCTGAAACATTTTAGCTTTTAAATGTCTATGTTGGCTGACTCATGACCATCATGCCTTATCATAGATCAGTTATTTCAATAGTCCTTCAATCAGCACTGACAATTACTGCAAAGTGAAGCCTATAATTATAGATTAGTGTCACTATTGCAGCAAAAGGAAAATTACAACTTACAAACTGCTATATATATATATATATATATATATATATATATATACATATATATATATATATATATACACATATACACACACACACATATATATACATATATACATGGTTCTCATATTACAGTTTTAAAGTTTTACCTTCACTTTTTAATAAAAGTGTTAAATAATTTAATGGGTAAGTGCTTAGGACTAGGATTAGCATCAGTATTTAGATGTACAGATATCTGTAGCTTGTACATGAGCATACATTTTTATTTCTCACATGTACTAATAGTTTATAATGTTATTTTAAATAAAAATTACTTTATAAATATGCATTCTCACATATTACATAAACACACATAATTAGGAGAAAAGGATATCTCTGTATAGTATACATACAGTGGATATATTTTTGTTTGTTTGGTTTTGAATCTATAAACATAACTTAGTCATTAGTAGTGTTGATAACATTCATAATTCATTTTCCTGTGTACAAAAAAACCTCCTTCTGTGTTCCTTGAATTTATAACTCATTCTTTTACTTTAAAAACTAACACTATTATAATTTGGGTTTTTTTCTGAAGTTATTAGATATTCTTCTCACAGACACCACCCACTAATCCCTGATTAAAAACAAAATCAAAGACAAAACAAAATTTCAACTGACAAGAGACACATTCTTATTGTATACTTTCATTTTCTCCCATATGTTACCTCCTCTAAGATTCTTGTACAGAAATCCTAATGGAAAATGGAGAAAGGTCAAGAGGTGTATCTTGATCTCATCTGGCTTTGGTGAACCTAAAAAGCACAGTAGTTCAAAATATATTTTGTTTCTACTTTAACTTTATGCTTGAGTCATTTTATTCCATGTGCATATAACCTTCTACTTAACAATGTTCCCTCAGACCCAAAATAGTTCTTTATTATAACAATACATATGCTTAGTTCTGAGAAGAATTTAATAGGATAATAAGGTTACAGATGTAAGACTACTGTAATCTAGCTAATTACAGAAATTAAATACTTTGAGGTAAAACCTAAGTATAAGAAATAAAAATGTAATTAGCTTGTTTTGAAATTATAAGCTTCCACGAAGTAATATAAATTTACTATCAGATATAAAAATTCATCAGAATCATAACTTCAGAAATTTTGAAATTCTTAACCCATTTATTCACTACATAGTTATTGGGCACTTACTGTTTGTTAATGTGGGAAGTTGGGAGTTGTAAAGGTGAACAAGGCTTTTCCTTGTAGAGTCCAGTGTATTTGATGTAGAAAAATAGGTGATTATAATACAGTTTCAGAAAGGCCATGGCCTTTCTTATTGTAATAAGTTATTAAACTACTGTAGGCATGGTCATATGACACAAGTAAGAGCAATCGGATTTTTCCCCAGAGATATTTCTAATTGGAGTTATTTTAGACGAAATTTGTTTTGCTTCTCGGTTATGCAGCTTAACTAATTGCCCCTAATCTGTCACTGGCCCTATTTACCATGAAAAGGCATTCAGAAGGAAGATTCAGTGTTGCTAAAGCACCTCGATTTCTTTTACCTCTCTTTGATTTGAAGTCTTTAAATATACCATCTATCACCATGAAGCTTATTTACATTTTATCAGGGGGTCAATATGACTAATGACTATGACTATGATTAGTCAATAGGACTAATATGCCTACCTAATCACTCGTATAGCAGTGTGACTATTATACAATGAGATGACTTTTCTCCAGGAGTGCTTATATAGACATTTAGATGGAAAACATTTTGATTAATCTCATATTGGAACTCTGGTTGGTTGGGGAAGAGAGTGAAGGAAAATAACGAAATCTAGTAAAGGTATTAGCAAAAGAATGAGAAACAATGTTAGATCATACTTCATAGATTCTTCTATACTAATATATGCACCTACTGCTCCCATTATGCCAAGTTGCATCATTAGGCTATTTAGAACTTTACAATAGAGTTAAAAACTTGCATTTTTGTTTCTGTTAGTTTTTTGTTGTTGTTTTCTCAAGAATGTTTCCTAATGTTTTTCCCTATCTCATTGTTTCATCAAAAACCTCATTCTACCCCAGGGAAATTCCCCTAAAAACCTTTCACATGGCTGAAGATCATTTAATAAATAAAGGGGGGTCATGTGTTATTTTTAATACTAGATTTGTGCGGCAGTGGAGTACCTTGGCCTGGCCTGCACCCTCTTGCAATCCGGGACCCATCAGGGGATATCAGACTGCTGGTTTTGGCCCAGTCCCTGCAGGCCAGGCCTAGGGACTCCACCCGTGCACGAATCCATGCACCAGGTCTCTAATATGCACATAAGATCTTTGGTTAATCTCTTGCTGCCCTCCCCCCTCTCCCCTTCTCTTTGAGATTCATCAGTCTGTTCCATGCTTTAATGCCTGTGCATTGAGCATCTGCCCCGACCCCTGGTGGTCAGTATGCATCAAAGGTACTAGTCGAATGGTCACTTAGGCATTTATATCTATAACTAGATGCCAGGTGCATGAAAATTCATGCACTGGAGGGGGGGTGGTCCCTCAATCCGGCCTGCCCCATCTCACAATCCAGGAGCCTTCAGGGGCGGGAGGCAACCCGGCGATCAGGGGAAGGCAATGCCCTATCACACCTCTGCTGCTGCCACTGCCAGCAGCTCAAGCCTCAGCCGGCCCTGGTTACCTGAGCCTCGGGTGGCCCTGGGCGGCTGGGCACCGCCATCTGAGGCTTGCCTGTGCCTTGGGCCAGCCCTAGGCGGCTGGAGGGCTCAGGGGACTGGGGGACTCTGGAGGCAGGCGTTCCGGCGGGCTGAGGGGACTGGGTGCTGTCATCTTGTGGCTGTGGGCGCTGCCATCTTTGAGGGTGTGGCAGTCAATTAGCATATTCCCTCGTTATTGGCTGTGGGCACCACCATTTTTGCAACAGTGTGAGGGTCCATTAGCATATTCCCTCTTCATTAGATAGGATAATAAAAGCATAATAAGCTAATTAGACTGGGCAGCCAAAAGACCTTCCAGATGTCCTTCTGGACATCCTTCCAGATGACCTTTTGGATGAAGCCACAGCTGCGAGGGCTGAGGCAAGCCACCATGGCTGCGAGGGCCAAGGCAAGCCACCATAGCTGCAAGGGCCAAGCCCCTTGCATGAATTTCGTTCATCGGGCCTTTAGTATATAGATAACGTATCAATTAAAAAAAAAAAACATGACTAAACCACAAATAGATAACTTTGATGGAATGCTTCATTCCTGCTATGCACTGTTGTATATTCCTGTCATGTATTATCTACTTTAATGTTAAAAGCAATTCTTGAGGTAGGCCCTTGTTTTATTTGCATTTTAGACCTAATAAATAGTGGGTCTTGTGTGTTTATTTCACTTCATTAAAGTGACACAACTAGAACAGCTTTTCACAAACTATTGACTTCTGCATCAGAATTTATGTGAATAGTTTAAAAATGGTGATACATGAGAACCCATCCATCCCTTGCTCAGCAAAATTGTGGGATTGTGGGACTCAAGAATCAAAAGTTCTCCATATTATACTATTGCATATTAAGTTTGAGAACCAGTGAGCTTAGTAAATGTAAGAGGGAGGATTTTAATCCAGGTACTCAAAAAATCTGAAATCATGTAACCTTGCCACTATTATAATCCTAATATATAAAAAGCCAGGGGCTGTCATGACGTAAATGACCAGAAGAATGACTGAACAGCAGGCTGTGTGGGGTGACCAGGCCGGCAGGGGGTTAGTGAGGGATGACTAAATGACTGAACAGCAGGCTGCGTGGGGTGACCAGGCTGTCAGGGGGGATAGTTGGGGGCAACCAGGCTGGCAGAGGGGATCAGTTGAGGGTGACAAGGATGGCAGAAAGGGCAGTTGGGGGTGACCAGGACAGTGGTGGGGGGTGGCAGTTGGGGCTACCAGGTCAATGGGGGGTGCAGTTGGGGGTGATCAGGCCACCAGGGGGGGCAGTTAGGGGCGATCAGGCCAGCAGGTAGAGGTTAGGGGTGATCAGGCTGGCAGGGGGGCAGTTAGGGACAGTGAGGTAGGCAGGCAGGCAGGTGAGCAGTTAGGAGCTAGCAGATTGTGAGAGGGATGTCCTACTGCCAGGGATCGGGCCTAAACTGGCAGTCAGACATCCCCCAAGGAGTCCCAGAATAAAGAGGGTGCAGGCTGGGTTTGAGGGGACCCCCCCCCAATGCATGAATGTCATGCACCGGGCCTCTAGTACATAATAACAATTTTTATTTTTTTATTTTTATTTATTTTTTAAATATATTTTATTGATTTTTTTACAGAGAGGAAGAGAGAGGGATAGAGAGTTAGAAACATCGATGATAGAGAAACATCGATCAGCTGCCTCTTGCACAACCCCTACTGGGGATGTGCCCGCAACCAAGGTACATGCCCTTGACCGGAATCGAACCTGGGACCTTTCAGTCCGCAGGCCGACGCTCTATCCACTGAGCCAAACCGGTTTTAGCCATTATAACAATTTTTAATTGTGTTATGGGTTTGGGTGATTGGGTCTCAAGGAAGTTCATTCAGGTATTTTGTGATATTTATTGGTTTTATATGTTAAAGATAATTTAAGTAAAAACATACTTTATGATGTGCATAATTTTTACATTTTACCTTCAGTTGCCATTAAATTTCTCCTCTACGCAATATATGTTATTTCTCTAGAATATTTAATGGCAAACTTTCTTAAATATAACTTAAATATTATTAAAGTTAAGAAAAATATGAAAATAAGTTGTAAGTTCTTGAGCAAAATATTGATTCTATACATAGGGATAACTCCTTATTGAAATATTTAAATTATCGCATACGTTTAATAGTGTCCTCAAAAATATTTCATTTAAAAAAAGTCTCATTTATTTCCATAACAGATGAGTTTTGAGTGTTCATAAGTTTTTTAAAAAGTTAATGTTTGGACATTGATCTAATCTTTTGCAATTGTACATGGTTCATTGTGGGCTATAAAAATTATACTTGGCTATACTTAATTATTTCCCCAAAATAATTTTGTGCTTTTTCTATATAATATTAGCTTATATATTTAAGATTATTATTTTTTTCAAACCATATTGATATAAATGTGATTTTATTTTTTTTAACATTTTATTTTATTTTTCCATCATCATTTATCTCCTCTATCCCTCTTCCACTTCCACCCACCCCCTCCCACCCCACAATTACCACACTGTTGTCCATGTTCATGAGTTCGTTCTCTCTCTCTCTCTTTCTCTCTCTCATTTCTCCACCTCCCCCAACACCTCCCTGCCCCCACCAGAGCTGTCTGCCTACTCTCTCTCTATGAGTCTATCTCTATTTTCTTGGTAGTTCAGTTAGTTCATTAAATTCTGAGGGGATAGAGACTAGGCAGTTAGGGACCAGACCCGGAAAGGGGAAGCTACATAGAGAAGTCTAGGAGTGACATGAGGCAGCTTCCTGGTTACTGCTGGCTGCTCCCAGTTCCAGAAAAAAATATATCTGGAACAAATAGGATGACAAAGGGCTGAACCCAGTGGAGCAGGGAGGACTGAGTCTGGCTGGAAGGGACAGTCAACTAACCCTAACACTGAAGTTATAATACCAAATCTGGTCCATCCTTCCATTGGGAACATAAGTTCTGAAATGATTGGATATTGCACAGAATACCTTGAAAAGACCAATTAAAACCTAGCAAGATATATATACACTGAGTGGCCAGATTATTATGATCTCTGAACATACATATCCTACCTAATAAAAGGGTAATATGCAAATTGACCGCACCTTTGCTATACCTAAGCCACGCCCACCAGCCACGCCCACCAGCCAATCAGGGCGAGTATGCAAATAAACCCAACCAAGATGGCTACAGTCACACAGAGCAAGGTTTCCCAGGCAACGAAGGAAGCCAAGCTTTCTGCCTACCCTTGCTTGGCCTAAGCCTCCACTCAAGCTACAAAGTTTCAATTATAGAAGGTAAACAAATCTTAACAGAAATGGCGGCAGCCACGGAGCTGGAGAGAGCAGGCCAGGGTTGCCCCCAGCAATGAAGAAAGCAAAGCTTTCCGCACACCTTGGCCAGGCCCAGGCCTCCGCTTAAGGCTACAAAGTTTCAATTATAGAAGGCGAATTAACCCCAAGAGAAATGGCTGCCAGCCACGGAGCAAGCAGGAGGCTTGGCTCCGCTCCAGGCTACAAAGTTTCAATTGTAGAAGGTAAATAAATTCCAGATACCAGGGCTTCCTCTTGGGTTGCCAGGGGGCGTGGCTGGCCTGCAAACCACCACAGGCCCCTTGCTCAGGCCGCCCCATGCCCCAAGGGAACCCCCATCCTGATCTGGGACACCCTTCAGAGCAAACCAGCTGGCCCCCACCCATGTACCAGGCCTCTATCCTATAGAATAAAAGAGTAATATGCAGATTGACCATCATTCCAACACACAATATGGATGCCCCCATGTGGTCAAAGATCCTGCCCCCATGTGGACACAAGATGGCCACCACAAGATGGCCAGCAGGGGAGGGCAGTTGGGAGGCACCAGGCCTGCAAGGGAGGGCAGTTGTGAGGGACCAAGGCCTGCAAGGGAGGGAAGTTGGAGGTGATCAACCCTGAAGGAGAGGGCAGTTAGGAGTGACCAGGCCGGCAGAGGAGGGAAGTTGGGGGCAAATAGGCTGGCAAGGGAGCAGTTAGGCATCAATCAGGCTGGCTTGGGAGTGGTTAGGGCGTTATCAGGCTGGCAGCAGAAGCGGTTAGGGGCAATCAAGAAGGCAGGCAGGCAAGCAGTTGGGAGCCAGCAGTCCCAGATTGGAGAGGTTAAAGGCTGGGCTAAGGGACACCCCCCTCTCCGTGCATGAATTTCGTGCAACAGGCCTCTAGTATATATACATATATAGTAGAGGCCTGGTTCATGAAAATTCATGCACTGGAGGGGGGACCCTCAGCCTGGCCTGCTCCCTCTCACAGTCTGGGAGCCCTCAGGGGTGGGAGGTGATCTGGCGATCAGGGGAAGGTGACACCCCCATCACACCTCTGCTGCTGCCACTGTCAACAGCACAAGCCTCAGCTGGTCATGATTACCTGAGCCTTGGGTGGCCCTGGGTGGCTGGGCAGCTGCCATCTGAGTCTTGCCTATACCTTGGGCTGGCCCTGGGCAGCTGGGGGGCTGGGGAAAATGGGGGACTCCGGAGGCAGGCGCATGGCAAGGACGGGCCTGCCAGCTGCCCCAGCGGGGCTGGGGGACTGGGTGCTGCCATCTAGTGGCTGTGGTTACTGCTATCTTTGAGGGCATGGCAGTCAATTAGCATATTCCCTTTTTATTGGCTGTGGGCGCTGCCATTTTTGCAATGGCATGAGGGTCAATTAGCATATTCCCTCCTTATTAGATAGGGTATATGTTAGAGGCCTGGTGCATGAATTCATGAATGGGTGGGGTCTGGCCAGCCTGGTCTTTGGGAGGGGACATGGGCGGTTGGCTGGCCTGCCTGCTGGTTGAACTCCTGGTTGAAGGGACAATTTGCATACTAGCCTTTTATTATATTGGATATGCACTGAGTGGTCAGATTATTATGTGTTCAGAGACCATAATAATCTGGCCACTCAGTGTATATATATCCCTAGACAAAGAGCTTCAGTGATAATCTGCTTTGGGCCCCCTTCCTGCTGCCCCTTGTTTCAGGGAGTCTGTCTGTCTCTCAATAAAGTTTCTTCTGCTTGTCATCTTTGTCCGTGAATTCATTCATCGATTTTGTGAGACAAAGAATTCAGACCACTGCATTGTGGTTTTAATTCCACATGGGAATGAAAACTTATGGTATTTGTCTTTCTCTGACTGGCTTATTTCACTTAGCGTAATGTTCTTTAGTTCCAAAGGCTAAAATTGTCTTCATTTTTATGGCAGAGTAGTGAAGAGTTTTATTTTGTTTTTATGGTTCAGAGCCAATTTGATGGGCATCAACATTTTGAACTATGTGGCACAATAATTTCTTAGAGCTATTATAACCAGGACAAGAACAATGTCCCATCTAATGTGTCTCTTTTATACTCTTATAGAAAAAAATACAGAAAATCAATTTTCTTGTATCATCCTCTAAAATAACAGTAAAAATCAGATTAAAATTATTTTATAAATTATGTTAATAAATCCAGGATACACAAGTGCCTTGAGTTTTATCTTTGATATGTCAATTTGTTTTCTTGTTATTTCTCAATTATTTGTCTCTAGTTAGCAGATTGGGAGTAATAAATTGGTTAATAGTAATAATAGTAACAAACATTAGCAAGCTTGCAGGGGAAGTCTTTGATTGTAAAGATGAGAACATACTAACAGAGCATAATTTGTTAGTCATAATTCACTTTATTTCTTCTTATCTTCCTACCAGCACATACATCTTTTATCCCTTTTTTCTTATGTTGAAAGAAGAGAATTGAAACATCATATACCAATCATTCCTCATAGGCTTAAAAATTTTAATTCCTTATCCTCTAGTGAATGCTGATGACAAACTGTCAGAAACTCTAGGGAAATTATCCCAGGTGGCAGCTCTAGCAAGAGGAAGGGACATTGCTCCTAGGGAGTGGATTGATTCTGAGAGAATGCCCTGTATTAGATGATCCCCAGTCTTAGCAGGATTTTCAAAAGAGATTATTGACTTGCTGCCCCCATGTCTCAGACCAACAACCTGTAAATTGTATGAAAGAAACCACAGGAAGTTTTTCTTTGGACAGAAAGCAAAAGACCTCAGATTTCCTTTACGAAGATTAAAAGTCAAATTATTGATTTTTGACAAAATGAATAGAGGTTTCTCATGTTCTATTCAGGCCAAACTTCTGGTGGCTGAAAATTTTCTTACCCATTAAAATTCAAATGGTAGCACAGAATCTATTGTTAGTTTTCACCTCAAGAAGTTAAACCTGGATTTGCTTTTATTAATTTGATTTTAATCATTATTACTTATGTTATATGTTAGAGGCCTGGTGCATGAATTCATGCATGGGTGGGGTCTGGCCAGCCTGCCTAATGTATTCCATTTAGAGCATGCTTTTGAGGGGAAGAAAAATCAACTTTTGCTGATGAATACATTCAAGAACATTTTGCCAGTATATTCCTGACATCCAAATCACAGTTTTATTAAAACTTATTTTTACTGGACTCAATTTTCTACTTGTTTTCGGATATATTTTGGCATTTATAACTGAAAAAGATGTATATCTAGTATTATAAGTTATTTAGTAATTTGATAGTCTATTGCTTAATTTTGAGTTGTTTATGGTAGGTAAATACAGTTGTAAATATGATAAATACTTATCTACCTTATGGCTGCTTGTCTCTCCCAACTTGAGGTATAGCCCTCCAAATCTTTTTATTCTATGGACCTTGATTTCCATTTTCTACCATTAATGCCCGATTATCAATAATCTGAGAGATACAAAAAACAAGTCTCCTCACTGTGGTGGCATGCATTGCATAGAGATCAGTTACGGGCACAGAAAAATATCACTGTAAATCCTTTGCCATTTCCACCTTTGAAAAGGGAAGGAAAACTAGGAGTAGAATCTGTAGTTGGGTTGTATGTACTCATGAAGCAGGTGACTTCTTTTTGCCTTACAATGTGCATTTCCTCTTTCCAATATCCAGTGTTCCATTGTAAATTTTTTCAATTTCTTCTTCCTCCTTTCCCAGTTCTTAAATCTTCTAGTTCTTTATCTAAGCTATCAAGATTTGGTATATTTTAAATTGATTTATTTATATCAGATGAGATATATAAACATTGAAAATATATTTAATTTTATGACATTTTTATATTAGTGACATTAAACATATTACTGAGTGGTCTTTTACTTGCTTGATTTGACAAATCATAAATAAACAATAAGCAGTCTTTTCCCTACTTCATATTTTATATACCAATTTTATTACTGCGATTTTTCTCCTGTCTAAAGAAAAAAAGTGGCAATGAGACATTGCTAATAAAAAAAAGCAGTTAAATGCATGATCTACTAGTCTCATAATGCCTAATGTATTCCATTTAGAGCATGCTTACCAATGAACCCTTCATTTTTTGTATTGCTTTATTGAATCCAAAGCATTATATAGTCACAAAGAAGACTATATTATTTATATACACAAACATATACACACTTATTATACAAATACTAGAAGCCCGGTGTACGAAATTCATGCACGGGCGGGGGGGGGGGGTTATCCCTCAGCCCAGCCTGTACCCTCTCCAATCTGGGACTCCTGGAGGGATGTCCGACTGCCCGTTTAGGCCCGATCCCACCAGGATCGGGCCTAAACGGGCAGTCGGACATCCCTTTAACAATCCAGGACTGCTGGCTCCCAACTGCTTGCCTGCCTGCCTTCCTGATTGCCCCTAACCGCTTCTGCCTGCCAGTCTGATCACCCCCTAATCACTCCGCTGCCAGCCTGGTTGATACTTAACTGCTCCCCTGTCAGCCTGTTTGCCCCCAACTTCCCTCCTCTGCCAGCCTGGTCACCCGTAACTGCCCTCTCCTGCAGGGTTGATCACCTCCAACTGCCCTCCCTTGCAAGCCTGGTCCCTCTCAACTGCCCTCCCTTGCAGGCCTGGTCCCTCATAACTGCCCTCCCTGCAGGCCGGGTGCCTCCCAACTGCCCTCTCCTGCTGGCCATCTTGTAGTGGCCATCTTGTGTCCACATGGGGGCAGGATCTTTGACCACATGGGGGCAGCTATATTGTGTGTTGCAGTGATGATCAATCTGCATATTACTCTTTTATTAGGTAGGATAGAGGCCTGGTGCATGGGTGGGGGCCAGCTGGTTTGCCCTGAAGGGTGTCCCGGATCAGGTGGGGGTTCCCTTGGGGTGTGGGGCGGCCTGAGCGAGGGGCCTGTGGTGGTTTGCAGGCCAGCCACGCACCCTGGCGACCCAAGAGAAGGCCCTGGTATCTGGAATTTATTTTCCTTCTACAATTGAAACTTTGTAGCCTGGAGCAAAGCCAAGCCTGCTGTTCCCTCTGGTGCGGCAGCCATTTCTGTGGCAGTTAATTCACCTTCTACAATTGAAAATTTGTAGCCTTAAGCGGGTGAGCCTGGCCAGGGTGTGCGGAAAGCTTTGCTTCCCCTGTTGCCGCCGGCAACCCTGGCCTGCTCTCTCAAGCTCCATTCTGCCGCCATTTGTTTGAATTTGTTTACCTTCTATAATTGAAACTTTGTAGCTTGAGTGGAGGCTTAGGCCTACAACAGCTATCGGAAAGCTTGGCTTGCTCTGTTACCTGGGAAACCTTGCTCTCTGTGGCTGTAGCCATCTTGGATTGGGGTTAATTTGCATACTCGCCCTGATTGGCTGGTGGGAGTGGCTTATGTAGCGGAGTGATGGTTAATTTGCATATTACCATTTTATTAGAGAGGATTTGATTCAGTTGTACAACATTTTGTTAGGGAAGCTCACAATACAATTTTTTTTCTGTTCATCAGATTTTCTATTCACTTGATTTTTAGATTCACTTGTTGATAGATATGTATTTGTTGTTCATAATTTTTATCTTTACTCTTTTCTTCTTCTTCCTCTTCTTAAAGAATACCTTTCAGCATCCTACCTAATAAAAGGGTAATATGCAAATTCACCGTACCTTTGCTATGCCCACGATTGGGCCGGCGGTGGCACGGGGAGGGGGGGTGGGACTCGCGGTGGCCATTCACGCCGGCGGGAGGAGAGGGCGGCGGGGACTCGCGGTGGCCGTTCGCACCGGCCGACGCTGAGGCGGGACTGAAGGGGCCAGCGGAAGGCGCAGGCGGCGGGGACTCGGGGTGGCCATTTGTGCCTGCGGGAGGAGCGGGGAACGGGGTCTCGCGAGTCCCCACCCCCCACACCTCCCGCCGGCCCCATCGGCCGATGCTGAGGTGGGACCGATGGGGCCGGTGGAAGGCACGGGCAGCGCTCTGATCAGCGGGTGGCAAGAGCAAGGCCTAGGTCCCAGGTGCCAGAGGAAAACTGGTGCCGGCAGCCAGGTGAAGGAAGGTTTATTGCACAATTCTTCTAGCAACGGGCTTCTAGCTTCATATAATACTGGTTTGGTGGTGATGAACTCCTTTAGCTTTGTCTTATCTGTGAAGCTCTTTGTCTGACCTTCAATTCTGAATGATAGCTTTGCTAGGTAGAGTAATCTCGGTTGTAGGTTCTTTCTATTCATCACTTTGAATATTTCTTGCCACTCCTGTCTAGCTTGCATAGTTTCTGTTGAGAAATCAACTGACAGTCGTATGGGTGCTCCCTTGTAGGTAACTGTTTTTATCTTGCTGCTTTTAATATTATCTCTTTGTCTTTTGCTCTTGGCATTTTAATTATGATGTGTCTTGGTGTGGTCCTCTTTGGATTCCTTTTGTTTGGGGTTCTCTGTGCTTCAGAGAAATTAAAAAAGTAATCCCACTTACCATTGCAACAACAAAAAAATTAAGATGCCGAGGAATAAACTTAGCCAAGGAGATAAAGGACCTGTACTCAGAAAATTTTAGGACACTGAACAAAGAGATAGAGGAATACATGAACAAATGGAAAAATATGCCATGTTCATGGATTGGTAGAATTAACATCATTAAAATGTCCATACTACCCAAAGCAATCTATAAATTCAATGCAATCTCCATTAAAAATGAATGGCATACTTCAAAGACCTAGAACAAATTCTCCAAAAATTCATCTGGAATAAAAAAAGACCCCGAATAGCTGCAGCAATCATGAGAAAGAAGAACAATGTTGGAGGGATCACAATACCAGATATAAAGCTGTACTACAAAGCCGTCATTCTCAAAACTGCCTGGTACTGGCACACGAACAGACATATAGACCAGTGGAACAGAACAGAGAACCCAGAAATCAAAACAAGACATTATGCTCAATTAATATTTGACAAAGGAGGCAAGACCATACAATGGAGTCAAGACAGTCTCTTCAATAAATGTTGTGAAAACTGGACAGATACTTGCAAAAAATGAAACTAGATCACCAATTTACACCATACACAAAAATAAACTCAAAGTAGATAAAGGACTTAAATGTAAGATGGGAAACCATAAAAATCTTTGAAGAAGCCATAGGCAGCAAAATAGCAGACATTTGTCATAGCAATATATTTAACAATACAGCTCCTAGGACAATGGAAACTAAGGAGAAAATAAACAAATGGGACTACATCAAAATAAAAAGCTTCTGCACAGAAAAAGATTCCATCAACAAAACAAGAAAGCCCACTGCATAAGAGAACATATTTGCCAATGTTATCTTTGATAAGAGTTTAATCTCTGACATTTACAGGGAACCCATACAACTTAACAAAATGAAAATAAACAAATGCAATAAAAAAAAATGGGCAAAGGACCTAAATATACACTTTTCTAAAGAGGACATTCAGAAAACCAAGAGATATATGAAATCATGCTCAAAATCACTAATCATCTGAGAGATGCAAATCAAAACAGCAATGATGTACCACCTCACACCTGTCAATGGCTATCATCAACAAATCAACAAATGACAAGTGCTGGTGAGGATGTGGAGAAAAATGAACCCTCCTGCACTGCTGGTGGGAATGCAGACTGGTGCAGCCACCGTGGAAGACAGTATGGAATTTCCTCAAAAAGTTAAAAAGGGAACTCACATTTGAGCCAGTAATTCCATGTCTAGAACTATATCCCAAGAAACCAGAAACACCAATCAGAAAGGATATATTCAGTTAACTTTTGATATATAAGAAATGACTCCAAAATTAGTGGCTTAAAACATTTTACTTAGCTCACTGGACAGTGGGTTGGCTGCATAGTTCATCTGATCTGCAACAATGTAGCAGATCTCTATGAGGATAATTAATACATCTGATTACTTATCTGGTGGTCAGTAAGCTAGTAACAGGGCTGATTTTGCTACTTGTCTCTCATCATGCAGTAGGCTTCTGCACAAGCTCCAAAAGAAGGAAGATAGGAAGGTGCAACATCTCTTGAACCTGGGCTTGAAACTTGGTAAAGTGTCACAAAATAATTTCCAAGAATAGCTCTAATTCAAGGGGTAGATTCTATTTCTGGTGAGCTGAAAATTGTTATTTTTTCAAGTAGCCATGACTATCCTATCTAATAAAAGAGTAATATGCAAATTGACCATCACTCCAACACACAAGATGGCCGCCACAACATGGCCTGCAGGGGAGGGCAGTTGTGGGCAATCAGGCTTGCAGGGGAGGGCAGTTGGTGGGTACCAGGCCTGAAGGAGAGAGCAGTTAGGGGTGACTGGGCTGGCAGGAGAGGATAGTTGGGGGGGGCCAGGCCTGCAAGGGAGGGCAGTTAGGGGTGACCAGGCCTGTAGGGGAGGATAGTTGAGGGTTACCAGGCTGGCAGGGGAGGGCAGTTAGGGGTTACCGGGCCAGCAGGCGAGGCCCGTTTGTGGCAACCAGGCCTGCAGGGGAGGACAGTTAGGCATTGATCAGTCTGGCAGGGGAGTGGTTAGGGGGTCATCAGGCTGGCAGGCAGAAGTGATTAAGGGAAATCAGGCAGGCAGGCATGTGAGAGGTTGGGAGCCAGTAGTTCTGGATTTGAGAGGGATGTCTGACTCCCCGAGCAGTCAGACATCCCTCGAGGGGTCCCAGATTGGAGAGGATGCAGGCTGGGCTGAGGGATACACAACTCCCTGTCCCATGCATGAATTTCATGCACCGGGCCTCTAGTTTACCATAAAAAGTACCTCTCACCAGTAGATACAACACCTGGTAAAATGTTTCCTTCGGTAAATTCACTTGTGCATGTATGGTTAGCAACATTTACTTTGCCAAAACTTATTTTCATTTTCATAACTGTTTCCTTGAATTTTAAGTGATTTTCCAATTATGTTTTCTTTATTAAAAAATCCATCACATTTACTATTTCTGGTGATATAATATACAAATGGAAATATTATAAATACATAGAATATATCTACCATGACTGAGTCTACAACCAGGCTTTTTTATCTTCCATTCTGAGTCTTTTTCCTATTCAAGTCGAGAGCTTTTTGTAACAGATTTAAAAAAAACAAAACAAAACAACAATTTGCCACTGATACATTTACCCAATCCATGCAGCATTTTTTTTTACTTTTTTCTTGAATTTATTGGGGTGAACTTGGTTAATAAAGTTATATAGGTTTCATATGTACAATTCTACATTTTGTTGATGGTTTCCTTTGCTGTGCAAAGACTTTTTAGTTTGATATAGTCCCATATGTTTTTTTTTAAATTTATTTCCCCTTGTCCTGTTGTAGAATTCTGCACGTTTGAGGCTATAATTTAGAATGAATATCTCTGTACTACAGTGACTCAAACTATAAATGAGGAAGCAAATATGTGTACATTCTTTCATAGGAAAATTGAGGATTTATTTGTTAATTGGCTTCGAGGTCCTAGGATTAAAGGTTTTAAGTACTATCTTTACTAAGGATAAAAACTAATTAAAGTTTTAATCTCAAATAATTTTAGGATTAAAGGATGTCTTACATTTATGTAATGGTTAATTGAGATAAACTGCTTCTTTATGGTCACACTCCCCTCTCCTTTCACCTCTCTTCTATGATTTTCATTCTAATTTCTGTTACAGGTCAGTAGCCCAATCCTTTTCTTATTATTTTTGTGACATATCAAAAATAAAGTTTCTTACATTTGGATAAATAATGAATGTAGTCTATTCTCTGTGGAGACAGCTTGCCTATGTTGTAAAAATTCTTCAATCTAGACTCAAAACCTTAGTCTAATGCGTAATTAAAGTTTGGAGGAGAAAGTGTTTGTGCACCCTCATTGAAGTAATTTCTAAGCACATTTAGGAAAGTATTGTTGATAAAGGGAATAAAAACAATTTATATGGTTCCAGATACTCTTCTGGTTTGTCATTATACTGTTGTTTATTCTGTGAGAGTTTGGAGAGTTTGGGTGGTGACACTTATTTGGTACTGACCTTGATCTGCATGAAAAAGTTAAAGTCCATATACTAGGCTTTTTCCTTCTCTCAAAGAAATCAACTGATCATGGAAAAGCACAAGAACTACTCTCTAGACAGGAACTATTTTACTTAATGTATTACACAGTTACAGAAGCCTAAAATCAATGATGTCTTTCTAATGCATTTTTATTAAATAAGCCAATTAGTAAAGAAAACATAGATATTACCAAAGCAAATATTCTCTCTCTCTCTCTCTCTCTCTCTCTCTCTCTCTCTCTCTCTCTCTCTCTCTCTCTCATATACAATTACAACTATTTACACTCAAATGCTGATCATCTCAAACAAATGGTGCCCTTTATTACAGAAAGTCATTTAATGAGATGTTAACTGTGTTCCTGACACAACAGACTTCTCAAGAAAGAGTGATTCTTCTGCTGTTCTTAACCACTGAAGTCATTTTCTTTGTCCAAGAAATTAACACGACCCTATCTAAATTAAGGTGGCTGCTTAAAAAATTTTTATTTGGCCGATGAGTATAAATTACATCATTTAACATGTAAAACTTCATGCATGTATTGATATATTGATACATTTAGTAGTAGTATGTTTCTCTCACATACAATAATGTTTATTGAAGTGTCTTTAAATGGGTATGCAAAAGCATTTTTAATTTATCTTTTCTCTTTATTTTTCCATATCACCATTTATCCCCCCTATACCCTCTTCAATCTCCACCCACCTCTCTAACACTTATCACCACACTTGTCTGTTTCCATGAGTTCTTTCTCTTTTATTTTCTTGTTTGCTTAATTCCCCCATCACCCACGCCCAATTTTAAATATGGAATGTCAAAGCAAGTGTAGTCATTATTTAAAGTGCTATGACAAAGAACATTATAATTCTAAAATTTTCTAATTGTTTTAAAGTGTAGCATAAGTACAGACACACATTTATGTGATATATGGCTTTCTTAAGTAAGCTGCAATGAAGTGTCATTAAGAATTAAACATTATAGTACAGCAAAAGAGTTTATAAAACACAGCCTCAATGTATGTACTCTAGACTCTTTATGTTTGAGGATTCAGCAAATACAAATACTTGCTTTTAGAAATTGCTGTAATGATACTTTAGCTAAAACTATTAGTAAAATATAATACATACATCATGATATGAATTAAATATGGTTTGCAAAACAAAGAAACAAACCAAAAAAATACCACCAATGTGTTTTGGGTATATGGCAAAATGAGAAGTAGATAGATAAATAGATGACATAATCTTAATAACTACTCACCAAGAGATTGCTTCAATAGTTAAAATAAATTGGTGTTCCAGTTTCAGATTTGAGTCTTTATTTATTATGATATTTCTATTACCTGCTCATTCTTCTGAGAGAATCACACTGCCCCATATTCCTTGTCCACTTAAGTTGGAAGGGGTGTTTTATTAACTCAGGTTTTATAATTATTGGAAATCTTACAGTTGCCATGTTTCAAAGTTCAGGCTTCAGGTAAAACTTTATTATCTGTATATTTAAATCTATAGCTACATTTCTTGGAGGTACCAAAAGTTAGCATCAGACTGCAATTCTAGGACGTTCATCTCTTCAGCAATGTTCTTTTTGTGTCCACTTTGTATACTGCAAAAGGTTTGCTTTATTTTTCCCTCCTCTTTGGTGTGAAATCTGCAGTGTGTTATTAATGGAGTTATTTTCATAATGGGACATTTGTAAGATTCAATATCTGTAATGTGGAATATATTTCCTGATAGGCTGGAGTGACATCTGGCTTTACATTATCCAATAATCATTAAGATTACAAGGTGAGATTTTTCTGTTTACTATTGTAGGTGGAGAAGAACTGAAAAACATAACATTTGAATCTTTACTAAATTAATCCAGTCCCCTCATAGTACAGACTGGTATTCTGCTACTTTTTTTTCTTTCTATTCTAGTGAAGCAGAGAGTGGAGCATTTAGTACTTTCTTTCTCTCCACAGATTTATCTTTTCTATAAATATAACTCTGTGAATGTTTCCTCTTTAATATTTAAGGCCCCAACATTCCAGAATATTGATTTTCCAGGACAGTTAATGACATCTCTACAGGATGTAAGCCTACAAGTTTTGCATTCTAGACCTAGACTACAATACAAAGAAAGTTAGGAAATACGTGATTAACTAAAAAATTAGGACAAATTCCAGGGACTGAAACTCAAAATTAGGTTTACTTGAATTTTCTATGGGAGAGAAAAATCCATAAAAAGAAGACTCTGTGGTTAGAAGGGACTGTTCAGAAGCTGATGATTTTTTAAAATACATTTTTATTGATTTTCAGAGAGGAAAAGAGAGGGAGAATAGATGATGATGAGACTCATTGATGAGAATCATTGATCAGCTGCCTCCTGCACACTCCCTAGGGGATCAAGCTCACAACTCAGCATGTGCCCTTGACCTGAGTCAAACCAGGGACCCTTCAGTCTGCAGGCCAATGCTTTATCCACTGAGCCAAACCAGCTAGGGCAGAAGCTGATGATTTCAATATATCAATTCCTAGCAATGACTGAATACCTGGAAAACTTTGTGAGTGACTAGATAGAAATGGAGATAAATAGAAATGGAGATAAAGCTTGAGTTCAAATTGTCAAGGAACTGTGAGGTGAGGACAATATAGTGACCCTCAAAGAAATTATAGGCACTACTAATTTGGAGAGATGTGATTAAAATTCTATGTTAAATATAAGTAATGAGAATGAAAGGGTAGGTGCTAAGCTCATAGAAGGAATGGGGTAAAAATGAGAAATAATAACTCTGTGCAATCTAGTTTTGATTTCTCATTTGAATGCTTCTGTTTTGTTGATCTGAGGTCACTTTCAGTCAAGTCTTAAGTGGTACTTAATCAAATATGAAAACATTAGAAATCATACACCTTAATTATTCATTATTTTGCAAAAAAGCAAATTGTAGCCTGCTTTTGGTTTCTCACTGGACTCTTTTTGAAAGAAATCACTATAGTTATGACTGTTTTCTGATAAATTACTGAATATATACTAATCTTAAGGTTCCTATCTGAAAAGTAACAAAAATGTCTATAATTATTCAAGGAGATAACAAAGGATGTGCAGTGTGCATATATGTGTATGTGTATACTGTATATATCATAGAATAATAATCAACAGAGGAAAATTGAAGTAGATTATAGTGAGGAAATATCAATTGAGTAACATATTCTATATTCATACATACTTTATTAATTAATTTTTGAAGAGAATCCTATTTATAAATTCCAAAACAATAATAACAGTATTAATGCTAAAAAATATGGGTGATTGTAGGTGAATATATCTCTACTTCACTCCCAAAAATAAACACCTTTGCATAAATCAATAATCCAAAATTTAAATGTCAAGCAGAGTTTTGCAGTAACGTATTTCTTTAGGCAGTATATTGTGATCTAACATTTTAGGTAAAGAAAGCTTGACATAAGACTGACCATTGCCCTAACCAGTTTGGCTCAGTGGATAGAGCGTCGGCCTGTGAACTAAAAGGTCCCAGGTTCGATTCTGGTCAAGGGCATGTACCTTGGTTGCAGGCACATCCCCAGTGGGAGGTGTGCAGGAGGCAGCTGATCCATGTTTGTTTCTCTCTCATCAATGTTTCTAACTCTCTATCCCTCTCCCTTCCTCTCTGTAAAAAATCAATAAAATATATTTTTTAAAAAAAAAGACTGACCATTACTTCTGACCAATATTATAGGCCCCTTGCCTAGCAGAGAGTTATTTAGCTATAGTCCTTGAACACCAAAGGATGTTGTTCAGCATATCTTTAAAATTGGATGGGGAAAATACACCTATATTATGACTGTTCTTGCACTAAAATTTAGCATTTCCATCACGTATGTATGTGTGCAATACTATAATATATCTGGAATGTGTTATAGCAGTACCTGGAATTTTGCCAGCGAAATGATTTATGGATTTTTTTCTGAGCATATTTTAGTTCAATATACTTTGAAATGAAATAAATGTAGGCTCATCATCACTTAAAAATTGTTATTAGGTACTATCCTACATTATTTGTTAAATGGGTTAGTAACATGATGATTCATTAATAACTTAATGATAAGTTAATTAACATTCTAGTTGGCTTACCTGGAGGCAGATATTAAAAGATAATTAAAAATGGAAAAAAAATCAGGTGGGAAGCTTGTGAAGGGTAAAGAGCAGAGGGAGCAAGAGTAGGCAGTGTTAGATTGTAATGCTGATCTCAAACCTCTGAGAGGAGTCAGGAATAAAGGAGGAAGCTTATGAGGAAACCTCAGACTGTAGTGAACCTCCAAGAAGATCTTGGCCAGACCCCAGGAGAAGCCACAGTGCAAGGACCATTTGTTAGAGGAAGCCCATGTTAGTTGGGATTGCCAAGGTGTATAACTCTGCTGAGCTTAGTCCTTGCCCAGGTAGAAAAGGGTCTTGGTGTGAAAGCTGAGTAGACCCTGAAAGCTGAAAGAACTGGAGATTGTGAGTCAATTGTGCTCCTCACAGAGGGTTCTCTCCATTCATATCTGAGTGGTACACTAAGAGGCCTTCCACAGTAAATATATCATTCATATATTTCCCATATTTTTATAAATATTTATACATTTGCTTCCTTTATAATCCCTTGGTATTGTTTTCTTTTTAATTTAAAAATGTTATTCTGAGATTTCCACAGGCTTTCCCAGACAAATGCCAAATGGTCCATGGTTGAAAAATATATCATGAGCCCTTAACCTAGAGAACACATTAAGTGGGTGGCATATCAAACCAAATTTCATATTAGGATATCAAGTTTCCCTAAACATTTACTCATGTATGAATTTAAAAAATAACTCACTAGGTTGAATTGAATAATCTGCCTGAATTGTTTGTCTTGAAGAACTTCCATGAAATTCTCTGTTGTCTTCTTATATATGTGACCTGGACGTCTGACAAGAATGCTTTCTGTGAAATTTCAGGAAAATCTGTATTAGGCTGCAGAGAAAATTATTTCAAATATGGGCATTTACCAGAACTATTTCCACTCATTTAACTCATCTCTCAGACCTAGTCAACTAGCAGAAAGAAAGGAGGCAAAATGTGTTTTAAAGCCTTCAGAAAAAAATAATATATTTGAATTTGTAACTAAATAAGGTTATTGATTGTATGAGGTAAATATAATTTTTTAAATGTATCAATTAATTTAAAATTTAACTCAATAACTACTTCATTGAGAGGTTCATGTTTTAGGTTCTAAACAGAGGAAAACTATTAAATCTGAGACAGATGTTCTTCCTGTGGCTAGTGGAAAATAAAAATCTTGCCAGAGTCTGACATGGTCTTTTCTTATCTGAAATGCTTTATATTTTTTCCTCCTATATTTGATCATTCTAATCCTCATATCCTTATGTTTACATTCCAGATAATTAGTTTATATCAGGATATGCTTCTCTAGAGCCCCGTCTCTGTTGCTTATCTCTATAAATTATCTGTTACCATAGATTATGATTTATCACATACAATAGGTCACCGTATAAAACACATTTTCAAATACTTTTTCTGAATTTTAGTTTTATGTGTTATCTTGACTGGGCCACAAAGTACTCAGATATTTGTTTGAACATTATTGTGAGTGTGTCTATGAGGATGTTTCTAGATAAGATTAACAATTGCATTGGAAGATTGAGTAAAGCAGTCTGCCCTTTCTAATGTGGGTGGGTCTCATCTAATCTCTTGTAAGTCTAAATCAGAGATGGGGAATAGAGTCTGGCCCCATGGCCCTATAAGGCCAGCAAAATCATGTGGTCTGGCCCTGCCAAGACATTAGGGGTGAGTTAATTAAATGTTTACCAAATATAGCAGACTAATTTTATACTGATAATTTTGTATGGCCAGCAAATGATGCTACAAATATCCAAATGGCCTCAGCACAAAAAAGGTTCTCCTCCCCTGGACTCTAAGCAGAGCAAAAACGTGGATGAAGAAGTATTTACTCTCTGCCTGTCTTCAAGCTAGGACATCAGTCTTCTCCTTCCATTGGACTTGGCCTTGGCCTGCAGCTAACACCATAAGCTCTCCTGCTTTTCTGACTTTCAGACCCAGACAGACTAGAACCATACCATTGGCTCTCCTGGCTCATCTCCTGCTTATTGAGTACAGATCTTGGAACTCCTCAGCCTCCATAATTATATAAGCCAATTAAAACAAATTTGTTCCTCTTTTTATATATAAATTGTTGTGGAATTATATATAAAACCTGTCTATTTTTTTTTTTTTTAGTCTGGAGAGAGAGAGAGAGAGAGAGAGAGAGAGAGAGAGAGAGAGAGAGAGAGAGAGAGAGAGAGATGGATCCTATTGGTTCTGTATGTCTGGGGAGTCGTGACTAATACACTTTCTTTCAGTCAGTGAGTAATAACATTTGGTGGAAAGTTCCTCTATGGGACTTAGTAAACAGTCTATTACATGATAGATTTGATAAAAGACTAGGAAGGGCATAATGGTTTCAATGTGAGGAAAGAAGTCAGGTTTCTCATCAACCATAATTCACACATTTTGACCTGAGGAGTTAAAAGGACTAAAAGAACTCAAGACTTGATCTTTGTTTAAAACAGATCAGAGTTTCCTGATTTACTGACCCAATTTTCTATAGATTCTAGCAACATCTATTTTGTCAGTGTGGAAGAAAAAAAGGCTTGAGTGCCGAAAAGTTTTGTGCTAAGGATGTGATGAATGGAATACTCAAAGGCTAGCCCTGTCACCAGTAAAATAGATTTCTCTACAAACAGTGATATTTAGGATTTGGGTTTTCTTAGGGAGGAATTTGTTTGGTGAGTAGAAATTCTCATTTTCAACATCTATCTCTCAGCTGGTTTTTCAGGGAGAATGTACAAAGTCATTTCATAGAAGTAGAAAAGCAATCATTTGACATACTATGAAGTTTAAAAACAGGACATAACTATAGAAAACACAGAAATGAAGATATAAAGCAAGTTCTGCTTGCATGAGTATCTTTGTGTGTGTTTTTCTTCTGATGTTTACAATAAGTAAGGAGGGATACATAAGATTTTGCAAATGATGCTTGGAAATGCCTGGGCAGCTGCTATTCATTAAAATGAATATCTAGCTCCTTGACTGTGGACACATGGCTCTGGAAGTCAGCATACTTGTTGGTCTACATCATAACTGAAATGGAGTGGATGATTCATCTGTTTTAGTTTGGAATAGTCTCAATGCAGCATTTCTGACAGATTTCTAGGGAAGAAGCATATTGCATCTGTACCCTGCCCTTTCATTATCTACTTATTGATTTATTCACCACTCTTCTAATCTCTGGAGATATAGAGAAACAAGTATCTTGCCACTGTGGGACTTACATAGTCCAGGGACAGGTAGACTTAAAGTAAATAGTCATAAAAACAAGCAAAATAATAAAAGGTATTGATAAAAACTGAAGAAAATGCATGGGTAACGAAATAAATGATAAATTGGGTGGGAAATGCCTAGTTTGAGTGGTCAAAAATGGCTCAAGAGGTAAAATTTTAGAAGAAATGGAGGAAAAAACGGTTTCCTTCACCATTAAAGCAACTGGGACAAATTACTCTAAATGAAATATCAGATAATTGCCAAGTAGGGGAAACATTGTTGCCTATTTTAAGAAAAAGAAAGAGAACAGTATTGTTAGGGCACACTGAGTGAGGGGGAAATAGTAAGTGAATAGTAAGTGACTATGTTGCATGGATTTGAAACATCAGAACTTTCAAAGCATTATATATAAGGCTGTAAATATTTTGAATTTTTCTCTAAAAGCAATGGGAAGCTACTGAAGGATTTTAGGTAGTGGAGTAAGTGGAGCAAGTTAATTGTAAAAGATTACTCTGATTCTGCATGGAATCTAGAAAACTAACACCCATTACGATATTAAACAAAGACAAGAAGCCCAATATATATTTTTGAATGAGTAAACTGTTATGAATAAATGGATGATGTAATAGCAGATTGAGATAGAATACGTAGCTTCCCCAGAAACTATGTCCTAGCTAGATATTAATCATATCATTTTGGCAATATGCCTCAACCACTTTCTATGTACCTTACCTTGAGAATGCTACAGTAACTTGAAGATAGACACAGGGAAAGAAGATAATCATCTGTCTGGGAAATACTTTCAATACATTTTATTGCTTTGCTGCATTGCTATTGAAAACTATTCCAAAAGCAGGCAAATAAGGACACTCCTTAACATTTTAAGTAATATAGAAGAAAAGCCTCCATGTATTTGCCCAACCTGATGTCCATTTTCATCTAACATCATAATCTGTTAGTGCTTAGATACAACAAAACCATGTGTAGCCCTAGCCAGTTTGGCTCAGTGGATAGAGTGTTGGCCTGCGGACTGAAGGGTCCTGGGTTCATTTCCGGTCAAGGGCACATGCCTGGGTTACAAGCGATGTCCCCCAGTAGGGGGTGTGCAGGAGGCAGCCAATCAATGATTCTCTCTCATCATTGATGTTTCAATCTCTCTTTCCCTCTCCATTCCTCCCTGAAATCAATACAAATATATTAAAAACAAAAAAACATGTGCATACAGAGACACCAAGAATAAGTTGGAATAAACCCAGAGAGGCAGTAAGATTTGGAAACTAGAGGCACAATAACAGTGTAAGCTGAGAAGAATAGAATTATCTTTGCAGAAACTAAGGGTTTTCATTATCTTCCCTGTAAAAGCAATTTAAAGAAAAAACATTTATATCACAATTCTACTCCTTACATCTTCTGTCATTGTCAGCTATTTAATAAAATTAGTATATTTACTCATAATTTGAACTTGCCAATATCAATAACTTTTATTCTTATAAATTGCCAAATTAAAGAATCCCCAGCCATTCATTGTTTCATGACTCTATTTGTCCATTCAACAAATATTTGTAGTGTGATGATACATGCCAGACATTGTTAGGGTATGGGGTAAACTAGTGAATAGTTGTAGATGCTACGTCTGCCATCGATAGACTTTACAGTATAAAGGTTTATACATTGTAAGGTACAATTTCAATAATGATGTGATCAATACTGTGATGGAATGGATATAGAGAATTATGCCTTCATAGGAAAGTGTTTTATTCAAAGCATGTAGAATCAAACTATTCTTCCCAGTAGAAATGACATCCAACTAAACCCTAAAAGTTGCAGATGTAGCCAAATGAAAAGAAAGGGTGAGCACTTTTGACATAAATAACTTGACATAAAGAACTGCACTATAAACAAATAACATGACAAGACTAGAAAACTAGAGTCTCACAAGTATGAATAATTATGTCTGGATAGAAAATGGTATGTAATATGTGGTGTGCAATGGTGGTAGGGTGAGCTGTGTGGAGTAAAGGATAATCCAAGTAAAGAGAAATAGAAGCTTGAATAATAGGAAGGGTCCTGATTTCTAGGGCTTGTAAACCATATTGACATGCTTGTCCTTTGCCTATGTGCTTTGTAAAGCCACATTTAATCAGAAATGGCACATAAATATAATTTTTTACGATTACTCTGGCTGCAATGTGGATAATTTATTGAAGGATAATGAGTACAAAGGGAATAGATATTTGGATTCAGTAATTGTTCTTTTGTTGTTATTGTTGTGGTGTTTTTCGTTTGTTTGTTTGTTTTTGTTTTTACTATTCCAGTTGATTGTATATCAACAAGAGAGACTACATCCAAATAAAATGCTGATGCTGCAGCACCTAATAAAAAATATTAGTTGAACAAAGCATATTTCTGGTGGGGTTTCTTTTTTACTTTAAAGCTCTATTTTTAGCAAATCTGTTTTGAGGACTACTGAGAATGGTTAAGGACTGGGTCCTCCATAAAGGAACAATGCATATTTGCAATGGTGTGTGTAAATGTTAAGAAAAGTTTTATGAAGAAAACTTAAGATCTCAAAATTGTGTAAAGTGTGCCAAGAAGCATGTTCTTGTCTTTACTGTCCAAATGGCAGGCTCTAGGATTCTCCTGCAGGTATGTCCTTGCGAGATGGAACAAGAAGCACCCCTGACTCTCCCTCACGGTGTTACCTTTATCTGGTCCCTGAATCTACTATTTTAGGAAACATTTCACTGTGCTTTTTTCTTTGGATCTCATATCATTTTGGTTTCAAAGTACCATCCCATAAATAGCAATACATTTTGAAAGCAACTTTTCATTATATGTGATGGGGCTCTATAATAGTTGTATGCTTGACCCAGTCTTTCCATTTCTAGGGGTTTTTTTCTAAAAGGAATACAAATATGGTTTTATCAAGGTATGCAGTAATGTTTGCTGCATAGTTATTAGTAAGAAACAAGGAGAAATTAAATATTCCAAAGTAAAGAAGTATTAAATATATTAACATACCACTGTATGATGGACTATAAGAAAGTTTTGAAAAGTGAATATTTGAAATAATATTGATGAAATCAAATTTGGTATGAATTGAAAAAGCAAAATAAAAGGTTTATATGACTTTAATCTTAATTTTTAAAAAACGTACATGCTAGTTTTAAATACCAAAATATTAAAGCACACATTTGTATATAAGAATAAAATACACACACACACACACACACACACACACACACACCCTCATATAATTTGAACCTTATTCTATTAACCATCCTAATCATTTTTGAACTCTACAGACTAAGCCAAAACTGTTCTCAACACACTTTGATAATGTTTCCACACCATAGTGAATTTGGGTAGTGAACACCCAATGCAAACTACAGAAGGTATGTCAAGATAATTATATACTTGGAACCTACATAATTATTACCAATTCCAACTCAATTCAATATTTCTCCTAAATATATAATACTTAGAAAGTTATTGTAAACTCTCCATGCTTTACGCATGTATTGATATTATTTTGAAGAAGCATATAGACATTTTCATTCCACTTTCCAAGCCTACATAGGTCAACATTTATTAAAATGTGACATCACTTTATTCTATATTCTTTTCTGCTCCATGCATGCCTCTCATCTTCCTTATGAATATCTCAAATAAGTCATCTTTTCTATGTCTACTATCATGTATATTCTATCAGAATGTTCAATATTTAATTTGTTTTCTATTGAGGTATAAATAACAGCATTATATTAATTGTAGATATACAACATAATTATTCAAAACTTGTATAAATTGTGAAATGATCACCACAATAAGTCTAGTTAAAGTCTGCCACCATACATAGTTATAATATTTTTCTTAAGATTTACTCTTAGCAACTTTTGAATATGCAATAAAGTATTATTAAATTTTATTTACCCTGCTGTAGATTTCATTCTCAAAATAAATTTTATTAGAATTATAGAGTCCGATCTAAAAATCCTATCTAGTCAAGAAATATAAAACCAAAGTATAATAAAGAAGAGTTATTATATTAATTATTTTAGCAACATATAAGTTGATAACATTCAGATCAATATCATTTGATTACTGTAGAGAACTTATCTGATTCCATGATTATGTTGCTCTTCTTGATTTCTGCTTTCCATTAAAATAATATACAAAGAAACATTATTTGAAAGGGAAATTCTTATTTGTAGCAGATTAGGAACATCTAATAAAGTTTTTGCTGTGTCACCAAATTCTCATCATATAAAACAATTCAGGTACAAAATGTCATTATACTTAACACCTAAAATTTATCTGCACATGTATAGATAAGATAAATTACTTGAAAATTAGATGAATTGGAAGCATGCTCCTAAAAGCTAGCACTTTTATTTCTTCTGAACTCTTTCTCTTAAAATGACATTTCACTATCTATCTATCTTCCCTAATGCATTTGAATTTCCAAATCACTCTGTGAACTCTCAACCAACCACTAAAAATATAAAAGTATAGAAATTAACAGATATTATAATCAAGCAACCAGTGTCTGGGTGAGATAACTTAGTCTCTGTTTTTATTTTGTATTCCTAAGATAGTACATATCCTAATTTTAATGTGAGCTAAATTTGCTAAGTTTTAAAATTGTGAGATAATTAGTGTTGAGGGTGGTATATATGAGAACATGCTAGATAAAGCCTATATGCTTTTTTTTAAAAAGAAAATTGTGCATGCTGAAGTTAATTTCATATATCCAAACACACACTTAAAGCAGCTTTACCCAATTATCTGTATGTCCCTCACTTGTCTCTAGAAATAAAGGCATTGACGCTGTCTGTCTTTTTTACATTATTTCTAAATTATAAGAATCTTGGAGGCACTGCACTTCTGTTACATCTTTAAAAACTCAATTGCACTCTTTTCATTCTTTCATGTTTCTTTTTTCTTCTTATATTCTGACTAGAGGCCTGGTGCATGAAACTTCATGCACTTCGGGGTGGGGGAGGTCCTTCAGCCCAGCCTGCTCCTTCTCCCAGTCTGGGAGCCCTCGGGGGATGTCCAACTGATGGCTTAGGCCTGCTCCCTGCTGTAGTCTGGCCTCCCTCTGCGGGAGGCAACCAGCAGGGTGAGCAGCTGGTCCTGCTCCAGTCACCACTGCCCCACCCACCCACCCACCAATTGCTGTCCCCTCCTTCTGCCTGATGGCACCCACCTTGGCTGACCTGGCTCTGCCGGCTCGCCGGCCCTGCCCCCATTCGGTCAATTTGCTTATTAGGCTTTTATTATATAGGACTAGAGACCTGGTGCATGAAATTCATGCATGGGGGGAGGGTCCCTTCAGCCCAGCCTGCACCCTCTCCCATCCGAGACCCCTTGGGGATGTCCGACTGCCGGTTTAGGCCCGATCCCAATCTTGGACCACTGGCTCCTAATTGCTCACCTGCCTGCCTGGTCACCCCTAACTGTCCCCCGCTGCCAGCCAGGTCACCCCCAAATGCCCCCTCCCTACTGGCTTGGTTGCTCCTAATGGCCCCTCCCCTGCCCGCCTGGTCACCCCTTACTGCCTCCCCTGCTATCCTGGTCCCCCTCAATTGCCACCCCTGCTGGCCTGGTTGCCCCCACCTGGCCCCCCTGCTGGCCTGGTCACCCCCAACTGCTCCCCTCTGCAGGCCTGGTCACCCCTAACTGCCCCCCTGCCGACCTGGTTGTCCCCAACTGCCCCCCACTGCTTGCCTGGTTGCCCCCAATCTCAACCCCTGCTGGCCTGGTTGCCCCACACAGCTTGCTGTTCAGTCATTTGGTTGTCCCTCACTAACCCCCCTGCTGGCCTGGTCACCCCACGCAGCCTGCTATTCAGTTGTTTGGTCATCCCTCACTTAACCCCTGCTGACCTGGTTGCCCCATGCAGGCTGCTTGTTAAGTCGTTTGGTTGTCCCTCACTAACCCCCCTGCCAGCCTGGATGCTCCACGCAGCTTGATGTTCAATCGTTTGGTCATCCCTCACTAACCCCCCTGCCGGCCTGGTCACCCCACGCAGCCTGCTGTTCAGTCATTTGTTCATCTCTCACTAACCCTCCTGATAGCCCGGTCACAGGCAGCCATCTTGTGAGGGTGTGAGGGTCAATTTGAATATTACCTCTTTATTATATAGGATTGTGCCACTTTTGATTATTACTGCTTTTGATATTGTCTCAAAATTCTTAGATATAATATTCTATATTTAATTATTTTTTCTTTGTTTCTATTTGAACATTGCTATTGTCCTATCTGAAAGTTCACTGATTTTTTTTTTCTTGTTTGCATCAGGTTTGCTGATGAGCCTTTCATTGATATTCTTCATTTGTGTAACTTTCTCTTTATTCTTTATTTTAAACTATATTCTTCTTTAAAAAACATATTTTTATTGATTTCAGAGAGGGCGACAAAGATAGAAACATCAATGAGAGAGACTCATTGATTGGCTGCCTCCAGCATGCCCCCTAACTAGGGAACAAGCCTGCAACCTGGCATGTACCCTTGACTGGACTAGAACCTGGACCCTTTGGTCCACAGGCTGATGCTCTATCCACTGAGCCAAACTGGTTAGGACTCTGTTTATTCTTTCTCATACTTTTCATCTCTATGCTGACATTACCCATCTGATTTTCACATTGTCTACTTTTTTTCCATTAGAGCCTGTGTTGAGATTCCTAAGACCACTTCTGATTTCATAATTTACTAGAAGGACTCACAGAACCTAGAAAAACTCATTTGTGCATGGTTCCTATTTATTACAGTGAAAGAACATAGATTAAAATCAGCAAAGGGAAAAGCCACATGGGGAGAAGTCCAGGAAAAACCAGGCATGAGCTTCCCATTAATGTCACTCAGTGGAGTTGGACAAACATGCTTAATTCTTCTGTAATGATGTGTAAGAACACATGCAGAGTATGGCTAACCAGGGGTTCACCCAAGCCTTGGTGTCCACAGTTGTAGGCATGTAGAACCTGTTTGATTGATTTCAGCTATTCAGGCTCTAACTTTCACAAACAAAAACAGCCATTCACCATATTAACCATCTGGTCAAAATATCAAACTAAGCCCAAGGCCTGAGACATACAAAAACATTCTTCTCAGGCAGAATCATGCAAGGACTCAGAGCTCATCTCTCAGGAGACAGCCAAGGGCCCATTCTAAAGCAGTTCTTTCTTGGGAGTGTGCGGACTTTAAGCAACCCAGACCTGTTTTTTTGTTTGCTTGTTTGTTTTTGTCATTTTTTTTCTCTACAGAGAGTATTTAACATTATTTATAATTATTTTAATACTAGAGGCCCGGAGCATGAAAATTCATGCACTGGAGAGGGGGGTCCCTCAGTCCTGCCGGCCCCCTCTCACAGTCCGGGAGCCCTCAGGGGCGGGAGGCAACCTGGCAATGAGGGGAAGGCAATGCCCCACCATACCTCCACTGCTGCCACTGCTGGCAGTGCAAGCCTCGGCTGGTCCTGGTTACTTGAGCCTCGGCCAGCCCTGGGCAGCTGGGCAGCCGACATCTGAGGATTGCCTGTGCCTCAGGCCATCCCTGGGTGGCTGGGGGGCTGAGGAGACTGGGGTACTCCAAAGGCAGGCGCGCAGAGTGGCTGGGCCCGCTTGGGGGCAGGCCTGGCCTTGCCACATGCCTGCTGCCCTGGTGGGGCTAAAGGGACTGGGCACCGCCATCTTGTGGCTGTGGGTGCCACCATCTTTGAGGGCGGGGCAGTCAATTAGCATATCCCCTCCTTATTGGCTGCGGGCACTGCCATATTTGAGAGTGGGGCAGTCAATTAGCATATTCTCTCCTTATTGGCTGTGGGTGCCACCATCTTTGAGGGTGGGGCCATCAATTAGCATATTCCCTCCTTATTGGCTGTGGGCACTGCCATCTTTGAGGGCGGTACAGTTAATTAGCATCTTCCCTCCTTATTGGCTGTGGGTGCCACCATCTTTGCGATGGTGTGAGGTTCAATTAGCATCTTCCCTCTTTATTAGATAGGATACTTGCCTAATAGTCCCAAGATCTGGTTTATATCTGATTCTACTCACTACTTTGTCTGTTTAGTCTGTGTTTTTTTTGTTTTTCTTTTCCTTGCCTTTTTGCCATGCCTTATAATATTTGTATCTCTTTGCATATGCCTAATCCATTTAGGGGAATATCAGTTTATCCCCAAATTACATTTCTCTGTGGGTTAAAAACCCACATTGATATTTAGTTATTACATGTTTTCTTTTTTTAAGGATAAGAATAACAGTCTCTAAAATTTTTACATGAAGCCAGAAGTCTCTTCATTTACTTCTTATAGAATAAATTATAATGTCAATCCCAGAAATACAGACTGTAGGTTACTTAAATTGTTAAGTATGAAACAGTGGTTAAAGCAGAATTTATAAATGTTGATGAACTGGAAGAGAGGTAGATAGGTAGATATGCAACATTGGAAGTGTAATAATTCTTCTTCTATAGTAATTTTTAAAGATTTACTGTCTTAGTTGAAAGAGAGCCTAATCAGCAAATTCAAATCAGAAAGTAGCCTATACAATTTAATCAGTTAGAGCATATGAAGTCCCCCAGGAACCAATTGACTCCAATGATATTTGTGTAAAGTGTAAATATGTAGAAATAGATTTTTAAAAGTTATATTTTAACCCCTTATTTTTTCACTTCTACATACACTAAATGTTAACATTTTTGTTAATTCTACTTAAAAAGGTGACTTAAGGGGAGAAAATTCCTTTATGCATTTGTGCCCACCAGTGTTGAGGGGACAGTATTATGTATGGTGTGGACCTGAAAAGGGCTCTGCCATTTCTTGAACTCTTCATTGGATTAGACATTTTTTGTTTGTTTGTTGTTTTTCACTTTTTTTATTTTGTGGTGCCTGAATCATCCAAGTTCGTATTAGAAAGTGTGTTGAGTTTTCTTGTGCCTGTGGCTTCCTAGGCAAGATTAAGAATCACTACAAAGCTATCTCCTTAGCAAATCTGTTTTGAGCATTCCTGATAATAATTAAGGACTATAAAAGAACAATTACCTATTCACATGAATTAAAATGTTAGTATTGAAACGGGGAGATGACAAATGCATCTTCCTTTGCCTCTTTGTTTGAACAATCAAGGTGGCTTCTGAGAAAGTCTCTGTGCCCAGTAAGAAAGGTTAAGACAAGAGCTTAATGAGGAATTGCGCAATGACCATAGGGCAACTCGGAAAAAAAAAAAAAAATATATATATATATATATATATATTTTTTACCTTTGTTTCCCATCCTCTCCTACATAGACCAAAATGTATCCTTCAAGTATCCGGGCAGTATTGGGATGAAACTTGAGCTGATGAATTATGCATAGAACTCAGACTTTTCACACCTTCTTCTTTCCTTTTAAGTATAATTTGTATTCTAATGTACAGAACTGACATTTTTAAAATGTCAAATAACTGAGAACTTTTATACTCATGAACTGTAACAGTCACTATTATAATGTATAATAGGTAATGTGAGGGGTATTAGCTTAAAAAAGTAAAATAAAACATGCAAGTGCAATTAAGCAGATGCATGTCAAAGAACTAGTTTATAAAACATTATTAGAAATCGGACATGAGTAAAACAAATCAATCAATAGCATGCCCTTCTTATGGAGATGGAACGCATTAGAAATAAGTTGTCCTTTTGCATATATGAATTTCTAGTAAGAACTAACAGTAAAGCTTAGACTCCTAGACATAGCTAGAATTTTAAAATCTGACATTTTCATGCCAGAATCTATAAGTTTCATCTTATAAATAGTTCTCTGTAACTGTAATTTTGAGCAAATTTGGTTTTCAAATACATTATTTTCTATGTTGTTAAACACACAAGGACATTATTTCAGTTTCTCCAGAGGACTTGCATTCAGGAATTGCCAAATTATTTCAATTCATGGAACCAAATATTGTAAACCCTGTTAAGTATTCTGTGGTAGTCACAACTTTTTTCTCTTCTTTTTTATTTTTTTGTTCATTAAGTTGAACTGCAGAATGATCCATTTTAGATAATCAGAAATGAGTACTAAATGTCAAAACTTGATTGGGTCCTGAAGTAAAGCAAAAGGAAAAACATCAGTGATAAGCTCCTAAAGTCGTTACCTTAGAAAATCAATTATCTACTGTGAGGTAACAACAGTGAACAGCTTTGTGGAAAGAGGAGAGAGAAGCAGTAAAAGAGGATTAATGGAGCATTTAGCACAGTATCGATTAGACCTCAAACCAGAAAATTTAAGTCTGGATCTTGCTAAAAAGGAGCAAAAGTCAATTTGCCCAAATAATAGTTTAATAACTATTTGATGAGAAAAACTTTGAGACATTGCATCATATTATGTGGTGTAGAACCGTATAAGCTGGATAAATCAGACACACAAGGACATAAGCATGTACACTGACAAGAATTATAAGAGAAAGACATTCCATGACATCATTTAATTTTACTTTTCAGATTTTTGTCTTCTCTTGACAATATGCTAAGTATAGGAAGAATATTTACAAGTTATAATATTCACTGTTTAGGCAGTACAACCAGGACAAATAGAGTTTTATACAGATTTTAAGTTAGTGCAACTTTGAGACCTATGATAGGGAGGTTATTTCCATGTGAATAAAAGAAATGATAAATTTTAAAAACAGAAAATTACATTTAGTTGAACATTTTAGTCTGCTAAAATTTTTTCTGACAGTTTTCCTGCATTTAAGGAATATATATATAATTTTAAATTGATTATCTGACCCAGTCCTCATTAGACAAAATATCAAAAATGTTGATGTATCAGCAAGTCCCTAAAATACTAAAACTGAAAGGAAATGATTTAAAAAATTTGTATCTGTCGGCATATGTGTGTGTCTGTGGGTGCTATTTGCAATATATGTGATAGACAAAAATTATGTAATGAACATAAAGTCATTTGAATAAATAAAATATATACATATACATAAATATTCAGGAAGCTGTGATTGTCAAATTTTTGGAGAGGAACTAGGGTTTATGTTTCGATAAACTTTTAGGCACACCTTTTTGTCTTATGGGTTTTTTTTATTTTAATTTTAAATTGTTTAGTATAAAATGAAAATTATCTTAGTTTTCAAAGTTTAAAAAGTTAAATTTTCTTATCCTTTTTAAAAATTATTTTTTCTTAAATGTGTTTTTATTGATTTTAGAGGGAGAGGAAAGGTGAGAGAGAGAGAAAGAGAGAGAGAGAGAGAGAGAGAGAGAGAGAGAGAGAGAGAGAGAAAGAAACATCAATGTAAGAGAAAAACATTGATTGGTTGCCTCCCCTATGTACCCTGACTAAGAATTGAACCATCATCCCAGACATGTGCCCTGACTGGGAATTAAACCAGTGAAGTTTCAGTGCACAGAATGACACTCAACTAATTGAGCTATACCAGCCAGGGCTTAATTATTTAATTTTAATCCTTTTATTTTTCAATTACAGTTGATATACCATATTATATTAGTTTCAGGTGTACACCCAGTGATTAGCCATTATAAAATTTATTAAGTGATCATCCCCCAAAATTTCATAGTCATCTTACATAATTCTTAGTTATTAAAATACTAGAGGTCTGGTGCACAAAATGCGTGCATAGGAGGGGAGACTTTGCCCGGCCTGCACCCTCTCGCAATCTGGGACCCCTTGGGGGTGTCCAACCGGTTTAGGCCGGATCCTGCAGGGCCCCTAACCACTCTACCTGCCTACCTTATCGCCCCTAACCACTCCCCTGCCTGCCTGATTGTCCCTAACCACTCGCCTGCCTGCCTGATCACCTTTAACCACCTCTGCCTCAGCCCCCACTGCCACGGCTTCATCTGGAAGGATGTCCAGAATGACATCCGGATGGTCGTTCGGCTGTCCGCTCTAATTAGCATGTTATGCTTTTATTATTATAGATTATTGACTATATTTCCTCTGCTGTACTTTATGCCCCCATGACTACACTATAACTGCTAATTTGTACTGCTAAATCCCTTCACATTTTCACCCATACCCCCATCTGACAGACATCAGGATGTCTCTCTCTATGAGTCTGTTTCTGTTCTGCTTGTTTGTTTGATTTTATTTTTAGATTCAGTTTTTGATAGATATGTATTTACTGTCATTGTATGGTTCATTTTTTAAAATCTTTTTTTTCTTTTTCTTCAAGAAGACCCTTTAACATTTCATGTAATATTGGTTTGATAGTAATGAACTCCTTTAGCTTTTTTCTTGTTTGGGAAGCTCTCTATCTGACCTTCAATTCTAAATGATAGCTTTCCTGGGTAGAGTAATCTTGGTTGTAGGTCCTTTTGCTTGGACAAAGCTGCCCACGCCCCCACCCCCAGCTCTTGCACTGATGTCAAATCAGTTCTTTTTGCATATGTCCCTGGTTCCTTTTAAGCTACTGACCCATACTGCAGCTCAGAGGGGGTAGTCCGAGTAAGTCTGTGTGTGGGCCCTTTAAGAGGACCTGCCTGGCACTCCAGCAGCCTCCATGTCACTCAGCCCCAACCCCCACTGGTTTTTACAGTCTGAAGTTATGGGGGCTTCTCTTTCTAGAACCCTGGGCTGAAGGCTCTGTTGTGAGTCTGGGACCTCTCACTCCTCAGGAGGAACATCCTCATCCAAGCTATCCCTCCTGATTAAAAATGACAACACCCGGGTATGGGGCCAGCCTGTTCCTTGCCTCCTCATCTCTTTAATTCCCTATGTGTAGGACTTCCATTCAGCTAGATTTCAGGCAGTTCTGAATGATGGTTATTCTGTAGTTTTGTTGTAATTTTGATGTGCTTGTGGGAGGAGTTGAGCACTGTGTTTACCTATGCCATCATCTTCCTCCAACCTTCAACGATTTTTTTTTTAAACTTTAATTTATTGTGGTGACATTGGTTTGCAAAACCATACTGGTTTCAAGTATACAACGGAGTAAAACATCATCTGCATACTGCATAGTGCACCCATGGCCCCAAGCAGTCTTTTTCCATTCCCATTTTCCACCCATTTGCCCACCTCCACCTAGCCACCCCCTTTCCCTTTCCTATCACCACACTGTTGTTTGTGTCTGTGTGTTATGTGCTTTTTTTTGCCAATCCTTTCACCTTCTTTCATCCAGTACCCCTTCCCCCTCCCCCTTCCTTCTGACAGCTGTTAGTCTGTTCCATGTATCCATGTCTTTGTATCTATGTTTCTTTCGTCAAGCTTCACTTTCAAAATCATACTCCCATGACTTGCAAGTAGAAACAAACAAAAATAATTATCAAGTTTGACTGAAGGCAAATGGTTGCATTTCACATTATATTAATCTAGTGCTGGATAGATATGGTATTTATCCTATCTAATAAAACAGTAATATGCAAATTGACCATACCTTCGCTATGCCCACAGCCAATCAGAGCGAACAAGATGGCGGTTAATTTGCATATGCGGAGGGAGGGAGGAGTGAAGAAAGCAGAAAGCATGGCGGCTGTGCCGGTGGGCGGTGGCGCAGCTGTGGAGGACGCGGCCATGGTGGCCTCTGAGGCAGTGGCAGGCAGTGTGAGCGGCGGCGACGTGGCCACATTGGTGGTGGCGGTGGGCAGGGCACGCAGTGGAGGCGGCAGGCAGGGCATGGTGGGTGGTGTGTGAGGCCGCGGTAGCCTTGGAGGCGGTGGTGGCTGCGGGCGGGGCGTGGCGAGGCAGGTGGCCCGTGGTGGGGCGGGTGGGCAGGTGGGCGCGCAGCAGCAGCACGCGGGGCTGAGGAGGCGGTGGCAGTGTGCATGTCGGGGTTGGAGTGATCAGAGGCAGCGGCAGTGCACGGCCACAGAGGCAGCTGCGTCAGCGGGTGCAGAGGGTCGGGAGTGTGGGGTGAGGTGGGCTGAGTTGGGTGGGCGGGACGGGCGGGAGGCGCCCCGCCCTTAGGCCCACCCCGCCCCGCCCGCCGCAGTGGGAGAGGTGCGGGGGCGGGAGGGAAGCCCACCGCCAGAAGTCTTGCAGGAAATATTCCTGCAATGGGTCCCTAGTTTAAAAATAATATACTACCACTGATAGTTATGTGTCAGCTTGATAAATGAGTTGTATAGGACATCTCATGCGTTCCAGCAGTCTACTTTGACTTGTTTTTATCTGGGATTTCTTTGGCAATCAATAATTTTCACTCTAGCATTTTAGTTTACACATTATTAAAATTTAAAAATAACAAAAACTAAAGCCTTCTGGATAGATATACTGCAAGGGATTAGTATTATATCCATATGTATGTATGTAGAACTTTAAGAAGCAAATTACTGTTTAATATTTTAACTATTACCTCTTTACTGACAACATGATAAAGTTTCATATAAGCTAGGGCTATGACAAATAGTCACTCCACAAACATTAGCTGTTTTCAGATTGTTTTTCAAATAAACCATCTTGTTATGTGCTCTTCAAGTCTCCCAAGCAGAAAATATCATAACAAATCGAGGAATAAAGAATTGTATGGAGTATGTTTTATGAGTTTATAAATACTTATCTGCATAACTTAATTTAAACTAAACAATTTCTATTTTGTCTCAGCCTTAAATTGATAATGATCAGAGACATGTAAAATTTTAAAAATTATTATTTAAGTATAGTTGATGTACAATATTTTAGTAGTTTCAGGTGTACAACATAGTAACTTGTCATTTATATACCTTATGATGTGATCACCATAATAAGTCTAGGCAAAATAATGGCAAGTTCTTTGGTGTTTTTATATTAAGCAACTATGCCTTCAGATGAATATATGAATCAAATTTACTCCATACTTGATTCAGTTGCTTAATAAAAAAACTGATTAGTATTTAACTTGGTGATGTTTGATCACTAATTACAGTAGAATTATTTTCTTATGAATGATTTAACTTATAAATTTATCTATTATCAAAAAGGATTGCACAGGTAAATGAAATACAGAATGTAAGAAAAAGTATAAAATAACCTTCAATATAAAGCAATGGCATCTCTTATTAAAAAACTAGCAACCCTGGCTAGTATGGCTCAGTTGGTTGGGCTTTACCTCCTGCAACAAAGGTTGCTGGTTTGATTCTTGGTCAGGATATATGTAATCCCTGGTAGGGGACCTGTAAGAGCCAGCCAATCTATGTTTCTCTCTCTCTCTCCCTCTCCCTACTCTCTCTCTCTCTCTCTAAAAATCAATTTAAAAATTTAAAAAATAAAATTTTAATGAAATTTCAGAATAATTCAACACTTGGATCATACTACTGGAATAACACAATATAAAACAATTCAGATTTTTTTTACAAGCAAAGTTCTTTTTAATGGCTATGTCTGAGGAGCAAGACACAGAGAGGAGATAACATGGAGGTTTTCCATTTTATTGGTATGGCTCCTTCTTTTTTTTTTAAATTGAATTTGTTGGGCTGACAATTGGTTCACAAAACCATACATATTTCCAGTGTACGTATTTCCAGTGTACTCATCAAAATATCAGCATATTGCATTAAATGTCCTTAATTCAAGACTATTAGTCCTTTTGAACGTAATTGCTAAGAATTCTCAAGATGTATTTTGAGTGATGCTCAGCACTCAAGGACAAGCTGTGTTCTGTTTTGTTTTGTCTTATTTTCTATTTTATTATATAATTTTAAGAAGAAAATAAATGCCAAACCAATAACCAAAATTTATAATCTCAATAGGAATTTTTGGAACTAGCAATGAAGCAAAATTCCTTTATAGTGTTCATTTAGGAGCTAACTAAAAAAAAAAAGAGTATGAAGAATGATTTCAAAACATCTAGTTTTAAAACATATTAATGTATTAAAATTAATATGAAAGTAGGTTTAGAGGGAGGGGTGTGTGATATGAAATAAAATTTAAACATAATGAGTTCAAGGTGATGGTAAGGAATCAAAAAGTAGCATGAAATAGCTGAAATGAAACTTTTTACAAAATATTATCTGTTCTAGGGTATTTACTTTATGAAGAATGAATGCTATACCTTATACAAGCAAATATTCGTTTTGTTAGTGTTTGAAGTAGATTGAAAATTTACCAGTTGTAGAACAGAAAAGATATTTTTCAATCGAATATATCTGTGTAATTGTATTTCTATCAAGCAGATAAAATGCAAAACTGTTCTTGTTAATGGAGGATTGGACCTGTATTCCCATATACTTAGTTTCACCACTCATTCATGCAATTCCATCTGGATATCTGTAAAATAGGGCTAAATATATTATATTAAGACAGATGGCTGGCCAAAATAACCTATGAGTTCTCTGGATTTGTAACTATTTCTCCGTGACAGCAGAAACATGAATACGTAGGAAATATTTATTTCCCATAAGGTCTTTGCTAGTTTTTACTAACTTTAGTATTTAAGAAAATAAAAAGAGTAAAACCTGATTTATTTAAGTGAAAAATTGAATCTGCAATTAAAACCATCGAGAGTAACAATCAAATTTGACAAATATTCATGTGTTAAATTATAATTGGACCCTCACAGATGCTCCATCAGTAGAGCATCTATTAACACCAGCCTTTTTGCATTTTGAGAGCATGAAATAAAATATGCATATAATACAGCATTCAATGTTTCATGAAGTGTCAAAACAAAGGTTTACATTTATAGGCCATCCGGGAGTACCTTGAACTGCTAACTTTCAGGATTTTAATTAGAAATGCAAAGCAGACAGTTCATTTTTTCTTATTTCATAGCAAACACTAGTATATTTAGCATTGGCAAATATCTCAAAGAGGCTATAAATTAAATTGAATGAGAGAGAAATATATGTTTACAAAAATAAAAATAATGCCTAATAATCCATTTCTATAGCAAGTTTATAACTTACATTACATCACATAAATGAGTCCCAAGAATAATAATCCCACAAATTAAAAATAAAAACGTTTAGTAACCATAAGATGATTACTGATTTTTAAAATATGAGAAATTTTGAAGACTATTGAATTATTCCATATATGAGATCGCTTTCTGAAAATGTTAATACTTTGCATTCAAAAGCTTCTAAGTTAATACATATCTTAAAAGTGTTTTAATTAAGTATTTTTATTTGATTTATTGAGCCAAAACAAAGAACAGGGTTAATATTCATATTATACACGTTTTAATATTAATGCTCATTCTTCACCTTTTTTGGAATCTTAACATATCTTCTTAGAAGATATCACAAATTCTCTAGTCAGAAGTTCAAATTTGTTATTATTTGAATCTTAAACATTTTATAAACAATTGTCTAACAAGGATATGCATGTGATTGTAGTGGTACTCTGCTGTATTAAAAAGTTAAATGTGTGTTATCAAATATTATACAGCTAGGAAATGAAATAGGCTTTTACTGATAATTTTTTAAGTTATAAAAATAAAACAAAAATATCTGGCATTGTTGAAAGGAATAAAGCATTTGCTCATAGGGCTTTGACTCAAATGAATGGCAACTTGGAATATTTATGTATTTAGAATAAAAGGCCTGCTAGTATTTATAAAAGCTATGTGATAATATTTTGCCAAGCCAAAAATTCAAAGAAGCATGCTTATATTCATATGAAGTGAGATGCCAAGAAGGGCAAACTGAAGCAGAGTCGTGAGGGAATTGGAATTGCAAAGGGCAAAAATGTGAACCAAGAGAAAAAAGGAAGCTGCTATCAGCAATGAGGTGAAGCATGCATAAAGAAGAAGGTATAAAGCCAATATTACGGGAAATAATAGAGTAAAAGCTACTTTTCAAGGAAAGTGAATCAGACCTTGAACAACATTTTTTTTTTGTTAAAGTATTTGTTTTGCCTCAACAGTCATTGGCACAATATCCTCTCATTCTTTTGCTGTAAGATTCAATGGAAACTTCTCATTACTCTGCTTCTTATGTATGTATTAATCAAAAGTCACACCTGTATCATCTTGTGATAGAATTGTGACTATCAAAGTCTAGGAATTCTTTAGGTAGGCCTGTAATTTGCCCAGAGAGACTCATCATTATGAGGGAGAAACATATTGTTTATAAAGATTCTACTTGTGAGATCAAACCTTGTCTTTCTTCTAACTTCACTTACCATAATGTCCTCAAAGTTTATCCATGTTGTTGCAAATGGCAAGATTTCATTTTTTTCTCTGTGGCTGATTAATATTCCATTGCATATGTTTATCATGTTTTCCCCTGTTTTAGTATTGTGAATAATGTTGCAATAAACATGGAGGCATATACACATTTTCCAGTTATTATTGTCCTGTGGTTTGTTTTTTTTACTTTTTGAGGCTAGCCATTCTAACAAGTATGTGGTAGTACTTCATGTGGATTTGCTTTGCATTTCCCTGATGATTAGTGATGTTGTGAATCATTTCAGTACCTGTTGGCCATGTGTATGCTGTCTTTGGAAAAATATCTATTTAGATCCTCTGCCCATTTTTTAACTAATTTTTTTTTTTTTTTTTTTGCTACTGAGTGACATTATTAGATATAGGATTTGCAAATATTTTCTCCCATTTCATTTTGTTGATGGATTACTTTGTTCTAAATAAGCCTTTTAGTTTGATGTAATCTCACTTTTTACTTTTTGCCTTTGCTTATGGTGTCAAATCCAAAGTCATCACCAAGACCAATGCCAGGACGCTTACCCTTTGTTTTATTCCAGGAGTTGTATGTTATCAGGTTCTACATTCAAGTCTTTAATCAATTTTAGGTTACTTTTACTGTTGGGCGAATAATATCAGTCCAGTTTCACTGCTTTGCTTTTGGTTGTCCTGCTGTCGCAAAACAACTTATTAAAGAATATCCCTTCCTCATTGTATATTCTTGGCTCCTTAATTGTAATCGATATACATGGGTTTTATTTCTGGGCTCTCTATTGTGTACCATTAGTCTATATGTCTGTTTTTATGAAAAGACCTTACTGTCTTGGTTACTATATATTTATAATATAGTTTGAAACCAGGAAGCCTTCAACTTTCTTCCTCTTTCTCAACATTGCTTTGGCTACTGGGGCTCTTATGTAGTTCTATACACATTTAGAATTTTAAAAAATATTTCTATTTGATTCAATTGAAATATAATTATTTTCTTATTTTTCTGATAGTTTTTATTAGTGTATAAAACTGCGACAGATTTCTATATATTGGTTTTGTATCCTGAAATGTTACTGCATTTATTGATGAGTTCTAACATGTTTTCTGGTGGAGTCTTTAGGGTTTTCTATATGGATGCTGAATTTTGTTAAATGCTTTTACTGCATCTATTTAGATCATATAATATTATCCTTCATTTTGCTGATGTGGTATATCACATTGTTTGATTTGTGGATGTTGACCCATCCTTGCATTCCTCTAATAAACCCCACCTGATCATGATGTATGATCATTTTACTGTATTGCTGAATTCAGTTTTCTAGTATTTTGCTGAAGATCTTTACATCTATGTTTATTAAGGAGATTGGCCTGTAATTTTCTTTTTTTGTGATGACCTTGACTGGTTTTGATATCAGGGTAACATTGGCCTCAAAATATAAGTATAAAAGCTCCCCTCTAGAAGAAAAATGGTTATGGCACATGACAGAGTGTGAAGATGGCACCCACAGGCTAAGAAAAAAGAAAAAGATGGCACCCACAGGCTTTAGCAACTTAGATGGAAAGCATGAAAATGGAACCCATTTAGGACTTCTGTCACTGGAGAGTATCCCAATAGTACCCTGCCCCTCCCACCTGGGCTTTGGGGCAAGTGAGACTGTGTGTGAGCCCTTTAAGAGAGGTTTCTCAGTTAGTTTGCTATAGTCCTTTGAGTCTTGACTCAATCCCTGTTGGGTTTCAAACCCAGTTGTTTTGGGGGCTTGTCTTAGAGGTACAAGTCTTAAAAGTTGGGGCACCTGATTTGTGCATAAACCCTTCACTCCTTAAGGAGAAGCTCTGGGTTTTGTAAGTTTCTTCCCAATTGTGGGTCATGGGTCACTATACTGGGGGCGGGGGTTTTGGTGAAAGTGCATCTCAGCCTTTTTTACTTCTATAACGTGACCATTTTTTTTCATATGCTGATGTGAAGGAGCTATTCAGCTAGTTTTCAGGGTAATTTTTTCCTTATGTAGATGTAGATTCAGTATTTCCATGGGAGTAAGTGAGTCCAGAATCTATCTAAATCACCATATTGGATTGTCTGTCTCCATTTATTTTTATTACACTTAGGGCAGGAACTCCATAGCAGAATTTAAATGCCAAACAAAGCAACATCAGAAGATTGTGTCCAGAAATTTGTTTAGAGTCCAAAGCTCAGATTTGAAAAAGTAGTAAACTTTCCCCATGGAAATATGAAACTTGCATATAAGAGAATGGCACTATCATGTAGGAAGTTGTATTTCTCCTATAGTCTGAGCTATATACTATGGTCAGGTTTATAAACATCACACAATTTCCTCCCTCAGTGTCTTACAGTCTGTGGAGCAGCTCCGTAGTCAACCATCCTGTTGACTCACAGTATGAAAATTAGAGAAGAATCTGGCTTTTATGTGCTTACATCAGCCATGTTTCAGATTGAAGTACATTACTTGCATTTATTGGCCAGGCTTTTAAGTAAGTGTTTTATTTTGTAATTTGCCATTCTATACTCTTTTGTGATTTGCCATTCATGAGCTATAGGAACCCACTCTTTGTGCAGAGTCTTACATTTTCTGGTTGTAGCTTATATGAATAAATAAACATTTCATAGGCTTCATTAGCAGATTTGATTAGATACAATTCTCGTTTCTTGGTGAATAACTTCACAGGAGATGATAACAGTAGAAACTACTAGGTGTACCAGTTAATAGATGGAGTTACACATATGTTGATATATATGCAATTTGATATGTATGACATTTTGTTGTATTGACAGCAAGCTTCAAAACTTCATATGTCAAATTTACTGAAGGTGTTAATATCATAGATGTTTTTACACTTAAAAATGTCAAATTTCATGCCCCAAAAAAGAGTATTTGAGGGAAGTGTTAATTCATTACTTTATTTTGAAGAAAAGTGCTGCTGAAAGTTATCGTATACTTTGGGAAGCTTATGGTGAACATGCTCCATCTCAAGATACTTGTGAACGCTGGATTAAACTCTTTAAAAGTGATTGTTTCAATGTGAAAGACAAAGAACGTCCAGGAAAAAGTTTGAAGACAAACAATTACAAGCATTATTGAATGTAGATAGGTGTCAATCTCAAAAACAAATTGCAGAAGGATTAAATGTTGCTCAGCAAACAATTTCTGATTATTTGCAAGGAATGGGAAAGATTTTAAAGGAAAATGGGTGCCACATCAACTGAACGAAAGACAAATGGAAAACCGAAACGTCATCAGTAAAATGTTGCTTCAATGGCACGAAAAAAAGTATTTTTTGCATTGAATTGTGACTGGCGATGAAAAGTGGATTTATTTTGAGAATCCCAAATGCACAAAATCATGGATTGATCCAGGTAAACCATCAACATGGACTGCAAGGCCAAATTACTTAGGAAAGAGGACAATGCTCTGCTTTTGGTGGGATCAGGAAGGTGTGGTGTGTTATGAGCTTCTAAAACCAGGTGAAACTGTTAATACTGATTGCTACTTACAACAAATAATCAATTTGAACCACATTTTGATCGTGAAATGACCAGAATGTGCCAGAAGACAATGCAAAGTAATTTTGCTTCATGATAACGTACCATCACACACTTCAAAACCAGTTAAAGACACTTTAAAAGATCTTGCCTGGGAAGTATTAACCCATCTGCTATATTCACCAGACCCTGCTCCTTCAGGTTACCACTTGTTCTGATCGATGGCACACCCACTTTCTGAGCAGCACTTCAAAACGTACGAAGAAGTGAAAAATTGTGTCTCTGAATGGTTTGCCTCAGAACAAGGAAAGTTCTATTGGGATGGTATCCACAAATTATCTGAAAGATGGGGGAAATGTGTAGCTAGTGATGGACATTACTTTGAATAAAACACTTTTGATGTTTCTCTTGAAATTATCATGTTTTCTTTGATTACAAAATCCACATTATTAACTGGTACACCTAATAAACTGGCTTACAGTCACATGTATACACAAATTTTGAATGGTTTCAAACTCTTAGTCCATGTTCCTGTAAATGAGAATAAAAATGGGGAGTTTAGAATTTTTTGTACTTCAAAAAATGGATGAGCAAGTCCTTGAGAGTTAATTTTCTTAATTAGATGGAAATATTAGCATGAGACAAGATAGGAAGTATTCTCTATCTTGTTTATTATTATGCTTACAGTTATTAGGATACTCTTTTCTCATAGTAAGGGCTTGTAAGTTATTATTGAATGGTTGAATAAATAATGAAAGACCCACACATTGATTTGGGTGGAAATTTCATCTGGGGAATAAGAGTCATGGTTTTCACAGTATGGGCTCCGAAGATAAGAATTGGGAATCCTGTCAAGCAGTTTATGTCAATGAGATAGTAATGGGTGAAAACACAGCAGAGTTCCAGAGTGCAATGACAAAGGGGTGTTTTGAATAGGCTACGTAAAAGATCTAGATAGGTCTGCAGACGTCATCAAGGTCTTACAAGGTTTAGATCTTCCAGCAAGTGGTAATATAGAAAAAAGTTTAGAATCAGAATTTTAATTTGTTAGAGGTTTTGTGAGTATAGTTTCTGGAGTAAGAAATGGCCAATTTTGCCACTTTCTGGCAGTACAACTCTGGATACATTATTACTTTTCTTTTTATATAATCTGCAAGATAAAATTTTTTAATAAAGCATCCATTGTAATATGATGTGGATTAAATAAATAATAAATCAATTAAAAACTCCTAGAATATATAAAATATTTGTTAGTGACATTATGAGAAGATGAAAGAGGATTGAAGAGAAGCATGAGAATGGGGTCAAGCTGGGAGTCAGTGATAATGAAATTGAATACTGGACTTATTACCATTGTAATGATTTTGACTCAGAACCATAAAAAGGATCCAATAATTATGGTAGTAGATGTAATCATATTGGTTACAAGAACAGGACAGAAGCTTATATGTTAGAGTTTGGCCAAGATATCAAAGTTGGAAATACCATCAATTTTGACTTGTTTGCTTCAGGATTTTTCTAAGTTGAGGGGTTGGGGGTAAAGCTGTAGTAAACACCAGCTATGGGTACAAAAGACATCATTAGTGGAGATCTAGGCAAAGTATGCAAACAAGAATATTAATTAGACTTCAGAAAGACATGTATACTTTAGTTTTGATCTCCAGGAGTTTTATGTTCCCCATAAAGTAGCTTTCTTTGCTCCAGATAGTATTCTTGTAAAAATTCTATTGGGTAAGCCAATCACTGGAGTAGCAGCAGAGATTTTAATAGAAGTTAGAAGTTGAGGTGGGTTTTATCAGCAAGAGCTGATTCCAGACACATAATTTATAGCTTATTGTCATTCAGAATATCATGAGTGTGTTCTGTACTCACCAATAACTCCCTGAAATTCTATCACATGGTCTTTGTGAGTGTTTGTGATGGTCTGTAAAGTTTACCTTCAGTGACAGATTTTCAAATGTATATGTATTTAACATATTATCATTCTACGAAACTCATAATCTTTATTTAAAAATGCCATATGCTTTCTGTTCTTATGCTTTATTTGCATATAACAAAGCAGTTCTCCTGTCAAATATTTTGTTAGTTATATCACAGGGGTATTTGCAAGCATATTAAAGTTATTCAGTAATGGAAAATACATACACTAGAGATCAGGTCATGTCTCTTATGTTGGATGCTGTTTCCACTTAAGTGGGATGCAATTTTGGCCACTCATGAAAAAGTGATATCACATTCTTCAGTCCATCTGCTTCTTCAAGTTTCTCTTCATTAGTGATCACATTTAGATATCTAATACAGAGATTATAGTTTTTTAAATTTACCATATATATATATATATATTTAACTACTGATAGATTTATTCATTATATAAATTATAACAATACATTATAAAATAACAGATAATAACAGAGATAGTGCAGCCATATTGATTTGTGTAACAATCCTGGCTTGGTTACTAATTAGTCCAGCAATCAATTTGTCTCATATCTAAAATTAACATAATGCTGAATTTTTAAGACTGGTATGAAGAATGAATACAATAAAGACTATGTACTTTCTAGTTTAGTGCCTACTAAACAATATGCAGTCAATAAGCATATATATATATATATATATATATATATATATATATATATATATACACACACACACACACACACACACACACATATACAGGGTGTCCCCCCAAAAATGTATACATATTTTAGCAGCTGATAGCTCAATTTTGAAAATGAAATATATTTTAATAAACACTGCCTTTATAGTTATTCAAAGTATCTTATATAACATCCTATATAATAAAAAAGTAATATGCAAATTGACCCTAATAGCTGAACAACCAGGAATGACCGGTCGCTATGACATGCATTGACCACCAGGGGACAGATGCTAATGCAGGAGCTGTCCCCTGGTGGTCAGTGCACTCCCACAAGGGAAGCTCTGTTCAGCCACAAGCTGAGCTGACTGCTATGAGCGCAGCAGTGGTGGCGGGAGCCTCTCCCACCTCCTCTGCAGCGCTAAGGATGTCCAGCTGCAGCTTCAGCCCACTCCCTGTGGGGAGGGGAGCAGGCCTAAGCCACAGTTGGACATCTCTCCAGGGCTCCCAAGCAGCCAGAGGGATGTCTTACTGCCAGCTTAGGCCTGATCCACTGGGGAGCAGGCTTAGGGTGAGAGGATGCAGGCCGGGCTGAGGGAACCCCCCCCAAGTGCATAAATTTTTGTGCACTGGACCATTAGTATATATACGTTATACATTTTGGGGGGACAACCTATATTTATATACTATCTTATCTAATAAAGAGGGAATATACAAATTGACCACCACGCCGTAATAGTCAAGATGGCTGCGCCCACAGCAGAAGCTGAGTTCCCGTAACAAGCCTTAATGAACAATCAGCAGGGACCTGAGGTTGTGCCCCCCGCCTGGTGGGGCTTGACGGGGGACCTCAGGCCATGCCCCCCCACCCAGCAGGGCTTGACGGGGGACCTCAGTCCGCATCTCCTGCCTGGTGGAGCTTGATGGGGGACCTCAGACTGCGCCCCCCACCCACTGGGCTTGATGGGTAAACTCAAGGTGTGCCCTCTGCCCCGGTGCTGGGCCAGGAGACCTGAGGCCACACCCTCCACCCAGCAAGGCTTGATGGGGACCTCAAGGCACACCCCCCAGCCTGGGCCTGGGCAACTCAGGTCGTGCCCCCGCCCTGGCGCCGGGCCAGGCAACCTGATGCCATGCCCCCCACCTGGCAGGGTTTGGAGGGGGTAGGGCCAGCTGGGTCTGGATCTAACCCAGTGGGGGTGGGGCTAGCCAGGTCTGGGTCTCACGCAATTTCGAGGCATATGTGGGTGTTCAGGGACTTAACTCTGGTTCCTATGGCATACCCCAGACTCTGACAGGAGAAAGATTTTCATATACATTTTACTAATTTTCTTTAATCTCTGACACTTCTATTATAGAGAAAGGGCAAATAGCAATATTAAAATATTTCCTCTAATTAATTCCCTTATAATGTGCATGAATTTCTTGAATCAGGTCACTAGTATAAATTATAAAGATATATATATCTATATATATATATATATATATATATATATATATATATATATATATATGAATATCTATAGTAATAAAAGCGTAATATGCTAATTAGACTCGAAATCTTCCAGACATCATTCCTGACAAAGCCTGGGCTGGAGGGAAGACAGCCTGGGTCCCGGGTGCTGGAGGGAAATCAGTGCTGACAGCCGGGGGAAGGAAGGCCTACTCTTGCACGAATTTTCATGCATCGGGCCTCTAGTGTGTGTGTATATATATATTTAGCTTCTTTAGAATTGAGGTAGTAAACCAAACTTCTGACTTAAGCATCAGACAACTGCTCTAGAATTTAGTTAAAACAAGTTTCACACTGCAGTTGATTACTTCTATATACTTAACCCTTTGAACTCGCTTGCTTTTTTCTCAATTCCTTTATTCTAATGCTAACCGTGTCGAGTCACACTCGACATCCGAGTGCAAAAGATTAATTTACATGTACACCAGAGTTGAGCTTCATTAGACACAATCTATCACTCAGTATCAGATTAATTTTTCCCTTTGGAATTCTAAATAAATGTGTATGTTAATCATATTTATGGAAATATTGTGTGTTGTCAATTATAAAGTGGTTACACAGGGTATATCCTGTTTAATCAATGTAATCTCACTATTATGAAGATGTTTTATTTGGACTATAGTGATTATCTTTAATTTTTACATATTAATATTCCAGATATAACTTATATTGAAAAATACCTTTATATTGTTTACATATTCACCTCCATTATCAGTTTATATATACATGTAAAATATACACATGTCTATAAAATTGAATGTAAAGTTCATAGTAAACATTTTTCATTTTGTGCAAAATTCAATATAAAGTCTCAAATATATTCAAAATTAAAAGTAGATTGATAGTATTTTGAAACCATATTATCCATATATATTGATAAGAAAAATATCACTGAGTCTGCAAATCTGAAGATGACAGTGACCATAATATAGTATAGTTTAAATGTTATATACTTGTTTGGAATATTAGCATTCATACATCAGTAATCCTTGAAAGTGATTCATTAAATTATATATTTCCATAAAAGCTCTAAGTATTTAAAAATAATTTATTTAGAAACTGTTAGCATCTTATAAGAATGTTAACTTTTTGATATAATGAGTTGAAAAATCCCATTATTAATCACACATACAAACAAGAATAATATGTAGACAAAAGAGTTATGAAAATGTTTTCCAAAATACATTTAATTGTTGCTGATTAAATTTCAAACAATATATTTTTTAAATTTTATATTTTCTAAAAAATATTTCCTTTGGAGATTTTTGAAGATTGAAACTTAAATTTTAAAGTAATTTCCCAGAAACTGCCAATCATTTTCAGCAGTTGAAGAGGATTTTCAATATTTGCCTAAGTTATGGGCCCTAGGAAAGTTAATTTTTAAAAATATGTTACTAGAACATTAATGACATGTTGCTATACCCCAAAAGATATTTAAATCATTAAATGTTTTATTTTTGCTTTATTCATCAGACACCTAGACCAAAGAACTTAATAGATTCTATTTCAAGTCTGACAGCATTTTTAATAATTGCTTTTATTTTACTTGCTTGCCACGAGACGTTGGGGCATAACACAGCAAAATCATGGTGAATCTGATAGAGTAAATATTAATAGGATGGAAAATCAGTGAATATAATATTTATGGAAGTGCCAGTAGCAATTGAACAAATACGGTGGTAGTTAAAATTTATCAAGGAATTATAAGGATAAGTTTTTCCCAATATACTTCAATTGAATATTTAGGATGGAATTATAACAGAGCAAAATATAAGAGAATTTTTGACTATATGCAAAAAAATAGTGTGTCACTTCCATTATCCTTATTCAATGAATTTAAAAATTCCTTACCAAGTACATTTACAATTTATTTTAAATTTTTATTAAAATTTTTAATGTTGACGTTATTACACATGACCCTATTTGGCCACCTCCACCCACCCCACCTCACCCATCCTTGACCTTTACCAAACTATTGTTCATGTCCATGGGGTATGTATATATTTACAATTTTTTAAAAAGCTGAAGAAATAACTAATCTGTTAAAGCATGCTATATCAAAGAATGTCTCTATAATGAAAGGTGAGGAGATCAATACTAAGTAGCAAGATTGTACCAATAGCTAATTCTTTAAGTTATTGATCATGACTACCATTATTGTCAGTAAATAAGAGAGACTTTTGTGATTAACCCAAAGGGTTTGTTTGCCAGAATGCTTGAAGAAATGGTTGCAGTTCTGGTCTTTGGAAGTAAGAATAATTCTTACTTGCTATAAAAATCCTCTTTTCATTTCTCCTACTAGAAAATGATGCCAATAAAACTTCAGAGATTGTCATTATTTTGAATATTAGAAATACGCTTTATAGTCACATTTCTAGATCCAAGATTTAACAGTGTATTTTTGTCAAATTATTATATAAAGAAATGGGTGTAAAATATGATAAAAATACGAGTTAGGGTGGAAATCTTGGTCTGCTTTAGAAATAGTCAAATTCATATTCTTTTAGCATTGCATAACTCTTCTTTTGTACTTCAGTGAACTTGAATATCATCATCATCAAATCTTCAAGTCTAGGGATTGAAGAGGAAATTAGTTTTTATCTTAGTTGCTATTAGAGAAGATAAATGTAATAAAGTGTTACCAGCACCTTTCAGAAAAATATTTTAAATGATAAAATCTGCCAAACTATGCTTGTTCTTTCACCAACAGCCAATAAAACTGAACAACTCTTTATAGCATAAACTAGTGGCCCAGCACGCAAAATCGTGTGCAGTAGGCCGCTCGCCACTTCCCACCTATGCATGCCTGCTACACATGCAGCCTCCTGCTGATCAGTTGTTGTGTGTGAGGGTGTGACGACCATTTGCATATTAGCCTTTTATTATATAAGATATATAGGATGTGCATTATAATGTCCAATGAAATAATCTAGAAGATTTCTGTGCTGAAAAACTATTATTCCTGTGCAATAAATTTAAACTTTATAAGTCTATCAAACAAAAGCTTTAGTAACAAAATTACAATAATAATTATCTCAAATTAAAATTTATTTTTATAGTCCACTAATTCAATCTACACTGTTGATATAAAAACAGTGATAGATCACTGACTTTAACCCTCAAACATTTAGCATTTGGTCAAAATATGTATTTGGCTCTCTTCTCCAAGTGTGACATTTTATTAAAATCTCCACACCAGTTGTCCTCAAGTACTACATTTCTCCTCCACTGATTGGTAAGACCTGTATAACACTGGTTATCAGGATTATTTATTTGTAATGGAGAAGTGAAACTTAGCTAGAAATTATGAAGTTTTTACCAGGTGACCTTGAAAAACATCGTAAAGTGTTTGATCCAAGTAATTGCTCATGAATAAAACAGAATATTTAAAGTTGGATTTGTTTGTTTTATGTCTCAACTTTCTCACTAATGTTCAGGAAGAATTATAAAATCCATTAATAGTTAACATTGATGATGTTTTCTAAATACTAATGTCTGAATTTAGTGTTGGATTGCAAGTTGTCTCAAATTTGATAAGCCCATAGAATATATAATAGAGGTATTATTCATTCCTGGGTAAATTGAATGGTACTTATTGGATGTTCTAGCATAAAAAAAGGCTATGTGGCTTATTTTATTATTCACAGCAATAAATTAATTATTCACAGCAATAAATTGAATTTTAATATATCAAATATTTTAAAGAATAAATAGTGTTTTTCTGGGAAATAAAAATTCAATATAAAAGACTTTTACCATTTAGCAAAACAATACTAATAAAATAAAATCACCAAGTATTTTATTACAAATAGATACGCTCATGCTTCTTTCATGTTATATGGGTTGGTCAAGTTCTTTTCTGACCTGTAATCATCTGTTTTGACAGGCTTTGCTTCCTTGCTATGTATTATTTGCATTATATTCAGTGATTAGACACACACACACACACACACACACGATAACTTTATTTTCAAAGGATCTCTAAAAAGGCAAACTGTCCCTATTTTAAGTAATTTTAATTATTGTAATAATAACAGTAGATGTATAATTACAAATTAAGTAGGAAACATAAGAAGGAGCCAGAAAGAAAAAAAAATAGCTAAGAGTAACTTTATGACAGGAGTAGAGTACAGTTTGCTTTGCACTTTTTATATTTTTAATGCAACTTAGAATAAATATAGAAACGTGTAAAGGGCACTAGGTATTGGAATTTTAATCTTGCATTTACTAAAAGCAGTAATAAATAATTTGGGAGATACATTTTAAAATATAAGATATCAAAGAAAGGAGATATCTATATCCATCTATCTATCATCTAACTTCTATCTATCTATCTATCTATCTATCTATCTATCTATCTATCTATCATCTATCATCTATCTATCTATCATCTATCATCTATGGATTTTGCCTGTGCAATCCATTGTGTCATAAAATGGAGTTACTGGGATGATTTAGGTAATGGAACTAAACTTGTCTAGTCTTAATTATCAGCAGAAGTGTTGGTACTTGTGCATATGTGAAAGTTGAAGGGTTGATTCTGCCAGCATTCTAGGAAGGGAATTTAGTTGTTTTGGTTATATCTTTAGTATCCAAGTGATTTTGCATCTGTGGGAACAGAACTCTCTTAATTGGACATGATAAAAAATTTACAATAGGTTTCCGAAAATTATAAGATATATAGAGTATCTATCTGTGCTTCAGGATTATAGGCATTTTCCTTGCAGTGTTCCAAGTTTGATACTAACATTCTTAATTACAAATTTCCTTCTATTTATGATATTTAATTTTGTTAAATACTTTAATATATCATTCAGTATGTATCCTCTGTAGATGGAAAACTTTCAATATGCAATGTGAATACCATCTTTTTCTTTTCTCTACTCATCTCAGAAATTGGTACCGCTATCTAACCAGTTGCTCAAGTAAAAGAAGCTTTTGTTGTCATTTTTTAATTTCAAAATTCATGTCCCCATATCTGACCTTTCTCTGATCTCTAAAGCGGTGCTTCCATTTGAAATTTCTGCAAAGGCAGATGTGTTCTATGTCTATATTGCCCAATATGGTAGCTATAGCCCCCGGTACCTATTTAAGCTCTGGAAATGCAGCTAGTGTAAATGAGGAACTGAGTTTTAAGTTTAATTAAAGCAAATTTAAATAACCACATGTGGTTAATGGTAATCATATGGGACAGTGGAGCTCTAGACATATGTAACCAACTACCTAATTTTTACCTTTTCTTAAATATGCTACAAGAATTTCAAACTTAATATCCACTAGACTCTGTGCTCTTGGTGTTTCAGGCAACCTGCCAACTGGGTTCCCCTCACTTTTCTTATATAAGGTTTGTCATTATCACTCTTTATTTGTTTACATTATTAAAATATGATGGTAATATCACTATTATTTGATACTCTAGTGGGTTAGGTATTTTTGCTCTGTTTTCTTTATTATGAATGAGGGGATCTTAACTATTTTTATTACCACTTTATCCACAGAGTGTAGAACAGTGTTATCATATAGTAATTATTTAACACCTCATGAATGAATGAATGAATAACATACATTTTATTAAATTTATTGGGGTAATATTGGTGAATAAGATCATGTAAGTTTCAAGTGGACATTTCTATGATACATAGTCTGTATATTGCATTGCATTGTATGCCCACCATCCAAAGTCAAATAATCTTTCTTCACTATATATTTGCCCCCCCTTTACTACTTTGCACCCCATTCCCTTGGTAACCATGATACTATTGTTTGTGTCTATAAGTTTGTTTTATATCCTTCATATGAGTGAAATCATGATTCTTAGCTATTTTTGACTGACTTATTTTGCTCGCATAATATTATCAAGGTCCATCCATGTTGTTGCAAATGGCGGTATTTAATTTTTCTTATGGCTAAGTAGTATTCCATAGTGTGTGTGTGTGTGTGTGTGTGTGTGTGTGTGTGTGCGTATTTATCACACCTTCTTTATCCAATATTCTATCAAAGAACACTTTGGTGCATTTTTTTTTAATTCTCACCTGAGGATATGCTTATCTATTTTAGAGAGGGGAGGGGGTAGGAGAGGGGAGAGAGAGAGAGAGTAAGAGAGAGAGGGGGGGGGGGTAGGAGAGGGGAGAGAGAGAGAGAGTGAGAGAGAGAGAGAGAGAGAGAGAGAGAGAGAGAGAGAGAGAGATTGGTTGCCTTTCCTACAATGCCCTGACCGGGTATCAAACCCTCAACCTTTTGATGTATGGGATGATAACTCCAACCAACTGAGCCACACTTTTGTGCATTTTTAAAATAAGAGCCACAACACTATAGTCATAGACCAACAGTACTGACATTAAAGGCAAGATGCTTGTAGCTAAACACTAATGTATTAGACCTGACTTTTATGAGTAATCTATCCTCAGGGTTCCTTCCTATGTATAAATACAGTTGTCCCTCAGTATGCATGGGAGATTTGTTCTAGGACACCATAGATATCAAACTCTGCAGATGCTCAAATCCCTCAGATAGGCCCTCCATGTCCTTGGGTTCTGCATCCTTGTATTCAAACAATTGCAGATCAAATATACTTTCCATCCACAGGTGCAGAACCTATGAAAGAGGATGCCTGATGGTAGATTATAAAAACACCTACTTTACAGGTCATTTCCTTCCAGAATGGTATTAAGCTTGTATATGGCATATAGTCAATAAATGTGGGCCATTATAAGACTAGTAATCATAATTACTGTTTTAGTTTTATCTTTGATTGATATTCTTAGCCTTGTTTCCTATATTTTCTAGGATCTGTTCATTCATCTACTTCATAGAACGAACACTTTGATGTTTTAATATTTTTTTCACTTCAGAATGACTTTGATGCAGTATATATATATATATATATATATATATATATATATATATATACTGTGTGGCCAGATTATTATGATCTCTGAACGCATAATAATCTGGCCACTCAGTGTATATCCTATATAATAAAAGGCTAATATGCAAATTGTCCCCTTGACCAGGAGTTCAACCAGCAGGCAGGCCAGCCAACCACCCATGTCCCCTCCCCCTGGCCAGGCTAGCCAGACCCCACCCAGGCACGAATTCATGCACTGGGCCTCATATATATATATATATATATATATATATAAAATACACACACACACACACACACACACACACACACACACACACACACTGAGTGGCCAGATTATTATGCGTTCAGAGATCGTAATAATCTGGCCACTCGTGTGTGTGTGTGTGTGTGTGTGTGTGTGTGTGTGTGTGTGTGTATTTAAAGCAGTTTTTAAAATATTTTTATTTACTAGAAAGGAAGGAAGAGGAAGAGAGAGATAGAAGCATCAATGATGAGAGGAAGGATTGATTGGCTGCCTCCTGCATGGCCCCTACTGGTGATCAAGCCCACAACCCAGGCATATTCCCTTGACCAAAATCAAACCCTGGACCCTCCAGTTCACAGGCCGATGCTCTATCCATTGAGCCAAACCAGCTAGGGATGATGCAGTAAATATTAAAATTTTAGTACATCTCAATCCTTGAGTACACATATTTTAATAATCTGTATGAAAAAATGGAAACTATACGTAAAGCACCTTTGTATAGCAAAGTATGCTGGTTTGTCTCTAGGAAAGGCGTTTGTATGATTTTAGATGAGTTGGGAGCTGAACTAGTACCTTTCTTCATGAAATGCCGAATTTACTTAAAAGAATGTTTGACAGGCAAACTATGTTTATTCAAATGTGAGTGCGTGTCAGACTTTTTCTTTTTTTTTTTTTTTAAGTAAGCCTGTCACTTCTAGGAAAAGAACTTGTAGCATTTGTTGCCGGGGATAAAAATCTGAGCTTTCAATTTTGGAAAATTTGTCTGCCACAGTGAATTTGACAACATACTAATACTTTCCTAATGTGATGGGTAGTGATATTAATAAATGTGATTATTTGATATCATACAATAAACTATGTCAACTTTTGAAAAATGTACTTAACAATGAATTAATCATTATCTTCCAAATGACCAAAGTATAATGTTATGTAGTCATGTATGGGTAAAATACTCATTCTAAGTGCAAAAATCAACCAATGACTTTTAATGTAACAATGTAAAATAAGTTCATGAATGTGATTTCTTTATTGTAACTAACCTTTAAGAAACTATGACTCATGGAGCTCTGGTATAGCATCAGAGAAGAATAGCTACAATTATTTGAAAATATTATTAAGTACTCCTCTCTTTCCAACTATATACTTGAGCACGGCCATATATTTTTCTTCACCTACTTGGACCTAAACAACACACCACAACAGATGGAAGGCAGATGTAGATGCGAGGACCTATGTGTCTCCTATTGAGGTAGGCATGGAAGAGATTGCAAAAATCCAAAATTGCCACTTAGCACACTAATTTTATTTCGGAACATGTATTTTTTGGTCAAATTATGTTATATATGTTAAGTTATAATGAGTTTAGTTTATTATTAGTTCTGCTTTTTAAATCTCTGATTTTAGAACCAGCAAACTTCCATAGTTCTGAATATTTCATTCTCTAGTGCATCTTTCAAATGAATTAAAATTATACTAAATATGAACATAGCATACATTCCCCGTTTTGTGTCTTTGATCAGTATTTTAGAAAATGAATTGTTTCTCTAATGACTCAAGGAATCACAATGCTGACCATTTAAAATAACCAATTACTGCATACTAGTATGTTCACTTTACTGAGTTCAAATTTTAGACTATTGGCATTATCCAGTTTTCATTTAGACTTTATCATATTTTTTTGGAAGTGTTTGTCTGCTTGACAGATTTGACTTGGAAAAGAAAAAGGCAGGAATACGTAATGGTATCTGTGTTCAATTTGTATGTGATTTTCATGTTAGTTACTTCTTTAACTGGCATTTTTATGCTTAGCACAACAATGCCAATAGATCAAAATAAACATGACCTGGAATTCTGATGCAGCATATGTGTTACATTTAGAAAGCAATAAAAGGAAAGTAAATTGTAAGGAAAAGACAGTGACTTTGCCTTAGACTAAGTAGAAGAAACCCTAACTGCTGCACATGTCCATTAATCATTAAATTACAGTAACAGGATCTGTTTGTTGGAAAGAATGGACTACTTACATTAAAATCTGTCAATTTAAATTTAATAAAAACAAAAAATCAATAGTAATGCATTTAAATTCAAATAGTCATCACAGCGATGCAATAGCAATCAGTCATATTTACCAAGACCACGCATGTAATAATCCTCCTGATCCCCATATAATTACTAGCTTTGCCTCTTGAATTATCAACAGCTCTCATGGCTTATTGCCTCATACTTGCTTAGTAAGCATCTGCAATCAATAATCTTGCCACAGAGTAAGAGGCAACCAGCCAGCCAGGCCCAGAGAGTAATGCTGCAGAAGTGATCATTACATCCGTGTGAATGACAAGGAGGTGGCTGTGCTAATGGGATAGGCATGCAGTAAAGAGGTAATTTTGAAAAGCTGCTTACTGGTATGTGTGGCTCTTACCATGGTTGGTGGTGCCTAAGTATGGCGAACAGTCAGTCACCCTTAAAAACACTTCACATCCTTTCCACAGTTGCTTTTATGGTGATCATCATCTCAAGCAGCTGTCTTCTAGATCTTACGATCCACACAACACATTCAGTTTGCCTGAAATGCTATTTATCCGACTAGAAAAGCAAACAGTTATTTTCTTCATTCACATGGTATATGCTGGAGAACAGGAATTTATATGCAAATTTGAGTATTAGTGGCATTTTGATGATAAGAGCTTAAGGACCAATTATAGTTGTCAAAAATGTTTGAAAACTTCTATTAATGCCATTCACATGGAAAATAAAATTGAAAATTCCAATAGAGCAAATGTGTTGTATGGATAGCAACATCATATTGTTTATTTTATTCAGTCTGTTGAATTACAAAGATTCCCATGCTTTTGCAAAAGGGACATTTAAAAACACCATCATCAGGAAAATGTCATTTAATTTTTAATCTTGTAACTATTAGCTATGCTAATTATTTCTATTATTTAACACTCACCTGTTATTCACAACTTAGGAGACATTACAGAATATATTTAAAAAACACTGCTTTTGTTCCCACAGTATTTGCATTAAATAGATAACAGAAAAGTAATCATTTATAAACTAAGGTGCAGACATATTAATTTATATTAATTAAGTGAAATTACAGGTACACTGAATTACATTTTACATGGATATTAACACAGTTCAATATTGTAAAATGTGTTGCCTGTACAGTATTAGAAGGGGCTCCCAGGACTTGGGTGGGGTTTCCTTTCGGGATCTTTGCCCACCAGAGGGGAGGTCTCTCACCGGCCTACATTAAAGTTGTCCGCAGGCCCCTATTGGAGCCTTCACCAGTGCAGGGACTGAGCTTGATAACCTGTGCATGTGGCTGGGAATTGTAGAGTGAAAGAGCCCTAGCTGGTATGGCTCAGTGGATAGAGTGTCAGCCTATGGACTAAAGAGTCCCAGGTTCAATAAAGGTCAAGGGCACATGCCTGGTTTGTGGGCTTCATCCCTACCCAGTAGGGGCATGCAGGAGGCAGTCGGTCAATGAACTCTTTCATCATTGATGTTTTTCTCTCTTTCTCCCTCTCCCTTCCTCTTTGAAATCAATAAAAATATATTAACAAAAAAGAGTGAAAGAGTGTTGCCAAGCCCCACCACCAGGAATAAAACTAATAATACAAGAAAATTCAGGCAAGTGGTTATTATCACAGAGCACTGTGAAGTTTATTTAGTGAACAAGATTTCCAGTTTCTAGAATGGTAATATTTTTTGAAATTTACCTTTATACCTTTTTATAATTCTTTGTAGTGCTCACTAGTATTTTATTTTAGGAACTTTAGGGAAGCAAAAAAACGGAAATGAATAAGACTCTATAAAGCTGAGGCTTGTGGGGAAGAGGAGATTCATGTATAGGGTAGATAGAATCAGTGGAAAGGGAAATAATTCTTTGTGGTCAGTTATAGGGAGAGAAGGGCTAATAAAACTTGTCTTTTAGATTAAAAAGGAGATATTCACATGTGCTTTAGAAACAAATTAGACCTAGAATAGAAATTTTTATTGCCTGCAATAATTGGCTCCTTATGTTTCATTTATATGGCATCTTTATTTTTAAGTTATTTAAAATATGTTTGTGTTGACTTTTAGAAAGAGAAGAAGGGAGAGGGAGAGAGAAACATCCATCAATTGCCTCCTGTACACACTCCAACTTGGGATCGAACCAGCAACCTATGTATGTGCCCTGACCGGAAACTGAACAGGCGATCTTTTAGTGCACAAGAGCATGCTCAACCAACTGAGTCACACAGGCAAGGACAGGGCATCTTCATTTTAATATTTTAATATTTCCCTGACTCACGCTCAAAATACCTAGTACTAAATTCATCAGCTTTTCTCCTGCAATGTTTTCTTATCCTATATAATAAAAGCCTAATATGCTAAGTGCCCAGTTGTCCAGTCATCAGTTCAACCAATCAAAGCATAATATGCTAATGATATGCTAAGGCCGCTCAACCACTTGCTATGACGTGCACTGACCACCAGGGGGAAGATAGTCGACTGGTCAACCAGCCACTATGACGTGCACTGACCACTAGGGGCAGACACTCTGACCTGTAGGTTAGCTTGCTGTTGGGGTACAGCTTATCAGAACTGAGCGAGACAGGCTGAACATGCCCTGGAGCCCTCCAGCAGTCCCTCCCTGGCTGGCCAACCTCCTGTGTCCCTCCCCAGTCCTGATCATGCATTGGTGGGGTCCCTCTGCCTGGCTTGCACCCTCTCACAATCCAGGACCCCTTGGGAGATGTCAGAGAGCTGGTTTCAGCCCGATCCTACAGGCCAGGCTGAGGGACCCCACTGTTGCAAGAATTTGTGCACCAGGCCTCTAGTTTTCAAATGTTAGGACAGAGCCTTCTGTCAGGAAAATATCACAGTATTTCCTTGACAATCTTATTGTCTAAATAACTAATTAAAACATATCTAAATGTGCATAATTACAAAGCTTTATTTGTTCAAACTGAGGTCCGTGATGATACTTTTGAAAGTGTTAGATCTCTGATTTTTAAAACTTTAATTTCATAATGAACTATAAGAAAAAGTTAATTTAAGTATAGTTAGGATTATCTGTATTGTCATTTTTTAACCAATATTGGGGGGGAAATTCTTACTGATATATATGGCCAATAATGTTGACACTAAGTCATGGTACTTTAATTTTCCTAAGCTTATAATAAAAAGCATAGAGCTAAATATTATACTTATGTGATATATTTAGTCACAGTGAAGAAACAATAATATCCTGTACAAAATAATGTGTGAATAATACTTTAGTTCAGATATAGAATATATGTTGGAAAATTGAGATGTGATATATCACATAGCCATAGAAGCTTCCTGAATTAAAAGAGCCCATGGTATCATGTCAGCAGCTGTGATTTTCAAATGGCACTCCTCATATGAAATGAATGCTATTAATTTGAATAAATATTACCATTTTTGTTCATATTTAACATATATATTTGACTAGATAGACTATACCATAAAAGCTATAAGCATTAAATGTTAATTTGTACATATCCAAGTAATATTATAAGAAAATAGTCAACACTAGAGATTCACATGTTACACTGGGTTGAAAAATACTGCTATAGTACTGTTGAGTATATAAAAATGTATAAGTATTAATTCTTGATAAAATCCTAAAGTTCTTCAACAAGTAGAACCAATCTATCTTAACAAAATTTTTGGCCACTATGAGGACATTTCATGATAACTTTGACTCATCCAGACTCATTGTTTTTCTAACACATCAGGTATATTTCCTGCCTTTGCATCTATATTCACTGCTTACCTCCTTGACAGGAATTTCCCTCTGTTCCCATCACTGACTTGATTAAACTATTTAATTATATAGTGAACTCTACAAGTCAGGAGTAGACAGTAGAGCTTCTATCTACTCCTGACTTACCTAATATGTATTATTAGGTAAAATTATTTGAAAAATTATTTGCTACTTGACACATCTTAATCTACCACTCACATATTATTATATATCATTCATATATTGACTCTTTTTCCTGTGTATGGGACATAATTTCTTGAATGACATAATTTTCTGTTGAAAATGAGATTTGACAGTTTTCCTTAAATAAGTAAGACTTGCATTGGTGCAAGTCACTAGTTAATTTCCAGAATTCTGAAAAAGTTGATTTGAAAAATGTCTTTCCAAGGTTCTTGTTGCTTTTGCAGATAACAAGAATATTTGAGATTCTTAATTTGCTATTATGTTCACTGACATAATTCTAAAATATTATTATAACTTAATTTACATTTCTTTAGTCTGGTTTCATAAATGAAATTCCCTCTAATCCCCTATGGTCTTGTGCTTGGCATTTTACTATTTCATATTATCTTGTCATCCTATGAGAACTTTGAGTGTGTAACCCTTCATGGAAACTGATAGATTCAAATTCCTAGGTCAAATGTGGAATTATTATTCTGTTGATTTATAATCCAAAGAATTATGACTGTGCCCACCTAATAACATACCTATAAAATTTTAATACTATATTATTTTTACATCTTTACTAATTTGAAAATTTTAAAATGTTCTCATGCTTGCTCAAATTTGCATTTATTTCAAGGAAGATTGGATTTCATCTGTTAATTTATAATCTGTGTTTCTGCTAGTGTTAATTGCTTTATCATCATTTTCCCTTTTCTTCCATAATCTTTTATTTTTTATTATTTTTTTAATTTAATAAATCTTTATTGTTAACATTATTACAATTGTTCCTCTTTTTCCCCCCCATAGCTCCCCTCCACCCGGTTCCCACCCCACCCTCTGCCTTTACCTCCCCCACACTGTTCTCATCCATAGGTGTACGATTTTTGTCCAGTCTCTTCCCACATCCCCCAAACCCCTTTCCCCCCGAGAATTATCAGTTCACTCCCTTTCTATGCCCCTGATTCTATTATATTCACCAGTTTATTCTGTTCATTATATTTTTTATTCACCTGATTTTTAGATTCACTTGTTGATAGACATGTATTTGTTTTTCATAATTTTTATCTTTACTTTTTCTTCTAATTCCTCTTCTTAAAAAATACCTTTCAGCATTTCATTTAATACTGGTTTGGTGGTGATAAACTCCTTCAGCTTTTTCTTATCTGTGAAGCTCTTTATCTGGCCTTCAATTCTGAATGATAGCTTTTCTGGGTAGAGTAATCTTGGTTTTAGGTTCTTGCTATTCATCACTTTGCATATTTCTTGCCACTCCCGTCTGGCCTGCATAGTTTCTGTTGAGAAATCAGCTGACAGTCATATGGGTGCTCCCTTGTAGGTAATTAACTGTTTTTCTCTTGCTGCTTTTAATATTCTCTCTTTGTCTTTTGCTCTTGGCATTTTAATTATGATGTGTCTTGGTGTGGTCCTCTTTGGATTCTTCTGTTTGGGGTTCTGTGTGCTTCCTGGACTTGTAAGTCTATTTCTTTCACCAGGTGGGGGAAGTTTTTGGTCATTATTTCTTCAAATAGGTTTTCAGTATCTTGCTCTCTCTCTTCTTCTGGCACCCCCATAATTCAGATGTTGGTACACTTGAGGTTGTCCCAAAGGCTCCTTACACTATCTTCAAATTTTTGGATTCTTTTTTCTTTTTGCTTTTCCAGTTGAGTGTTTTTTGCTTCTTTGTATTTCAAATCTTTGACTTGATTCTTGTGGTTCTCTAGTCTGCTGTTAGGTCTCTGTATAATATTTTTTTATTTCAGTCAGTGTATGTTTAATTTCTAGTTGGTCCTTTTTCATATCCTCGAGGGTCTTGCTAAATTTATCGGCCTTTTCTAGGAAATTCTTGAAAAACCTTATAACCGTGGTTTTGAACTCTATATCCAGTCATTTGTTTTCCTCCATTTCTTTCATTTGTGATCTGTTTCTTTGTCTCTGCATTTTTGCTGCTTCCCTGAGTTGGTAGAGTAGCTTTGTGTGGTAGTTGTCCTATAGGGCCCAGTGGCTCAGCCTCCCCAGTTTCCTGAGGTGGACACTTTTGTTGCACCCCTTTGTGGACTGTGTGCACAGCCTTGTTGTAGTTAAGTCTTGATTGTTATTGGTATCACTGGGAGGAATTGACCTCCAAGCCAATTGGCTATGAGTATCAGCAGTGTTTGCACTGGGAGAACTTCTGTGCTGGAGACACCCTTATGGGAGAAGACTTTCAAAAGCCTCTGTGCTCAGCTTGGATGGAGTGGAGTCTCAGGGCGGAGCAGACAGTCTTGGCTTCCCATCAGCCCTGCCCTATGAGGCCCCTGGATCTCAGTGTCCCTTGGTAATCACTGCAGGCACCTCTGAGAGAAAGCTGCCCTTGAGTTTCGCCCACTGCCAGACAGTCCAGTTTCTCCCCGAATGACTGGTTTCCAAGAAACTCACCCAGAACTGGAGTCTCAGTGTGCTTTCTCTTTTCCTAACAGTCCAGATTACCCCGAATGAGTTTGGGTTCCTAGAGTCTCACCCAGGACTGGAGTTCAGCGCTGTCTGGTGCTTCCATATCCCTCCTGCTTTAGAAAGCCAGCCACACACTCAGCCACCCATGTAGTCAGCCGCCTTTCCTCTCCACACGCGCGAGTCTCCGTACTTCGGCCTTTTGCAGCTCCTCTGAGTCTCAATGTGCTTTCCTCTTTCCTTCTATTTGTAGAATTTCCACTCAGCCAGCTTTCCTGTGGTTCTGGATGGTGTCCGTTTTGTCTTTTAGTTGTAGTTTTGATATAGTTGTGCGAGGCAGCAGTTTAGGTGTTTACATATGCTGCCATCTTGGTTTCTCCTCCAACTTAGACTCCTTTCATTTCTTTTTTTTTTTATATTCTGTTAAATTGCAAAAAGGAAATTACATTAATTAAATAGGATTTAGTAAATGACTACAAAGAGAAATGTTTGATAAACTAAATTTCTTGAGAAAATGATTTTTTTTTTTTGTACTTGGCATTTTATGGAGGATCTTTGAATAATATGAAAGTGTAACATCTCAACAGTTCCTCTAGTAGATACCTCTATTCATGACCTAGTTCTTCCACTATTTAGTACTTAGTCAATATTTTTTTCTTCTTCCTATTCTGTTATTTACTCACTGTCTCTATAACTCATTCATATTTCACAGCTTCTACTTCTTCATGGACTTTATTGATCTCTTTCTCATAGCATCATTCTCTGTGACTGTTCATTTATTCCATGTAGTTGATATTCAAACTCACCAAGAGATATATTTTAAGTGAACAAGCCTGTAACAACTCATTATGAATCCTGTCTGTTGCACAAAGCTTTCATACTTGTCCACCTCTTAATTTATGGGATATTATAGACAGTTGGGTTTGTTAATCCCTCCTAGTTTTTGTTAGGTTGCTATTGTAAAGTTAAGTTTAAAATAACAAAAGGAAAATGTTGTGTGAGTAATAAAGAAACTGATAAAATAAGATCTTTATCTTAATATTGCATATTTTATAGCACTTCTAATGTAATGCTTTCTTTGATTAAGAATTTATACATATACACACTCAAATCAATACTCATATATATATTGTATTCATATTCTTTTGGTGGATAGAAAATTACCACAAATTTAGTGGTCTAAAACCAAAATCATTATTATTTATGTCTGTGGGCCAAGAGTCTGAGTATGGGTTAGCTGGATCCTCTTCTAAGGGTCTCACCAGTCTGATATCTAGATGTTAGCTGAACCTTCACATTTGAGATCCTCTTCCAAGCTCACTAAATGTTGTTATAATTATGTGTTTTTTTAAATAGTTTCAGTATTGAAATCTCCATTTTCTTGCAAGCGTTGGCAAAGGACCACCCTCTCTTTGCCACATGCCCACATCCTGCCAATATAACATGATAGCTTGTATCTCATAACATAATAGCTTACATGTTTAAGGCCAGCCAAATTACTTTTATTACTTTGCTACAACAGAGTTTTATATATCATAACTTAATTATAGAAGTGCCTATCTTATTACTTTTATCAATTAATGTTAGCTAATAACTGGAGTGAATATACCTTTAGAGTCACAGGGCCCACCCAAACTCAAGGGTAAGGGGTTATTACAGAACATACATACCAGGAAACAGGAATCCTGAGGGAGTACCTTAGAATTCAGCCTACCGCATCTATGTTTTATCTCTCATAAGTTATTTTATATACAAGTTTAGATCATTCTTTGCATTACAGTATCTTAATCCTGTTTAGAAGGTCTCACCTCTCCTCCTACATGTTTCATCTTTCACCGAAACAAGTAGAAGCTTTAAGTCTGATCTTAACTGTAGTTCTTATATGAAGATTGTCAGGTCCTCCCAGGGCAAAATATGTGGGATAGGACAGATATAAAGAAAAAGTTGAAAGTTAATATTGTTCTTTTTTATCCCATCTCTGTTGATACATTAAAAATGTTATGAAGAACAAATATGTATAAGTACATAAACCAAAAGCATGGGATGAAATCAGTCTTCAAAAAATGAACACATCTATATAATCACTGACTAAATAAATAGAATCAAGTATATTTACCCCAGAAACTCCCATTGAACCCATCCTACTACTTATTACCCAGAAATAGGCACTATCCTGAATTTAAAAACCATAGTTTATTTACTGTATATAATTTGTGTAAATAGAGTACATGCTTCTACATGTCTGTTTTCTTATGCTCAACATTATGCTTATAAGAATCTTCCATGAGGTTGTACAGTTTGCTATTATTGTTATACTAGAGGCCTGATACACAAATTCGTGCAAGGGGCTCAGCCCTCACAGCCCCGGCAGCTGCCTCGGCCTTCGCAGCCTTGGTGGAAGGTCATCCAGAAGGATGTCTGGAAGGTTGTTCAGCTGTCCAGTCTAATTAGCATATTATGTTTTTATTATTATAGATGAGAAAGTATTCTATTGAAAGAATATACTACAACTTGTTTATTCTATTAAATTTTTTTTCTGTGGATGCTTTTGAATTGCATATTTTTTCTTAGTTTTACTAATAACATGGCCTTTTTCTTTCTTCCCTTTCTACCCTCTTTTCTCTCTTATTTACTCTTTTCCTTTGTTTTTGTATCCCTCTTGTTGGAGAATTTAGAACTTGGCTCTCTCTGCTAATGCCTTTTTATTGTTTTTCAAAAACTGCTGGCCTTATTTCTCATATATTGTTTCTACTCTACCACTTCTTTCCTTGCCATACTGGACTAAAATTATAAATATAGTTAACATTTTTATTGTGTTCTGTTTTTCTTTTATACTCTTCCTATGTCTGTAATCATTTTTTTCTCTCCATAGAATTTTATTCTATTGACCTGTCTTCAAATTGACTAACCCTGTCTTCTAATTGGAAAGATTCCTTGCATATTTGTATTCCTCTTCTCTCACAGAAATATTCTTCCTTTACTTAGTCAAAGTTTTGTTGTTTTCAAGCTGGGCAGTTGAACTTATGAAGAGATGTCTCTGTTACTTTGGTTTTGACTTAGTTCTTGTTTTCTTTGAGTTTACTTTAATCTGGCTTTTGCAATCACAATCACTTCCCCAAATGATTCTTAATACCTCTATTTAACAAATCTAGTAGTTAATTGTCAGTCCTAATCTTGCTTGAAATACAAGCTGCTCGAGATACAGTTTAAAAACATCTACACTAATAAAAGAGAAATATGCAAACTGACCATACCTCCACGATACCCACCAGCCAATCAGGAGTGAGTATGCAAATTAACCCAACAAAGATGGTGGGTTAATTTGCATATGCAGGCATGGAGCAGCTGGGTGGAACAGGATGCCTGCTATGAGGAGGAGGGCAGGTGGCGGAGGGAGCTACAGGTGCAGCATTCAGGCTGGAGCAGAGAACACTGAAGGCTCTGGCCTGGCTGGAGCTATGACAGAAGGCGGCGGCCAGAGCAAGGCCTAGGTCCTGGGTGCCAGAGGAAAACCACTGCTGGCAGCCAGGGGAAGGAAGGCCTATTGCACAAATCTTCGTGCAATGGGCCTCTAGTCTTATATATTTTGCATTGCTTAAAATTTACTTTTAAAAGTGTCTGGGATTATATATAGGATTTCTAAGAAATAATGGAAGGGGATTTTATTTTCTAGACTTTATTTCTTAGTTCTAGATCTCTCATCTGTATTTTAATCTGCAATGGTAGTTAGATTTTATAGAGACTACCAAAAAATCCTGTTGTATTTTGTGTCGGACATAGGTAAGCAGTGTTAGAACAACTGCTTGAAATTATATTCATTACATGATATGTTCATCTGTAATTTGGTAGGAAATGGTGAAATAATTATGAAATTTATGTGCTTATCCTTAGCCCGTTAAACCTCCCTGTGACCTTACTATATCAGAGAGACACAGGGCGGCTTCCCCAATAGAAAAACCATGAACTTTATTGATAAAATGAATGTTGTATCATATTATAAAGAAAATATGCTGCCCTTATTGGTCAAGATTGAAAAAGAAAACATAAAAATTGTCTCAATTTTAAAATTTAAATTAACCCCAGAAATTAAAAAAAATCAAGCCTATTTTTTTCCCAGAAATTGATTTTGCCCAGAAAATCTATATTATTTCTCTCAATATCAAAACAGGGGTAGTTAATATATTTTTTACTTCTCAATTTTTCTCTAAAGAAATTTTACTACCCCTCTTAAATTTTATCTCTAATAAATATCTTCTGTGGAGTTCCAGCCTCATAGATCAATAAATATTTGTTGTGTATGTTAGACAAAGGACATGTTACATACAGTCTTTTATTTCTGCACTTCTTAGCTAGTTTAATATTCCCTAACTTGACTGTGATACAAACAAGCCCAAAGGATCCAGAATAATTATGTTTATTTTCAATTTACAAGATTTTAGAGGGTGTTATCCTTTTCTGATTATTTTCTAAGATTTAAGTCATAAGCAGGGAGCTATGCTGTGCATTCCAGTTTTCAAAAGGCAACCACATTGCTGAAGAATTTTGGTGGCTGAGGGACACTGGCTTACTTGAATGTCAGTATCCAATCCACAACACTTTAAAGTAGATCATCATGTTTTTCAACAAGCAGAGATTTGGCTTAAGATCTTTGTCAGGTGTTCTTGGGAATGACCCCAAACCTGTGGGTGACTATGCAGTAGGGGCAGATAAAAGTGTGAGGGGAAAAAATCCAAGATAACCAATCTAAAAAGACCTTGATTAATTTCATTAGTATTACTGCTCTACATTATTCTTCACAGATGTTGTTAAAGCTAGTACATTTTCTCTTGTTTAGGTACAATAAAACAAGGAGAGGCTACTTTCCTTTCAAGCAATCTCAATAGTCAGTCAAATTCTATTAGCCAATTGATGCAGCAACTCCTAAAATAGAGACTTCTCATCACCATCCCATGGTATACTAGTAAATGCTCAAGAAGCATTCCTCATCTTACTTTTTTCTAAATGTGGGCTACATTACTTCAAATTACCTTTCAGATTTTAACTTCTCTTCTATTTCAACCATAACCATTACTATCCTTAATGCACAGTTATTAAGGGGTCACTCTGTAAAGTATTACAGTATACCATGTCATTTGACTTCCCTTTTTTATAGGGGGAAAGTTGCATTATAAAACAAGTCAACTTTCATTTCATTTTCCAGGCAATTGCACATCCCACCAACTCTACATATAAATTTCAATTCTTCCCTCTTATCTCTTCATGTTATGACAGTTTCTCATGTATTAGAGCTCCATGGAGGTATTTCATATATTTGTTCTGACTCCTGTCACTTGTTTGATGCAGCATTTCTAAATAAAAAATGTATACTGCATATTAGTGTTTCTCGCAGAGATTTTTGGCATTTTGGGTGAGACAATTCATCTTTCTCTAGAAATGTCTCTCTTATTATAAAAAAGATTACTACTCCTGATACTGATGAAAGGGGAATTAAAATAATTCATAAGCAAGTTTCCTCAAAATCCAAACAGTTTATCATTATTAATTGTTTTACATTTTTTAAATGAAAGACAAGTAATAGTGATAGAGGAATATACAACTCGAGAATACCATAAACACAACATTAGCTTGCAGCCAAATGCATTTCTAATTAGGAAGAAAGACTACAGATTTTTAAGCTCAGTAGAATTCTGGGTTTGTATTTTGTGGTTACATTTTTATGTCTACAGTAGAATAGCCTTACCATTATTCTAGAAGCAGTTACATAAATATTCATTGAATGAAAACATTTTAGAAGACCTCTAAATTAAAAAAAAAAGAAAAAAGGAAGCAGAATAGAGAGAGCAACTTCATGTTTTTAACTCCAACTTATTTAACACTACTGTGCCCCAGACATTATTTACTTACTACTCTTCTATGTTTATTTCTATTATGTCTAAAAGTTTTGAATTTATTCCTTATTACAACTTTTTATTTTTTAATTTTCAAGAAAAACAATTTTAACTATCATAACGTTGCATGGAATAAACATCTTATTACAACTTTTAAAGGTATCCATTCTGTATCCATGGAGAAAATAAAGGCTTAGAAGAATTAACTTTCTAAATTTCACACAAATAGTAAGCTAAGAGCCAATATTTGTATGTATAAATTTATAAGTATTTTATTTTAAACAGCATCTACTATAAAATGTAGATATACAATTAACAAGCAAAATAATAACATAGTTGTATCAAAATTTGAGGTTTTCAGTTCAAAAATCACAAATTAGCCTTAGTTACTTGTGTGGCATAGTTATTTCATGTAGATATTAATGGAAATGTTTTGCTTCCTTTCTTTGTGGTCTCCTTATTTACACAGCCTCAAAATTCCCTGTATCAAGAAAAGAGAGTATCTGTTATTTAAGAAATCAATTTCTAGTGGTTTTATTATAATGTATGTATGGTTATTGTGAAGTATTTGTAAAAAAACCTGATTTTTAAAAAAAGTATAAGGTCAAAATTTCCTAATGTCATTCAGCTATACTCCTTGTGTATATGTTGAACTAAGTTATAAAATCGGGCACCTTTGACAGAATCTGTAGAACTGCTATTTTGGGGGGTGAGGAATAAAATATTTTCACAACATCAGAATGTTAAAGTGTTTGATATCATATTTGCATCATAGTGAACTATAATAAATATCTTAAAGTTTTAATGCACATGAATAAAAAGTTTTGAAGCTAGTCTTTTGTAAAACATACAGATTTGGTTCATTATGTTGAAACTCATGCTAGAACCTCATTTAATTGAAGTGTTTATATTGCACAGTTTAAACTTTTCTTTTTTTCTGACATGACCAAACAAAACAAGTATTATGTCTCAACAGCCATCTACAGAAATTCTAAATAAAAGAGTGCCTACATAGTATAGTAAAAACTTTCAAATATTTTGAAATTTAGATATAGTAGATAAAAGCTTTAAGTTTCAAAAGTCAAAAATATCCCAGCAAACATTTATTCCAGTATATACACTCAATCAAAAGTAGCTTTTAAAGCAACAATAAAGGTTCTTTATCCATAGATTTTTCTAAATTTTTCTAAATGTTTCATGTAACAACTTCTGAAAAAAACCTGTGATATGCTTACAGATTATTAGTATTTGCTATTCTCACTGAATTGAACAGAATAAAAACATATAATTAGGAAAATAATCAATTATATTTCCTAATACTTCTTAATATATCTGAAATGACTATTATACTGTAAATTATTTTATATAATTATTTTTTGAAATGCTCATTAACTTATTGTGTGTTATTTTCTTTTGGGCTAATTTTGTGTTATCTTAATTTGATATTAAGAGAGCTTTATAAATACAAATGTTCATAATGAATCGGCTTCTAAGTCTCTAGCCATTTTGCCTATGTCTTAGCCTCCCAAATAGTTATATACAGGATATCTTCAAAAAATGTACACACACTTTAACAGCTGATAGTTCAATTTTGAAAATAAAATGTATTTTAATAAACACTGCCTTTATAATTATTCAAAGTATATGTGTACATTTTGAGGGTACACTCTATATGAAATATCACTAGGCTCTTTGTCATTTATGTTGAATTTGTTAATTTTCATTCAACAAAAGATGTTGAATATAAAGGATATTATAAGAAAAGTCAACACATTATAATGCATAACATAATCCTATTATAAAATTATATACAAAATATATTTACTTGATTTTCAAGTTTTTGCTAAAAGTGACTTATTTGCTTATGCATCCCATTTTTTTTCAAATTATCTATGATATACATGTTTATCAAATTGGTTAAATTTTAAATAAAAAGCTGGCATCATTTAAAAATAGTTTTATTTAAAACATTTTTAAATAATGTCACTTCTCCTAGTTAGTAGGAGCTAGTTATTAGTGGCTAAAATTTTCATTAAATATAAAATATTTTATCAGCTATAGCAGTGGTCGGCAAACACATTAGCCAACAAAGTGGCAAACCGCGGCTCGTGAGCCACGGTTTGCCGACCACTGATCTATAGTATTGATTTTAATATCCTGTTAGTTTTGCTAACTCTCTTAGAATAAATTGGACTAGATGTAGCATTCAAACTAAAGGATAACATGACAAGGTGTGTAACATAGATCTAATTATGAAGTAGTTTAAAAGCAATTGTTAGTACCTGTATGAGTTAATATACCACATGTTAGTGCGGTTTTATATTTTTTTCTAAAGTTTAGAATTTTATCAAAATCAAATTTAAAATAGCACATTCTAAAATTTATTCCTAAAAAAAAAAAAAAAGAATGCCCTAACCGGTTTGGCTCAGTGGATAGAGCATTGGCGCACAGACTGAAGGGTCCCAGGTTCCATTCTGGTAAAGGGCATGTACCTTGGTTGCAGGCACATCCCCAGTAGGGGGTGTGCAGGAGGCAGCTGATCAATGTTTCTCTCTCAGTGATGTTTCTAACTCTCTATCCCTCTCCCTTCCTCTCTGTAAAAATTCAATAAAATATATATTTTTAAAAAAACACTAAGAAATAAGTGAAGTTGACATTTTGTTTTGTTGGTGTCTGCAGTAGTAGATACTGTTGTTTAGAAAATCTGAATTATCTATGACAAATTCTACTGAGGCATTAATATGCCAAATATTTTAGTAAATGGAAAGATGGATTTGTGTTTCTCTGTTTCTATTGTATTTTTGTTTCATATTCTAACTTTTATATTAAAAATTATATCAGAAAATTGCAAAAATATAAGTAAAATTTTAATGGAGACAGATTTGAAAATTGTATCATGTCAATGATAAATTCCTGATTTTGATGATTTTGTTCATAAGTATACACTATTATTTAGGGATAAACACAATATTGTAATCTTACTCTCAAATTGTTTGAAAGGAGAGAGTTTACTAAAGCAAGCAATTAGAGTAAATGCGAACAGTTTTTGAATCTGGAAAAGTACTGAGAAGTTCCCTATAGTACTGTAACATTCTCCCTTATGTTATTGTGGTAGCTTCTAAATTATCCTTTATGCTTGAAATAATTGCCCAAAAAAGTTTTTAAAAATATAGAGATAAAGAAAAACAGCCTAGTGAGCTAGGGATTGTGCCTTTTTGGTAGGATATAACACCTAGTTTTAGGTACTCCCCAAGCAGATTATTTGCAGTAACAAGGTTATCTATCTACTTTATGACACACAGAACAATTACAGATTTATTAACAAGGTACAGATGAAAACTTTTGAAGAGAAGTTACCAAATTAATATTTTAAAGTCCAAATTAATATTTTAAATGCCAATGATAATAGATGATGCTCAACAGCTAAGTAAAATACCCACCTTTGTATTTGCAATAAGAGGTATTAAAGCAGTACATTGTAGGTTGGTGTACAAATGGAAACTATACTACCTGAGTTCTAATTCATGTTTTAGTTCTCAGAAGCCCTCTTCCCATAGGTAAGTTACCTAAAACTTCTTTTAATTTTCATATCTCTAAAATACATGCAATGATACAAACAACAAAAACTATTTATTTGGTTGTTATGAGGGGTAAGTGAGTCACTATATGTAAAATACTTAACCAATGTAACTACAGATCCTACATGATACTAGGAATTATTTTTGTATAACTTGAAAATCCACACACATAAATACCTAAAATAAAGCATATGGTGATATAAATATTCATTTTGTTTAATACATTTAAGAAGGTTGTGTGACTGGTTTTGGGAAGGGTTAATAGAGAAGACCTATTTAAGGGGTATTGTAAAGGATAGGGGTTTCATGAATTGAGATGGTCTAGGAAAGCATTCCACATTAAATTATTTTCATAAAAATAGGTATCCAGCTGAAAACATGCTGAACAGATTCTCAAAACCACAACAGCACTGAAAGTTTTACTTTTGTTTTTAAGCTATATTTTATCCTATTTTTCTTGTATTGTCTTCTCAAAAGCTTCTTCTGCTCTTTATTTTTTTAATTTATTTATTGATTATGGTGTTACATATGTGTCCTTATTCCCCCATTACCCCCTCCCATCCACTCCACTCATGCCCTCACCCCCCTGTTGTCTGTGTCCATTGGTTATGCTTATATGCATGCATACAAGTCCTTTGGTTGATCTCTCCCCCTTACCCCCACCCTCCCCTATCTTCCCTCTGGGCAACGGAAATAAATAGATACTTTTCTTCTGCTCTTTAGATTTGTATTGATCTTCTTTGTGAATACCATATCTTTAATATAGAAGTCTCAAGATTAAAGCGGTCAGTATGAAGACTCATTTAATGTCCAGAAGACCAGTGAAAGGTGGTTCCAGTTTGAGATATAACCATTAGGCAGGAAAGATCCCAACAGTAAAATAAACAATAGAAAAGAGTTTGGCTATAGGAATTACAAAGTATTACAGAATAGATTAACATGGAACATAACCTCTATTAAGAATGCTATAAAAGTTTATTGACATAAAAGGAAATTTGAATAAAAGGAAGATATATCATGTCCCTGGATGAGAAATTACATAATGCAAAAATGGCTAACTACTAGGTTTGGAGTATTTTAAACCATCTGTCAAGGGATTTTATCTCTAAGATTCTCTAAAATTATTTCAAAGATTATCTAAAAAAAGATGAAACTACTATTTATCCTGAACAAATGAGATAGTATTTTGGGTATTTCTATCAGATATAAATCTTTAAATTCAAACAAAATTTAAAAATGTAGTATTAAGGCATGAAGAAACAGATAGCACGCACACAGAAAGAAATAGATACTATTATTTCTATGATTATAATTTAGGAACAGCAACATTGAAAAAATGACTAGGCAAACACCTTGCCACATATATGTTCTTTAAAGAATAAACCATAAGCAATATTAGAAAATAAAAATTTTGCTAATCTGTAGAGATAATTAGTCTAAGATAAAGCAGTATGATAGCATAGAAATAATAATTATAATTACACAATAATTTTACTTTGGTGCATATATCTAAAAATATACAGGTGACTGAGAAAATATACATATTTAATTCTATATAATAAAGAGCTGATATGCTAATTAGACCAGATGGCAGGACCACCTTCCAGAACGACCAGCGGGCCGGGGGTGGGGCCATGAGGCAGCCAGGGCTGCTGCAAGGGCTGAGCCCCTTGCACAAATTTCGTGCATCAGGCCTCTAGTACTTTATAAAATATTAATAATAGCACAATAAGTAAATAAGCAAAAATATGAACTCATAAAAGAAAACGAACAATGGAGGAATATCATTCCATTGCCTATTAACTTAACCATACTTAAAAACTTAGAATAACAAATGTTGGTGGAATTTTACTAAAACTGTTACTTTCAAAAAGTTGGCATTGTAAGGTTAAAATATGTTCATATCCCTTAACCCACTCTTCTCACTTTTGAGATCTTATTATAAAGAGTCTAAAATTTGGTAAAAAGTATATTGTGATAATAATCACTCTAATATCAGATATGACATTCTCAAATTATAAGAATGCTATAGTGTAACAATAAGATTTGTTCCTTTGAAAATACATGTAATCAGTCAAATGAGTTTCAAAAACAATGAATAATGTTTATAAGACACTAAGTGTTATAAGAAACTAAGTGTTATAATACTCAAGCTATTGTTTATATTTTAAATATTTATTTAAAGGATTGTAGTATCCATGATTTCAAAATATTATAATAAAATTAATGCAATAAAAATTTAATGTATTTCACATAATGTCATTCATTAGGATTTCTATTCATAACACAACTCAAACTATCTTCAGCTTGCTTATAGAATTCTATCTAAGTACAACCTGAATTTGTCTTAAACACAAGCAGAGTAGTTCAGTCACCAATTTATTACATGCATAAAGTGAAAGACCTTAATGGCACATCTCAGGACATTTAAGTCAATGTCAGTAAATGAATTAATTAATAAAAGAACCAATATATCAATCATAAAGGTAAAGAGAAAAGTAATAACCAAATTAATAATCCAGTTCAAGTATTCATCCTTAGAGATGAAATAAAATAATTATTGATGCTGGATTGAATCCAGACACTTTTTAAATTTGACAATTTTATTAGCATATAAAATCAGTCATTATTTACTATAAACAAAGTCTATGAAACTTCTCAATTTTAATGCAGACACTGTAAGTATGCATGTCTGTTGGACAACCTTGAGATCTGCATTAGCTAATTAATTCTTAGTTTAGCCAGTTCTTTTCTGGAAATAATCATCAAGATATACAATGTTATGTATCAACCCAGAAAGAACAAACATATTTTAAAATTATGGAAATAGAACTATATTAAGGCACAGAGATTGTAATCACCTTATCTATACTGAGAAAACATGGGATTTTATTAGCTAACTAGAGGCCTGGTGCATGAAAATTCATGCACTGGAGAGGGGTCCCACAGCCTGGCCTGCCCCCTCTCACAGTCTGGGAGCCCTCAGGGGCAGGAGGTGACCCAACAATCTGGGGAAGGCAATGCCCCGATCATACCTCTGCTGCTGCCGCTGCCGGCAGCGCCAGCCTCGGCCATCCCTCATTACCTGAGCCTCAGGCGGCCCTGGGCAGCTGGGCAGCTACCATCGAGGCTTGCCTGCACCTCGGGCTGGCCCTAGGCGGCTGGGCAGCCACCATCTGAGGCTTGCTTGTGCCTTGGACTGGCCCTGGGCAGCTGGGAAGCTGCCATATGATGCTTGCCTGTGCCTCTGGCTGGCCTGGGGGACTGAGGGCTCTGGGGGACTCTGGAGGCAGGCATGTGGCAAGGCTGGGTCCACCTGCTGCCTCAGCAGGGCTGGAGGGACTGGGCGCCACCATCTTGTGGCTGTGGGCACTGCCATCTTTGAGGGCAGGGCAGTCAATTAGCATATTTCCTCCTTATTGGCTGTGGGAGCTGCCATCTTTATGACGGCATGAGGGTCAATTAGCATATTCCCTCTTTATAAGATAGGATTAAATATCCTATATAATAAAGAGCTAATATGCAAATGATCATCACACCCTCATGCCATCATGAAGTAATAGCTCAGACACTCAACACTGGCAAGAGAGGAATGGGGACCAACCAGGCACAAATGAGCTCATGAGAGAGGAATGGGGACCAGCCAGGCTGCAGCCTGGGCAAAGCTGCCCACCCATGGTCCCCTGTAGCTGTGATCAGCCCAGGTCCTGGGTGCCTGCCACTGGCCAGAGGGAGGGAAGCCCGGATCCTGGGTGCCTCCAACTGGCCATAGGAGGGAATCCTGGGTCCTTGGTGTGGAGTAAGGCAGAGGCGGTTAGGGGTGATCAGTCCAGCAGAGGAGCAGTTAAGGCAGTCAGGCAGGCAGGCTGAGGTGGTTAGGGGCCATCAGGCAGGCAGGCAGAGGGGTTAGGGGTGATCAGGCAGGCAGGTGAGCCAGTGGTCATGGATTGCAAGAGGCAGTCAGACATCCCCCAAGGGGTCCTGGATTGGAGAGGGTGCAGGCTGGGCTAAGGAACCCCCCCATGCACGAATTTCATGCACTGGACCTCAGTATTTTAATAAAGGAGGAAAAAAGGAAGTCAAAATATTGTTTATAAAGCTCAAAGTATTATACTATTAAAGCCAGACTAAATTGTTTATATAATTTTGTCTAATTTTTCTAATATTGATAATTTCAGGATACACAAGTACACTTTCATTGTTTTACAGTAGATCATATCCTAATATATAAAAAGCCAGGGGTTGTCACGACTGAAACAACCAGATGGATGACCAAACAACAGGCTGTGTGGGGTGACCAGGCCAGCAGGGCGGTTAGTGAGGAATGACCAAAAGACTGAACAGCAGGCTGCATGGGGCAACCAGGCCGGTGGGGGGGCAGTTGGAGGCAACCAGGCTGGCAGGGGGGGGGCAGTTAGGGGCAATCAGGCAGGCAGGCAGGTGAGCAGTTAGGAGCCAGTAGTGCCGTATTGTGAGGGGGATGTCCCCCAAGGGATCCCGGATTGGAGAGGGTGCAGGCTGGGCTGAGGGGACCCCCTCCATCCATGAATTTCATGCACCAGGCCCCTAGATTATGTATAATGGAGATTTTATATATATATATATATATATATATATATATATATATATATGTGTGTGTGTGTGTGTGTGTGTGTGTGTATGTATATATTAGAAAGACAATTAATTTATTTTGGTTTTTCTGATTGAGTTTTCCCTCCACTTCTCTTTCTCCATCCAACACTATCAGGCATTGCCCTCCACCTCAGTTTTCCACATTAAAATTTTTTAATACATCCAATTTATTCATGCTACATATTCATATTAACATAATTTAGACACATATACACATGTGTACCTACATGTGTTCTGTTTCTGTATCTAGGTTTTCCCTCACTCAATATCTGTGAAAATCATGCAAAACAGGAAGTACAATAGTAGTATATTTTTGTGTTTGTTACAGACTTCCTGGTCATCCGGGCCAGGAAGAAGAGTCCCCATACCATCTGGCTGTGAAAAACAGAGAGGAATATGTCCCAGAGAGCCAAAGTGCTGAGGGAGACAATGTGCTACAGGTTTTAAGGGGCCCACACACAGACTCACTCACTCGCGGCTCCAACAAAGGGACAGCAACTCAACAAATGCCATGGGAATATGAGGAGGTACTAAATTAACTAACCTCAAGGTAGGGGCTAGAAGAGAAGGGGTCAGAGCAGCTCTCTCCAGGGACAAAAATACTGGCAGTTGCCAGTCTTTGTTGAGACCCCCGGGCAACCCATCCAGCAGGCACAGGTGGGCACTGAATCTCTGCTCAATATTAACTAGGCTAACATGGTTACCCCACCCAACTTGTGAGCCCAGCCAGAGCTCTTTTTGTGGTTTTTCTACACAAGGGGCTGACCTCACTCATGCTGTGAACTTTCCTAAAATCTGTCAAGGTCCACAAACCCCACACGAACAGCAACAGGCCTATACCTCTTGTTAAGTGACCTCCAAGCTAGGCACAAGTAGCTACTAGTATATATCAGGTAGCCCTAAATCTGGCATAAGCTATAGCTAGTGTTGGCTTAGAAGAGTGGTCGGCAAACTGCGGCTCACGAGCCACATGTGGCTCTTTGGCCCCTTGAGTGTGGCTCTTCCACAAAATACCACGGCCTTGGGGAGTCTATTTTGAAGAAGTAGCATTAGAAGAAGTTTAAGTTTAAAAAATTTGGCTCTCAAAAGAAATTTCAATTGTTGTACTGTTGATATTTGGCTCTGTTGACTAATTAGTTTGCCGACCACTGGCTTAGAACATAGCTTCAACAAAGCCACAGTTCAATACAAGTAGTGGCTTGCCTCTGCCTACCAAAGGGTCCCAAGCCTGGCACTAGCTGTAGTCAGCCTTGGTTTATAGCAAAGACTCTCCCAAGCACCTCCAAGCCCAACACAAGTAGTAACCACTTTGTAGCTTACACCAGGCAGCCCCAACCTGGGCACAAATAATGGCTGACCTTTTCCTGCACTGGAGCCTCTTCTAAGAGACTCCAGGAAAAGCCCAGCCCGTGGCAGGATTCAGACCAAAGCACTACCCAAACAGATCTACAAATAACATGAAAAGGGAGGGCTCAGGTGGCACCAGAGCCCCACCAAAGCAACTCTTGCCTCAGTCAACCCTCATACACATAGTTTCTGTTATAATCACAGCCATCCCTTGTAGCCATTCAGGCTGAGGGTGAATCCCATTTACTGACTACAGGTAGAGGGCACACACAACCCACACAAGGGATCCCCTGAAGCATCCAGCACAGCAGACCAGGGAAACTGCCGCTGGGTCCCTTAGGACACCTATTACATAAGGCCCTTCTGCCAAGACTAGGAGAAAGTCTACCTAATACATGGAAACAAAGACAAGAATTCAGCTGACATGAGCATACAAAGAAGCATGTCCCAAATGAAAGAACAGGACAAAACCCCAGAAAAAGAGCTAAACAAAATGAGGACAAGCAATCGACCAGATACAAAGTTCAAAACACTGGCTGCAAGGATGCTTGAACTTGGGAGAAGAGTAGATGCACTCAGTGAGAACCTCAGCAAAGAAATAGAAACAATAAAAAAGAACCAGTCAGAAATGAAGAATACAATAACTGAAATGAAGGATACATTATAGGGTAGCTGCAACAGCACATTACATTAGAGGGTATACATTAGATAGTATGTAACAGATGTAGATGAAGCAGAGGATTGATTGAGCAATGTGGAAGACAACGTAGAGGAAATCACACAATCAGAACAGCAAAAAGAAAAAAGTTGTAAATGAGAATAGTTTAAGGGACCTTGGGGACAACATCAAGTATACTATCATTTGCACTATAGAGGTACCAGAAGGAGAATACAGATACCAAGGGATTGAAAACCTATTTTCTTTGCCTGGCAAAGGAAATAGACATATAAATCTAGGAAGGGCGGATTCCCTAATAAGATGATCCCAAATAGGTATACAACAAGACACATCATAACTAATATGCTAAAGGTTAAAGACAAAAAATCTTAAAAATGGCAAGAGAAAGAAAGTAGTTACTAGTACACACAAGGTAGCTCCCATAAGACTATCAACTGGTTTCTCAACAGAAATTTTACATAACAGAAGGGATAGGCTCAAAATATTCAAAGTGAAGGAAAGGAAAGACCTATATCAGAACTACTATCCACAGCAAGGATAGCATTTACAATAAAAAATAAAATAGTTTTCCAGTCTACACTACCCAAAGCAATCTGTATATTCAATGCAATTCCTATCAAAATACCAATGGCATTTTTCACAGAAGTAGAACAAATAATCCTAAAATTTACAAGGAACCACAAAGATCCTGTATAGCCACAGCCATCTTGAGAAAAAGAACAAAGTTGGAGATATCACATAACCTGATATCAAACTATACTACAAGACTACAGTAATCAAACCAACATAGTACTGGCACAAAACAGACACATAGATCAATGGAATGACAGAGAACCAAGAAATAAAACCACAACTATATGGTAAATTAATCTGTGACAAGAGAGACAAGAATATACAATGGGGTGAAGACAGTCTCTTCAATAAATGGAGTTGGGGATATTGGACAGACACATGGAAACAAATGAAAGTGTATCACCTTTTTTAACATCATATACAAGAATAACCTCAAATTGAATTAAAGACTTAAATGTGAGACCTGAAATCATAAAATTCCTCAAAGAAAACATAGGCAGTATATTCTTTGACATTCTTCTTAGCAATATTTTTTTTCAAATATGTCTCTTCAGGCAATAGAAACAACAAACAAATGTGACTACATCAAACCAAAGTGTTTTTGTACAATGAAGGAAACTATAAACAAAATGAAAAGATAACAATGAATGAAAAAGGAATTTGCCAATGATACATCTGATAAGGGATTAGTACCCAAAGTATTTGCCTGGCTGGCATGGCTCAGTGTTGAGCATTGACCTATGAACCAGGAGGTTACGGTTCAATATATGCATATATGTATATGTTTATATAGACACTTTTTGAAAATTGTATACTTAAAATATATCTGTAGTTTAGTCAACAAAAACTTTCCATTAATTTAATATTAAAATAATATTTTTATTTTAACTTAATATGACAGAAAATTTGAAATGTACACATATGTAAAGTTGAGATATTTTTATTCTAAAGTAACCATATTTATCAGGTTTTTACTGAGTTCATTTTTACTCATTCAGAAATATTTGACAGCATATGAAAAAAACAATGTGGGATCACTTAAATCATCTGGCTGACAAAATTTTAAGATTAGTCTTTTTTTTTTAATTGATGTGATTCTCAGTTAATGATTAGATTTTATTCTTAGATGCTCCAGTGATTCTTGTAAAACAATTGATTACAATCAGTTAAAAAACTCATCTGAAATTAGACTTTATTTTCCCAGTAATGATTTAATTACTCAATTATGTATGAACTAGAGGCCCAGTGCACGAAAATTCGTGCACTCGGGAGGGTCTCTCAGCCCAGCCTTCATGCTCACACAATCCAGACCCCTCGGGTAGGGTCCAGTCCCCATTGTAGCATGGCTCTGATTCCATGGGCCTGTGGGCCAGGGGCCTGGGGGAGGGACCAAGAGGCCAGTCCAATTGCAACATGGTTCCGGTTCTGTAGAGACTGTGAGCAGGAGGAGGGACCAAGAATCCCAGATTGCAGCATGGCTCTGGTTCCCCAGAGCCTGCGGCCGGTGGGAGGAACCAAGTAGCCTGTTCTATGGCAGCATGGCTCCATTCCCACAGCTCCCTCCCGCCGCCACACCACAGGTGGCTGGGGCCCAGGACTGACTCCCATCGCGCGCAGCCGGGGCCCAGGACTGACTCCCACCATGCCCGCGGGTACCTCAGCCTGGTGTTCAGTCATCCATCCGGACTTTTAGGTCATGACAGACCCTGGCTCTTGATATATTAGGATAAGAGTGGTGAAAGTGGACACCCCTGTCTTGTTACCAATCTTAAGAGAAACACTTGTAGTTTTTGCCAATTGAGTAGGCTGTGGGTTTGTCTCATATGACCTTTATTATGTTGAGGTATGTTTCCTTCATTCCCACTTTGTCAAGAGTTTTTATCATAAGTGGATGCTGAATTTTACCAAATGCTTTTTCTGCATCTATTGATATGACCATGTCATTTTTATTTTTCATTTTGTTATGTGGTGTATCACATTTATTGTTTGCAGGTATTGTACCAACCTTGCATTCCCAGAATAAATCACACTTGATCATGGTAGGTGATCTTTTTAATGTACTGCTAAATCCAGTTTGCTAATATTTTATTGAGGATTTTAGCATCTATGTTCATCAGGGATTGATGTATAATTTTCTTTCTTTGTAGTGTCTTTATCTGGTCTTGGAATTAGGATAATGCTGGCCTCATAAAATGAGCTTGGGAATCATTTCTTCTCTTGATATTTTTAGAATAGATTGAGAAGGACAGAGATTTCTACTTTCACTACTCTTATTGAACATAGTATTTGGAGTCTTAGCCACAACTATCAGATATGTAGAAGAAATAAAAGGCATCTAAATTGGAAAGGAATAAGTAAGACTGTCATCATTTGAAGATATAATAAAGAGAATCCTAAAGATCCCACCAGAAACTACTAAAACTAATAAATGAATTCAGTAAAATAGTGAGATGCAAAATAATTATCCAGAGATTAGCTGCATAGTTATATACCAATAATGAACTATTATCAAGGGAAACAAAAACAATACCACTTACAATTGCATCAAAAAATAAAATACCTAGGAGTAAATGTAATGAAGGAGATAAAAGACATTTATTTAGAATATTATAAGACACAGAAGAAAGAAATTAAAGTTACAAATAAGAGGAAGCATATATCATGTTCATGGATAGGAAGAATTAACATCATTAAAATTTCCATACTACCTGAAGCAATCTATAGATTCAATGAAATTCCTATAAAAATACCAATGGCATATTTTACAGAACTAGAACAAATATTCCAAAACTCATATGGGCCCACAAAAGATCCCAAATAGCCAAAGAAATCTTGAGAAATAAAACAAAACCTTGGAGGAATCACTGATATCAAACTATAAGGCCATTGTAATCAAAACAGTATGGTACTGGCTTAAGAACTGACATATAAATCAATGGAAGAGAATAGAGAACCCAGAAATAAATCTATACTGTTTTGGTCCACTAACATTTGGAAAAGGTAGCAAGTACTTAGAATAGGGTAAATATAAACTATTCAATATATGGTGTTGGGAAAAATTGGACATATGTTTAAGAAAATGAAACTAGACCACCTTCTTACACCATACACAAGAATAAACTCAAAATAGATTAAAGACTTAAATGTTAGGCTTGAAACCATAAAAATCCTAGAACAAAACATAGGCAGTAAAATATGGGACATATTTATAGCAATATTTTTTTTCTGGTATATCTCCTCAGGCAAGAAAAACAAAAGAAAAAATAAACAAAATGGATTATCTAAATGAAAAGTTTTACACAGCACTGGAAACCAACAAAATAAAAAAAACAACCTATGGAGTAGAACATATCTGCCAATGTTACAATTTGTCAGATTAATATCAGGTTAATGTCCAAAATTTATAAAGAACTTATAAAACTCACCACAAAAATAAAAATCCAATTAGAAAATGGGCAAAGGACCTAAATAGACACTTCTCCAGAGAGGACATACAGATGGCCAACAGACATATGAAAATAATCATCAGAAAAAATGAAACTTAAAACCATAATGAGATATCACCTCACACTTGTCAGAATGGCTATCATCAATAAATAAAAAAAACAAGTGTTGGTGAGGATGTGGAGAAAAGGGAACTTGCTTGCACTGCTAGTGGGGACCCAGATTGGTGCAACCACTGTAGAAAGCAGCATGGAGTTACTGGTGGGCTAGAGGAGGTCAATTGGGGAAGAATGGGGACAGATGTAATACTTTCAACAATAAAGATGTTTAAAAAAAGGAAATTAAAACTGGAACTGCCTTAAGACACAGCGATTCCACTTCTGGGAATTTATCTGAAGAAACTCAAAATACTAATTTGAAGGAATATATGCACCCCTATGTTCATTATAGCATTATTTAAGATAGCCAGGAATTTGGAAGCAGCCCAAGTTTCCATTAGTTGATGAGTGGATAAAAAAGCTGTGATACATTTAAACCAGGAAATACTACTCAGCTGTAAAAAAGGAAGGAAATCTTACCTTCGGTAACAACATGGATGGACCTCGAGGGTGTTATCAGTGAAATAAGTCAGCCAGAGAAAGACAGTACCACATGGTTTCACTCATATGTGCTATCTAATGAACAAAATAAACAAAAGAGAAACAGATCCATAGATACAGAGAACTATCAGAGGGGAGAGGGTTGCAGGACTGGGTGAAAAAGATAAAGTGATTAAGAAAAAAATAAGGGAAATGGGGAAGGTAGAATAGGGTGGAAGGAGACTTGACTTCTGGATTTGGGGTTGTGAACACACAACACAATTGACAGATAATTTGTTTTAGAATTTTACACCTGAAACCTATATAATTTTATCAACCAATTTCACCCCAATAAATTCAATAAAAGTAAAAAAAAAAGAAAAATATACATACCTAGCATATATATGTAATATTTCTAAGTACTTCAAATCCTTTTTAAATAGTATTTATACTAGTAACTTGGTGTATGTATGTATTTAACAAACATTAAAAAAAAAACATTTAAACATTCATACAGAGAGAGAAACTTTGAATAGTATTATACTCATATAAAGTACATTAATACATTTATTTTTAATTCCATTCATATTCTCTCATATTTTAATATATAGTTTTGGAAAAACAATGTAATTTAAATATATATTAACTAGAGGCCCAGTGCATGAAGATTCATGCACTCAGGGGCTCCCTCAGCCCAACCACCCTCTCACAATCCGGGACCCCACGGGTAGAGTCCCTAGGCCTGGCCTGAGATCAGGGTCTATCGGGTCTTTCCTTCCCCAGTCGGCAGGAAGCTGGCCCCACCCCCGCCGCTGCCACTGCTTGCCATCTGTGCAGCATTGCCTCCCCTCCCCTGCCACCGGTGGCCTCCCTCTGCAGGCAACAGGCTGGGGTGCAATGGCTTGGCTGGCCTGGGCCTCCCTCTTTCTTTGCTGGGGGGTGGGGCCAGCCATGCAAGGGGCTGTCTGCCTACCTGATTGTCCCTAACCACTCGCCTACCTGCCTGATCACCCCTAACCACTGGTCTGCCTACCTGATCACCCCTAACCACTGGTCTGCCTACCTGATCATCCCTAACCCCTCTGCCTGCCTGCCTGATTACCCCTAACCGCTTGCTTGGGGGTGGGGCCAGCACTGACTTCCAGTTGGTCAGCCTATGGTTGTCCCAGGAGCCGACCGCCAGTTGCCTGCCATCAGTCGCAGGCTCCCCACTGGTGCCAAGGCAGGAAAAGCCTCCGCAGGATGGTTTCCTGGTGGGCGTGGCTGGTGGGTGTAGTGAAGGTATGGTCAGTTTGCATATTACTCTATTATTAGGTAGGATATGCTGGTAATTGTAAAAAATAACATTTTGATACTTAAGATAAACTTGATTTTAATGACTTTTGCTTGTTCTCTAAATAAATGATTCACATTTTAAATAGATTAAGGAAAAATTCTCATTGGTGAAAGAAATTCAGATAGATGATTTTGAAAAGAGTGTATAATGTAGGATAGGTAATTCTAGAGGAAACAATCCCAACTAATGAGTAATCATCTACAACATAGCAGTATGAATATCCATCTATACTTAAATTTTACTTCGAATTGTGTACATTATATATATTACATATTTCAAATTAAATTGTATGCTCTTATACAATTTAACCTTAGTTGAAATGTGTATTAAAGATTGTGCCTTCTTCCCAAGCTGTCCAGTGATTGTTTTATATCTGTATTTTCAGGCACCTCAGTTGGCTTTGATACCATACCAATGCTGAAATGTTCCAGAGGATTATGAACACTTTCTGTGAAGCTTGTTTATCAATTCCAGAAATCCTGATTTTTAACTTTTGTAATAGAAAAAATGTTTCAGTTAGTGTGAACAAATGTACAAGTGAAAAAACATTAACTGCTCTGTGCTCTAAACCTAGAACATAGCACTTTGCTGCCTATTGTATGTTCTCAACAAATATGTAATAAAAATGAATAGACTTCAAAAATTAGCATATTTTGTGGCTGACACACCTAATTTCACTAGTAAGATGTTAAAAATACATATATGTATATTTCCCAGAAATAGTATAATATTTACCTCTATATAAACTGCTTCTTTTAGTTAACATAAAATATCCATCTCCATAATTTTCATCATTTTGTACAATATACAAAATACTATATGCATATAACATGTACAATATGAAATATACTAAGAATATATACACCTATTCACAGCATATAGATATAATAATGAGAAATTATATATACATTATTTACTATTTTCATGTGAAGACTCAATATTTTACAAGGTCTTAATGTTGCCATTGTATCAAGTCTAAATCCCTCCACTTATCCTTTAAATCCATCTAAAACATTTTTTATGGATTTGTATCATATCCACTTATATAAGCTTTTGAAAACGTGTGTCCAAAATTCTCATCACTTAGTATGTCCAGGTTAGTGGGGGTCCCAGGAGATACTTAGTGAATAATGTAAAAAATTGAAGCACAGCTGCAAACTTTTATGCCTGCTGTTATTTACTGCTATTCTGGTTGGTACAGAACAACAGATGGGTCCACAAGTCTTCCTGTTCCCCAGGATCTTCCTGCAGCTTCTTCAATAACTAAGCCGCCCGAGTGTTAAACTCCTTAACAAAGAATGTGAGCTTCTCCAACAGAACCAACCAGCATATATGTTGGAGTCTTGGAGGAATTGAAACATCAACTCAGTTTGCAGTCCATTCTCTTTGGTTCAAAATTAACCTTGCTATATCCAGAGTATTCTCTCTCTTCCTAGTTTCTTTGTATCGTCCCTTTCCTATTGCTTATCCTGAAGACTGCTAGTTCTAGCATCAGAAACATACAAAGGCCTCACAGAGACTATTAAACCAGTTTCCAAATTAGTTAGGATTAATTCCTAGTGGTGTGGTTTGATTGAATGCTGAAAGATACACTGAGTTATTGCACTTCATCCCTTTAGGTACAAGGTCTACTCCAGTGAAACCAGGTTACAAATTCATCATATTTTAATTTGCCTTTATAGCCCTGCTGCTTACAGGCCAGTCTGTTTACAGGGAATCAAATTATTCTGTTTCATGTGAAGGAATCCACATTGTTTTCAAGAACAATGCACACTTCCTCCTTGAAACAATAATAACTGCAATTGTATTATTTTTTAAACTAGAGGCCCGGTGCACGAAATTCATGCACGGTGTGTGGGGGGGTGTCCCTCAGCCTGGCCTGCACCTTCTCCTATTTGGGACCCTCGGGACTGCTGGCTCCTAACTGCTCACCTGTCTGCTGGTCTGATACCCCTAACTGCTCTCCCCTGATAAACTGATCCCCCTAACTGGTCTCCCCTGCTGGCCTAATCCTCCTAACTGCTCTCCTCTGCCTGCCTGATTGCCTCTAACCACCTCTGCCTCAGCCCCGCCACCATGGCTTTGTCCAGAAGGTCATCTGAAAGATGTTCAGTCTAATTATCATATTATCATTTTATTAGTATAGATAATAAACCTGACATTCAGCTTAAACTATTTGAGATTTGAGTATATGCTACTTTATACAATTCCTCTTGTCTTTGAAATGTGGTGAAAAGATAGAAAAAAAACACCTTTTATAATTATTTTATTCCTGAAACACTATTGGACACATAGTATGTAAGTTAATCACACTCTTTTGAGTATTAATGCATAAAACAAGAATACCTACTCCAGAAAAAAATTCAATTTTCTATTCCAGAAAACAATAAAAACAACACAGGAACATTCATATAGGAAAGACCAGGCATCAGAATTTGGGAGGAAAAAAATGAAAGGTGGTCTTGAAATTATTGTAGAAAAAATAATATTTGAGGAAAAATACATTAGGTTCCTCTTTAGAAAGAATCTGATTGTAAAATTCTATTACAAAAAATATTGTCTAGCTGGTGGTAGTATTTAGAAATTAATCCAAGGAATTTAAAGTGTTATCCAGCTGTTCTGTTTGCCACTGGATATATCATTGTCTATAGGCAAAGAACTGTGAAAAAATAAACATTCATGTATAAATATAAAATGGAAATCCATTTTACATAGTCTAACAATATTTATTAATAAACAAATACTAAAGTTTAATAAAAATAGTTTTACTATTCCCTAAATTTAATACTAATAATATAATTCCTATTAATTCAGCCAGGTCTTTTTTCTTTACAAAAAAAATTTAAACATATTTCTACATTCTGGTCAATCATATAGAGAGTAAGAAACATATTATCAGACAGGCTTATGTGTATAATCAATTACAGAGTTCTGTGAAAATATCTGACATTTATTTATTAGTTTGTCATTGATTGATGAAAGGTAACAACATACAATAATAGCTATGTCTTAGAGCAAAGACAAAAGATGAAGATATAGTCAGAATTCAGCAGGGGGAAAATAAGGATTTTAAAATAGAAATTTAGAATTTATATATGAGCTAAAGCAAAATAAATAAATGTAATGTAATGTCCTTGGCACTTATCTTTTTATGCGCAAAGTCTCTCAACTACTCATATACTTATTTTCCATTTTAGGTGCTGAATTCAGATTTATGTTGGACTGATTAAGTGGAGTCATTCTTCTCTTTCCAATCACACTGCTGGCAGTTCACCAATAGCTTATTCATTAATTAATGTTTTCATTTTTATTTTTATCTTCAAAGTCACTCACTTCCATAGATCAGAGTAGAAATTAAATACTTTTCTCCAGAAAGTAAAATTGGTGGCAAAATGAAACTTAAAACAGATTAATAAATGACTCACATGTTGGTTTTAGGTTTAAGTCTACTAAAGGTAAATATCTAAAAAAGATTAAATGCTTGAAAGGAAACAAATTAGAAGAATGTAAAAAGGAATAAAAAGAGATTTTTAAAAATAGAGTGTTAAAAGACAAAAATAAACTAAAATAATCAGATGTAATCATATCATCCCTGGACCATGGCAAACACCTCCTAGCTGATCTTCTAAAATTACTCTTGCCTTTTAAAATCAATGCTGCCACTCTCCTGCTTAAAAATCATCCAATGGCTTGCCTTTTCTCATGGGATACATTCCAAAATCCTTAACATGGCAGGTAAGTCCTTGATGATCTAGGTAGGCGCTATCTTATTTCTCTTCCTTCAGTGATAAACTATTCTTATGATTACTAAAATTCTTCCCATCTTAGGGCACTCACAGAGGATTTCCTTCTGCTATGAAACTTTCCCACCACCTTCCCTCTCTTCTGCCTATGTAGAAAATGTACTTCTTAGCTCCAGCTTAAAACTCACCTCAGAGGAATTCTCCTGGACTTTTCAGATTTTGTTAGAACCCTGCTTATGTGCCCTCAAGTCAGGTTGTATTTTTTCCTAAAGCAATGTTTTCTTTCCTACTATAATCAGTGCCTATGCTATTTTTACTGATATCTTTTCAAGATTTAATATAAAGCATGAAACATAGAATGTAATCAATTCAAAAATACACTACCTAATCACTATTTGATATTCATTGTAAAACTTATGGTTCTACTTTAAGTTAAAACAAACAGGTCTTTATAAAGGGATCATCAAATATTATTTATTTGAAGACATTACTAATCACTGGTAGGTCCCTATGTAAAACTCTTGTTTTAGATATGGTCTTTGGTTAGACTATATTATAAAGATTACTAACAAATTTCTAACTCTTTCACTCTACCTGTATGAACCAACCAACTACCAACTTCATTGGATAAGCTTTATCTCATTTATCCTGTCTTTGCTATTGACCCTCATTACATTCCTTGACAGCCAACTTAGGGTTATATTACCAGTCTGATGTCCACTTGAACTCAGCCTAGCAGATGGTTTGTTTCAGACACTTTATAGAAAATCGGGTCAACAAAGAGATGGCATTCTTAAAAAGAACAGATTGGTTTAGGAATAAGACGGAAGGGAACATAAGATACAAGGAAAAATTACCAATTTAGTGTGGGAGTCCACACTTGAATATTTATAATGGGAACAGAGAAGAATTTAAATAAAGAAAAATTAAAATAGGGTACACATTTTCATTGAGAGTAAAGATGTGTAAAGAATTTAAGAAGAATCTGAAGTTTATTCACAAGGGCAAATTTATTTTCAAAAAATGAAGGAATACTGGTTTCACCTGCTATCAAAGAGTAAAGCATTCCTATGGAAGATTTTGTAAGCCAAAATGTCATAAAATGAAGTGTGTCCACTGCTTTTTTTGCATCATGTCACTTCACTTTTATGAAAGACATACATTATTACATGATTCTTTTCATAAAAGTAAAAATTCTCTTTGGGTTTTTTGCTTAGCAAAAACAGGTGCTAATGAAAGTCTTCTGTAAAAGTGAAGTGGCATAACATGGACTTTTAGAATGTGGGGGATAACTGTACAAGAACGATTTGAGAATAGTAAAATATCACTTAGTAGATAATGCAAAAATTATAAACATAGAAAATGTGTTCAAGCTCACTAATAACAAATGGGAAATGCACCTTAAAACAGAAATGAAAGGTTCTAGTCCAAAATGGTGTCATAAAAGGATCCTCCTCCTATAAACACACTGAATCTACAGATACATGTGGAAAAACATCCTCTGAAAACCCTAAGAACTGGCTGAGTGATCATATGGGTGGGAGAATGAGAGAAGACCCACAGCAAATTGGTAGAAGACGCTGGGACACAATCTCTCTTTAAGCCCCACCCCTGGCACAGTGAAGCGCAGATAAAAGGAAATTAGAACCACAGCTTCTCCCTGAGGAGCAGAAAGTAAGACCCTAAAGGCATGTACCCCAACTTTTAAGAACTTCACCTGAGAAACGAGCCCCTAAAACATTTGGCTTTGAAAACCAAACGTGCTTGTGTCCATGAGACCCACAAGACTATAATGATCTGAGAAAGGGCTCAAATGCTGGGACTCATCAGCTCCAGGGCCGAGTGCAGAAGTAACTGATCGAGGGGTGCCCAGACTTGGAATAGGAGAGGCTCATTTGCTTGTATTAGAGCATCAGCGTGCAGAGCACGCATCTGATTTGCCATACATATGGGAGACTGCTGGGATACTCTGCTGGATGATGGCTGGCAGAGCCATTTCGGATTCTCTCTACCTTGATCCAGCATGTGTAAACCATCTTTTTAAATATATATATTTTTAAACTTTGGGTGTGTTTTTTTCTTCTCTTTCCTGTTGGGTGCCATCTCTATACGCTCTCTGCCACACTCCAGCTGGTGATCACCATCTACATGCCCTCTCTCTGTCAGGTTCAAGAGTGTCAGTAACTCCTAACTTGGGGAGCTTTATCGTTAATATATTTTTATTGTTTTCAAAGAGGAAGGGAGAGGGAAAGAGAAACACCAATGATGAGAGAGAATCATCGATCAGCTGCCTCCTGCATGCGCCCACTGAGGATCAAGCCACAACCCAGACATGTGCCCTGACTGGGAATTGAACTGTGACCTTCTGGTTCATAGGTCGACACTCAACCACTGAGCCATGCTGGCCAGGCTGGAAGGGAGCTTTTATACACATCTATTGCCATAGTGTTTAAGGCTGCAGCCAGGGTGCACCTCTATATTGCCTGGTTCTGGGGTCAGGCACAGCTGGGGCTCCTGGGTCCCACTGGACTGTAAATAATGGAGAAAGTGTTCTTAAATGGTGACCCCCCCTGCATGGCACAGACAGAGGAAACCGACGGGGAGCACAGTCTTCATGTGAAAGAGGCTTATCCATTTATCACCATAACTATAGGCTCAGGGGCAGGCATCTAATTGAATATGCATCTAAGCACTGGTTATAATTATTTCCAGAGAGCTCAGCACGTAGGCTTCTTCACGGTTGCCCTCTACTACCACCCAGAGCTCCACTATCTCACAGAAGGGAGGTTTTGCATGTGTCTGGTACCCTGATGTTTACTTCTGGTTCCCTGCTTAAGGCTGCCATCCAGGGACTGTCTCTTGATCTCATGACTCTGGTGGTCAAGAGCCTTATGTTCCTGGGTGCCAGGGCAGTCTACTACCCCCAGGCACTGAACAGACACAGACTGAATTTACAGACCCAGTATTTCTGTGAAAGAGCCTTGTTTTCTTTTCCTGGCGCTTCATCCTAGAGAAGCTGGAGAAAGGCTCCAGGTGTGGCATACATCTTGGCCTGAGGATGTGCTCCCTGGGAACATAGTCCTGTGCATATCTTCTCTGTAGTTTCCCTCTGCCTCACTACCATGTGCCGGTGTCTCACACAGGAACCTATACAACTTATCTGGAGCCTCAATTTTTGCAACTGCCACCCAGAGGACACTTACAGACGTGCTGGCACTGGTAGTGAGCAGGGCTTGTGCTTGTGATCCCATGAGATGTATACTTTGCATGCTTTAAAAATTGGCTGCATCGGAGTCTGGCTTCCAGAGTTGGGCTCCAGTCTGCCTGAATCTAGGTGTTGATTGAGATCCTTCGCTTTGGGACATGCACAGGTCTTGGCACACCCTCAGCTACTGGGAGCCACAACAAATAAAATTGGCTGCTTGGACAACCTCAAAAGTTTGAAATGGAGATAAATAATTTACCTGTCACAGAGTTTAGAGTAACAGTCCTAAAAATAATCACCAAACTCAGGAGAAGAATGAATGTAAAAAATGGGAATCTCAACAGAAAGATAGAAAAATGAAGTAAGTACCAAACAGAGATAAAGAAAAAATACAGTAACTGCACTGCAAAATAAATGGGAGGGATTTAAAAGCATAACAGATGAAGCAGAAGGATCAGTGAACTTGAAGGCAGGGAAGTAGAACTCATCCAATCAGAACAATAAAAAGAAAAGAAAGGCACAAACTGAAAACAAAACAAACAAACAAAAACATATGAAAGTGTAAATCTCACTGATGAAGGTAATACATAGTAATCCTAATGTATAAAAACCCTGGATCCATTACCACCAAAGGCTCGACCAACCAGAAGTCAGTCCTGCAGTCAGCCCTGGCTTGCCGTGGTGACCCAGCACTGACTGCTGAGGGGGCTGCGAATCAGGCCTGGATGGAGGCCTGAAGAGAGAAACAGGGTCTGATCCATAGCCTCTGTGGCAGCTGTTGATCAACACTTGCCTCTTGCTTTCTCTCCAGGCCAGGCCAGCAGCCCCGCCTCCATTTATCTCCAGGCCTCCACCGGGGCTGCTGATTAGCCCCACCTTTCTGATCAGGCCCCATTGATAGGCCCAGAGATGCTGACTTGCATAGAAACTGACCAATCAGAACCAAATCTGGGTCAACTGTGAGGATCCAATGGCTGCCTAGGAGGCAGAGCTTTTGACACTGACTGGAATAGAAACTGACCAATCAGTACCAATCTGAGTGAACTGTGAGGAGCCAATGGCTGCCTAGGAGGTGGAGCTTTTGACGCTGACTGGCATAGAAACCAGCCAATCAGAACCAAATTGGCCGGCAGAAGAGGGCAGTTGGGGACAACCAGGCCAGCAGGGAAGGGCAGTTAGGTGTTAATCAGGCCGGCAGGGGAGTGGTTAGGGGGTGATCAGGCTGGCAGGCAGAAGCAGTTAGGGGCAATCAGGCAGGCAGGCAGGCAGGTGAGCAGTTAGGAGCCAGCAGTCCGGATTGTGAGAGGGATGTCCAGCTGCCAGATTAGGCCTGATCCCACAGGGCCTGAGGGATTGGGCCTAAACCGGCAGTCAGACATCTTCCCAAGGAGTCCCAGATTGGAGAAGATGCAGGATGGGCTGAGGGACACCCCCCACCCCCCAGTGCACAAATTTCATGCACTGGGCCTCTAGTAGTAGAATAATCACTTACAGCTAGTATGAAGGTTACAAGACAAAAGTAGTAAAAGTAACTGTAACTACAATAATTTGTTAAGAGATACAAAAGGTAAAAATAAGGTAAAATTTAATATCAAAAAATAAAACATGGGGGAGAATAAAAATGTAGAGCTTTAGAAGGTATTCAAACTTAAGTTGTTATCAACTTTATACTAGACTATTACAAATAAAGTAGTTATATGCAAGCCTCATGGTAACAACAAAGCAAAAACCTATAGTAGATACACAAAATAAAAAGAAATAAATCTAAGCATACCACTAAAGAAAGTCATCAAACTACAAAGTAAGAGAGCAAGCAAAGAATAAACAGAGAAACTACAAAACATCCAAAAAATTTATCAAATGACAATAATTATTTTTTAATGTAAGTGGACTAACATTTTGCTCTCGAAGAATATAGAATGGTTTAACAAATTAAAAAAAAAACAACAACAAGCAAACAAACACAAGAAAAAAAACAAAACCCATGTATATGCTGCCTATAAGAGTTTCACTTCAGGTACAAAACACACAGACTAAAAGTGAAGGAATGGAAAATGATATTCCATACAATTAGAAACTAAAGGAAAGTAAGGTAGCTATACCTACAGCTTACAAAATATACTTTATTATTTTAATTATTTTTTATTGACTTTTAGAGAGAGAGGAAGGGAAAGGGAGAGAGAAAAAGCAACATGGATGTGAGAAGGAACCATCAGTGGGCTGCCTCCTGTATGCCACCTACTGGGGATCGATCCTGGGAACCTGGCATATGCTCTTACTGGGAATTGAATCAAAAACCCTTCAGTGCAGGAAAATGCCCCACCAACTGAGACACACCGGCCAGGGCACAAAATAGACTTTAAAACAAAGACTGAAATAAGAGATAAAAATGTCAATACGTTAAGTCAGATCTTTCCAATTATTTAAATTAACACAATCCTATATAATAAAAGGCTAGTATGCAAATTGATCGAATGGCGGAACGACTGGTCACTATGATGCGCACTGACTACCATGGGGCAGACGCTCAATGCAGGAGCTGCCCCCTGGTGGTCAGTGTGCTCCCACGGGGAGGGCGCTGCTCAGTCAGAAGCCGTGCTCATGGCTGGTGAGCACAATGGTGGTGGCAGGAGCCTCTCCCGCCTCTACTGCAGCGCTAAGGATCCTGGGAAGACATCCCCCAAGGGGTCCTGGACTGCAAGAGGACAGAGGCCGGGCTGAGAGAGCTCCCCCCCGCCGCCCCCCATGCACAAATGTCGTGCACTGGGCCTCGCCTCTAGTAAATGATAAATGAGTTAGGTTATCTAAATTTCCATTTCTAATAAGTAGTTCCATCATATAACATAAACTTATGACTAATTTTGTTTTCTGCCCATGACAGTATAAATCTTTGCCTCCCGAACTTGAAGAATTTGTCCCTAAAATACAAAGCACTGCTAAATATCACCCCAATTGCCATACATAAAACCTCTCCTTTCCACCTTCAACTAAGCAATAATTACCTCAGAGAAACTGTAACACTATTTTGCTTCTGCCTCTTATTTTTTTTTAATTTCCTCTACATTTGATCCAAAATATTACTCTTGGTACTATTGGTTTCTTTTCCTAAGATTATGTTGTTTAATTCATTAAAATCTAAAAACCAACAATATAGAATGTAAGATTCAAATTTTAGTACTACTTTAACCTTTTGCACTCGGATGTCGAGTGTGACTCCACATGGTTAGCATCGGTAGCAGCTCGTATGTGGAGCCACACTCGACACATAGTTTCACCGCGGGGGGGGGGGGATTTTTGTCTATTTTTCCAGTATCTTTTCTTGTTTTCATTAGCATGAAAGGACAAGTAAAATGTAAATGCCGTCTCAACTGATGCCACCACCTAAGCTTATCTTTTGCATAGGCAGCAATCTTGAGTAGGAGGGTCCAAGGCATGAGTCCTTGCATCATGCCTTTTTGAGCTTGCATCATCTTCCCTTGGTAAAGAACCTTCCTTATCTTTTCGTCTCCTAGGTTTGTTTAGGTTTCTATTAGCATATCACAGATGTCATGACACAGGGTTTAGTTGGATGATTGCTTTGCCCCCTAGCAGTCATAGGTTCTGAGTGAATTTCCCCTCCTCAGGATGGATAAGTTTTCCAAAGACATAGAAAGCAGCGATGATGAATTTTACTTCGAAAACGAAGAAAAAAGTGAAAAATGTAATAGTGACGAAAGTGAGTTCTCCGAGGATGCGAGTGGAGATGATGAACAAATCGCTGGTCCTAGTGGAAGTACAGGAAGGAAAAAGTCCCTTGCTTTGCCTAAAGATCTGGCTGAAAGTACTGACAGTGACAGTGACATTGAATTTATAAAGGCAAAACGAAGACGCACAATTGTTTATTCGAGTGAGAGTGATGGAGATATAGGTGATATCATTGAGAAATCAGGTATAAGACCCAGTGAAAGTTACGTTTCTAGGGGAAAACAGGAAAAAGAAAAGTGGACATCTACATCTGTGAATGACAAAGAGCCTAGCGGAATCCCTTTCTCCACTGGTCAGTTACATGTTGGACCTCAAGTTCCTTCTGGATGTGCCACACCAATAGACTTTTTTTCAGTTGTTTTTTACTGAGACGTTGATAAAAAATATAACGGATGAGACAAATGAGTATGCTAGGTATAAAATTAGCCAGAAAGAACTATCCCAGCAATCCACTTGGAATAATTGGAAAGATGTGACGATAGAGGAAATGAAGGCTTTTCTTGGTGTAATACTAAATAAGGGTGTATTGAATCACCCCAACTTGCAGAGTTATTGGTCCATGGATTTTGAGTCTCATATACCATTTTTTTATCTGTTTTCAAAAGAGAAAGGTTCTTGCAAATATTTTGGATGTTGCACTTGAAAACGACCAAAAGTCAAATAAAGATTTGAGAACAAGAACCGAGAAGGTAAACTGCTTCTTATCATACCTTGAAATGAAATTTAGGGAGAGATTCTGTCCTGGAAGAGAGATTGCTGTTGATGAGGCTGTTGTTGGTTTCAAGGGAAAGATACACTTCATCACATATAATCCGAAAAAACCAACAAAATGGGGTATTCGTTTATATGTCCTCTCAGATTCAAAATGTGGTTACATACATTCATTTGTCCCTTATTATGGAGGAATAATATCTGAAATGTTGGTGAGACCTGATCTCCCTTTTACTAGCAGAATAGTTTTAGAGCTTCATGAAAGATTGAAGAACTCAGTACCTGGTTCTCAAGGTTATCATTTCTTCACTGACAGGTATTACACTAGTGTCACTCTTGCAAAGGAATTGTTCAAGGAAAAAACACACTTGACAGGGACAATAATGCCCAATAAGAAAGATAATCCACCTGTTATCAAACATCCAAAGCTAATGAAAGGAGGGATAGTGGCTTTCAGGGATGAAAATGTAATGCTTCTTGCATGGAAAGACAAGAGGATAGTCACAATGCTCAGGACATGGGACACTTCAGAGACTGAGTCTGTGGAAAGGAGAGTGCGTGGTGGTGGGAAGGAAATAGTTCTCAAACCCAAGGTCGTGACCAACTATACAAAGTTTATGGGGGGTGTTGATATAGCTGATCACTACACAGGCACATACTGTTTTATGAGGAAGACTCTAAAATGGTGGCGTAAATTGTTTTTCTGGGGGCTTGAGGTCAGTGTTGTAAATTCCTACATATTGTACAAAGAATGCCAAAAAAGAAAAAATGAAAAACTGATAACGCATGTGAAATTTATTAGGAAACTAGTACATGATCTTGTTGGAGAATTCAGAGATGGTACACTAACTTCCAGGGGTAGATTATTATCCACTAACTTAGAGCAACGTTTAGATGGAAAGCTCCATATAATCACACCTCACCCTAACAAAAAACACAAAGATTGTGTTGTTTGTTCTAACAGAAAAATCAAAGGAGGAAGAAGAGAGACGATTTATATTTGCGAAACATGTGAATGTAAACCAGGTCTTCACGTGGGTGAATGTTTCAAAAAATATCACACCATGAAAAATTATAGAGATTAAAATTACTCTTTGAATGTATCAATAATTTGAAATATAAAAAAATCCAAATAAATAAGTTTGTATGAAAAGAAACTCCAGTTTTTTATTCTACTGCCGCGCTTTGTAAAATCTGGGGTATTTAAAAAATTAAATCCTGAGTAGAATAAAGGAATCGAGAAAAAAGCAAGCGAGTGCAAAGGGTTAAGAGCATGGAGGTAGTCTTTATGAAGCTCCCGTAGGAACAAATGGTTACCTTTTGTGTGGAATTGGGTTCACTTGATGTCTGCTCTCAGAAATTTTAGCTAAATCATTTTCTCTGTGAATAGTTTGGGCCCCAGTCTATTTTCTGAGGATGACATAGTCCATTATACATATTTTGGGGAATGTTCTCATTAGACTTTCCTTTCACTGGCTTCTAGCCTGTACTATGCGGTAAGGCTTATGCCTGCCTGAGATCACAAGGCTTTTTCTTTGGCCTCAGGTAAATATGAGATGGGTTATAGCTGAGAAACCCAGAAGAAGTGCAAAGAAAGGATTTTTCTCCCTTTTGTATTAAGAGCTATATAAATATATACTCACAAACCCACATACACACTATATTTAGTTGTTTTTTTTCCCCTGTGCTTTCTCTCTTATCTATTTTTGAGGGTTTCCAGAAATATAGGAATGAAATAGGCAATTGTGATTTGTTGTGTTTTGTTGAAAGCTTGTCATACTATTTTCAATCACATGCACTTTCCTTCAACTTCTAGTACTCAGAAAATAAATTCATCTTGCAGCCCCAGCCCCAGTGAAAACTGGTCTAACCCATTGCAATGTTTCTCTGGTTTTGGGGGTGGTTATTTAAAAGCTAAAGTTGTTCTAGTGCATTACTCTCTATTTTTTTTTCATTTTTATAGCACTCAATACATCAGAGATTAGTTTGACTTTCCCATAATTGTAGATTAATTTATATTTGACTTTCTTAAGGTTTCATACCCTTCTAAAATTAAAGAATAAATCCTGTTAACCTGTTAGTTGATGAATCTGAAAACAGTTTTACTGGTTTTATCAATTTATCGTGGACTCTGTTGTTGTGACTCTATTTTTAAAAACAATATTAGTATTAGTAGTCACTATTTAATCTTATAGTCAAATATGCGGTATCCTCAGAAATCTTTCAATAGTCTTATGAAATAGGTTAAAGCAATTGCGATCAATTCGTTTATTTTTCAAAAGATAAAAATGGCTTGAGGAGTTTGGTTCCTGGTTGAAAACCTGTATGGGTTTTCTCAGACCTAATTACTAGGTAATTACTAAGGCTTTATGTGACAGGCCTCTCTGGGGAAAGCTGCCCTCCCCGCACCAGACTGGGCCAACAGCCTGAAGTCTGGGTACACTCAAGTGATTTAAATGAGAGGGAAAAGCAAAGCAAGAGATGTGCCTGATTCATAACTTAATGAAATTTAAAGAAGCCAAGTATTTCAACCCTTTAAATAGGGGAGAGGGAACTGGAGAGGAGGGTAGAGGTATCAGGTATCCAGATTATGGTTAAAATAAGTTTCATTTTATAATCCAATTTATGCTCTGTTTCAGGAATAGTAGTTTCCTCTATAGACTGGTCAAAAAAGTGAAAACGTTTGTCTCTTGAGTAGAACATTTGAATGCAACTTAACATGACTTTCAACATTAGGAAATGTGTAGCTCAGGGTCTATGGAAAGAAAAATCCTTAAGCAAAAACCCCTGTGGTACTTATATTTAATTTGGCATTTTCCACCTGGTTTGGTAAAATTATTACCTACCCTAAGATATGGTTCATCAGCTTCTGCAAGTCTCAAAGTGCTTTTTAAAAAGTTGTTTTAAAAATTATTGTAATTTTACAGAGCATCTCCTGTGGTTACTTGGCTTGGAGATCCAGAGGCAGGTGTTTTTCTGGATCCATCTTTCAAACATGCACAATGCAGTCCAACTTTTTCCATGGCTCATTATTGCATGGTTTAAAGACACTGATTTTTCCCTTATTCAACTCAGAGTATGTATTATTTTGTTTATAATTTGTTCTCCTTATTTTATATCTACTACTGTCATAGGTTGCTTCTTGCATTACTGGTCTTTGTGGTCATATGCATCTCATGGCAAGTCAACCTTGCTATTAGCCACTAGAGCAGGGATGGGGAACACCCGGCTCTTGGGCAGTATAAGGCCTGAGAAGTAATTTGGTCTGACCCTGCCCAGGCATTAGGCATGAGTTAGTTAAATGTTTGACTAAATATAGCAGGCTAATTTTTTAAACATATTTTTTATTGATTTCAGAAAGAAAGGGAGAGGGAAAGAGAGATAGAAACATTAATGATGAGAGTGAACCATTGATCAGCTGCCTCCTGCACGCCTCCTACTGGGGATTGAGCAAGCAACCTGGGCATGTGCCCTTGACTGTAATCAAACCCGGGACCCTTCAGTCCATAGGCCAAAGCTCTGACCACTGAACCAAACCAGCGAGGGCCAGGCTAATTTTCAAGTTGATAATTTTGTATGGTTGGAGAATGATATTATAAATATCCCAATGGCCCTTGGCAGAAAAAGTGTCCTCACCCCTGCACTAGAGGAAGAATCAGTTACAGCTATGAGGAAACACAGTGCTCAGAGATTCTGATTGGTAGCGGCTTATAAAATGAAAGAGAACAACTTAAAAATAATGTTTCAAAATAAAGCACTTTAATAATATAATTTAATAAAAAATATATTTTTCTTTCTGGTAAACTAAAAAAAAAAATTCCATAGGGTTTCTCTCTCTCTCGCTTTTTTGTATCTTTGTTTATATAATACTAGAAGCCCAATGCACGAAGATTTGTGCAAGAATAGGCCTTCCTCCTCCTGGCTGCCAGCACATGGCAGGCTTGCTCCAGCAGCCTGTGCAGCTGCGGCAGTGGTGGCAAGCCCTGTGTGCTCTGGTGCTGCTTCCTCCTCGCCCTGCTTCTCCGGAGAGTTCCTCTGTGCAGCACTGGTGCTCCCGGGGAGGCACGGAGGGGAGGTGGTGGGGGGAGCAAGGCAGGTGGGGAGGACTGGAGAGGTTGGGTGTGCTAGTGCATTTCAGTTTCCCATTGTGAAAGTGGGATGCAACTGGCCCCCTTCCTCATCGTCTTCCTCCTCCGCCCTCTGCCTCCTGCCCGCCTGCTCTCCCTCCACGCCCATCGCCCCTCCCCTCTTGATTTGGTGAGATAGGGAGGAGGGAGATCTGATAATCTGGGTTACTGTATAGGTAGCCTCTTTCATCTATTCAAAACAAAGCTGAGCCACCTGCCGCTGCCGCCACGGCTGCCACTATCACCCCTTGGCTGGTTCTGGGCTCCCAGGGCACGCTAACTGTGCACCGAGCAAGCTCCAATCTGTGTCCGCACCCGCGGGGCTGCTCCAATGCTAGGGTTTTATTTACCAGAGCAGCGGGACAGGGGTGGGGTAGAGGGAGATGCCAGACACCGGGAGCTAAACCTCAGGCACCAGAGGGTTGCCTCTGAGGCTAGGGGCTGGGCCACAGGGAGGCTGCAAGGATGGTTGACAGGTGTGGAGCGTGGCAGGGAGGCTCTGAGGAGGTGCGCTGCCCAGAGGCCCAGAGGGGCCGGGGGGCGGGCCGCCTCCATCTTTGTTGGGTTAATTTGCATACTCACCCCTGATTGGCTATGGACATCACGAAGTGATGGTCAATTTACATATCTCTCTTTTATTAGTAAGATATATATATTACATATCTATAATAATAAAAGTGTATATGCTAATTAGACCGGACAGCCGAATGACATTCCGGACATCCTTCTGGATGTCCTTGTATGACCTTCTGGATGAAGCTGGGGCTGTGAGGGCTGAGGCAAGCCACCGTGGTTGTGAGGGCTGAACCCCTTGCACCAATTTTGTGCATCGGGCCTCTCCTCTCTCTCTCTCTCTCTCTCTCTCTCTCTCACTATATATATATATATTTACTTATATCCCATAAGACAAAGAGTAGTGATAAGGCCTATAAAAAAGGAATACGATTTTCTTACTCTATATAAACGTTAGTTAAAATTGCGTAAGTACATTAATCATCCATTTCCTTTTAATTCTTAAAACTTTCTCCAATTCTTTGGAATTAAGATTGTATCTCATCCCTGCACCTTATTCCACCTCTTTCAAAATCATATAGTTAATAAATCGCAACCTTTTTATATTCTGTGGCAATATCTATTTTTATATCAGATAATTGTGATTTTGCTTTATAGCTTTACTTGTAACCTGTTGTGGAGAAGATTTTGTAAAAATCAAGGCTACACCTCCTTCCAGAAAGGTGGAATTTTTATATGGATTAATTACATGTTTGCATGATATATCATTAAAATTTTGCTGTTGTTAAAAGAAAGTACCTAATCTGGGTTGATTTATATTTAACATTATAATATTAATATAAACAGGTATTTAATTAGACTGCCTTTATTTTATTTAAATAATTTTGATTATTTTAAAATAGCAGAGAAGCCAATAACAAATCTATATTGTTTTTAGTTAGACAATTTGAAGTATTACAATTAACTAACACTAGCTATGTATTGCTTGATTTTTTGTGAACAATCCTACCTAATAATAGACAAATATGCAAATTGACCGTACCTTCGCTATGCCCGTGATTGGCCAGGAGGCGCGGGGGGGCAGGACTCAGGGTGGCCAGGGTGGCCGATTGGGTTGGCAGGATGCTGAGCTCGCGTGGCGAGCGGCGGCTCGAGCTCAGCGTCTGCGCCATGGCTGTGCTGCGGCACAGAAGGGGCCTCTGGGGCAGCGAGCTCACGTCCCACCACAGACCATCAAAAGCGGGGGAGCTGGGTGCCTGTCTGCTCAGGCACCTGGCCTTTCAGAAGCCTCCAGGGGGGCGGAGGCTCCTGAAAGGCCTGGTGCACCAGCGGACAGGCACCCAGCTCCCCCGCGATTGAAAGCAAAAGCTTGGGAGCTGGGTGCCTGTCCGCTCAGGCACCAGGCCTTTCAGAAGCCTCCGCCATGCTGGAGGCTTCTGAAAGGCCTGGAGCACCAGCGATCAAAAGCTAAAGCGTGGGAGCTGGGTGCCTGTCCGCTCAAGCACCAGGCCTTTCAGAAGCCTTCGCCGTGCTGGAGGCTTCTAAAAGGCCTGGTGCACCAGTGGACAGGCACCCAGCTCCCCCGTGATTGAAAGCAAAAGCGTGTAGGGGACCCTACACGTGCATGATTCAATCATGCACTGGGACTCTAGTTTTATATATTCTCTTTAAATTTCATTAAACCAAAGCATGCTCAAAGTGGTTAAGTGCTAGCCAGTCACTTAGCTAATTGTTTATTAAATCCATCAATCTTTTAAACATCCATATTTTTCACCTGAATTAAAGTAGAGGTTCTCTGAATTGTTTTCTGGATTTTCTGGCAATAAGCTCACAGAGAATATCCTAATTGGCTCTGCTTAGTATTGCTTTGTGTGAGATTGTCTGGTCTTCATTCCAAATGCTTAATTTTCTCAAGCAGACAAGCTCCAATCCATGGGAAATGACCAATTACCTAGTACTAAAACTTAGAAATATGTGCCTCTATGAGAATCATACATGACAATCGGAAGTTACTGTAAGATTCTCTCTCTTTCCTTAATTTACTTTAGCACATTAAGGCAACCAAATCAGTAGTGAGTGAAATTCTCTGTAAACGACTCTAGGTACTTTTGACATTTTTGAATACTTAAACTGATAGTTTCAAAAATTCTTAACTGTCCTTTCTAAATTCACAGAAGGTTGCAGCATCAAAACTCCAAATATGTTTGGCACAGACTGTTGGCAATGTGGTACAAAGAGTTGAGGAATGAGTGTTTGATCCTAAGTTTACAATTGACCCTTAAAAAGCATGGGATTAAAGATGCTGATCAGCCTTGCAGTAGAAAATTTACAAACAAGTTTTGACCCCCTGAGAACTTGCCTACTGTTGACAAAAAGCCTTACCAATAACATAAAAAGTCAATTAGCTCATATTTTGTATGTAATATGTGTTATATACTGTATTATTACAATAAAGGAAGATAGAGAAAATGAAATGGTATTAGGAAAATTATAAGGAAAAGAAAATGCATTTAGAACATCTATACTAATAAAAGCCTAGGTGGCCCTCGCGCAAGATGTCATCACAAGATGGCCACCACAAAGATGGACGCCACAAGATGGCCATGAACACAGTGGAGGGGGGACCCGGTGGCTGCTCTGCATGGTGAGGCCTGGGGGTCCCACAGCTACACACAGCGTGGAGGAGGCTGGTCCAGGCGTCTCCACCGCTTCACACGGAAGAGGCGGGTCCTGGCGGAGGAGGCAGGTCCCGAGAGGGGAGGGCAGTTATGGGCGATCAGGCTGACAGTGGAGCAGTTAGGGGAAATCAGGCAGGCAGGCAGGTGAGCGGTTAGGAGCCAGTGGTCCCGGATTGTGAGAGGGATGTCCGACTGCTGGTTTAGGCCAAATCACTGCGGGATCAGGCCTAAACTGGCAGTAAGACATCTCCTGAGGTGTCCCAGATTGGAGAGGGTGCAGGCCGGGCTGAGGGACACCCCCCCCCCCGCCATGCACAAATTTCGTGCACCGGGCCACTAGTTGTACTATATTTATCAAAACTGTAAATTTACATCATCTGTTTACGAAATGAATCATCTTTCTGACAGTGCCTATATCAATATTGTCTTATATAATACAAAACACTGTAGATGCTATACATTTACTAATACAACATATAAAAAATAATATGAAAAAGAAATGAAGCAGCAATATAAGTGTTTTATGGTAGCCCAGTGTAATTGATGAGATTTCTTTCTGGTAGCCCAGCCTATACACTAACAAATAAATTTTTATACAATTTTATGACATACAGTATTACAGTTATATTCATAATACAATATTGGAAACATTGTTATATTCACTTACCTGTGATGATAGGATGATATGCACTTTCTCTATTTATGAGAGACAGGCATACTGAAATTTTCTAAAAATAAATGTATAAAAAACAATAAGAAAACACATTTTTAAATTTTATGTAAAACTAGAGGCCTGGTGCACAAAATTTTTGCATGGGATTGGTCCCTAGGCCTGGCCATTGATTGAAACATGAGCATCTGGCATTGAAGAGCAGGTCCCAGCTGACCTCTGGGCCCTGGGCAGCACCTGGGCCCCCACATGCCCCCCTCTGCCTGAGTCATGGCACCCGAGTCCCCATGCAGAGATGTGGTGAGTGCGGCTGGACATTGTGGCCTGGGGCACAGTGTGGGCCTCTGTGCCATGCAGCGGTGTCACCTACCTGCAGCACACTCTCTCCCAGCCTTGCAGACCGGCTCCTGTGTGAACCTATGGGGAGCCTGACTGGCCCCTGCATTCCTGGGGCTGTGGCCCGGCTCATCCAGAAGACACTGTGCACTAGGGTGCAGGGCAGGCTCCTTGTGGGCCCCGGCACCTGAGCATGGGGCCTTCCCCAGCACGTGAGCCCTGGTGTCCTGGGGGAGGATAGCAGGGGGAGTGAGAGTGAGCTTGGCAGACACCCCACATTATCACTGCACCTCTGTCCCAGTCACCCCCACCCTCAGGTAGCCAGCGAGAGGTTGCAGCACATCGCCAACACCCACCATGTTCTGCGCCGTCCACTGGTGGTCAGCACATGTCATAGTGAATGGTTGAACTCCAGGTTGAGGGACAATTTGCATGTTAGGCTTTTATTATATAGGATATCACTCATCTTATTCCTGTGTAAGGATAGGTTAGCCACTTCAATATAAGTCTTGAACCTGGTGTTCTACACAATGAATACTTAGGCAATGATGATGATGATGGCACAAAAATGCTTTAAATGAAGAAGCTCACATTCATACACAACAGATAAGTTTATTAACTGCATAGCATGATGACTACTTCCTGTCCATTAAGTGGAAGTGGATCACCATAAAGATCTTCATCCTCTTTGTCTTCACACTGAAAAGGTAGAGGAGGAGGAGAAAGAGGTGGGTTGGTCTTGCTGCCTGGGGTTGGCAGATGTAAAAGAGGTGGAGAAGGAGCAAAGGGAGGCAGGAGAGGCAGGCACACTTGATATAACTATATGGATATTACATCATAATTTTGCCTGATTTTTATGCCTTTTCATTTCTCTAAAATTGTTTCTATGTGGTACCAACCATTTTCCCACTATTTGATTTAGTTTCAGTGCTGGTATTATCAATTCTTCTTAGCATATATGGCAATGTTCCACCACCATTTATTCATGGTAAAATTGGCTAGAAGTGAAATATTTTTCCACTATAAACAGAGTATGTGGGTTCCCATTCAGGCCACGCCAATCCCACTGTGTGCATGTATGCCTCTTCCTTCATGTTCTTTATATATCCAGATTCTCTAGACACATAATATTTAGCACTTCTAAAGTCAACTTACACTATGGTCAGAACAAAAACAACATAGGATTCTTTGTCAACCACAGGTCCTTCCACCTCTGTACTTAATTGAAAAATATTATTATTATTATATACAATGCTATTATTTACCTCCTCATTTAGAAGAAAACATCTTAATTTATTGTTCTCTTCCTTTATAATTTTTTTCCTGTAACCAGGCCTCTTCCATCTGTGCAAGATGTCGTTCCTTTCTGTCCCTTTAATGTGCTGTGCCCACAGAGCAAAACTGCCTTTTTGTTTCATAACTACCTTGCCTGCCATGCATTGAAATTGATAAGAATTGAGACTGTCCTCTCTTCTTCTACTTCAGAGCAACCGTGTCTTCTCTTTCTCTACTTTGAAGGAGTAATTGGCTCATACAAATGCTCACTCTGACTGAATAAATTCTATTGAAAGTAAAATGTGATGGAAGAAATAATCTTTGCCTATGTTTAATCCATATAATTTTGCAATAAGTACTTGATTGTACCAAATGAACTTCCAAGAACAGACCTATAGACCAATGGAACAGAACAGAGAACTCAGAAATTGACCCAAGCCACTATGCTCAATTAATATTTGACAAATGAAGCAAGAGCATACAATGGAGTCAAGATAGTCTCTTTAATAAATGGAGCTGGGAAAATTGGACAGATACATGCAAAAAAATGAAACTAGACCACCAACTTACACCATACACAAAAAGAAACTCAAAATGGATAAAGGACTTAAACATAAGATGGGAAACCATAAAAATACTAGAGGAATCCACAGGCAGCAAAATGTCAGACATATGCCAAAGCAAAATCTTCACAGATGCAGCTCCTAGGGCAACGGAAACTAAAGAGAAAATAAACAAATGGAACTACACCTCACACTTTTCACATTCTGTAATTTTATAATATCTCCACTGCAGAGAAAGGGTGGAGGAAGAAAAAATATTAAACCATCAACACCAAGGCACAGCACCCATCTTTCAGAATGATGGTGTAAACAACCACTATGTTCAAAGTGGTTAATGAAAAAAATTCCATACAGACATCATTCAGTATATTTCATACTGCTAGCAATGACAAAATATAAGATTTATTGTAGATGTTCTAATAGGAAAAATTTTCAGTATCTTACTGTTGGCCTGGCACATTTATTGTAAATTCATCTCGGTTTTTCCTGATTTGGTGTTTTGCCCTCTGTAGAGATTGACTTTGTAAATACCAGTTTCTCTGAGTGAGCATGCTCTGATTAAGCCTGTCTCCTTCAGTTCAAGAAACTCTCAGGATCAGAAAAGGCTCCCCGCTCACATTTGGAAAAGGGATATACTAAGTATATGCTTAGTATATAATGTATATACTAAGGGATATACATTGCAGAAGTCAAGAGATTTCTGGATGTTAATTTTCTATCCTGTCTTTGACCCAGTGATCCCACTTCTATGAATATATCCTAAGGAACCTGAAACTCCAATCAGAAAGAATACATGCACCCCTATATTCATAGCAGCACAATTTACAAAAGCTAAGATCTGGAAACAGCCCAAGTGGCCATCACTAAATGAGTGGATAAAAAAGCTGTGGTACATTTACACCATGGAATACTATGCAACTGTAAAAAAGAAGGATCTCTTATCCTTTGAGACAGCATGGATGGACCCGGAGAGTATTATGCTAAGTGCAATAAGCCAGTCAGAGAAAGACAAGTATCACATGATCTCACTCATTTGTGAAATCTAATGCACAAGATAAAGTGATGAACAAAATAGATCCAGAGACACAAAAGCATGGAATAGACTGTGGAATCTCAGAGGGAAGGTGGGGTAGTGGGGAGGGGGGGCAGAGATTAACCAGAGAATTTATATGCATGTATGCATAGCCCATGGACACACACAATAGTGTGGTAAAGGTTTGGGGAAGGAAGTGCAGGGTGGAGGGGGTCAATAGGAAAAAGGGGGGCAACTGTAATACTTTCAACAATGAAAATAAATTAAAAAAAATAAAAAGAAGAGCCTACGATGGCAGCCTCCTCTAGCTCTCAGATAAGGTGCCCCATGCATTAGAAATGCCCCTCTGGCTGCAGGTGCTCCTTCTATTGATGATCACTACCATGTTTCCCAATGAAATTTTCAGGTTTTAGCCTCCATGCTGAAGTGGGCTCTTCCAAATGCTGGAAGTTGGATGCAGTGGTGTGCTGGTAAATTTTAACAAGGGGCTCTCCTGGGAATGAAAAGGATCTGGTTTATAGTCTTCGCTGATGGCCATGGTGTAAATACTGCTACCATGTCCTGTTTTAAGCTACTGACTTGCTGTTATGGAGTTGGGTCAGGGCTCACACATGACAATTTTTTTTATCAAGACTTTAATCAAAACCTAGAATGTCAGAGTAAAATCATATAACATTTTTTAACTTAACAGTTGAAATACATTTGAAACATTCCAAATTGAATAAATTGCACTTTAAAAAAACAAATATCCTCATCCTTTACAATACATAAATAAAAAATCAATTACCATTTAAATTAATGAATACAACAAATGTGCATAAAATATATTGAAAGCAACATGCAAAGTGTCATTACCTAATCTATAAATAAATGTTATACAGCAACTGAGTAACTTAGCTCAGGTAAAGGACATTGAGGGATTAGTCCTATACTATGAAAGTATCTGAAATAGGTAATGTGCTAGATATTTGTTAGGTGGATTGACAGTGACAGTAAGAGTAACAAAAGGGACCCAGGAATCTGCCTATAAGTAAAAGTAGAAACAGGTAACATTATCAGGTACTATCTATACGCTAACTCATTTTGTCCTTACACAAATCAATAATGTAAACTATGGTTGCCGCCTTTTAAACACAAAGGTGTATGTTGAAATGAAATTAAATAACTTATCTCAATTCACACAGCCAAGAAGTGTGATGTGGCTGCATAACACACTTATAAAACTACTTGGTACTGTACTGAAATGTGATAGACTGAGACTAAATTATTCAGGATTAGATTTAAAAAGTGACAAACATTGGGGTGGAGTGTCCAATAAAAAGATATAACTAAGAAAGATTTTAAATGTTTTGAAACACAGTTGTTGATTTCGAGAAAAATAATCAGGGTATCAACACTTTAACAGTTGATAGCTCAATTTTGAAAGTGAAATGTATTTTAATAAATATTACCTTTATAATTATTCAGTGTGTGTATACATTTTTGGGACACCTATAGATATAACTACAAATTATTTGTTGCTGATAATTTCTCTTATTGTATGAAATCATGATTTTTCTTAATTACACAGTTTATTTCAATGAATGTACAACTTTCAAACATTAACTAATATCTTTATTACCTGTTATGCAATGGTATTGGCACAAAGTCAAGTATCAGGTTGTCTAATATTATGCATTTACATGCTAAAGAAAATTAAGTTTATTTACTTAGAAATTAGAGAGTAATTTATTTACATAAAAATTGGAAGCAGAGGTAAAGTATTACATTTATTTTTACATTATAATAGTTAAATAAAATATTTGGCATATTAAACCAGTATATTCCAGAAAAAATGGAAAATAATACAGATATTTTAGTGGCATCTATTTTATTAAAGGTGGGAGACTTTAGGAGGTGCTTAAGGCCCATAAAATCAATTTATTTAAAGTTTACATTTAGGTAGTTTTTAGTATATTTGTATAGTCATTTCAGCTGCAGCACAATAGAATTTTGGGATATTTTTTCATCCCTAAAATAAGCCACATGCTCATTAGCAGTTCACTGCCATCTGCCTGTCCTAGGCAACAATCAACCTACTTTTTGTCTTTATAAATGTGCCTCTATTGTACATTTCTACCCCTTCACAGCGTCTTGGATATAGGACCTCTTTCTTGATCATTACATTTCAGATAGATGGCTCCCAAGTCCTTAAGAAAGACATTCCTGCATTGTAAAACTAGAAGGAGGCTGAGAGATTTACCTTCCAAAGTGGCAGAGAAAGAATTTACTGATAGTTCTCTAAAGTAAATGCTAGGAGAAAAGCGAAGTCTGGGAATAGAGTCAGGAAGAAATCTGTCTCAAGTATAGTCAAGCTGAGGAGCGCATTAAGGCTATCTGTATCAATACACATGGGCATACACATCTATACTAATAAAAGGGTAATATGCTAATTAGACCGGGAGACCTTCTGGGCATCCTTCTGGACAAAGCCATAGTGACAGGGCTGAGGCAGAGGTGGTTAGGGGAGAGCAGGCTGGCAGGAGGGGAGTTGGGGGAGATCAGGCTGGCAGGGGGGCAGTTAGGGGTGATCAGACCAGAAGGGGGGAAAGTTGGGGGCAATCAGGCTGGCAGGCAGGTGAGCAGTTAGGAGCCAGCAGTCCCTGATTGCAAGAGGGATGTCTGACTGCCGGTTTAAGCCCAATCCCTGTAAACCGGCAGTAGGACATCCTTTGAGGGGTCCCAGATTGGAGAGGGTGCAATCCAGGCTGAGGGACACCCCCCCTCGTGCATGAATTTCGTGCACCGGGCCACTAGTACTACATAATAATATATGTGTATGTGACATAATATAAAGACAAAATACCATTTTCAGGCCAAATTCAGGTCTATCCAGCTTTTACTTAGTCTCATGGATCTTATAACTGTCACTAGATGCCTGGTGCATGAAATTTGTGCACTGGAGGGGGGTTCCTCAGCCCGGCCTGTGCCCTCTCACAGTCTGGGACCCCTCGGGTGATGTCTGCCTTCCAACTTAGGCCTGCTTCCAGCCGGCAGTTGGACATCCTTTCACAGTCTGGGACTCCTCACTCCTTACTGCCCACCTGCTCACTGCTCCTTACCACTGGGCTAGCTGCTCCTTTTGCTGCTGCGGAAGGCCTGAGAGGCTCTTGCCACCGCTGATGCGCTCACCAGCCATGAGTCTGGCTTCTGGCTGGCCGGCGCTCCCTCTGTGGGAGCGCACTGACCACCAGGGGACAGCTCCTGCATTGAGCTTCTGCCCCCTGGTGGTCAGTGCGCATCGTAGTGACCAGTCGTTCTGGTCATTCCGCAGTAATGGTTGCTTAGGCTTTTATTATATAGACTAGAGGCCCATTGCAGGAAGATTCCTACAAGAATAGGGCTTCCTTGGGCCTATTTCTGCAAGAATAGGGCTTCCTGTGGCCAGAGCAAAGAAGAGAAGGGAGCGAAGCCTGCCGAGGCAGGCTTCACTCCCATGTCTGCTGCCTCACTCCCTCCCATGTCTGCTGCCTCTCTCCCTCCTGTGTCTGCTGCCTCACTCCCTCCTATGTCTGCTGCCTCGCTCCCTCCTGTGTCTGCTGCCTCACTCCCTCCCATGTCTGCTGCCTCGCTCCCTCCCGTGTCCGCTACCTCGCTCCCTCCCTTCTCCGCTGCCTCGCTCCCTTCTCCGCCACTTCGCTCCCTTCTGCAGTGCTTGGCTTCCTTCTACACTGTCTTCAGTCTTCACTCCACACCTGCATATGCAAATTAACCTCCATCTTTGTTTGGTTAATTTGCAGACTCACTCCTGATTGGCTGGTGGGCATGGTGGAGATACAATCAATTTACATGTTTGTCTATTATGAGGTAAGATGTTTTTTCTTTCAATACAAATCCTAGCACACAATAATACCACCCATTTATTTTTTCAAAATTCTCATACAACTGCCTCAGAATAATAATCACAGAACTATCACTAATGACACAAATTCTAAATACATTTTATTTTTACAGTTCTTTTCATCCTTAATTCATATAACCCTTGATGTACAGTTAACTTACTGTACTTCAAAGTTACTTGAAAGAGTTTTTCTCTGTGGTATACAAACTCAATCTAAAGTTAGGTTATTTTGTTTTAGTTTACGTTTTTAATTTTGAAGAAAACCTTATTAATGTAAAATATTTTCTTGGCCCTAAAATCAAACCTATAAAGTGGTATATTTCTATCTTTGTGTCTCTCCATGATATTCTTTATTCTTTCCCTTTCTATAGATAATAATAATTACCCCCTGTTACAGTTTATTGTTCTATTGCTTTTTTAGCATATAATTAAATATGCATAGCAATGTGTGTTTGCATCCTATCTAATAAAAGAGAAACATGCAAATTGACCGTACCTCTGCTACACCCACCAGCCAATCAGAGCAAGTATGCAAATTTTAATTATAGAAGATAAATAAATCCCAGATACCTGCTTCCAGCTGGCCCTGACCTCTGCTCAAGTAGGCGCTGAAAAAAAAAAAAAGAAAAAAAGGAGGGGCTGGGAGCTTGGGTCACCAGGGATCATGGCCAGCCTGCAAACAGACCCTCACTCAGGTTGGCCATGCCCCCCCAGTGGGAACCCTCACCCCATGGGGGCATGGCTGGCCTGCAAACCACCACAGGCCCCTCGCCCAGGCCACCCCATGCCCCAAGTGAACCCCCACCCTGATCCGGGACGCCCTTCAGGGCAAAGCAGCCGGCCCCCACCCGTGCACCAGGCCTCTATCTATACTAATAAAAGGGTAATATGCTAATTAGACTGGGAGACCTTCCAGGAGACCTTCCGATGTTCTTCTGGACAAAGCCATGGTGGCAGGGCTGAGGTAGAGGTGGTTAGAGACCAAGAGGGGAGGGCAGTTGTGGGTGATCAGGCCAGGATGGGATGGCAGTTGTGGGTGATCAGGCTAGTGGGGGCAGGGCCATTGGGGGTAAGCAGACCAGCGGGGGGGGGGGGCAGTTGGGGGTGAGCAGGCCTTCAGTGAGGGTCAGTTGGAGGTGATCAGGACAGCGGTGGGGGGCAGTTTGGAGTGAGCAGGCCAGCAGGGGGGCAGTTGGGGTTGAGCAGGCCAGTGCGGAGGGAAGGTGGGGACGAGCAGGCCAGCAGGGGGGTACAGTTGGAGGTGAGCAGGCTGGCATGGGGGGCAGTTGGGGTGATCAGGCTGGCGGGGGGTGCATTTGGGGGCAAGCAGGCCAGCGGCAGGGGGCAGTTGGGGGCGAGCAGCCGGCAGGCAGAGTGGTTAGGGGCAATCAGGCAGGAAGACAGGCAGGTGAGCAGTTAGGAGCCAGCAGTCCAGGATTGCGAGAGGGATGTCTGACTGCCAGTTTAGGCCTGGTCCCTGTAAACTGGCAGTAGGAAATCCTTTGAGGGGTCCCAGATTGCAGAGGGTGCACGCCGGGCTGAGAAACACCCCCCTCCCCCCGTGCACGAATTTCGTGCACTGGGCCACAAGTGTGTGTGTGTGTGTGTGTGTGTGTGTGTGTGTGTGTGTTTGTATTCAAATTAGTAGCTCCCTCCCTGCTACAGACTGAATATTTGTGTCCCCTCAAAATTCATGTGTTAACACATAGGCCCTAATGTGATGGTATTAGGAGGTGGGGCCTTTAGGAGGTGCTTAGTTCATAAGAGTGGAGCCCTCATGAATGGGATTAGTGCTTTTATCAGAGACCCCACAGAGCCCCCTCATGCCTTCTGCCATGTGAGATGACAGTGAGAAAACAGCTGTCAGTGAGGAAGCAGGCTCTCAGAAGACACCAAAACTGCTGGCACCATAAATTTGGGCTTTGCAACTGTGAGCAATAAATGTTTGTTGTTTATAACCTATCCAGTATATAGTATTTTTGTTATAGCCATCCTAATAAATGAAGACACTCCATTTTCACATTATGTTAGATACACACAATTTTCTCCACTTGATTTTAAAATAATAGTAAATGTAGCTCACTTCATATAGAGATAGAATTTATCATTTTTTAAGTTGAAATAGTATTTGCATAGTACTCTGCTATCCTACCTAATAATAGACAAATATGCAAATTGACCACACCTTCGCTACACCCAAGCCACGCCCATCAGCCAAGCCCACCAACCAATCAGGATGAGTATGCAAATTACCCCAACCAAGATGGCGGCTAATTTGCATATCAAGACAGTGTAGAAAGAAGCCAAGAGCTGCAGAAGGGAGCAAAGCTGCAGAGAAGCAAGGAAGCTGGGGGGAGGAGAAGGGAGTAGCGGAGGCGGGGCCGGGGGAGAAGGGAGAAAAGCAGGCGGGCTGGCAGAGAAGGCGGGGCGGGGAAGAAGGGAGGAGAGCAGGCGGGGCAGGGTAGAGTGCAGCAGGAAACCCTATTGCAGGATTCTTCCTGCAACGGGAACGCTAGTGTGAATATAATACATTATATTTGATCAGTTCCCCTGATAATGAATATTTAGTCATTATTATGAGAGACTATTATAATCACAATATTTTTGAGAATGTATGTTTTCTTGAACTATTAGAAGAGGAGATTGGCAGTAAAAAAGAAGAAACTCTTACCCTTTGAGACAGCATAGAGGGACCTGAAGAGTATCATGGTAAGTCAGTCAGAGAAAGGTATCACATGATCGCACTCATATGTGGAATCTAAGTAATAAAATAAACTGATGAATGGAGTGGATCCAGAGAAATGGAAGCATGGAACAGAGTGCAGAATCTCAGAGGGAAGGTGGGGGTGGGGGTAGGGGTGGGGTGGGTGAGTGGAAGGTAATCAACCAAAGACCTGTATGCATATATGCATAACCCATGGACAACAGACAATAGGGTGCTGAAGACCTGGGGTAGGGGAGTGTAGGGGGGAATGGAGGGGGTCAATGTAATACTTTGGGGGGAAAGGAGGACATATGTAATACTTTCAATAATAAAGAATTATTAAAAAGAATAAAACAGTATTTCTAATACCGTATTTTCCGGCATATAAGATGACTGGGCATATATAAGATTTTCCTGGGTTAAAAAGTCGTCTTATACGCCGGAAAATATGGTAATAATAATTCAAAAAAGAGGAGAGTGGGCTAAATCAGTTCTCTCATTTTTATCATCTAGAGGTGTTTTTTCTATAGTTTTTCCCAAGTGTTAAAAATATTTGCTTCATCCCACCCCAACTTCTTTCTAGCCTCTCTTTTCATTTGCTCCTATTGAATCTGTCAGTTCATTTTAGATTTACTTTCAGGATTCCTCCTCAGGTCAGGGCTTTGTACTTTCTGGACAAAGGGAGTTACAGTTAATTCATTTTGATAGTCCCTACTGTGGTCCTGTTATATCCTAGAAAACTCCCTCCCCATTTTATGTGCGGCTCTCAAATTAGCTCGCTGAGATTTCTGCCGAGTAGCTTGTGGAATTTGGGGTTTCTCTGGACCTTTTGAAATTACTTTGCTATTCTCTGAAGTTTTCTTTTAAATATAAGAACAACAGCCACATGTCTACTACTATGATAATTACTTTATTGGTATGGCACTTAATATTTTTCAAACTATTTCAATTCTTAATAATTTGAAAAATATTTCAGTTAATTTCATTTTTACAATCCTAATGGTCCTAATTCTATATCACACAGTTTAAGATATCTGCCATCCATGTCAAAAGGAGTTTATATGTGGTAGAGCCAGAATGGAACCCAGCTTCCAACTTGAAGCCAAAAGCATACTCCATACCATCATGGCTTACTGGGAGGCTGGATGTAAACAATTCAATCAATCAGTTAGAGTTTCTCCATGTTTTCAAGACTTAAGGGAAATAGTTCAAGAATATCCTAAACCAGTAATATTCATTATATCAAGTTGTAGTTCTAAAAACTCAACGAGTATATGAGTGACAGAGCAAGTCACTGTCACCATTGAGAAGAGATGATGTATTAAATCTCCTGTCTCCTCATCTAGAATCCTATACAGTAATTAAATCGAAAAATTCCCAGAAGGAAAGAATGAATTCTCTGCTCTTTTACCTCATTAAAACATTATTCTTTTAAGTGAAAACAGCCAATTGCCTTTAGGAAAAACTGCCTTCTGAATTTGAAAATACTCTTTCTTTCACTCTTCACTACCTGACATAATATATAGAGGATTAAAATATGTGAATCTCACCGGCTCATTCATTAGTTTGCATTAATAATGAAGTAAAAGTAAATGTCCTATTTCTAAGTGTCCCCTGGTAGGTTCTGGTGGCAAGGGGTTTATGCAAATTTTCTCACTGTCAGAAAATCATAGACTGTTATGAAGCTTTCATTATTCTGGTATTTTATCTGTTAACCTATGATCCTAATTCCTTGAATTGTGAACCAGAAGGCAATATTTCCCAATATAAATGATTGCATGTAAAATAAAAATAAAGGTTATATAATATGCTTTGATAAAATTTTGGATCATGTACGTATCAACAAACCTGCTATACTGAGGGACAGTGTACTGGCTGACATGGCATAACTTTTAAAATATATTCCTATATTGCTGTCAATTGTAACTATAGTAATTTTGGTCCAAACAAGAAATAGAAATCACACAGTAGTTAAACAGTGGACGTTTAAAATAAGAATAATTAGCTTTAATAAAAAAATAACTATAATTTTTAAGAAAATTCTACATGGTACTGTAAGACAAAGGAAAGTACTTAAGAAAGATTAAGGTTAAGGTTTCTGATCTCATCGAAAATAATAAAGTACATTTGGAGCTGAGAAGCAATAAATATAAACTGATGACTGACAAAGTAACTAAGCAAATTGCTAGGTCACATGAATAACAAATAACAAGATGATGAGGCCATAACAGGGCTGGAAAAATCTTTTAAATAACTTCATGACAATCATTGTGCATTTGTGGTTCTTTTCTTTTTCAATATGCAAGCTGCTTAATACATAATCTAAAGTCTTTCATATTCTATATTATTTTCCACCACAGCTCAGACATTTTTCCCACTACTAAATGCTTCATGGGTAATTAAATATGTATAATTAATGATTAATGATAATAAATAAAGGTAAATTCAGATAAAATATTAATACACACACACACACATATATATAAATATATGTATATGTATGTATACATGAGAGTTGAGAGTTAGAGACTAGTTATATGACTTAATTCATTTTACCTGAGGTGAAAGTATAAATTTTAGTTAAGAGTTAAGCTTTAGAATCATACTTTGTAAGTTGAATTTCTAAATTTCCACTAATGCCTTTGTGGTTTGGGTGAGTTAACTTATTTCTCTATCCCTCACGTTACTGAATTAAAAAATAAAAGGGAATAATACTAAAATCTACCTTAGTGGGATGTAACCAATTTAATTGTTAATTATAAATATATAGAACAAAGCAGAAAAATAATAAATACTCAACAAACATGACTATGATTACAACTATCGGTACTATGGATTGATCCAAGAGAAATGGTTCATGAACTTGGAGTGATTTGATAAAAACTGTGAGTATAATATTCTTGTCATGGTAAGAAATATCTAAACTTTAAATTTTTCTTAATATCAGATATTAAAATTTAGCTCTCTAGTAAAGATAAAATATTTTAACAATGTTATTGAAGCTTATTTTTTTCTGGGTGACACTTAGGGGAAAATAATTCCCATAGGTAGATACACCAGTGGGGAGCTGGTTCTGAGAAGAAGAGGTAAGGCTACAAGTAAAACCCCAATCCTCAGATATAGGGTGGGCCATTGCAACCTATGTCCAACAAAAGCAGATTATGCCATAATAGCCAATTTAATTATTGTTTGTTATCTTTAAACAAAAGACACAGAGATAGAGCACCCAGAAGAAAATTCAAATAATACTTCAGATAATGATATATTCCACAATAAGATACCACTTCACGTTCATTAGGATGATGATTATTAAAAAGGAAATAAGTGTTGATGGGATGGAGAAATCAGAACCCTCATGCATTGGAGTTAAGAATGTAAAATAGTAAAGCTGCTGTCAAAACCTTATGTTGTTTCTTCAAAAAGTTAAACATAGAATCAGCATAAGATCCAGCAATTCCACTTCTAGGTAGATATACAGAAGGAATTCAAAGTAAGAGATCAAACAGATACTAGTATGTTTATACCAATGTTCATAATAGGGTTATTCATAATAGCCAAAAAATGGAAACACCCCAAAAGTTCACAGAAAGATGAATGGATAAACATAATATATTGCCTTTGCTCTAATTCAACTTGATCTATAATTTACTTTGATCCTACATTTGTCATTGCTGCCAATTGCAAAAGGAATAGGTCTTAATAAAAACACAAGTTTAATGTCTATGTTATGAATTTAAAAAGTCTGTAAGTCATTGAAAAAGAAAAGAGGAATATAAGAGGCATCAGAGGCATCTTATACTTCTATCTGGAAATTTTCCAGGCTCACATAAGGAACAAGAGTGTGAACAACCAAAGTGGCCCTGTGTTAGTCTTTTATATGAATAGGGTTTAGTAGAACTCCATTATTTCTCATTATTACTAATATTGAATTCTTGAGCTGGAATGTTTCCAAAAAGCTTGGAATTTACTAAAAATCAGTCATAAGAAAACTGTCAGAAGATCCATAATTGAAATATAAAGCACTTATCTGGGTAAGTACACTTAGTACCTTATTAGAGAGTCTATTCTAGGACCTCATAGTACTTTAAGTTGGTTAGAGGAGGCATGGGAATGTTTCTTTGTACAATTTGACATTATGTAAAAGAGAAAAGGAGTTGCTGAAGATTTTATCATGAGTATTAAGCATATCAAATGGACTAGCTCTTCTGAAAAATAAAATTATCCTCTTTGTGGACAGAGTGACAGGAAAGTGGTGGTGAAGGTTAAAGAATCACACTTGCTAAACTCCAAACCTCAAACACAAGATAATGACCAGGAAATGGTACCAAAGCCACAACATTCTTGATGGAGAAATGAAGTCAGAAAATGAGCATGAAATCTAGAATTAATCTCGCTCCTGCCACCTATGAAAACAATGTTTAAAAAAGGGGGTGGGGGAAAGGCTGAAAATACTATTTGAGGCAATAAGGAAGTATCTACCTATCTGCTTCTTGAAGTGGCAATAGAAAGGGAAGCAGCCATTCTGGAAAATGAGGCTAAACTGTCCCCAGAAATAAGAAATGTAGATCTTGGAAAGAACCAAGATGGAGGCATAGGTAAACACCTGTACTTGCTGCCTCTCGCAACCACATCAAAATTACTACTAAAAGACAGAACAACTATCATCCAGAACCATGGGAAAACTGGCTGAGTGGAAGTACTACAACCAGAGAGGTAAAGAAGAAAGCTCATTGAGACTGGTAGGAGGTGCAGAGGTGCGCTGCTTTTTCAAACAGGAGGGAGATACAAGCTCCCGCTTGCTCTGAATTCCAGTTCCAGGCGAGACTCTGGGGGACCCAGACACATACGGGGAGAAACTGGACTGTCTGGCATCGGGGCAGAAACACAAGGGCGGCTTTCTTTCAGACGGAGGTGCTTGCAGCAGTCATTGTTCCTGTGCTAGGACCTCTCTGGTGCGGGGCTGACTGGCAGCCATTGCTGTTTGCTCCACCCTGGTGATTCCCTAAGACCCCACCCCACCCAATTTACAACCCCACCCAAGGAGTGTGAATATGAATGGCCTGTCCTTTCTCAGCCTAAAATCTGTCAAACAAGCAGCAGCTGGCTCACGGAGCTCCAGAGCTATCAAAGGGAGGCCCAAGGCTGGAAGCACCAGCCTGCCTTGCTTCATAGCTGGGCCTCATCTGGGCACTTCCAAACTCGATACAGAGAGGTGGAATCTGCAGATCTCTCTGTAGCTCCTGCTGGATGGCCCCAGGCAGTGGCTAACTTTGCACCTCCTTGGAGATCCAAGAGCCAGTGTACACAGTGGTCAGTTTGAGACCATACCAGATTACAACTCTTCACATCCATAAGTGACATACTCAAGGGGCAGACTCAGTGAGCACCAAAGTCCTACTGAAGCAAGTCCTGCCCCATAAGGGTGTCTCCTGCACAGCAGCTCTTCCATTGTAGACACAACTGGTCCTCACAAACAATTGGCCTGGAGGACAATTCCTCCCAGTGATACCAACAGCAATCAAGGCTCAACTACAACAATACTGTGCACACAGCCCACAAAGGGGTGCACCAAGAGTGTCCACCTCAGGTGATGGGGAGGTGGAGCCACTGGGCTCTATAGGACATCTACCACACAAGGCCACTCTATCAACTCAAGGAGACTTAGGAGCTACCCAATACATAGAAACAAACACAGGGAAGCAGCCAAAATGTGGAGACAAATAAACATGTCACAAATGAAAGAAATGGAAGAAAGCAAAATACTGGATATAGAGTTCAAAACCACAGTTATAAGGTTACTCAAGAATCTTCTATAAACCTCAGAGGAACTTAGTGAGACCTTCAAGGATCTTAGTGAGAATGCAAAAAAAAAAAAAAAAAAAAAAAAAAAAATGGAAAAGGACCAGTCAGAAATTAAGCATACACTGACTGAAATAAAGAATAATATGCAGAGATTCAATAGTAGACTAGAGGATCCCAAGAATCAAGTCAAAGATTTGAAATATGAGGAAGCAAAAAACACCCAAGTGGAAGAGCATAAAGAAAAAAGAATCCAAAAATATGAAGATAGTGTAAGGAGCCTCTGGGACAACTTCAAGCATACCAACATCCCAATTATGGGGGTGCCAGAAGAAGAGAGAGAGTAAGATATTGAAAACCTATTTGAAGAAATAATGATAGAAAACTTCTCCTACCTGGTGAAAGAAATAGACTTACAAGTCCAGGAAGTGCAGAGAACCACAGAGAAGAGGATTCAAAAGAGGACCATACGGAGAAACATCATAATTAAAATGCCAAGAGCAAAAGACAAAGAGAGAATATTAAAAGCAGCAAGAGAAAAATAGTTACCTACACGGGAGTACCCATACAACTGTCAGCTGATTTCTCAACAGAAACTATGCAGGCCAAAAGGGAGTGGCAAGAAATATTCAAAGTGATGAATAGCAAGAACCTACAACCATGATTACTCCATCCAGCAAAGCTATCATTTAGAATTGAAGGTCAGATAAAGAGCTTCACAGACAAGAAACAGCTAAAGGAGTTTATCACCACCAAACCAATTATATGAAATGCTGAAGGGTGTTCTTTAAGAAGAGGAATAAGAAGAAAAAGGTAAAGTTAAAAAAATTATGAACAACAAATACATATCTATCAACAAGTGAATCTAAAAATCAAATGAATAAAAAATATGATGAACAGAATAAACTGGTGAATGTAATAGAATCAGGGGCATGGAAAGGGAGCAGACTGACAATTTTCAGGGGGAAGGGAGTGTGGGGGTTGTGGGAAGAGATTGGACAAAGATCTTACACCTATGGACGAGTACAGTGGGGAGGCAAGGGCCTGGGGTGGGGTGGGAACTGGGTGGAGTGGAGCTATGGGGGGGAAAAAGAGGAACATCTGTAATAATCTGAACAATAAAGATTTTTAAAAACACACAAAAAAACCTTCAGCTCCTCACTCCCCCTTCCAAAAAAAAAAAAAAAAATGTAGATCTTTGGAATGAGATCAACCTGCAACAACTCTAATGTCTAATGCCTGCTCAGAGGCCCAGATGAGGCAAAAGAAGATAAATCTACCTCCATAGAACAGATAATTTTTGGAAAGGAAAAACTGAACACCAAAACACATGCACACACACTACTACCTCCACTGCCACCACCCATTTACAAGGAAAACTAATACTTAAAAGTTAGTTAACAAAGGATAAGATATACTGAATCATATTTAATTCATTATTACTAGTAGCTCTGTGCATGAATCTGTGTGCCAGTATCTAGCCAGTAGCTTGCTGCCACCCTCCGGTAGCTCTCTGCCCACTGCTCCGCCCTCCTGAAGCTCCCCCCGCCCCCTCCCTTCCCCTCTCCCTTTATTCTCCCCCTCATAGCTTGCTGCCCTGCCGCCTCCTGTAGCTCTCCGCTGCCCGCTTGTAGCTCACTGCCCCACCCTCCTGCTGATCCGTGATCCAGTAGTTAAGTGGTCCATTTGCATATTCCATCTTTATTACATAGGATTTATCATTGAGTAATACTGACTCTTCTTAAAAGCCTATGGTTTAGGTTGGAGCATGGGTGGGTAGTGATTAACCTGGGAACTTATATGCATGTATGCATAGCCCATGGACACAACAATAGAGTGGTGAAGGACTGGGAGGGGTGGGTGCAGGATGGAGGGGGTAAATGGGAAACAAATAAACAAGCAAAGGGGACATCTGTAATACTTTCAATAGTAAAGATAAATAAAAATTTAAAAAGCCAATGGTGACTTCTCATTTTTAGAAAAAAATCCAAATGCCTTACTACTATTTCCAAGTTTTTATCTGTTCTCTGTGTACCTTTCAAACTTCAGTCTCTTTGCCCTCATTTCCTTCTCATCAGCCAGCCTGGTGATTTTTCTATTGAAGGAATAAGATAAGCTCATTCCAGAAGTTTTGTGTTGCTGTTCTTCATGCCCCAAATATTCTTGCTCTAGACCTGTTCTGTGTAGTAAGGTAGCTACTCAGTTACATCCAGCTATTCAACTTTGAAATGAAGTTAATTAAAATAAATGCCCGGCCAGAGTGGCTCAGTTGGTTGGAGCATCGTCCCATGCATGGAAAAGTTGCTGGTTCAATTCCTGGTTAGGGCATATACCTGGGTTTCGGGTTTGATCCTCGGTAGGGTGCATATGGAAGGTAACCAATGGATGTTTCTCTCTCTCTTTCCCTCTCCCTTCCTCTCTCTAAGCATGTCCTTGTGTGAGGATAATAATAATACTAATACTACTACTAATAATAATTAATAATAATAACAATGAAATAAATTTCTAAAAAATAAAATTAAGTAAATAAAAATAAAACTTCAAGTCCTTAGTCACACAAGTCATATTCCAGATGCTCCTCTGCCACAGGTGGCTAACACTTAACTAGACAGTGTGGAAAACATTGCTATCCTACTTAGTTTGACTGGGCAGCACTGCATAGACCAGACGGGCAAACTTTCCCTGTAAAGGGCAGATAGTAAATATTTTGAGCCATATGGCCTCTGTCATAATTATTCGACTTTTCTGTTGTAGTATTAAAACAGCCACAGACAGTGCCAACAGATGGTCAACTCTGTGTTTCAGTAAATCTGTGTTTAAGAAAAATGTTGGATTTGGCCCACAGGCTATAGTTTGTTGTTCCCTGTTTTCCATATTTCTGAGGCTTCCTTTTTAATGTTATGCCTGTAAACAACAATGTAAATGGTGCCACTTCCAAGTTTTTAAATAATATTTGACTATGATCTGCCCATAGGCATCCTTAATGGACCATGTTGTTTTAGGTGAAGAGATTTGGCCACCCCAAAACATGTCTTTTTTGCATAAGGTTTATTTTAAGTTCATTATTTTTAAGCAACCACAGACCTAGGTAAAGTTCTAAACTTGAGTAGAAGTTACCCTATCATGAAAAAATTCACTTGCATGAGGAAAATCTCCATTTGTAAGGGGCCTCCCTTGCTGTACTAGAAAGAGGGGGTTGACCTTATCTCTAGAAACTCTTATCAATGCAGAAGACAATGAGTTAAATCTATGCAACAGTCTTACCCTGGTTTACTGGGCTTTTCCTGGTAACCTCCCATGATAAACTCTTACCACCAACATCTCCTTTGGTCTTTAAATGAGAATAGTAGCTATTTTGGGGAATTACTGAATCTTACTGGATCTCTCCCATGTGTACATGTTACTAAACTTGTGTTTGCTTTTTTATTAATTTGTCATATGCCAATTTAATTATTAGGCCTGCGACTTAGGACAGTGCCAGTATTTTTTTTCTTTTTCTTATTCTTTCCCTCCCATACATTGTTTTGTGTCTTTAATAGCATTTAATGACATAGGTAAGTTGTGTTTAATTTCAAATAGTTGACCTGAATGAATATACATGGAAACTCCTGGTTCCATTGAAGGTGTGTGCATCTATAACTTTACAGAAAGCACAAAAGGAGACTCTCTCAGTCTTTGTAGAAACTACATTAATTTAACATGTTCTTCCTCTCCTAGTTTTTAATGGTAATTACAATCTATATATATAAAAGCCTAAGCAACCATCACAACCAAACAGATGACTGAACAGGCTGTGTGGGGCTACTAGGCCAGCAGGAGGGTTAGTGAGGGGTGACCAAATGACCGAACAGCAGGCTGCGTGGGGCAACCAGGCTGGCAGGGGCTTAGTAGGGGCAACCAAATAACTGAGCAGCAGGCTGCATGGGGCTATCAGGCCTGCACGGGGGGGCAGTTGGGGGCAACCAGACCAGCAGGAGGGGCAGTGAGGGATGACCAGGCCAGCAGAGGGGGGCAGTGAAGGGTGACCAGGTTGGCAGGGAGCAGGTGGGGGAAACCAGGTTGGAAGGGGGGCAGTTGGGGGCAATTATACCTGCAGCGGGGCAGTTGAGGGTGAACAGGCCAGCAGGGGGGGGGCAGTTGGAGGCAACTACAGAAAGCACAAAAGGGGGCAGTTAGGTGCAATCAGGCAGGCAGGCAGGTGAGCAGTTAGGAGCCAGTGGTCCCAGATTGTGAGAGGTATGTCAGATTGCCTGTGGATTGGGCCTAAACCAGCAGTCGGACATCCCCTGAGGGGTCCTGGATTGGAAAGTGTGCAGGTTGGGCTGAGGGGACCCCCCTTTGCACGAATTTTATGCACTGGGCCTCTAGTAGCTTTTATAAAACCCACTAGAGGCCCAGTGCATGAAATTCATGCACGGGGTGGGGTGTTCCTCAGCCCAACCTGCACCTTCTCCAATCCAGGATCCATCAGGGGATGTCCTACTGACAGCTTAGGCCCACTCCCCGTGTTTCTCTGCTCTCTGTGGGGCCTGGCTGCTTTGCTACCGCCACGCAGATGAAGCCGCCACACCCTGCCATCAGCTCTCTGTGGAGCCTGAGGGCTTCGCCGTTGCCGCGGCAATGAAGCCGCCATGCCCCGCTATCCACTCTCTGCCTGCAGGGTCTCGGGGTTTTGCCATCGCTGCTGCCACACAAACAAAGCCACTACGCCCTGCTGTCTGCTCTCTGGGGGCTTCACTGCCATTGCCTCTCGAAGGAAGCCACCACTCCCTGCTGTCTGCCGGGCCTGGGGGCTTCGCCACCACCACGGCAACGAAACCCCCATGCCCCACTGTCTGCTCTCAGCGGTGGGGCTGAAAGAACTGGGGGACTTCAGCGGGGCTGACGGGACTGGGCGCCACAATCTTTGTGCTGGAGTGATGGTTAATTTGCATATTACCCTTTTATTAGCTAGCATTTTCCTTTTGATTAGGATATCAGAGATCGGGAGAAATAAGCAGAGGAACAGACACCAATCTCTTATATTCTACCTAATATCAACTTAAGAAGCATCTAAACCTGTAGAGAATTTTTATAAGAAGTTATTTTAGCTAAAATGATGACAATGACAGGAAGCTAGATCTTAAATGCTCCTGAGAATAACAGTTTTCTATTTTTTTAAATATATTTTTATTGATTTCAGAGAGGAAGGGAAAGGGAGAGAGAGATAGGAAGGGAACGGGAGAGAGATAGAAACATCAATGATGAGAGAGAATAATTGATCAGCTGCCTCCTGCACACTTCGCACTGGGGATTGAGCTCACAACCCAGGTATGTGCCCTTGACCAGAATCAAACCCAGGACCCTTCAGGCCACAAGCTGATGCTCTACCCACTGAGTAAAACTGGCCAGGACTTCCATTTTGTTTTAATGCATTTGGAATTAAGGAGACAATGTAAAGAAGACTATATGAAGGTGGGGAAAAAAATCAAGGTAGAGGCTAGTTTTGAGAATAGTTAAGATCATGTGTTTTCTTGGGGGTACTATAGCTTCACAGGGGACTGAAAAATAGGCATTTCAAAGGTGTCAACCTACATGCACACAAACAATGGACAGAGCTTGCTTAAGGCAAATATAAGTCTTGGCTAAAAAAAATTACATGCCTGGGGCTTGACTATTCACCTGTGACCTGCCCAGTTAGGAATTTATGATCAGATCACCCTGTGAGGTTACTTTCAGTTAATTTTATTATAGCACACCTTTTTCATTCATTCTGATCAATTTGGTTAAGAAATTATCATGCCATTGATTGATAAATTAGATGTCAGGTTATTCCTATGTCTTCAAGCAGATATTGGGGATCTTCTTTCTGAAATGATACAAAGAAGATACTATATTTGAGTGAACTAGATCTCAACATATTTTCTAATTTTAAATGTGGTATTTATCCTTTTTTTTTTTAAGTTTATCCTGCTCTATTAATTAATTATGTTTTGTGAGTTCTCTCCTGACCTTTAGGTAGTGTGTCACTCAGGATTCTCTTCTCACCTCCTTGTAGTCATGATACCATTAATAACTTGGTTATTATTTACAGGAAAGGAGTAGAGAGATGCTTAGATAAAATAGGCATGCATGCCCTTTATACAGCTTTGCCAGAAAGCTACAGTTTAACATTCTCCAAGTCTATTCCCCGAAAATCAATGGGGGAAAAGGACTGGATGAAGGCAGTTTAGAGGCATGCACAATTAGGTCTGGGTGAGGTGGTAAGATGTTTACCTGTCAGTCACACCTGGGGTCAAGTCAGTGGCCAGAATTGGTGTAGCCATTATAAGCATGGGAGGAATTGATACTTAAACTCCTGAACAAAGGGTGTTCCCTCGCTCTTGTGCCCTCGGGCTCTTGGCCCTCTTGCTCTCTTGGGACTCCTGCTTCAGGTGGCATGCTCCCTGATATTTGCCCATGTGGCTCATGGCCATGTGGAACCCACACAATGGACCAATGGAACCCACACAATGGACCAATGGAACCCACACAATGGACCAATGGATTAACCCTTTGCACTCGCTTGCTTTTTTCTCGATTCCTTTATTCTACTCAGGATTTAATTTTTTTAAATACCCCAGATTTTACAAAGCGCGGCAGTAGAATAAAAAACTGGAGTTTCTTTTCATACAAACTTATTTATTTGGATTTTTTTATATTTCAAATTATTAATACATTCAAAGAGTATAAAAAGAGCTGCTACCTATGCTAACCGTGTCGAGTCACACTCGACATCCGAGTGCAAAAGGTTAAACCTATTCTAATGCTATACTGAACTCAACTCCACCATGGAACAGAAACTCTGGACACTGGCTTTGTTCTGGCCCTGCTGAATCCCCAGCTGTAACTTTACCTGGACAGGTTTAAAGACAATGGGACTTTAGAAACCCCTGGATGTAACTCCTGAAAATAAAGTCTTTTATCACATCTCATCCTCCTGTGGGGGCCTCCTGAAGTGCTCATTCTAGTTAGTGGCACCCCAAGAACCCCATTCCCACTAGCGACAGAGGAATCCCACCAACAATCCTCCTGCAACAGTCACACTGTATTTCTTCAAGTTCTTGAAAAGCATTTGGAACACTTTTCTGTCCTTGACCCCTGGGTCATTTCAATTTAACATTTGGGCTAAACTTGCATATGACACCTTCCGGAAATCTTCCATGTCCTCCTTCTGTTTATTCTCTTCTTTCACTGTTATCTTCATGTAGATTAACTTACAATGCAACTTTTATTGGGCAAAAAGTAATAGAAATCATGTCCTCTGGTTAAAACTAGTATTGCATACTAGTTAGGAGCATGTTTCTTTAAAAAAATCATACTTAAAAATCAAGATGTAAGTTTACATATCGAAAATTTCACCCTTTTTAGCACACAGGTCTTCAATTTTGGACAAATGTATACAGTCCTCATATTACATCCATAATCAATATGAATAGCTCTATCACCTCAAATAAATTTCCACTGCTCTTGTTATAGAAAAATTCCACTGGACAGAGTTAAACTGGCAAGGAAAAGCTTATTACGACAATACAATAGAGGTCAACACTGTTTCAATAGGGAAATAATTGAACACAACTTTGCTGAAACGAATGGCAAAAGAGTATTTAAAGCTGGAGTGAACCAGTGGAAAAGGACAACAGAACACCAGAGGTGAGCTTGTCAACACGAATAGACCATCTGAGTTTGCTAATTGGGGCTTATCAAAGTTATGCCCCTACCCTTTCATAGAGACTTGGAAATTAGGGCTCTTTCTTGGATTACATTTCAAATGGATGGCTCCCAGGTCCTTGAGGATGCATCACATGGGTTATAAAACTGGCAAGAATCTGGGTGAAGATTTACATCTCAGAAGGGAAGAGAAAAATTTACAACTGAACGTTTTCTGAAGTAAATGCTCAAAGAAAAGGGAAGCCTGAGATATACAGTCGAAGAAAACTTCTTAAGTTTAACCAGGCTGAGGGGAATTTTAAGGCCTTAGTCACCCTTTGATATTTAACCAGCCCTTATATTCCAGGCCTTTGGAAATGACTCGACTTTTTTTCTGCATTGAGTTTTGCTGTTGCAAGAATCCTAATATATAAAGAGCCAGGGGCCATCATGACTGAAATGACTGGATGGAGGACTGGTCGCCATGAGGTGGCATTGACTGGTGAGCGGGCTGAACTGCTGACCTCTCAGTCCCTCCCTCCAGCTCCTGCAGGCAGCGGAGGCAGCTCCCTTCTGCCTCCTGTGGGCAGTGGCGGCTCCCTCCCGCCTCCCGCGGGTTGAGGTGGCTCCCACCCACTTCCTGCGAGTGGCAGCAGCTTGCTCCCGCCCCTCACTCCCACCTCCTGTGGACACCCGTGGCTCCTACCGGTCTCCAGTGAACCGCTGCCACTGCGCACTGTAGCCAGCGAACCAGCCCGATCAGGGGTGAGGCCGGCCAACCTTGCAGCCCCTCCCCCTGCTGGCCTGCCCCTGATGGGACTCTCCCATCCCAATCAGGAGTGGGCTGCATAGAGCCTGGACCCTTTCTGGCAGCCCCGAGTCCCTGGGGATGAGAATTCTAATGGCCCTGTCCAGAGAGTAGAGGCGCCTGACGGGCAGGGACAGGGACCACAGGCCTCCAGGGAGTACCGCAGAGTTGGCAAGGAGAGGAGAGGGCCTGTGGAGTGGGGAGGAGGTGAAGCCAGTGGACAGCAGCCCAGAATCCAGCCCTTCCCCTCGGAGGCAGCGGGCCCTCAACCCAGAACCCCAGCCCGAATCAGAAGAGCCTGAGGGAGGCTTCAGGAAGCTCTATGCAGAGCTGCGTGTTGAGAACGAGAGACTTCGTGAGGCCCTGACCCAGACCATGCTGCCAGCTGGCGCAGTTCAAGGTGGAGCTGGAGAGCACTACACAGAGGCAGGAGCGCTTTGTAGAGAAGCTGGCCCTCCTGGAACTGGAGAGATTTGAGCGCAGGGCCCTGGAGCGCAAGGCCACTGAGCTGGAAGAGGAGCTGAAGGGCCTGTCCAACATCTGGGCTGACAACCAGCATCTCAAGGACGAGAACGCAGCCCTGATCCGCATCATCAGCAAACAGTCCAAGTGACCCGGGAGGACTTGCCCCTGCACCTGCATTTATACAACTGCTTCTGCCACACGCCCCCCTTCTCCTGTGTGAACACGAGTGACAGGGCTGCCGGGGAGTCTCTGAGAAGCCATAACCTCCACTAGGAACCTCCAGGCTGGAAGGGGAGGACAGAGCCCCCAGGAGCCAAGGGGGCCATCAGGCCAGGATGGAGATGGGAGGCTGATCCAGGTAGGTGGCTCAAGGCTGCAGGCAGGACCAGGAAGGAACTGAGGACCAGGAAGTGCCAGGACCAGAGTGGCCACTTGGAAATCCCCTCTCACGTATGCTGCCACCAGTCACCCCTCCCGCCCCTGAGCAGGGATCTGAAAATGTGCCAAGCATCACGCCGGCCTGGGCCGGGTGGGCCTGTATATAGGGCACATGTGCAATAGGGAGGAATGTCTTCTATTTTTTGCTGCCCCCTCCCTGATGCTGAGAAGAAGGTATTTTTGAGCAGTTGGGGGAGATCGGGCCGGCAGGATAGGGCAGTTATAGGCGATTGGGCCAGCAAGGCAGTGGTTAGGCATCCATCAGGCCAGCAGGGGAGCATTTAGGGGCCAGCGGTCCTGGAAGTTGGACATCCCCTGAGGGGTCCCAGATTGGATAGGGTGCAGGCCAGGCTGAGGGACACCCCCGCCCCACCAGTGCACGAGTTTCATACACTGGGCCTCTAGTATCCTATATAATAATTGAGGGGTATGCTAATTATCCCAGATGCCTTAGCAGTCATGACCAGTGAGGCGCATAATAGTCACGACCGGTCAGGCATGGTCCGGGAGCTGCCCCGGGCGGAAGTGGCCACCAGCGGGGGCGCGCGGGGGCCCTTGGCGCTGCCCAGCCCAGAGGCCGCCCAGCCGGGGGTTGCAAGCAGTCACGCCGCGCCGCCTGGCCTGGGAGCGGCCCCTGGCAAAAGTGGCCACCTGTGGGGCTGTGAGTGGGCCCACAGCACCACCCAGCCTGGAGGCTGCCTGGCTGGGAGTCACAAGCAGTCCCATGGTGACCCTGCCCTGTGCTGAGGTGGAGCGGCCCCCGGCAGAAGCAGACACCAGCAGAGGCGCAAGCAGGCACGCTGTACCGCCTGGCCTGGAGGATGCCCAGCTGAAAGAGTCACTGGAGACTTTGGTTAAATTCAATAGTTAAAATCACTATGCTCTGTGAGAGCTGACATCCTCAAACACTCAGGACCCTCAATCGTACAAATTAATAGGAAACAATTGCATAACGCTTTGACCTAATTGTACACACTTTAGTATCGTTTAAAAATTATTCTACATCCTTCAAGTGAATTCAGCAGCTGACTGAGGAGAGCTGGTACTGAGAAGTGCATGGCCCAGGCTCTGCTATTTTGAGTTTGTGGTTTCCAAGGAAACAGCCAGAAGGGATGATAAACCCTCCGCAAACGGCTCAGCCAGTGCCTATCTAAGTGGCGGCAAGCGGCGGCTTGGTTTAAAAGAGCCTTTCCAGCAGTGAATGACCCCAACACTCCCTGGATCAGGCAGGTTCCTGTGGATTGCAATCTCCACGCAATACAACAAGGGCCCCAGTTTTGTCCCTGGCGATTTCATGCATGTTAGCTCAAGGCAGCGGGGAAGGAAGGTAAAGGGCATCACAAGGGGCAGCTCTGGTGAGCAAGCAGAAGGAAACCATGTCTGGCAGACACACCCCTGCCACCCCCTACAACGTGTAAGAAGAATCAAATAAACCAATACAAACACCCCTCCCCCGCCCCGGAGAGATCCAGGACTGAGGGCCGTCCCACCCAGGCATTGCGTACCTGCTTCCCACCCCCTTTATCCAAATGGACAGGTTAGGGGGTTAAGGGGAGGAGGAGAAGCCTCACAGGAAGGGGATCCCCGGGAACTGCACCCCTGCCCTCCCTCTGGACCTGACCTCTTGGATGTGACTTCTCAGAAGGCAGGGCCTGACCCCGCCCCCAGAAGATTTGCATATCCCAGACCCTCTGGTACTTCCAGGCACTGGGCATTCCCGCGTCTTCCCTGCCTCCCAGCCGCTGACTCTCACTGTCTTCTACCCCAGAAGCACTCTCCTCCCCAACTTTTGGTCTTTATAGCCTAAATGCATGATGGGCGTAGTTGCTTCTCCATGGATTTTATTTGATAAGAGCCCAGTGAAGTCGGTTAGCAACTGAAGTGCTTGGACTTCATCAGGGACAACGAATGACACACCTTACTTGGCTTTGATAGCAAAGCAATCTTATTCTTTTATTTTTTAAAATAGATTTTTATTGATTTCAGAGAGGAAGGGAGAGCGAGAGACAGATAGAAACATCAATGATGAGAGAGAATCATTGATCGGCTGCCTCCTGCACGCGCCCTACTGGGGACCAAGCCCGCAACCCAAGCATGTGCCCTTGACCAGAATCGAACTTGGGACCCTTCAGTCCTCAGGCTGAAGCTCTAGCCACTGAGCCAAACCAGCTTGGGCAAGCAATCCTATTCTTAAAGACTTGATTTTTGTCATAAACAAGTAGATTTGAATCATATTAAACCAATATACATTTTTTATTGAAATTCTCTTCATTTCTACTAATGCCATTCTACCTTAAAGCTTATGTTGTATAACCCTATATAATTAAGAGGTGATATGCAAATTGACCATCACTGCAACACACAAGATGGCCACCCCCATGTGGACACAAGATGGCCACAACAAGATGGCCTGCAGGGAGGGCAGTTGCGGGCAACCAGGCCAGCAGGGCAGGGCAGTTAGGGGTGACCAGGCCAGCAGGGGACGGCAGTTAGGGGAAATTGTGCCAGCAGGGGAGGCAGTTAGAGGTGACCAGGCTGGCAAGGAAGGGCAGTTAGGGACAATTGGGCCAGCAAGGGAGCAGTTAGGTATTGATCAAGCTGGCAGGAGAGTGGTTAGGGGGTGATCAGGATGGCAGGCAGAAGCAGTTAGGGGCAATCAGGCAGATAGGCAGGTGAGCGGTTGGGAGCCAGCAGTCCTGGATTGTGAGAGGGATGTCTGACTGCCCATTTAGGTCCGATCCCAGTCAGACATCCCTCGAGGGGCCCCAGATTGGTGAGATTGCAGGCTAGGCTGAGGTATACACACCCCGCCCCCGCCCCCGTGCACAAATTTCATGCACCGGTCCTTTAGTCTATACTAATAAAAGGGTAATATGCTAATTAGACCGGACGTATTCTAGACATCCATCCGGATGTCCTTCTGCACAAAGCCACGGTGGTGGGGGCTGAGGCAGTGGGATCGGGCCTAAACTGGCAGTTAAACATCCCCTGAAGGGGTCCCGGATTGGAGACGGTGCCGGCTGGGCTGAGGGACTCCCCCGCCGGTGCATGAATTTCATGCACTGGGCCTCTAGTCATACAATAAAAAACATGTAGTTTATATTCTCTTGAGTCTGGCTTATCAAACTCTGTATAAATCATTTCATATTCATTGTCATGAAGGAGCATCCCTCAAAGGAGTCACTCACACATATCTGTGTCTTTCCACAATGCCAGGTTTATTACAAAAGATCTACCCAACAAGCCAATAGAATCATGCACAAGTTAAGTCATACACAGAGAGGAGGAGCTTACACAATAGAAGTAGCAGAGCCAGTGCCCAGGATGAAGTCTCAGTCACTGGCAGTGTCCACAAAAGGAGAGGTGGGCATTGATTGCAAGCCAGGCAGCTAGGGTGGCAGCACATGTCCAGTGGAGTGGAATTCCAACAGGACTTCGAGTATGACCCATGGTACAGCCAAGCTCCAGTGTTGGGGGTGATAGGGAGCTGAGTTCTTATAGCCCTTAAGTGGTGGATGTTGCATTCATATTGGTCGGTGTCCAGATGGAGTCCTTATCCACGTGTCCAGGCTTGTGGTTTGGTGCATTCTGGCCCCTCCTAAGGATGTTCCCCTTATTCCTAATTACCTCAGTGTTGACATAGCACTTGCCATAACTGTCATGGCTAATAGTGTCTCCATGTTAGATTGTTCAAGTGCTCAAAAGCCTGCTCTGCTCTTGCTCTATACATCCATGCTCTTGAGTCCATCAGTAGTTCATTGTTTTTATCGTTGGGTAGAATTCCATTGCTCAGGTTTAATGCACTGTATTTTCCCATTCCCCATTTAACAGACATTTGGTTTTTTTCCAGATGTGCACAATTATAAATGAAGCTGCTTAAAAAAATCACATACAACTTTTTATGAGAACATAGATATTTTTAATTGGGCAAATATCCAGTAGCAGAAATGTTGGATGATACAATACATTTGTGTTTAAGTAAATAAGAGACAATAAAACTGTTTTTTCAAAACACTAGTATGTTTTGTATTCCCACTGCTGCTGTAGGATTGGGTGGGTAAAATTCCTCTGTCGCTAGTGGGAGTGGGGCTCTTAGGATACCATTAGGATAAGAATTTCCAGAGGACCCCATGGGAGGATGAATGTGGTAAAAGGAGTTATTTTCATGGATTTACATCCCTCTGTATGCAAACTCCCATTGTCTTTAAACCAGTCCTGGAAAATGTGCAGCTGGGGTTTATTAGAATTAAAGCAGGGTCAGTGTCCAGAGTTACCCTTCCATGATGGAGCTAGGAACAATGTAGCATCAGGCTAGTTAAAGTGCCCTAGTCCCGTTGTCGGCAAACTGTGGCTCGCGAGCCACATGCAGCTCTTTGGCCCCTTGAATGTGGCTCTTCCACAAAAGACCACGGCCTGGGCGAGTCTGTTTTGAAGAAGTGGTGTTAGAAGAAGTTTAAAAAATTTGCCGTGCCCCTGGGTCCGGCCGAGACCAAACCAGAGGGAGTCGGACCTGCATTACCACCATTTGTCCACCATCCAGAGCTGAGGGGTCAGTAATGACATGTACTCATAAGGAACTAGTGGACATTGATATTGGGTCTCAAAAGAACTGTTGGTCCAGAAAGAAACTCACTACAGACTGATTCATTTGCCTGTCAGCATAACTATTATTGCTTGTCTCACATTCAGTTCTTATAAGTATATCTCTAGTGACACATGATTTCGCTCATCTAGGGGAAATGATGAACAACATAGACTGATGAACAACAACAGAACCAGAAACAAGGAGGCATCGATCGGACTATTGGGCCTCAGAGGGAGGATAGGGGAGGGTGGGGGGAGGGGGGAGAGATCAACCAAAGGTCTTGTGTGCATGCATATGAGCCTAACCAATGGTTAAGTTCAACAGGGGGTTGGGGCATCCATGGGGAGGGGTGTGGGATGGGAATGGGGGGATGAGGACAAATATGTGACACCTTAATCAATAAAGAAATTTAAAAAAAATTAAAAAATAAAAAAAAATATCTAAAAAAAAAAAAAAAAAGAAATTTCAATCGTTGTACTGTTGATATTTGGCTCTGTTGACTAATGAGTTTGCCGACCACTGCCCTAGTCCATTTTGTGGAGTTCACATGGCTGGGGGTCATGTGGGGAAATGCAGGGGAGAGTGACCCCTGCAACAGGAGTCCAAGAGAGCAAAGGGGCCAAGAGCTCAAGAGCCAAGAGAGGGAACTCCCATTTTTTAGGAGTTTAAATGTAAAATCTCTGGCGCTTGCCGTGGCCATGCCTCGTACACATCTATTTTGGAGAATGCCCTGTTCCCAGGAATGACTGACAAGTAAGTATTTTCCCATATCACCTGGACTTTACTTGGCACATGTCTCTTGTCCAGTCCCTTCCCTCAGTGATTTGCATGGAATAGGTTTGGAGAATATTAACTTCAGCTTCCTGGCAAAGCTGTATAAATATTGCATGTCTGTATCATTTAGTCTTTCCTTTGCTTCCTTCCTGTTAATAATAACCAGGTTATTAACAGTATCGCCACCAGAAATATATCACAGTTTCAGTTGCCATACAACCTTGCTGGAACTTAGTATTGTCAGCTTTTCAGTTTATTTATTCAATTAGTTAATTTATTGTATTGCATAATTAGTGTGTATTAATGACACATTGTGGTATAAATGTGCAATTCTCCAATGATTAATGATGTTTAGCATATTTTCATTTGTTTAATAACCATCTGTATATTTTCTTTTGTAAAGTGTCTCGTGAAATCTTTTGCCAATCTGTTTTTTGTGCTGCTTGTTTCCTTAGATTTTGAGAAATCTTTATATAATCTAAAAATGTGCTTTATCAGATATGTGATTTGCAAATATTTTCTCTCAGATGTTACCTGTCTTTTAATTTTCTAAAACATGTCTTTATGAATAGAATCTCTCATTTTTGAAGTGTATATTTTTAACAAACTGTGATAAATTTGATATACTTTTAATAAATTTTAATAAATATTTGTTATTTTAAAATTTCTGATTATACTTTTATTGTATTTTGTAAGAAATCTCTAACCACGATCAAAATTATTTTCTCCTATGTTAGGATTTTTGTATAATTAAGTTTTATATTTATGAATCTTTTTTAATTTATATTTAGACAGGAAATACAGTATGAATCTAGATGAACTTTTTTGCATATAGATACTCAACTGTTCTAAAACCATCTTTTAGAAAGGATATTCTTTCTTTACTAAGGTTTCATATAATTTCTGTTGAATGTTAATTTTATCACATGTGTTGGTCAATTTCTGATAGTCTATTTAGCTCCATTAATCTCTATGCCTCTTTCAAATACCACTATTTTCTTCATTACTACTACTTTTAAATGAGTCTTTTCTTTCCAAACTTATTGAGATATTATTGACATTTAACATATCTAATTTTAGGTGTACAACATGATGATTTGATGTAAGTGTATATTGTGAAATGATTATCACAATAAGTTTAGTTAACACCTCTATCCTCTCACATAATTACCTTTTGGATATGTGGTAATACCATTGAAGATTAAGTCTCTTAACAACTTTCAAGTATGTAACACAATATTGTTCATTTTAGTCACCAAGTTCTATATTAGATTTACAGAATTTATTCATCTTATTGCTGAAATATTGTACCCTTTGACCAACATCTTCCCATTTCCTCAAACCCCCCAGTTAGACTCTCTATTTTAATAGTTGGCTTTTTTAGATTGCACATAAGTAAGAACATACAATACTTGTCTTTCTTTGACTTATTCATTTGCATAATGCTCTGAAGGTCTATTGATGTGATTGCTAAAAGAAGGGTTTCCTTCATTCTTATGGCTGAATAATATTCCATTGTGTGTGTGTGTGTGTGTGTGTGTGTGTGTGTATGTAATGAAACATTATCCATTAATGTGTTGATAGACATTTTTTTTTTCACATATTGACTGTTGTGAATAATGCTGTAATGAACATGGTGGTGCAGACATCTCTTTCAGATAGTATTTAACATCCTTTGGACATGTACTCAGAAGTAGAATTGCTATATCATATGGTAGTTCTATTTTTAATTTTTTTTGAGAATCCTCTGTACTTTTTCATAGAGGCTGTATCAATTTACATTCCCACTAACAGAGTACAAGGGTTCTCTTTTTCTCTACATCCTCATTAACAATGCTTGTCCTTTTGGCAATAACATAGGTGAGAGGTGATATCTCATTGGGATTTTGATTTGACTTTACCTCATGATTAGTCATGTTGATTATGTACCTATCAGCCATTTGTATGTTTTCTTTAAAAACATAGTTAAAGTCCTGTCTGTTTTGTTTGTTATCGAGTTGTACAAGATTTTTTTTTTAACATATTTTGGATATTAACCCCATATCAGATAAATGGTTTGTTATTTTCTTCTTCCATTATGTAGGTTGCCTTTTTATTATATTGACTAGAGGCCCGGTGCACAAAATTTGTCCACTGGGTGGGGGTGTCCCTCAGCCCAGCTTGCACCCTCTCCAATCTGGGACCCCTTGGAGGATGTCTGACTGCCAGTTTAGGCCCGATACCTGTGGCCTAAACTGGCAGTTGGACATCCCTCTCACAATTTGGGACTGCTGGTTCCCAAAAGCTCTCCTGCCTGCCAGCCTGATCACCCCCAAACCACTCCCCTGCCAGACTGATTGGTGCCTAACTGCTCCCCTGCTGGCCCAATCACCCACAACTGCCCTCCCCTGCTGTCCCGGTCACCCCCAACTGCCCTCCCCTGGCGGCCCAGTTGCCCTCAACTGCCCTCCCCTGCTGGCCCAGTTGCCCCTAACTGCCCTCCCCTGCCGGCCCGGTCGCCCCTAACTCCCATCCCCTGCTGACCTGATCTCTCCCAACTACCCTCCCCTGCTGGCCATCTTGTGGTGGCCATCTTTGAACACATGAGGGTGGCCATCTTGTGTGAGGGCATGAGGGTCAATTTGCATATTACCTTTTTTATTATATAGGATTATGTTTGTATGTCTGTGAAGCTTTTTCATTTGATATAGACCCATTTGTTTATTTTTGCTTCCATTGCTTATGCTTTTGGAGTTATATCTCCCAAAAAATCATTGCCTATATCAATGTCAAGGAGGTTATTTCTTTCCCCTAATGTTTCTTCTAGTAGTTTTATAATTTTGCATCTTACATTTAAGTCTTTAATTCATTTGAGTTCATTTTTCTGAGTGGTATAAGATAGTGTCCAATATCATTCTTTTGAATATCAATATCCAGTTTTACAAACACCTTTTATTGGAGAGAAATATTGAGTCCTTAAATCAGGTAGTGCAAGTCTTCCCCCTTTGTTCTTCTTCTTCTTGAAATCATATTGAATATTTTATTTATCTTGTGTTCTGTGTATATTTTAGAATCAGTTTGTCAATATCTATAAATTCCTACTAGTATATTAATCAAAATTCTGAGTACATAGATTTGTATGAATAAAATTGACATGTTCATATTATTGAATTTTCAAATCCTCAATTATGGTGTATTTATTGGTTTGCTAGAGCTGTCATAACCTAGTACCACAGACTGGGAGGCTTAAACAACAAAGCTTTATTTTCTCACAATTCTGGAGTCTACACTCTAAGATCACAGGGTTGATTTCTGCTGAGGCTACTCTCTGTCTTGTAGTGGGTGGCCTTTTCACTGTATATTCACATGTTTTTTCCCTCTGTTTGTGTCTGAGCCTTAATCTTCTCTTTTTATAAGGACACCAGTTATGTTGTATGAGGGCCCAACCCAATGACTTCATTTTAACTTATTTACATCCTTAAAGGCTCCTTCACTAAATATAGTCACATTCTGAGGTACTGGGGGCTAGGACTTCAACATAGACATTTTGGAGGGAACACAATTGACACAGTATAATTCTCTATTTATTTAGGTTTTTATTACTTCTACCCGTTTATAATTTTTAAGTGGATGTATTTCAGGTATTTTAATATCTTGCATAACTCTGATGTAATTATCCATTTGATCAGACATGTTATTCACCATTTTCAATATTTAACATATTAACCATTAACCAGAGTTCCAATATCTGGTTCATTGTGTGTCTGGTTCTGTTGACTTCTTTGGCTCTTAACATCTTTGGTATCTCTTGAATTTTTTTTCTATCTTACATTATTTTTTTTGTTGTTATTAAAAGATGGTGATTGTGTAGGACAGTAGAAACTGAGGTATACAGGTTTGTTTGTTTTTATGAATAGAAAGGGGCATGTCTTTCTTTTTGCTAGAGCGTTAGTGTGGCTGAGATTTATTGTGCATGTTTATCCTCAGTACATCACAGGCTTTAGATTCCTCTGTTGATAACTTATGCTTATAATACGGGCTTGTTAATCTGAAGATTTTTCTCAGTGTCTGTATAGCCTCAGCTCTAGGACTTGTTTTCTGCCTCACAGAGTATCTTTTCCATGTTATTATTCTCTTCCAACATTTGATCACTGTGATTTGTTGGCCAACACTTGTTAGCCTGGTGGGAAGTTAGTGAGATGTTCCCTGTTGTTCTGACTATGCCTCTTAAGGACATACTGTGTCCCTGGTTTTAAATTCAGGGCTTTCTCAGTGATCTTACCTTGATATCAGCAGCAGGTCTGGAGCTTCCCTATGCAGTTATTTTTCTGCTCAGCTAGAGATAGAGAATCTTTTCTTGTCCTATCTCCCCACTGCAGTGGATATCCACCATAGTCCTAAAAGTATTATAACATTTTTTTCACTTTCTCCAGAGGTTTGAGGCATTTGTTTTCTTGCCGAGACAGGAGAAAACATTCCAGGTAGGACTTGAGTTTTTCCTAAGGAAGCTACATTTCTCTCCCCCTGTCTGCATAATGGTAGACACATTCCTTATTCTCCTGTCATCCTCCAAACAATTTATGAGCACTCAGTGAGGTATGTGGAGAAAAGTATGAGAGTGGCTGCAAAATCCCAATGTGTCTGCAATTCCTGGGTTCCGTATACTCTCAATATCCCACACTCATCCTATTGAGCTGAACTCATCTATCTTACTGCTGCCTGGTGGCACTTAACATATTTAAACAAATGCTTGCTTCCTTGGAGGTGCCTGGATTTGTCCACACTTGGGTTAGTTGATTGGCTTACACTTACCCAATAGGTTAAAGTGAATTTTTGTTATCTGCCAATTGCTCAGGGAGCTTGATGTTTTTACTGGTGTAAATATGAGAGTGATGTTATTTTCAGCTTCCTACATAGTTAGCAGAATCTGGAGTCTCAAGGTCACTGGCTTTTTCGTGAAATATTTCAAGGGACATTATTATATTATTAGCTATGTATTTTAATATAGGCTATTTAATTTCCCGTGCCTCAGTTTCTTCAACAATCAGAGAAAACATTTACAAGTACTACATTCAAGCATTATATTTATATGGTCAAAATGGCAAAGAGGTAACTCTATGCTTTCTTCCTTCCAGGACTCCATCAAAATTGCAACTGAATAATAGAACAATCATTGAGAACAACCTGAAGACTAGTTGAACAAAATTCTTATAGTTTAGAATGTAAAGAAGAAGCCACGATGAGACGGATAGGAGGGTGGAGATGCAGAATGGGCAAGGCCCACACATGTGGCATCGCAATTAGGAATCTTAGGAATTGCAAGGGATATCTCAGGTGGGGATGTCCCCTTTGAGTGATGGGTCCCCATCCCAGAGCATCAGTGCTGGTAATAGGAGTTCCCAAAACACCCAGCTGTGAAACTTACTGAATGGAAGAAGATATTTGCCAATGATACATCTGATAAGGAGTTCCAAAATATATAAGGAACTCATACAACTTAACACAGAGAACACATACAAACTAATCAAATTAAAAAGTGGACTGAAAACCTGAACAGACCTTTTGCCAAAGAGGACAAAGAGATGGCTGGTAAGCATAAGAGAAGACACTCAACATCACCAATCATCAGGGAAATAAAAATCGAAACCACAATGTGATATCACCTCACACCTGTCATAATGGTTATCATCAATAAATCAATAAACAACAAGTGTTGGCGTGGTTGGAGATTCAAGGGAACACTTGTGTACTGTTAGGTGATTGTAAATTGGTGCAGTCACTATGGAAAACAGTATACATTTCCCTCTAAAATTTAAAAATAGAAATACCCTGTAACCCAGCATTTTTACTTCTGAGTATTTACCTAAAGAAATATAAAACCCTAATTTGAAAATATATATGTACCCCTATATTATTGCAGCATTATTTGCAATAGGAAAGATATGGAAGCAACAAGTGTCTATCAGTAGATGAGTCGATAAAGAAGTGGTGCATATATACAATTGAATATTACTCAGCCATGAAAAAAATGAAATCTTACTATTTGCAAAAACATGTATGGTACTATAGTGTATCATACTAAGTGAAATTCGTCAGAAAAATAAATTTCATGATTTCTTTTTTATATATTTATTTTTTATTGATTTCATAGAGGAAGTGAGAGGGAGAGAGAGAGAGAGAAAAATCAATGATGAGAGAAAAATCATTGATTGGCTGCCTCCTGCAAACCCCCCACTGGGGACCGAGTCCACAACCTAGATATGTGCCCTTGACTTGATTCGAACCTGAGATCCTTCAGTCCGCCAGCCTATGCTCTATCCACTGAGCCAAACCAGCTAGGGCTTTCATGATTTATTTTTGTATGTGGAATCTACAAAACAAAATAAACAAACAAACTTAACAGAAACAAAGTCATACATACAAGAACAAATTGATTGTCTTCAAATGCGAAGAGTTTGGGGGGATGGATAAAAATGGTGAAAGGGATTAAGAAGTACAAATTGCAAGTTTATAAAATGTTACAGGTATGCAAAATACAGCATAAGGAATATGGTCAACAATACTGTAATAACTATGTATGGTATTAGAAGGGTACTAGGCTTATTTGGGTGAACACTTCTGAAGGTATATGTCTAATCACTATGTTGTACTCCTGAAACTAATACATTACACATCAACTGTAATTTAAAAATAAATTTTAAAAAAGGAAAGTAATTCTGGCCCATGCTACAACATGGATGATCCTTGAGGACATATGCTGAGGAATATAATCCAAATAATATAATTCCACTTATATGAGGTACTTAGAGTAGTTATATTCATAGAGACAAAGTAAAATGATGGTTGTAGGAACAGAGAGGAGTGGTCAATAGGATGTTATTAATTAATAAATATAGAGTTTCTGTTTTGCAAGATAAAAGAATTCTGGAGATGCATGTTGGTTATGGTTGCACAACAATGTGAATGTACTTAATACCACTGAACTATATACTTAAAAAAAGGTTAAAATGTTAAATTTTATGTCATGTGTATTTTACCACAATAAAAAATAATTAAAACTATACTTTTATGACACTTGATATGGAGATTGAACCATGGGCATAATATTTGAGTTTTAGTTTAATTTTAGATCTGCAACTCTTTCTTCCCATTACCATAAGTGTTTCAGAGTCCTTTCCCTTATCTGCAAATTGAGAACATTCCACTAAATTGTATTCACATCGCTTCTGTACCATAATCTGAAACTATTATAAATCATAGTTCCATCTTAGAACACACAATTTTTTATTCATTAGGTCATACTTATCTACCTCTTGCAGATGCTGTGGTTATGTGGGCATGTGTATGATTGTGTGAACTATTGCTCATGTTGGAATGCTAACATTTTAACATTGAATAACATAATTATACAATTTGTGAACTAGGTTTCTTCTTTTAATGATGCCATCATCTCTTATTCTGTAGAATACTAGAATGCTACTTAGAGTTAAAATCAGAATGTAGTTTGGGCAATCTTTTAAACATAGGAATTACATATAGTTAAAATCAGAGTGCTACATTTGAACAAGTTTTTAAAATAACAAGTACATGTTTATTTGGAGGCACCAATAAACATTAAATACAAAATATATTTCTTAAAATAAGTTTATTTACTTCAGCAATTGTGTTAGGGATGTAACTTAATTCATATAATTTGTTATTTGTTCATTGTGCACAGTATGCTTGCATATGTTATACTTTAGGTAAGCATGGTCCCCCACTCAGCAAGAAGAGAAAGTTCCTGAAATTTTATTTTATTTAAAAAAAATAGAAATTAGCTTCTAAGGATGCATTTACATTAAGTGGCATAATATTTACTATATTTTCTTTCTCACTAAATAATTCTATAAAAAATTCAAATCCATTATTGAATTTCAGAAGTAAGAGGGGAAAGAAACTTAAAATGAAAACAATACAAATCATTAACTCGTGTCCTTTTTTTCTGCTAACATTTTATTGCACTCTTAAACACTTTTTACAAGGCTTTAAGCAATCTGTCTTTGCCTGGTGGATCACTCAGATATCTCATTTTAAAGGCTTATCCTAGTATTATAATTACCACAAAATTATTTTAAAAACCACTAAAATACTTAAAAGTAGAATAGTGGGTGTGAGGGCATCCTATTTGGCAGTGCATTTCTGTTTTTCTAAGACATATTTTGTAGTAACTTAAAAAGTGAAGATATTTATAAATTAAACTATTGCTGACTCCAGCAGGTTTGAGAACTGAAGGCTTAGTACAATTTTTAAAGGCATTTGCATCATTTGACACTAAGGCAACCTGGTGGATAGTCCTCAGCTTCTCTTTCAAATGAAGCAGGAGGACATGAGAAAGAATAAAAATAATTGCTGCTGCTCAGCCCCATCGCATAACACAGGGAAATTCACGTTCTCCTAGATTAAACATCAGTGGTTGGCCCAGTGATTATATTTTAGCAAGAATATATTTCATTTCAGGGGAAGATATAAGGTTGCTGGGTGAAGATCCTTAAATGATTTGTACTTTCAAAATCTGGCAGTGACCGGGTATACTACACCAAACAAATGCAAAAGTAAACATTTCTGTTTTAAATCAAGACATTTCACTTATTGATCAGCAAGTGGAATTCCTTAGGAAATAATAAATTATCTAAACTATATTTAAGAATATGCAGTTTGAGTCCGTTTTTATAATCACTCCTTAATATCAGAATCCTAATTGTTTATTTCTTATTGGTTTCATGAGATTTTGAATTATTGATTCTCCCTTTTAATATTGAATTGCCTTGTGCTTAAGATGTTTAAAAATATGAGAAAATAATGAAATGATAGCATAACATGTTAATTCAAAATATTAATTTTATTTTCATTTTTCACATCAGCAATCCAATTACAATTGTGGATGCAAGGCTAAAGGGAAGAAGAAAGCTTTCTTACTACTTACTACCTTGTAACAAAACCCTGTCTTTCATATTTATATCTATAATAATAAAAGCATAATATGCTAATTAGACCAGACAGCTGAACAACCTTCCAGACGTCCTTCCGGAGGAAGGCTGGGCTGTGAGGGCCAGCTGCCAGGCCCGAGCCCCTTGCACGAATTTTGTGCATCAGGCCTCTAGTGTCTTCATAAAAGCTTACCATGGCAGTGACAAAACTTTAAGTAAGATTCCAGATCATATAATGGAGTTGGGAGCAACAGTTCTAGATATCAGGGGTGGATTATTGTGAATAATTTTATGAAATCAGATTCTTTTTAAAAGGCTTTAGGCAAATGTCTAAAGACATTTCTAGATAATGCTTAAGCTAAACAATATGAATTAATAAACTAATTGTGAAGATGATGATTACATTTGCCTTGGAAATGCTAGTGATTTACTTTAACTAAATGTGCCTTCACTAGACACATTTTAACTATTAATAAGAAATAATGCACTGAAATTTTACACACATGTCAACTTTATGGATTACTCCATACTAGGAATTTTAGACACAAATTCTTTGACATGTTACTATTTAAACATACACATACACACACACATACATCAATCACTACGTAAATCTACAAATGACTAAATGGCTATTTTTCACTAAAAATAGGATACAATAATTTAAACTGTCAATTCTTCTTTATTGTAAATGTTTGTCTCTTTGTGATAATTAATGGAAGAAAGACCAGTATTAAATTATAAGCATTTGGAAATAGCTATATTTAATAAACAACAGATAAGCAAGGCCCTAGCCCAATCTTACTGCTAAGACTGAGCTATAAAATCCTGCAATACAGTGCTCTATTTATGTTAACACTAAGAGAAAAAAACAGTGGGATATATTGCCCTTAAACACACACACACACACACACACACACACACACACATTAATGAGGGTCACTCCCTCCAGGCTCTTCCTTGATCTAATGTGAGAGAGAAGAAAGGAATGGCCACCAATACAGTTGGGTTATCCATTGGAAAATTAGATTCACACCTCTTCTTTATACTAGTAATCCCCATAGGATCTGTTATAAATTCGCTTTAGATGCCCAAAAGCTTAAATGAATTTGAGTTAACACTGTGAAGTCTTCATTGGTCAAATTAATGGACCACCAACTTAGCAATCAGAACATGGCCTAAGGAAAATAGGGCCCACAAGAAACAAATTTTCCTTAGTGGCGAGGAATGGAAATTCTGAAAGAAGACAGTTTGGGCTCTGGAGGAACACCGGAGTAATGGTGCCTGAGAAGTTGGTAGTAAAGTGACTAAACTATGTGGGAGGAAAGCAGCGTGGTGGAATTGAATCCATGATGTGTACACTTTGTCTTGGATCATGTCTAATATCTGAGAGGACCTGTTTATTCTGCTTCTCCCCATAGGTCTTCAATAACCTTTACCACTTGCTTAACCTAGATTCATCTAAATATCTTTAGATCTAATTACATGGTTGTATCACAGAATAAGTTAAAAAATTATACTTGGTCTTATTTAAAAACAAACAAACTTGAAGATGTATATGTGATGGCAACATATTCCTGGCTTAACTAATCCCTTTAGTGCTCTATGGTGCTGAACTTAATGAGTTTTCATCTTGAACAGATTCAGAATTCAGACTTTGGAAAGTCCTGACCCTGGCTTTTGTTTTCCTTTCCCTGCCTTACATAGTGAAAAATCTTAGCTCCCAATTGTGACAAGAATATAAGTCATATCATAAACTATTTGCACATTTACTTTAATTTTAAATTTTATTTTATTGACTTTCTTTAGAGATAAAAAGAAAAGGAGGAAGAGAGGAAGAGAGAGAACATCAATTTGTTGTTCCACCTATCCATCCATTCATTGGTTGATTCTTGAATGTGCCTTGACTGGGGATTAAACTAGCAACCTTGGCATATCCAGACAACCTTCTAACCAACTGAACTACCTGGCCAGGGTTGCAAATTTAATTTTTAATCAATACACAGTCTAGTGTTAGACAGCTATAGCTAAAATAAATGAAAGTTATCAATTTTATGGGCATGAACCTTAGTGATAATTTTTTTAAAATGTTAAATTAAACTTCTGGCTGAAGTTTCAGATAAAACTCAGGGTCTTTCCATCTAGTCTATTCCAACCACAACCACAACCACAACCACAACCACACACACATGACACGGGTGTTCTCTTAAATAGTAACATTATATTTGGCACCAAAAATCTTGAATCTCCAGTTATATAACACCAGCAAAAACTTAACTGAAACATCGGTTATTGGAAAGGGCTATGGTATAGGTACAGTCACTTGTTCAAATAATCAGGATAAATGATCTTACCTGCATTAGCCTTCTTCAGATCACTCAACTATCTGAGTGTGCCCTGGGCCAGAACTGTCAACCAGTACACATAGTACACTGGGTGAGCACCATGTACAAGAGGAAGAATAATAAAAAATGTGTAGTCTAATCAGAGACCTAATCAAGATTCAAAATAATATTAAAATTGAGATTCATCTCTGTTGAAATATAAACTGATGCATTTGTTTTATTAGATGTATTTCCAATAATAAAATTATATCCTACAAAATAAAAATACATTGCTATGTATATTTAAGCAAGAAAACATTGTTGTATTGATTACTGAAATACAAAAATAATATCATGATTCTAGGAACTTATGTATTTTAATCAATTTCTAGGTCATATCTCTCCTTATAACACTTTTCAAAAAATTATTTCCATATATCACCAGCATTATATATTTTATTTACTAGGATTATTGATTTGAGTTGCATTTTCTGGTATATACAGGATTGGAAAAAGTGGGTGTAAAGGAGAAAATTGATAATTTATTTAAGCTTTTGTTAATATTGATTAAATTCAATCATTTAAAAAAATCAAAAGGGCACAAGTATCAAATTCAGTTTAACACATGATAGGCTGCCTTGAACAAATTAGAATGTCCGGTACACATTAGGATAATATAGAGTAACCTGAAGCTGCAATTTTAAACCACTCATAGGACGATAGATTTTTGTTTCTGATTTCTCAAACATATAAATATACACTATGAACAGCCACAAGGGGAATTTCTCAGGCTGTAGAAATTCCATTGTAATTTTTTCAGTCATTGCTAATATGATTAGTGACAAACTCTTATTTATATTATGAAAATCCTTGATTTTTTAAAAAACATATTGTTATTGATTTAAGAGAGGAAGGGAGAAGGTGAGAGAGATAGAAACATCAATGATGAGAGAGAATCATTGATTGGCTGCCTCCTGCACGACCCACACTGGGGATGGAGCCCGCAACCCAGGCATGTGCACTTGACATGAATTGAAGCTGGGACCCTTCAGTTCACAGGCCAATGCTTCCCACTGATTCAAACTGGTTAGGGTGAAAATCCTTGACTTTAATAAAAAGAAATGAACCAGAATTGTAAAAATACTGTTTCAGAATAAATGTTTTTGTTATGTGATTCAGTAAACTTTTATATAGCTTTTGTTTACTAAATTTGGGAACAGATGGAACACAGAAATAAACAAATTATCTTATTTTCTACAAAAACTTTTCCTCCAACTGAAAATATCTTTAACATTCCATTGCAATTTAGAAAAATAAGCATTTGATTATCTAGTCTGAGCATGTTTGTTGTAGTTAATCCTCACCCGAGGATATTTTTCCCATTGATTTTAGAGAAAGTTGAACGGAAGGGGAGAGACAGAGAGAGAGAAATATTGATTGGTTGCCTCCTTCACATGACCCTACCAGCGTCAAGGTTCCAGCATGCAAATGAGGTTTGCGCCCTTGACCAGAATCGAACACCTTACCCATAAATCAAAGGGCCAACACTCTAACCACTGAGCAAAACTAGTTAGGACTGGTCCTAAGCATTTTAAAAATATATATATTCTTACTGATTTCAGAGAGGAAGGGAGAGGGAGAGGTAGAGACATCAATGATGGGAGAGAATAATTGGTCAGCTGCTTCCTGTACAACCCCTAATGTAGATCAAGCCCACAACCCAGGCATGTGCTCTGACCAGGAATTGAACCTTGACCTCCTGGTTCACAGGTCAAGGTTCAGCCACTGAGCCATGCTGGCTGGGCTGGTCCTAAGCATTTTGTTTTGTTTTGTTTTGTTTTGTTTTGTTTTGTTTTGTTTATCCTCACTAGAGGATATTTTCCCCTTGATTTTTAGGGAGAGTGGAAGACAGAAGGGAAGACAGAGAGAAATATTGATGTGAGAGAAACACATCCATTGGTTGCCTCCTGCATGAGCCCCCACCAGGGCCTGGGCAGGGGATGAGCTAGCAACCAAGTTACCTGCCCTTGACCAGAATTGAACCCTTTGGTCTTCAGGCCAATGCTCTATCCACTGACCCAAACCAGCTAGGGCCCTAAGCATTTTTAAAGTTTTTTGTTTATTTGTTTGTTTTTATTCTTGCCACTGCTAATCAAAATGAAAAATTTAAGTCTATGTTTTTGTAATTAATTACCTGCTGCAATTTACATTACGTGACCATTTTATGACTCAAATTGAATTAAATGTATGCATATAAAATGAATAGGGCCAGGTTTCCTTCAAAAGCTCTTTGTATTTTTATTTCCTTTATGTTAATGCTTTCTCCTTTGCAATCAAATCTCATAGAATTTGGCAAGAGCTAAATGCTCTGTACTATGCTCTTTTAACCTTTTATTTATTAAAATACTCTGTGTACAGATTAATTTACTTTGCAAATATTTATTGTTGTTTCATGTGGCTTGAAATGGGAACTGCAGACATTTGGATAAATGAATTGGGAGGTTGTCTGGCTTCTCTATACCTTCTGGAATTACTTTTATTCCTTACCAAAATGATATCTTGCATTTTTCTGTTAGTGTATTCTTAGAGAAACTATAACTGCTAATTCCTATGAATTCTATTGCTGTATCAACAGCTTTCTTCTTCTTCTTCTTCTTCTTCTTATTATTATTATTATTATCATTATTATTTTAATTTGCTCTCTGCCAGTGGAGGTACATTGTTGTAAACAAACAAAACAAAGTAATGCTCTGGCCCTTTTTTTAAAAAAAAAATCTCATGGCTTTTGGTCATATGATCATGTATTACAGATCAAAATGAATGAGGCTGGGCTGTGACTAGTGAGGAGAATGGGTCTTTAATCAGCCAAACACTGTCCCAGGATAGTTCTTTTCAGGTATTATGGTGCTAGCCACTTCTTTTAAGGATACTCCATTTATCACACCACTTCCTTAGCTGTGTATGATTCTGACAACTACATGGACCTGTTTTTTTGTAAAGATATTGGTTTTATAGACAAAGCTCTCTCTTTTGTCAGTATAAAGTAAAAATATTTAGTTCAGCTTCAAATCATATTTGAAAAATATACAAATGCAATGGGTTATATGTGCCACTGTTAGTCCAGGTGACACAGTTGACAGTGGAAGTCTTCTATGGGATAACACAGAGCCCAGTTAAAGGTAAAAATGCTAGTTGACCAGGTGAAGTCATGCATTTTCCTAACAATTCCACCAAATCCACTGGCTGGCTTCGATATCAAGGGAAACTCTGTCCAACAGCTGCCTGCTCCTCTCTATTAGAAATTCTACCATGTTAGTTTATGCTTTTAATTAACATATATTTGTTGATTACTAGAAGCCCGGTGCATGAAATTTGTGCACTGGTGGGGGGTCCCTCAGCCCACCCTGCCCGCTCTCACAATCTGGGAGCCCTCAGGGGATGTCCTACTGATGGCTTAGGCCCACTCTCTACAGGGAGCAGGCCTAAGCTGCAGTCTGGCCTCCCTCTGCGGAGGCAACCGGGCTGATCAGGGGAAGGTGCCACCACCATAACCCCACTCCTGCTGCCACCGCTAGCCGCCACAGCTGCCAAGGTGTTTTCATAAACACGGACAACTTTCTTTAGGCATTTTCAAGATGTCTCTTTCATAGAATATGAAATTTCTGTCTTTATTTTATTTTTTTATCCTCACATGAGGATATTTTCCCATTGATTTTTAGAGAGCATGGAAGAGAGAGGGAAAGACAGAGAGAAACATCAATGTGAGAGGCACACTTTGATTGGTTGCCTCCTGCATGAGCCCTGACCTGGGCCCCGGCCAGGGAGGAGCCTGCAACCTAGGTATATGCCCTTGATCAGAATCAAACCCGGCCCCCCTGTGGGTTTGTGTCTCCGCTCCAACCCCAGCAGCCCAGTGCCGTGGCCATGGGGCTGGGGCTGGGGGCCGGCCCCCCTGCGGGTTTGTGTCTCCGCTCCAGCCCCAGCAGCTCAGTGCCACGGCTGCGGGGCTGGGGCTGCAGGCCGGCCCACCTGCGTGTTGTTCTCTCCAGCTCTGGGGCCGCCCTGTCTGTTGTTCTCTCAGGCTCTGGGCCTGTGCCAGGCCCCTCCTCCTGAGCGTGACAGTTATGGCATCCCTGCCTAATTTGCATATTACATCTTTATATAGCGAGATATTAAAAATGTTTATTTTTTGCTTTTACCGGTACAATATAATCAATGAACACCAAAGAGGGAGAGCAAGAAATATTTGAAAAGTTTGTATATAAATTTTCATAATGGTAAGTCATCCTTGTTTATGTTCCTGTAAAATAATAAGAAAAAAATTTCCTCAGGGTCCAAATGAGTTTAAAGTTATTACACACTAGAGGCCCATTGCACGAAGATTCATGCAATAGGCCTTCCATCCCTGGTTTCCGGCACCGGTATTCCTCTGGCACCCGGGACCCAGGCCTTTGCTCCGGCCACAGTGGAGAAGCCAAGACTCTTTAGTCTTCAGTCTTTAGTCTTTGCTTGGGCTAGAGCCTTCAGTCTTCACTCAGCGCCTGCGTATGCAAATTAACCCGCCATCTTTGTTGGGTTAATTTGCATACTCACTCCTGATTGGCTGGTGGCCGTCATGGAGGTACAGTCAATTTGCATCTTTCTCTTTTATTAGTGTAGATGTTATTGTGGCTCAGAATCTCCATCATGTGATAAGTGATAGAAAAGGATAAAACTTACATCCCTTCCCTCTCCAGCTAAACACCAACCCCATCTCCCCTCAGCTGAAGTGACCAGTAAATATTTCCACAGTGGCTTGGTTCTGAGATGCTGGCAAAACCTCAAGGTGTCATCTAATTTTCAAGTCTCAGAAACTTTCAATTATCAAGAAATACCACCTTCAATACAATGTGACAATTGTTGTGGGAGAAGCTGCTAGTTTTCACTCAGTATGTGTCATCCTGTTTTTTTATATAAAATGGAAATTGGAGTTTGGCACGCAGCATTCTTCAACCTTCCTTGTATCTAAGTGTGGTTACATAAAGTGCTGGCTCATGTAATATGAGATATACTGGTGAGTAGAAATTTCAGGATTTATTCCTAAGAGAACAGCTCCACCATCCTTTCCCTTCTTTCTCTATCTTTCTTTAACCCTTTGCACTTGCTTGCTTTTTTCTCGAGCTGCTACCGATGCTAACCGTGTCGAATCACACTCGACATCCGAGTGCAAAAGGTTAAGAGTACAGGTATGGCCTGTGTGGCTCAGTTGGCTGAGCATCATCCCATATTCAACCAAGAGGTCACAGGTTCGATTTCCAGTGAGATCACGGGTTCGATTCCCAGTGCCCGGGTTGCAGACTCCATCCCAGTTTTGGAAGTGCAGGAGGCAGCCTATGTATCTCTCATAGATTTTTTTTCCTCTCTCTCCCTCTCCCTTACCATCTCCGAAAATCAATAAGCATATTTTTGTAAAAAAAAAAAGAGTGTAGGTATGGCAACAAATAGCCTTGGACCACATAAATGAGGGCTGTGTCATAGAGCAGGCAGAGCCACAAAAATCAAATGTCTGTGTCTATAACCCCATGATACTAGCCTATTATTCTTGGATGGTTACTCTCACATCATCTCATTAAAGAAAAATCATCTTGCATCTTATTTTTGCCATATGTACTATGGATCATTGTTATAATAGAATGTGTTTAATATCTTAAAAGTAAAAACTAGTGGGGTTTCTTTTTTAAAGTCACTTAATCATCTATTTATTATACTTAATTTCATTAGTCAACATTCTAAATTACATTTTAATAAAATGGGCAATAGAACAAATTGCATAGCATTAAATTTAATAGAGTTTTAAATATATGCATCTATCCTTTCCATAAAAACAACTACAACCATAAACAAGCAGACTTTATGTGTGGGAAGCTCAAACACTATTGCAACTTTAAAATCCAGGTCAAGAAAACTTTACTGTCTTTGTGGTATTATAAAATCACCTTTCCAAGGTGAAAAACCTGTTCAGTTTTCTAAGGTGTGGCCACTGTATTAAATTAAAAAAAAAAAGAAAAAGAGGCATATATTGACACCATCTTCTATAAATTCCACATGTAAATGGGTCCCAACCAATCATATATTTTCCTTCACCAGTCTGTATTTAGTATCTGTAATTGTGTCAGAGACTTGACTTTGGTTTGACTCAAACTGTTTTTTTGGTTTTTTTTTGTCTGATTAAGTTTTTTATCAAGGAAGAGTTCTTTGTTGCTATTTTTCTCCCCCTTTAATCTTTTAAGTATGGTTCTAAGTTTTAGCAGGGTTGATAGAACTGTAAAAAAAGTAGTAATTTTAAAAATGTTTTAAAACTTTCCAAAGGTAATGCTGTTATTCCAGTTTACTGGGCATGATTCTACTCCCCCTTGATTGCTGTCAGTGACAATACTATGCAATGTGCCTTATTGATCTTAATTTCATCTTCAGTTATTTGGACCTGTCAGCAATTTATAACCTCTGGTTTTCTTTCTTTTCCTAATCAATACTTCTACACACACACACACACACACACACACACACACACACGCACACATACTCTTAATCTCACCCTGCTTTGTAGAGTATGTGTATGTGGATATGCAGTTGCAACTGTGAGAATCTGGATGCTGTGTGCTGTTTTTTGTTTCTTTTTATGCTCAGGTCATACGGTATTTGACAGAGTAAATTATAATAACCTTTTGTTACATTTAATTATAATTAGGCTGGCAAGACTTCAATTTAAAAATAAATAAAAATAAATCTCCACATTATGTTGACTGAATTTTGGAGTAATGTTCAAGCAGATGAATTCATTTTATGTATAAAAATGCACTCTTTCAGACACAAAAATCTTAAAGGTCAAATTATTCACATATGAAGATGCCATTATCTAGGATCATTTTGTTGAATTAATTGTCTTTTAAAAATATGGGTTATGAACAAATAACCAGGTGTACACAGATACTAAGTGTGTTAAATGGTATGCCCTTAGGGAAAGAGAAAGTTACTTTATATGATAACTAATTATTTTGAGTTCCATGCCTAATTTACAAGTATTCACCATAAAATGTTTATATATTCCATATTCTCACATAGTTTAAGGAAAACTGTCATAGCTTAATTCATTGAAAAAATTCAAATTATCCTTTCTGTACATAAGTCTATAAACACGATAGTGGTGTCATAATAAAATTTATGATTTAGGAGGAAACAATGAGATTCATTACTCTAATCATATTAATGAGAAAATTAAGACAGAAAGAATCACTGATTGTCTATGTGTAAATATATACATAGATGCAAGTCAAAAGTTTTAAAAACATTAGCTCTCATTTATTGAGCATGTACTATATTCCAGGTACCATATTATATAGGGAGATAGTTTACTGTTGTGGTATTAAGCTATTGAGTTATTAAGCAAGGGCACTGGAGCAGAACTGAGTGTCTTTTTTTAAAGTTTTGAAATAATACTATTTATTTTTTAAATATGTTTTTTATTGATTTCAGAGAGAGAGGAAGGGAGAGGGAGAGAGAGATAGAAACATCAATGATGAGAGAGAATCATTGATCAGCTGCCTCTTTATGCCCCCTACTGGGGATTGATTACACAACCCAGGCATATGCTCTGACCAAGAATCAAACTGTGACCTCCTGGTTCATAGGTCGAAGTTCAAACAATGAGCCACACTGGCAAGGCAAAACTGAGTGTCTTAATCCTATGTCTTCCACCTAATAACAGTGTGACATTGGGCACCTTACTTCCCTGTTTATGTCTCACTTGTATTCTCTGTAAAATCAGGTATATATTAACATTTTACTTACTGAGACATTATGGGGGTTAAATAAGTGAATGTATGTGTTAGAGTACTCATTCCTTGAATCCGGCTCCACTACGCTAACTGTTGGGACCGAGTTCCTCTACCAGGGGCTGGACCTCCTTGGATGCCGGGTCTTAGAAGACAGAGAAGACATGAGAAGTTGTAGGCTTTATAAGGGAGTCTTTATTGCAGACCAAGTTGCCATTGCTACTAAGGAGCCCTTAGACAAAGCAGTCCAGCAAAGCAGTCCTTGCTAATACATTAGCAAACACAGGAGCCATTCTAGCAAAAACAGCCAGCACCAGCCTGTCAGTAATACATCTTCCCTACAATGCAGCCCCCAACATAGGAGCTATATAGAAGCCAGCCACATTGGCTGGTCAGTATCATATTTTATACTAACTTAGACAAAAGAGGCTTCTAGCCAAATAGTGACATCAATCTTTTGGTTTATAAAAGGGCATGCTTGTGAAGTGCATACAGTGAAAGTGCTGTGTCCTTGCACCTGTCTATGGCAACTTGGCCTTGAACATCCTGATTAGGATTCCCACACTCAGATTGGCCTTGAACATCCAGTGTACTCTGGACAGGGCCCCCACAATATGTGTTACACTTAGAATAAAGTACTCAAAAATTAGTAAGTTAAAATATCTAGGTAAATTTGTAGAATGATGATATGTTATTGTAAAAGGAATCTTCAGGACAAAATAGATTGAGATATCATCTATTATGTTGTCAAATGCAAATTACTTTGGATTTCAAGGTAATTTATAAAGTGGTTTCAGTTTTTTTTTGTGTTTTTTTTTTTTAAATCCAGTTTAACTGCTTCCCTTTCCTCAATAAACTTCCTTCGGTTGCAGACTTAGCTCAGTCTCATTGCTATCTCATAGAGTTGTCTGCTGGGGTAGGCTGAATAATGGTGCTCAAATTCTGCAGACTTGATTTTCAATCCCTGATATCTCTAAATGTTATCTTATATGGGAAAAAATGTATCCTTGCATATGTGATTAAGGATCTTGAGATGGAGAGGTTATTCTGGGCTATAAGAGACAGGCAGAGGGAGATTGAAGAGAAACAGAAGAGGAATCAATGAGACCATGGAGGCAGAGATTATAGGGATTCGGCTTCAAACCCAGGATGCCTGTAGCACCTTGGTTTGCTACAAGAGGCAAGAAATGGATTGTCCCTGAGAGCCTCTGAAGGGAAGGCAGTCCTGCTGTCACCTTTAGGCCCAGTGATACCAATTTCAGACTTTTGGCCACAAGAAGGATGGGAGAATAAGTTTCTGCTGTTTTAAACCATCTGGTTTGTGGTAATTTGTTACAGCAGCCACATGAAACAAATACATATGCTTACTACTGTTTCTTTTTCCTCTCACTTCAGATTCATTCCATTTCTCCTTGACCTAGTCCATGTAGCTGCTGTACATTCATCTTGGTTTCAGCATTCACCACAAACTTTCTCCTGCCATACCAGCTCTCACGATCTCTTTAGCCCCTGATTTTTTAAAACTCTTTGCCACGCAAATTAGCCATTAGTTCACAGTCTTGTAATTGATTGCTCAATTGATCAATTATAAAATTACTTTCTCAAATTTATTGCATTTATCTTCAGCTTATATCTATGATTTCTATAGTGATCTTGGTTTCTATAATGTTAACTACAAAGTATGCTACATATTACATCTTAATCAAAAGGCTTTCTAACTTTGCACCATTCTTTTTCTATTTTCTCCATACATATTTTTTCTTCTCATCATTGTGAATTTCTCTCTTTGTCTTATCCTTTAATCCATTTAAATGTCAATCTTGATATTTTTTTAATAAAAATATTTTTGTGGGATTTGAATGCCAATTTGAATCCAAACTCTCAATATTGGCAAACATCTGCATTATATTGAAAATGCAAAAGAGGTTATGCATATTCAATAGAACACAGACTTGGATAGGTACCCAGTCTGTTTTGATTGCCAACATATAGCTGGCATTTAGGAGATTGTCTGAAGCTGTGGCCACATAACAATATTATTTGTAAGTGAACTACAGGCTTTATTCCCAATTGGCTCTTTTGTGTACAAAGACATGGCTAGAGACAAAAGGATCAGTTTGAGCACGGCCCCAAACACATGTTCTCACTGGTTAAATCATGAAGGAATCAGTCATCCTGACTACTTTGAAGCTTCAGTTTCTAAGATAAATACACTGAAGGAAATTAAATGTGGATGTTTGTGAAATATAATGACTCCTGACAAAGGAAGCTAATGCTGTTCTAAGGGAGAAATACTAATAATTAATCAGATCTTTGAGATAAATGAACAGAGCCCTTTGAATAAGTTTAATGGTCCCACAGACCAATTGATCAGAGAGAGAAAAATAATTAATTTGACTGATTAACATCATTTTGTCAAAAGACAGAAATTTTGTCTCTAGATATTATATAGCAAACTTATTTGGAAGATTTTTCTCCATATCTCATAGTGTGTTTGCTATCATATGGCATAACCATAGAGCAACCACACACATGTATATGCATACACATACACATGCTTTATCCACATGACATGCAGCTTGTAAAGAAATGATCACATAACCGATTGTATAAAACTTAATAATTACTCAATAGGGAATAGGAGTTTATCTCTCTCTTTCTTAATAATTCCCCATTGTTTAACCTATATGAAAAGTATTTAGCAATATAAGTAATATGGAAGAGAAGAGCAAGCAGAAAAGAAATCTTGTAAAAAGAGTCAGGGAAAGCAACGAGACAGAAGCCCTTGTTGCCGAGTGGGGCGTGTTGTGGAGGATATAAATAAAAATCTTGAGAGAAAGAGTCACACACTTTTATAGAATTTGCATTTTACCTAGAGAAAATGGAATGCATAGTAGCAGTGTTGTAAATCAAAAAAGTCAAAGACTTAGAAAAATATATTTCAAATATCACAAACATGAATGGTACACATGCTGCAAAATTAATGCTTCTCTCCACAAACCTTATCTTGATACCTCTCTACCAGAACCCTTGCTCCCTATTTTTGTCAGGTTTTCAGAATTTCTCATCTGTTCTTTTCCATTTCTAAATCATTTGCAATTTTCTGCTGCAATAGCTTTATTCACAACATTAAAAAGTAAAATACATTTACTGAAAATTTCATATTTAAGTGCACACTAGAACTATTGATTTACAATTCATTATGCAGCCACCAGAAAAGATCATTTAGCACAGTATGGTGTTCTGACTTCAGAAATAATTTTTCTACTATTAGCCTCTCTATCTTTTTCTAGTTGTTTTCATCGTTGCTGCAAATGCATAGAAACTTCTTGTTTATTTTGTTCGGAAGTTTGGTAGTTCTAGCTGTCAGCAGCTGACCCATCCATCTCCCCCACTTTTGTAAATGAGCGCCTGGGCCACAAGCCTGCTCAGAGCATCAACTACGCTTCACTGAACACACTGTCGAGTCTCACAAATCCTGGGTTCTTGCTGCTTTTGCTAAGCAATATGTATGTTATCTCTCCTATTTCAGACCCCTTGCTTCTGCATATCAAGGCCTAGAATTCATCTTATCTGAGAAGTCAACAAGGAAGTGGAAAATGTAGTTTAAATAGTAGGGGAAACACAATTTTCATTTCTAAATGAAATTCATGAGGTTGGCTTTGCTGGTCATAAAAATGTAAAATCTCTCTCTTCATTCATGTTAGATATCTCCAAATAAGATATCTGGAGCAAAATTTGGCATGTGTGAGTTTCCTAAATTGAAAGAAAACTTTGTGGTCTCAGATGAGGTGTAGAAAGTTACATCAAGTTATGACTTACCCTTTCAAGACTAAGTTACCATTCTGTTTCTACAGATTTTCAGATGGTAAATGAAGCAACAAACGATAAAAGATTTCAAGCTATCATTATCATTATTATTATTTTTATTTTTACTGTTTTGGTGAAGACAGAATGCAATTGAAAATCTCCCCTTTCTGGGGCAATTGATCAGTTTCTAACTTGATGTATGATCTTTAACTATGAACAGAAAATGGAGTCTGAAGTTGGAAGATTAAGATGCTCATGTACTTCACCTTATTATTTTCTGGGACATTCACAAGTTTGCTTCTCCTCCTATGTGAAGTGCTCTCTGTGACTTCAGAGTGCAGTATTTTAACTTTTCGACTAGATGTTCTTAAATAAAACATTAAGCAAGTTACTCTTTTGTTTTAGCTCCTTCCACAACTCCTCTAACTCCCTCAGCCTCACCAGGTAGGGAGAGAAAGTGGTGGAAAAAAGGAGGGTGGAATGGACCATTTCCATGATGGTCACTTCTCCACACATTACTCCAAGAAAGACTGAGAAGAGATTTTTATTACACAGTATTTCATTCTAAATTTCCTTATATTATATCCCTTCCTGAGTTTTAATTCTTTCAACTCATTTCTCTGCATGGTCTTTCAATATTGTCAAACTCACTCCAGGTTACCTTGGTAGACCTCAGACCACATTCTGGGTTCCAGGAAGGTTTTTATTATTTTTGTGTGTGTGTGTGTGTTTTAAATATATTTTATTGATTTTTCACAGAGAGGAAGGGAGAGGGATAGAGAGCTAGAAACATCGATGGGAGAGAGACATCGACCAGCTGCCTCCTGCACACCCCCAACCAGGGGATGTGCCCGCAACCAATGTACATGCCCCTGACCGGAATCGAACCTGGGACCCTCCAGTCCACAGACTGACGCTCTATCCACTGAGCCAAACTGGTTTTGACTCAGGAAGGTTTTTTTAATCTTCCATTATTTGCAGTTATGTTTTATTGTCAGATATTTCCATTTTAAGAATTCCAATCTATGATCTAATTTTGTCTTTAATGATGCAAAGAGTTTTGTTCTAATGACTTCTATATCATCCAAGTATTATTAGAATATATTACCCCCATTAACAGTGGTGACATTTTATCATTGTTGTTGTTTTATCAATACCAATAATGGGTTAGTGAGAGGGAAAGGAAAAATATATAAACTAATATTTCTATTAATGTGACCTTGGGGAAAATAAAATGAATCAAGGTTCACTGAGCCTTTAGGGTTTCATTCTTCCCAGTAAGAATGATGTATCTGAGATGTGTGAGATAAAAGGTAACAGAGGTAAAGTTATATATGTGTATAGTGCAAGGGAAGTTGGCAAAACAGTCCTAGTGAATATTTAGTTTTCCTGTTTAACTAAACCTTCCTAAGAATTTTGTGTAAAAGTAATTTGAAGCTTATCCTACAATATTTAAATATCTAATATTTAAGTGTCTAATATTTAAGCTTATCTTAAAATATTTAAGTATCAACAAAGTTGGAAGGAATTAAAGACTGAGACAGGTAAATTTTTGACAATGTTACCCAATGTGGATAAATGCACCTGATATAAGAAATAAGCATGAAGTAAATAAGAAGTCCTCACTAGGCTAATACATCATAAAGATAATATTGTGTATTCTAATTTTAGAAAATTATGTAATTATAATAATTTCTATCTATTCTTTATAATATACAGTTAAATATATTCATATTCCTCTTTTTAAGTTGATAATTTGTTTATTATTCATGATTATGAATATATTTTAAAATTCACTTTTCATCTTCTTATTAGACAAACATTGGCTATACACATGGTTCAGTTCCAACTTTAATTTGGACGTAATATGTTTCACTTTGGTGTAATCTCCTATCACTGGATAACACTGTTGAAGACTCCACAAATTATTAAATTTAATGATTTAATATTTCTACTGGTGTATGGCTACAGATGAACTATTTGTAAATTATTTGATTATACACCATCACGCAATACGTGTGTGTGTGTTTACACACACAGATAGTCAATCACAGTAGGAAAATGAAATACATTTATAATTAAAAGTAAAAGCATGTATATTTAAAAAAAATCACAAATAAGGCATATATTAATTCACCATGTATTTAAACTAGTACTCTTAAATGTTTTTTCTCAGTATTTGAATAAAAAAAGGCTTGGGATAGAAATACAAAGAATAAGGAGATCTGGAACTGAGATTTACTGCATTTCTTTTGAACAGATTTTCTATACATAAGACAATCCATACAATTATACAAACGAATCTTCAAGAGAGATATAGGTTTTTGTTTCTGTTCTTGGAGACCATGACTCCTTTATAATTTTTCAATATAGCGTTTTATACTGTTAGCATATGCTGTTTAGCATCTTTCTGCCCCTCCCACCACTCCACATTGCTGATGGCAGTATGGGAGATGCCTCAGGCAGTCTGCTGTTCACCACGTGCTTTGGAATGATCTTTCAAATGAAAGTGTTCTTTGGCCAGTCACCTTCTGATTAACCTATTAATTTAAGAATCTCCATACAAGCTTTTCAGAATTCCCTACAATCTATTTGAAATCTATAAAGATACTCACAGTACCACTATTCTTTATATGGTACTACTATAGAAATGTTCATATTTTCATTCAGTTGTTAGTTAATCAAGAATTAAAATATCCTTTATTATTGCCATTTCATTTTCTAAGTAATTTGCAAAGTTCATCCAGTTATTTTCTCCACAGAATAGATGCTTGTAAGTTTTTCTTGAGCCTTTATTATCATTTTATCTTCTAAAACTGCATGCCATAATTAGAAATTTAGCTGTCATGTGTGTCTCACTGAGCTATATATGTGAGAAACAAGTAGAATGAAAATAAATGACATGAAAATAGTTATGCTGAAACATAGTTTAATATGCTTAACATATTATATTAAAACATTTTTTTAATTTAATGATTTGAGACAGAGAAAGAGAGAGAGGGAGAGAAAGAGAAAGAGAGAGAGAGAGAGAGAGAGAGAGAGAGAGAGAGAGAGAGAGAGGAAGGGAAAAAGAGAGCAAGAGATAGAAAAAAACATCAATTTGTTACACTTATTTATGCATTCATTGGTTGATTCTTATATGTGCCCTGACCAACTAAGCTACCTGGCCAGAGCTAACATATTCTATTTTAATTATTATTAAAGACTACTTAATCCATAAGATTTTAATCAATGCTATTTATATGTGATAAATTCCATAAAATAAACTGGATAGATGTAACCAAATATAATATAATAATATATGTACATATATATGTTTGTCAACCTATTTAAGATCTGAAATGTATAGAAAAATATAATCAATGCCCAATCACCCCAGAAAGGTTGTGGTACCCATATACTGTCAATCCATCAGTCTCTTCTTCCCAGTAAACTATTATCATAATTTTTATTACCTTAGATTAATTTTATTGTTCTAGAACTTCCTGTAAATGAAACTGGACAGTATATAATTTTTTATTTTGTCTCTTTTGTTCAACACAATTTGAAATCCAGCCATGTTGTTGTTTTTCCTTTTTTATTGATGAGTGGTTTTCCACATTTAGAATACACAATATTTTGTTTATACTTTCATTTCTTAATAGACATCTGGATTTTTCTAGGTTTTGGTTATTAGCAGTAAAAGTTATATAAACATTTGTTCTATAAAAATTTTTATTAACATATATATTCACCTCTCCTGGGTAAATATCTGGGTGTGGAAATGTTAAATCACAAAGTTGGTATAAGTAGAACTTTATTATAAAAAACTGTCAAATTGCTTTCCAACATGTTTGTACTATTTTAAACTCCCATTAGCTATATATCAGTGTTCTAATTTTTCAACATCCTTACCAATGATTGTTAGTTTCAGCAATTTTAGTGGGTATGGAAGATGTTTCATGATTTTTTTGTTTGTAACTAATCATGGTGAACAACATTTCTTATGCATATTGGCCATCTTCTGCATTCTTTTTTGAAGAGTCTGCTCAAGGCTTTGCCCATATTTTTTTTCAATTGGGTTGTGTTACATCTGGTTTCCAAAAATGGTTTCCAATGAAATACTTCTCCTGGTATTCATGCTTCATAGTCCCCTCTCACATTATAGTCCAAGTAGCCCTATGACACATCTCAACCAATGGAATGTCATAGAAGTAAAACTCTACCAGTTCCAGATTTAAATCTATCACTTCTATACCAAATAATGATTCCCTGTCATTTCAATTCCACAGTTTTATTACGCACTTGATTATAAAGGGAGACAGGTATTAGGTGTGTGCTGTTGTTTACTGTTACCAATGGTATGCTAACTCTTGGATTCCAATATTTTTCAAAATAGGGTGTCCCAAAAATGTATACACACACCTTGAATAATTATAAAGGCAGTGCTTAATAAAATAGATTTCTTTAAATTTGAGCTATCAGCTCTTAAATACCATCATTTGGTTGCCTTACTGTGTCTTTCTTAATTCAAGTAAATATTCATGTTGGAAATTTTTCAACTAGATGTTATTCCTTCAAATAGTAAGCCATTCCATCAATTAACCTTTTAACAACCTATGTAATGATAATTGAAAAAGGAATGGTGAACAAAACTGCCACAATCCCTACTTTAAATTTTTTACTGGAAAACATGATAGAAAATAATTAGAATTATATACATAACTAGAGGCCCGGTGCATAAAAATTCATGCACTGGAGGGGGGGAGGTCCCTTAGCCCGGCCTGCCCCCTCTCACAATCCAGTAGCCCTCAGGGGCGGGAGGTGACCCGGTAATCAGGGGAAGGCGATGCCCCCATCACACCTCTGCTGCTGCCACTGCCGGCAGCACAAGCCTCAGCCAGCCCTGGTTACCTGAGCCTCGGCTGGCCCTGGGCAGCTGGGCAGCCACCATCCGAGGCTTGCCTGTGCCTCGGGCTGGCCCTGGGTGGCTGGGGAGCTGAGGGGACTGGGGGACTCCGGAGACAGGCGTGAGGAGCAGCTAGACCCGCCTGGGGGTGGGCCAGGCCGTGCCACGTGCCTGCCGCCCCGGCAGAGCTGAGGGGACTGGGCACCACCATCTTGTGGCTGTTTGGGCACTGCCATCTTTGAGGGTGTGACAGTCAATTAGCATATTCCCTCCTTATTGGTTGTGGGCACTGCCATCTTTGTGAGGGCATGATGGTCAATTAGTATATTCCCTCTTTATTAGATAGGATTACTTATATGCATGTTCTGTAAATAGTGTATGTGCAGGATTTTGTATAAGTCTAAACCAGTGATGGGCAACCTTTTGAGCTTGGTGTGTCAAACTTCGCCAAAAAACTGAACATAACTCGGGTAGTGTGTCACTTTGAGGAAAAAACTTTATTTTGCAAATGTTTCATCCTCCGGAGCAGCAAATGTTTCATCCTCGGCATGTGGCCGCCTCAGCAGCTGCGTGTCATCAGAAATGGCTACGCATGTCAGTGCTGACACACGTGTCATAGGTTCGCCATCACTGGTCTAAACCCTGGAAAACTAGCTTACCCCTAAGGTGTAAAAGTCAATGAAAAAAGTTCCTTAAGAAGATGATTTTTAAGACAAGACCTGAATAAGAAGAGTTTAACAAAGTAGAGAGAAAAAAGACAAATATTTCAGATATGTGAACCCTCAGAGTTTATTAAAAGCATGATGGGTTTTAGATACTGAAGAAAGCAATCATGATGAGTTTTAGGTATTGCAAGAAGTCTGAAATGGCTTGAGAAAAGAATGTAAGTGAAGGACTTAAAATCAGTGAGTTTGACAATATAAGAAGAGTTCAGATCATGCTAGAATTCCAATGATCTGTTAAGTGTTTTCACTTAAATCAATACCAGATATCTATAAAAGAATATAGAGCTGAGGCATGAAATGAAAGGTGTATATTTTAGCAAGTCCACATTGCGGTGAAAGAGTGAGTAAAGATCAATTATAATACTACTGATATAGCCTGGTCTAAAGTGCTATGGTAGTAATGAATTTCCAGAGATTTCCTACCTGAGCCTGGCTGGTGTTGCTCAGTGGTTGAGCATCAACCTATGAACCAGGAGGTCTTGGTTCACTTTTTGGTCAGGGCATATGCCCTGGTTGTGGGCTTATCCCCAGTGGGGGATGTGCAGGAGGAAGCCAATCAATGATTCTCATCATTTATGTATTATCTCTCTCTCCCTCTTTCCTCCTCTCTGAAATCAATACAAATATATATATATATATATATATATATATATATATATATATATATATATATATTTTAAATTTTAAATAAAGCAATATTTCTCTAAGAGCTAGCACATAGCTAAATAAATGTACTAGGTTCCTTGGCAGTTGGGTACAGCCATGTGACTGTGTGCCAGCCAATGAAATATATGTGAAAATAATTGACACCTATCCCAGCCTTGGCTCATAAAACTATCCCACCTGTGCTCCTTTGTGCTTCTCCACAGGAAATGTAGGGAGCAAACTGTTGAATATGGGAGACCTTACATCAAGCTGGATCACTGCCAACTTTTCCACCTGTCCAGTATCCTTAGGAGAGCAACTATGATACACATTTGGAGCCAACTTACTACAGCATTTAGGCTATGCTAATACACAATCTTAAGCTTAATTTTAAAGATACGTTCGTTTTGTATAAAATGACTTTAAAATTAAAGTCGGTCATGTGTCACCAAACATTCCTTTTTTCTCTAAGCTAATAATTATTAATACCTAAGCCACTCCTTACTAATTAGTGACAGGACACTTCACAATGCTGTTTATATATATATATATATATATATATATATATATATATATATATATATATATATATATATATTATGCACAAGATGCCCTTATATCACTTTTCAAAAGTCAGCTTTACTTGGATAAAATATATTATTTTTCTAGGAACACTGTAACAAATTGCTACAAACTGGGTGGCATATATACATTTATTCTCTTACAGTTTTGGAGGCTATTAGTTTGAAATTAAGATGTCAGCAAAGATGGTTCCTCTGGAGCTTCTGAGGGTGGATTTGTTCCCTGCTTCTCTCCTAACATCTGGTGGTTGCCAGCAATTTCTGGCTTCTCGGTTGACAGGTACACCCTCCACTCTTTGCCTCTCTTATCACATGGTGCTCTGAGTGTCTCTGTATCCTTTGCCTTTTTATAAGAACATCAGCCATTGAATTTAGGGCATACTCTAATTCAGTATGATTTTATGTAACTTTATTATATCTGCAAACCAAGACTGTACTGCCAAATAGTGACACATTCAGAGGTACCAGAGGTTGGTTCTTGAACATTTCTTTTGGGAGAACACAATTCAACTGACAACACATACATAAGACAAAATTCACCAATCATAAAACCTAAACCTTTGACTCTTTCTAGAGAAAACACAGTATGTAAATACTGTCATACTCATGATATGGAATACTTCCATCACTCCCTCCAGCTCTCTCCTGACACTCAGTACAACATTGACACCAGTTCCTAGTAATCAGTAATGTGTGTCCTCTCACTATAGTTTTTCCTATTCTAGTGGGACAGGGAAACTGACAAGATTCTGAAGCTCATGTTACTTGCTGTGCTGTGAACAATAAAGTCCTTCTTCTCTGTGATAGTCTCATGTCTATCTGAATACATTTAACCTACATTTGTAAAATGCTTCAATAGTTATCTTTTTATAAATAACTTTTAAGTTTTACATGCAGTTCAGATATCTTTATTTAACTCTAAATCCACTAGTATATATCCTATTACATATATCCCATCATTGCATATCCTAGCACATACCTGGAATCCCTCCTGATTATACAATAGTCCTATGAAATGACCTACAGTCACAATTAAATTTATTAAATATTCCACATAGCATATTCCTGATTTGAAATATCTCATTGAACACTACTTCTTTCACCCATACACTTAAAGGATTTTACACTACTGAAAACATTCCTAATTATTAAACCCTATAGCTTCCTTATCAGAAATTTTGCTTTTTTTCCACCCCCTATTATTATTCAAATAATTTTTAGACTAAAGAGAATAATAAGTTCTACTGAAAGTAGCAAAATGATCATGAGTTTATGAATGCAAAATGGGTCAACTCTGATAAATGTAAAGGTGGTTCATGTAGAACAGTAAAAAGTAACTATATAACTTTCATGGGACATAATAATAGTCAAGAGATTGAAAACAACAGAAATATCCACTAAGAGTAGATTGCATAGACTGCTGTAAATTGATACAATAGAATAAATACTATGCAGCAATGAAAACAGCATAGGCACATTCACCTCATCCAGGATGCTTTTGCTGACTATCTCATTTACCAGGTTAACATAAGGGTTTTCATGGCTCTATATCCTAATATGCATTTGTACTATGGCATTGTAGCAACTGAATTTTATTATAAATTTCTGTTTACATGGCCTCTCCACAGCTAAATAATTACTATCTTAGTTGTTTGGATTCCTTGTCTTCATATTCCCGATGTCTAGCTCAGTAACTCACATCACTGAAACCCTCATGTTATATTTAATAATGTAAAGATTGGGTGAATGAAGATGATATTTCATTTCAATATGTCATTCTGATAATTAATAGAGCAGCTAATGGCAGAGCAGGGCATTTGCTTATTAATAAACATACACAAAGGATGACAGTAAGGAGAATAAAGTCAACAGATTTCTGCCTTCATTTTGTCCACTTGGTAATAGTCCCTATATCGTGCTATAGTCGAAAGCTAGTGCACATGCCACATCTCTTAAAAGTTTCCTGAGAAATAAAGGCAGATTGGCAAGTGTGTTTGAAAATTTAAGATTTGGATGAGTGTAAAGTCAGGTTTGGGAATGTCTGTGTTAATCTTGTTAGATGACATTAAATGTGTCATCATCTCCCAGCACTCCTCTTTAAAGCAGCTAACAGAGGAGTAGTTTTTGATTTGTACTCTTCTCCAGAGTTCATTTCCATTAGACATTGGTCACTATAGCTATGCACTGAATAAGCTAATCAATGATCACACTTGGTTTCTATATTTAGCTGTCCTTTGTTGTTCTATTTATTTATATAATCTTTATGCATGTTCTTAGAAAAAAAATCTTCATATACAGTACCTATGAATGAATTCAAAGAACGTCAGCGAGTTTAATACTTAATAAAATATTTTTATTTGCAAATTCTCCCTCTGCCTCTTTTATTACCACTACTTCCTAAATACTAGTTTTATTAATAAAGTCCAATATAAATTTTGCCTCCCTCTATGACATCCTCCATCCTGTTATCAAAGTGCATATTTCTTCATTTCATTCTTCTGCTTTAAAAAAGTCAGTGCCTCTCCATCACCTTTACATTAAGATACAAATTCCTGGGAATAGCACACAAACCTGTTCATATCTCAGCCTTTTAATCATACCTGCCTCATCTCCTTCTATATCATAGACACGCTGGAAAAGCTGAGTCTCAAGAAGGCTCATTGTTTTCTTGCCTTCCTGCCTTTGCACATACCTTTCCCTCTGCTTTGAAGGTTTCCTTTCTATTTTCTGACTAACCCCAGCATATCTGTTAAGGGTTAAAATCCTAGTGGGATGGACACCTTTTCTAACCCACTGCTTTGCATCAAAAGTTCTTCCAATGACTTCTCATAGCACGACTGAATGCATCTATAAAGAGTATATAAAGAGTATCACAATGATTGGTATTACTTCCAAACTATCATTCAACCATTTCCCTCCAGATCCAAGCAGAGTCCCAGGAAGCTCAATCATGCTATTAAATGAATGAATGAATATATCAGTTTTGTGGACATGCAGTTACATAGGGCCCTTGCCATTCTGCTAGGTAGCTAGTTTCCCTGTTCTTTCCTCTCTCACTCTTCTCATTATACCACAGTTACCACCCTGTGGATACATGTTTCATTTATGTGCCTGTTGTCCCTAGCAGATTTCTGCAGTTCACCCTCGGTGCTCCTTAGCATCTGCTAGCTTCCCTTCAGCTCCTAGTTTAAATAATGTTCCATATGCATTCTTCAAGGTTTATTGATTCCATTCTCTAGAGAGTGCCCTATACTTCAAGGGAAGAATTTGAAAATATGAGGATCATTAAAATAAATTCCTGTGTTTGGGCCAAAGTTCGGTTATGGTACTGTAGTTGTTTACAGATTTCAGCCTGAGAGCAAAGTAATATAATACAAGAAATTGAAGGTAAATGTCTAAACAACAGACTAATGGAATTTTCTGGGTCTTAATTCTAATCAGTTTATTTGCCACAGGAGAATAGTTTTGAAGTCAAGGTTTAAAATTCAAGTACACATTAATGAAATTCATTATTGCAAAGCCTAGAAGTTATAAGTAAAGCTAAAGTACAGATAAAACATCAAGAATGTGAGCAGAGACTTGGAACCTCACTGACACATTGGTATAATTTTATTTACTTTTTTTCATAAGAGCTAATGACTTTATATAATGTATCCAGTAAGTTCTAGAAAGTTTACATGTTATTATATCTCAGAACCTTAGATAATTAATGTAGATATGCCTTCAAAATCTTTATCTTTGGCTCATCTTTACCCTGAGAATTAAATCCTTTAAAAATTGATCTGAAAATTCCACATGATTGTACCATAAGCATTTCAAACTCAGCATGCCTAATACTGAATTTGTATCAGCATTCTCTGCAAATCTTCCAGTCTCACTACTTTCATTATCTTAATTATTGGAACCTTCATCAATTGAAGACATCACATATAAATCAGTCCCACCCCCCCCATGCTATACAATGCACCCTTTTGTCATAAAATTTGATCAATATTACAGCAAATCTTTAGTGTATCTTTATTCTATTAGCTATTTTAGTGATGCTTTCACTTTTACCTGAAAAAACGACACATACTTCTATCTATGCTGTTCTTCAGGTCAAACTCTTAGAAATTACTTTTATTTTTGATTATTTCCTCGATCCACATCTAATCTTTCAGGGAATCCTATAGGCTTTTCTTCCAGAATGTATCCCCAATTTGACCACCTTTAATCATTACTGTTGAAAAAATATAGTCCAAATCATCATTTTCTGTCAATAAGACTACTGTGCTAGCTTCCAAATTGGTCACCTTATTTCTACTCTTGCTCTTGAATACCAGTCTGAAACATCATCCGAAAGGGTCAATTTGATCATAATTGTTACTACTTGCAATAGGTTTGTCTAAAATAGTTCTCTCACCACGCATGTTGAAATACTTGATAAAATACGTGTAAAACATTTTAACTATATAGCTGAGACATTAAGAAATATCAAAAGGCCAAAACACAAAGCACAAGCATGAAACGAGAGAAGTCAACTTGCATTGATACTCAGCAGCACAAAATACGGAGAACCTGGCTTAAATATAAAACACTACAAAGACCCCCCCACACCTCCCCCCCCCCCCCCGCTTTTGAGAGAAATTGTAGAAAGGAATAAAACCTCATCCATCAAGGGAAATGACAAAGACACATCTGTGTCTCACTCTAGGTGATAGGTAAAAAATAGGGTAATTCATGAAAATCATCAGCACAAACACTGCTGGATTATGTACATTTATCTTGCAGTTTTGCCAAGCAATGCAGGCTCCATATTTTGCAGGTGAAGGGGCCCCACCAGAGTGCCTGCCTGTCACAAGGCGCAGAACACAGGGGAGGGCCACACTCTCAAAAGGGAACTGCAAGTCATTCCACCAGTAAAGCACTGCTGATTCCTCCGGAAAACACAAGACGACAACCAAACACACACTCACACAGAGAGAGAGACGAACCAACAGAGTATCATAAGCAATAATAAGTAGAAAGAACGCACAGCAGAAACAGACATCACCCCCCAAATTTTGTGTAATTAATATAATAGCTACCCTGTTCTTTCCATTGGCTAACATTTAATTCTCAAAGAATGCACATATTGGCAATGTTCCCATTTTTCACATGAAAACAATAAAACAGATACATTTAGAATACTTCCTCTTTTCATATATAAAACTAGAGTCCCGGTGCATGGATTTGTGCACTGGGGGGGGGGGGGGTCCTGCCGGCCACCCCAGATGGGGGTTGGTGGGGGGGAAAGGATATCGGATGTTGGCCGATCCTGCCCCCAATTGGGGTGGGAGGATGATCAGGTTTGGGGCCAGCTGGGGGGGAGGGGCCATGGGAGGTTGGGGGGGGGCCTATCAGGGCCCCTATCAGGCTGGTTGGCCTCCCCAGGGCGCATCATAATGACTGGTCATTCCGGTCATTTTGTCATTCCGGTCGCTTAGCTTTTATCCTAATACTAGAGGCTCAGTGCATGAAATTCGTGCACTCAGGGGAAGGGGGACCCTCAGCCCAGCCTGCACCCTCTTGCAGTCCAGGAGCCCTTGGGGGATGTCCAACTGATGGCTTAGGCCCGTGCAGGGAGCAGGCCCAAGCCGTCAGTCAGGCATCCTTAGTGCTGCTGCGAAGGTGGCACTGACCACCAGGGGGCAGCTCCTGCATTGAGCATCTGCTCCCTGGTGGTAAGTGTGCGTCATAGTGATTGGTCTTTCCGCTGTTCAGTTGATTTGCATATTAGCCTTTTATTATCCTTGCTAATAAAAGAGTAATATGCAAATTAACCATCACTCTGCTACATAAGCCACACCCACCAGCCAAGCCACACCCATCAGCCAATCAAGGAGAGTATGCAAATTAACCCCAACCAAGATGGCTACCAGAAGGGAGGCTTGGGTTTCCCCGGCAACAGAGGAAGCCAAGCTTTCCACACACTCTGGCGGGCCCAGGCCTCCACTCAAGGATACAAAGTTTCAATTATAGAAGGTAAACAAATCAAAACAGAAATGGTGCCAGCCACGGATCGAGCAGGAGGCTTGGCTCCACTCCAGGCTACAAAGTTTCAATTGTAGAAGGTAAATAAATTCCAGATACCAGGGCATCTGCTTGGGTCACCAGGGGCGTGGCTGGCCTGAAAATCACTACAGGCCCCTCGCCCAAGCCTCTCCAGGCCCCAACGGAACCCTACCCTGATCCAGGACCACCTTCAAGGCAAACCAGCTGGTCCCCACCCATGCACCAGGCCTCTATCCTATCTAATAAAAGAGTAATATGCAGATTGACCATCACTCCAACACACAAGATCAAGATAGCTGCCCCTATGTGGTCAAAGATCCTGCCCCCATGTGGACACAAGATGGCCACCACAGATGGCCAGCAGGGGAGGACAGTTGGGAGGGACCAGGCTGCAAGGGAGGGCAGTTGGAGGTGATAAACCCTGCAGAGGAGGGCAGTTAGGTGTGACCAGGCCGGCAGAGGAGGGAAGTTGGGGGCAAACAGGCTGGCAGGGGAGCAGTTAGACATCAATAAGGCTGGCATGGGAGTGGTTAGGGGTTGATCAGGCTGGCAGGCAGAAGTGGTTAGGGGAAATCAGGAAGGCAGGCAGGCAAGCAGTTGGGAGCCAGCAGTCCTGGATTGTCAGAGGGATGTCCGGTGGGATCGGGCCTAAACAGGCAGTTGGACATCCCTCGAGAGGTCCCAGATTGGAGAGGGTGCAAGCTGGGCTGAGGGACACCCCCCCGCCCCCGTGCATGAATTTCGTGTACCAGGCCTCTAGTATCCTACCTAATAAAATAGTAATATGAAAATTGACCGCACCTTTGCTACGCCCAAGCCACGCCCACCAGCCAAAGTCACACCCACCAGCCAATCAGGGCGAGTATGCAAATTATCAAACAAAGATGGCGGTTAATTTGCATACGCTGAGGGAGGGAGGAGTGAAGACTGAAGACAACTTAGAAGGAAGAGGGAGGAAAAGCGGAAAGCAAGGTGGCTGCCAGAGGGAAAGCCCGGGTGGGGCGGGGTGGAGCGGAGCAGGGTGGGGCGGAGCGGGGCGGAGCTGGGCCGGCGGCAGCGGCGCTCGGGTGCAGGTGCCACAGCCGCAACGGCAGTGGTAGCGGCAGTGCATGCAGCCGCAGCGGCCGCTTGCAGGATTCTTCCTGCAAATGGGCTACTAGTAGTATATAAAAACCCAGGGTCTGTAAGGACCGAAGGCTCGACTGACCGGAAGTTAGTCCTGCAGTCAGTGCTGGGTTGTGGTGCCTGCCACTGCTGCAGGCGCCACAACCCAGCACTGAATGCCAAGGGGGTGCGGATCAGGCCTGGAGAGAGAAGCAGGGTCTGATCTGTAGCCTCCATGGCAGCTGTTGATCAGCTCTTGCCTCTCTCTTTCTCTCAGGGCCTGGACAGCAGCCTCTCTTTCTCTCTGAGCCTCCACAGGGACTGCTGATCATCCCTGCTTCTCTGATCAGGCACAGGGTTAGGCCCAGAGATGCTAACTGGCATGAAACCAAATAATCAGAACCTAATCTGGGTGAACTGCGAAGGCAGAACCTAAGGTGGGGGCTGAGAAGGGGTTTTAAGGGCAACAGCTGTTTGGTGTAAGGTGTAAGAAAGCGGTTCAATTTCTTAATGAGCAGTTTGGCAGTATAGTGCATATGGCTGGCTATCAGTCCAGATATAGGAATTATGACTTTTTGTCTGCCAAGAGCATCTCCTCCTGCTGAAAAAGACTCCCCCCCCACCACCATTTAAGCAATCCTATCCTTTATAATCTATCTATAGTAATAAAAGGTAATATGCTAATTAGACTGGGTCGACCAGCCATCATCCGGATGTCCGACTTCCTTCTGGACAAAGCTATGGTGGTGGGGGCCGAGGAAGAGAGGGCATTTGGGGGCAAGATCAGGCTGGCAGGGGATGGCAGTTGGGGGTGAGATCAGGCTGGCAGTGGAGGGCAGTTAGGGGTGATCAGACAGGCAGAGACAGTTAGGGGAAATCAGGCAGGTAGGCAGAGGCAGTTAGGGATGATCAGGCAAGTAGGCAAGTGAGCGGTTAGGAGCCAGCAGTCCCAGATTGCGAGAGGGATGTCCGACTGCCAGTTTAGATCAGACCTAAACTGGCAGTCGGACATTCCCTAAGGGGTCCCCGATTGGAGAGGGTGCAGTCTGGGCTGAGGGAACCCCCCACCCTGTGCACGAATTTTGTGAACTGGGCCACTAATATATATATATATATATATATATATATATATATATATATATATATATATATATATACACACACACATACAAGTCACATATGCAAATCTGACATTCTTACCTTTAACCACCATGCTATGATACTTCTTATTAGAATGATCAGCTACTAACTATATCAGTGTATTTAAAACATTAAAGTACTAAAAGAAGACCCTGAATACATGAACAAGAAAAAATCTTATCACAAAAAAACTAGTGTTTTAAAAAGAACAAAATTAAATTCATTAAAATAAATATATTGTTGCCATGATTAATTTTTAATGAGTTTATTGTTTTACTTAATAAAATCGTCCTTTAAAATGTATTGATGTCTGCCCAATTTAACATTTAGTAATTTTTTAATGGGGCTTTAGACATTCAAATGCAATTAAAATAAAGTAGTCTTGTCTTTTTTTTTTAAATCTGACTTCAGGGTTAAGGAAGAATCCTGTGATAATCATTAGGTATCTGGCCCAGATTTTCTGGTATCCTGATAAAACTGAAACCTATATTTTCTTTGTCTTTTTTAACTGCCTTAGACTCCTTAGGGTTTTCATTATGATGTTAGGTAATACAAATTATGTGATTTTGCAAAAAAAAAAAAAAAAAAAATTCCCAGTATAAGTCCTTTAGGAGTCAGCATCTCTTTCTGAATTTTGTCGGTGTGAATTGTGTTATAATAATATACGGTGTACTAACAATTCCTGCAAAGTATGTTGTACAAAATACCCATTTAAATTCTAATATGTTGAGATAAATTTCAGTATTTCAGGGGAAGGCAGCCTGGGCTAGAGCTGCTGACGTTACTCCAGGACTCTCCAGAAATCTCTGGCTGAGACTGAACATGGTAAGGTCTTAAAGTTAATACATTTTAGATTTCAATTTTTTTAGGACTTATAACTAAGAAGGTCAGAAGTATTCAATTTTAGACTAATTAATTTGGTCTTTAATCTGAATTTTTGGATTTTTATTTCTTTGGCACTTTCAAATCTAGGATTTTAACCATCCCCAATATCATAGTGAGATTTTTTTTTATATGAAAGCTATATCATATTCTTGGCATATAAATATTGCTGCAAAATTTCTGATAAACACAATATGGCTACACATCATTGTGCATGGGGAATAGAAAATTGTTGAGTTCAGTTGATTTAAGGTATTTATTGTTCTTAAATCTAATGACTTAAGAGTTAAAAATCATGTTAACTATTAGAGAAAAAAATATACTGTTCACACCTAATACCTTCTTCTATTTGGAGAAACATCCAATACAGTAAAACATTTTAACTCTCTCCACTGGATGCCTTTTGGTAAATTTCCCCATTTGTTTTCTAAGGGGGGTTATTTGCCAGAGCAAAATTTGGCTTATACATTAATATTTTTTTCAGTTTCACTGTTTTAATTTCTTGTTTCAAAAGGATTAAAGCAATAAGCAAAACAATTCAAAGAAAGTCTCCTTGGCGTCTTGCTAAATTAAAACATTTGTATAGGTCCTCAATTTAGTCAATCAAAATAAAATAAACTCAGTCTTGGGAACACTTGCTTATAAATTTAGTGAGTAATGCTAAATGGAAACTAGATCCCAGCTGGTACCAGGAAGGAAAAATTTCCTTAGCTTTTCAAGCCCCAGGAACAGCCTCTTTCTTATATTCTGGGACTGCTCCTCCATAGAGAATTGTGTATTTACAATGCTAAAAATTAAACAAAAAATCCAAAGTGGTTTTCTTGTCACTGGAAATATTCAAGATTAGCTTATCTTAAGGGCTTCCTCCTCAATTGTGTATACTATAACTCAATAAATTCATAATACTAGTATAGTCCACTTGATTTCTATAAAGGGGTACTATTTTTATTCCATATACTATACTAGACATTCAGGCATTCATTTTTCTGCTGGAGACTATGTTTTCTCCTGTACAAAGCTGAAATCTGTGTTTCCTGGAACCATATTCTACATGAGGAGCAATACAGCTACTTGGACAGTTTTTACACTAATTATCTCATAGCAATATCTAAGAAACAACACAAAAACGGTTGCACTATTTTTATGGTTTATTTAATGCATAAATATGCAATTTGGGTCTCAGGTCACATTTCCATCTGGAGGACATACATCCTCAAACTACTAAGAAAGTCTAAATTAATTTAAATTCTCTCCAGATACACTGGGGGAAAAGCCCATGTACTGCCTTTCTTTCATTTTAACTTCTTCACTTAGATGTTGATAATACTTTTTAGTTATTTTAATTCATTTTTCTGTAGAATAGAAAGATACATTTTTTTGCCTATTGATGACTTCTGTTCATATGTCTAAAGTCTTAGTAAGATATTCATCTAAGCAGATTACTACTGTCAGAAAGAACAGATGAGAATGCTTTTTATGAGTGCGGTTAAGTAACTCAGGTAAAATCTTAAACACTGGGAGAATAGCGTCAGACTAGTTTCCTCATTTCCTTTATGTGAAAAATGGGGGTATTATGAATATTACCATATATACTACTCAGAGGAGAATATGGCAATCCATATTGAGCACTTAGCAGAATCTATAGCTCCTAACACTCAACATTTATGAAAATGTCAGCTTTCTTAATTCAGATATATCCATTGCAGTGATGTTTCCTATATGAAATCCTTTTATTAATGTTTGATTTACCACATTTTAAAAAATTATTTATTTGTAATAATAATATTTTATTAATTACGTATGTTCTATTGTTCAGCACAAAAAGCTTTATTCTTCCTGTGACTTTGTCTAGGTCTGAATTTCCACATACATGTGTTATCTGCAAGCATTAGACACCTTATAAATGTTTAACCACTTTTTGTTTATCTTGGACTTAAAAATAATATATTCTTAGTAATATGAGCATTATTTTATACTAGCCTCTTTTTCTAGGAAAATATGTTGTTTTTTTTCCCTAGGAAAAAATTGTGTTAAATATACTGCAAATGATGAAAGCATTTGTGCATTTAATATATTTTCTTTTATTGGTGATTCTAACAATCTCCAAACAGAGTAGGAGATAAGGTGTTAAAAAAAAACATTTATGATTTAGTGCATAATATTAGCAAAGTTGTTTTTTTAACTCTGTACAAGAATTTTAAGATTGTGCATAAATCTTCTTCTTTTACACACATATATACACATGCATTAAAAAAGTTAAAAATTTTAAAAACAAAAAATAATAAATAATATGTAGATAAAAATAAATTTATGTAAATTATAAAAACCGTGTCCAATATGTGCACATTTTGAAGACTTGAGTAATGCAAAAAACATAAATAAATAAATAAATAAATAAATAAATAAATAAATAAGGGAGTTTGTCAGTGGTAAAAATAATACATTGACAATTACATCATCTTGTAATAAGAATAAGATTTTACATGTTTCTCTTAGAAATATTTAATGTTCAACATGAACTGACTCCTCAAAAGTCAGTCTTCAAAGTACTGTGCAACATAGTTTAAGACTTTGTGATTGTCTAAGAATAACTTTATCAGAAGAAAATCATATGTTTGGGGAAAATACATGATATTAAGGATCTGACAGATAGATAGGAAAAGGTATACAACTCTTATCAGTACAAAACTTGGGTAATCTCCCAATTACTTATTATTAAAATTGAGTTGTACTGCTTCTCTGGGAGCTTTTGAAGGTGTGGGGACCATGTATTTATTTCATGATTATTGGCAAATGCCACTGGCCTATGGTGACTGGAATACCAGTAGATAGGGTCACAAATAACCAATAAGGTATAGAACTGTCTTTCTCAGTTACCCTATTGAGAACAATGGAAGCCTTTTGATTTTTATTTTGATGTGCTGGATTGTAGTTTTGGGCACAATTTCAGCTTCTGAGAGAACTCGCCGTGACACTTCGATTTTAATCTGTTAATGAATTCCTTGAGCCATAAACTTTCTGAGAAAAATTCAAGTGTGAATAATTCACTTAGGATAAGTTTTAGCAATAATCAAGCTTAGGATGAAAATATAAAACTTATGAACACTTATTTATTCAAGATTACTTATAGTTGATCATCATTTATTAATTTTACATTTATAGTACAATATTATTTTATTAGCATTGCTAAGTCTAAAACTCTGAATATTCCAGAATAAAGTAAATTGTGAGAAAGTTTTGTTTTCTGCTCATAATACATTTGTATTATACTTAAGCATATTTTATTAAATATTGTTCTTAAAATATTGGAAACATACTAGTACTTAATAAAAAATACCCAGAAAAAAACTAGCTACATTATGGGCAGTGCTTATGTGGGTAATATTAACAATGTCTATTTCTGAGTTCCAGAAACAATAAAGATAACAATGGGAATGGCCATATTAAAATATATAGTGAGAATTTTCCAGTATTGATGAAATATATAAATTATGCATTTTTTGAAGGACTCCATATTTCAAGCAGAATAAATGTATTTATGTTTAAAGAATATTAAACACAAAGTTGAGGTCAAACAGCTAAATAGAAAAGACTGACCACATATAAAAAATGAGTATTAGATTTATAGCATATTTTTTCAACAACAGAGAAAATATTACATTTATAACATCTAAGTGCTGAGACAATATTTGCCAATATAAAATCCCATATCTTGGAAAGCTATCAATATTGAAGGGAAAACAAACACATTTTGCAGTTAACTGAAAGCCATTTACCAACAAGAAATTTTTCTAAAAAGACTTAACAAATGTGTTTGCACAAGAAGGATCAATTTCAAAACTTTCAATTATTATTGTACCATTCCTTCCACTGCCATGTATTACATAACACCAAGAACACCGGATATACAGAATAGGTAAAATGAAAGAGAAGGCATCGATCACTACATAGTCTATAGGTATTAAAAGATCAAAGATTTTATATTAGTGGAGAAACCTCAAGTTTCTCACCTCTAAGTATGATGTTAGCTGTAAGGTTTTTGTGGGTATTATTTTATGAAGTTTAGCAAGTTTAGGGTGTGGAATTTTGACATGTGATCCACCAGTCATGCTTCTTGGTATTTACTCAAAAGAGTTGAAAGCGTATGTCTATACAAAAACATATACATGGATGTTATTTACTCACAAATGCCAAAACTTGGAAGCAATCAAGTTGTCATTCAGTAGGTGATTGTATAAACTGTGGTGCTTTCAGACAATGGGATATTATTCGGTGTTAAAAATAAATGAGCTCTCAAATCATAAAAAAGACTTTGAGTAATCTTAAATGCATGTTACTAAGTGAAAGGAGCCAATCTGAAAAAGGTGCATAGTGCATAATTTCGACGATATGACATTCTGGGAAAAGCAAAACAATTGAGATTAAAAAGATCAGTGGTTGGGTTGGGCAGAGATAAATAGGCAGAACAAAGATAATTTTTAGGACAGTGAAAATATTCTGTATGATATCATAATGATAGACATATATCATTATACATTTGTCCAAACCCACAAAATGTTCAACACCAAGAGTGAACCATAATGTAAACTATAGACTTGGGGTGATTATGATGAGTCAGTATAGGTTTACCAGTTATAACATAGCTACCACTCTGGGGTGGGGAGAGGTTGTAATGTTGATAATGGGGGAAAGCTAGGCATGTGTAGCAGTATGAAATATTTGGGAAATATCTTTATCTTCTTAATTTTGCTGTGTACATAAAACTGCTCTTAAAATTAAAGACTTTAAAAACATAAATGATGGCATAGCAAATGAATTTTGCATTTGTGAAGGTTTAATTTAAAATAGGCATTCCTTCCCCTGGCCCAACTCTAGCGGTACAGATACTATCTAGTAACAGTCCAGAGGTTCCATGAGATCACATGGGCCCAGTAGGGTCAGTTTCCAATGTTTAAGAAAAAATATAGGAATCCTCATTTTTTAAATAAAACCTCCTAATATTCCAATGTTGACAACATATTCAAGAATGTGAATGCATGCTGAAAGTTCAACTTACATGATCCAAACCAAAGTAAACATTCACACTGCATCATTTGCCCATAAAATCTTCTATAACTTTACACACATCCACTACAATTGGTGAGTTGACCCAAATGGAACATATGTGAACACTTCAGATAATTCTAAATTGAGGCTCATAGTAAAAATATTATAATCCAATAGAGCGTCAATTCCATAAAAGCAGGAATATGGTCGGTCTTATTCATCACTCCACAGGGTCCCCAGTGACTATAAAATTACCTGGCACATAATAACTACTGAATAACTAAAAAAATAATTTATGAATAAATGATGGAATAAAGTAGACCTACTGCTATCTATAAGCCCTGTAGCCCACATTCTAGTGTCTGTCCTTCAATCTTACTAATAGTAAGCCTCCCAGCCCCCATAGCTTCTTACAGGTACTCAGTCTAACTTAGTAATAAATATTTTGAATTGTGTTGGTGTGCCCCATAGTAAATTGCTTATTACTATGAAGTAACTTTAGAAAGCTCTTCAAGAAACTATAGACTGGGATCAAGGGCTACAGCTGTCTCCTCCTTACCCATCTCCACTACCAGAGCTGGAACTAACAAAATGCATAACATACAACTGTTGTTGTTTTTTTGGTCATAAAAATTATACCGATTTTTGTAACATATCACAAGGTCTGAAGCAAATAATTATTTCACCAATGTCCATAGTATGATATGTATCCAATGTCATTCACTTAATTGTTTCCTGATAATGTCGCATCTTACGGTAAACATAATTAAACTATTTTGTAATTTATGACATCAGTGTTTTCTAATCTGAGAGGTGCTTCACTCTAAAACTTAAATTCTATTTCCCCTGTGAATATGCTTTTTCTGCCCTGCTCCACTGCTCTTGCCATCCTGGCTGCCTGAAATGCTCTTCAACGTCCCTTTTACTGGCTCCATGAATCTTTCCATGACACGGCAGGGCTGAGCGAGGTGTCCTTTGTATGATAGGTAATATTTTTACCTGCTTAAATTGCCCATTAGACTTTTTGCTTCTTGAAGACTGTGACTATGTCTTGTCCCCTATTGTATTTATAGCCCTTACTCAACTGACTGGCCTAGTATTAATGCTCAATAAATATTTGATGAATGAGTGAATAAAGGACTTTCACAGAATCCTTAAGATAGTGGGTGATGTACCATGGTTCTAAAATTTTAATGCTTATTAGCATTAGAAGATGTAGAAATTTCCCTTACATGTCTTTTATCCAGTATTATAGTCATCAGAACTCTATTAACTAGAGATTTAGCACTTATTTAGAATGATGATAATGTGAACACCTTGATGTTATTATTAAATTCCTTTTAGCGTGATTTTAACATTTTTACATGCTGTATTTAATTTAAAAACATGATAGTCACAATAGCATTAATCAAAATATTTGATTAATGATGATACCACATTTTCCGTTGTTAAAGATAAGAGATAATTTTTATTGTTGTTGTGATAATATTAAATTTCTAGCTAAGTTAGTCTATTTAAATTTAACATTAAACTATGGCTGATTAATATACAGCAATAATTTCTTATGCTGATTTAGTATGTTTTAATGCACTAACTACTTGTTTTAATGCAGAGAATTTTTATTTTCTTCTGGATATATTTATGAACTGAGAATAATATCTAAAGAATCAGTAACCAATAACATCTCCACTTTATACTCTTTCTGAGGAGTTTATCATGTATATAATAGAAACTTAGAGTTTTCTGTGAAATATTTAATACTATGGAGAAATATTAAGTATGAAGGATGCACTTTAACAACAGCAAAGATTTCCCTTTTGGGAGAGGGGATGTTCCAGTGATATAATGTGTAATAAGGCATTGTGCTTCTAATCTTGGAGGCTTGTGGCTAATGAAGAGATAAAAACAAATAAAATAACTGGAAGTAGTTTGCTCAACGTTCAATGCAATAAGAAAGTAATCTGAACCTTGAGTGCGGCTGGAATGGGGACAAGCCCGACTGGAGGACTTCCCAAGTTACAGACCAGTCAGCCTCGGGCCCTAAATTAATAAGTAGTCAGACACCAGCAGATGAAAAGAGCTGTTGATTGGTGCTTCACCTTTTTCATTTCTCTTAGTTGCAGTTGGTTCCTCTGAGTGAATTGTGAGCTGAAAGTAATTTGCAAAGTAAAATAATATAAACGCTTGAGTTGCCCTGCTGCCCCAGGACGGCCATTCTGAAAGCAAAGGGTGTGGATGGGTGGCAAAGTGCTGCTCTGAAATGCATTATCTAATTATAATTGATGTTCTAGCTTCTGTGGAGCATGTCACAACACAAGAGACAAAAGATGAAATTCTAGTGCTTTCAATCTCTCCTAGGCAAGATGGCCTTTCTTGAGAAGGTCGGGAAAATGCTCCAGCTCCAGGTAATAGCAGCACACCATTTCACCGTTAACAACAGCGTGCACTTAACTGCCCCTGTGAGGAAACTTCTAAAAATTCAGAAAATGAAGACTTATAAATGAGGACACCACTGTTTTAATTAAGGCATTCATTTAAAAGGAGTTTCCAGGTCTACAAGAGGTTTCTTTTTTCTTTCTCTTTTTCGCCTCCTCTTCTTTCTGCCTCCCATGGTGATTAGTCATAATCCCTGAATTAATCACTTTGTTTTAATTAATTATTTGGATGTAATTAATTATTTTAATCTCATAATCTGTTTCATTGTTCATAACATGAATTTGTGCAGTTCAGCTGTGGAGGCAAGGCTGGTGGGAAGAATATATACACTGGCATAGGGACTAGAAATGTTAGTCCTGTTTGATGAATATACTAATGAAGCATCTGGATGGTGAGATGGCACAAAGTTTTTTCCTGCTAGATGTTTGGTGAGGCGACCTTAATCCTAAACTCTATTTCTTGGTTCTTTGCTTTAAAGCAACTCTAAAATGAGGGCCAAGTAGTGTAACCTTTGAAATATTGATTTCCTTCACAATAGCCAAAGCCAGTATACCATAGAAGACTGCAAAATCAGCTGTTAGCTGGGGGTTCTCCAAAGAGAAAGAGAAAGAAGCAGAGCTTGTAAACTCCACCAGAGACCATTCTGGAGAGCGTTAGGAATGCTTCCCAACTCCAAGGAAGAGAGCTACACAGTATTCTATGATGGGGCAGTGCCAACACAAGCTAAGGGCAGTGACGAGTTGTGAAACCTGGGGCAGTTAAAATAAATAAGTTTTCTAGAGAGCAATGATTACAACCACATATTGAAAATTACTTCAAGTTTATAAACAATTGTTAGTTATTCACATCATTATTTAAATAATTCACTTAAAGAAAAATGTATAGTGTGTTGTCAAATTACCACATTAAAATGCCAAAGTCTTTTTAACATGGTCAATACCATGATATGATGTCCATTAAAAAACATTCACTTTTTTTTCTTTTACTTACACACCAATTATTTTATAAATAACATTTCCCATTGTGGGACTTAAGTCATATGTAATTTATTTGCAGCAATGTCTGTGTCTGCTGTGTTGACTAGTGTTACATTGTTAGAGAAAGGGTAAAAACCTTGTGAATGAGAATATGATGCAAGTTTGCTGCAATTTTTCTGCTTCACTGCTTTCTGGCTTTCCTATTCATAGCTTTGTTCTACCCATGTTTTTTTTTTAACAATCAGTAGGATAAAACCTATTTTCTTCCCCTTTTTTTTTGTGAGAGGAAAGGACAAGGAGAGGGAGAAAGAAAAAAATATTGATGTGAGAGGGAAATATCGATTGATTGCCTCCCACCCATGCCCTGACCAGTGTTTGAACCTGCAACCCAGGCATGTAGCCTGACTGGGAACTGGACTGTGACCCTTTGATGCAAGGTGTGATGCTCCAATCAAATGGGCCACACTGGCCAAAACTCTACCCTCTCGTAATCACACACTGTGATACCTAACAAATCAAAATGAGCCCAACTTAAAACCAATATTTGCCATGCATAGGATATAAAAAAGCCTCATATTTTGCTTGAACCATAACAATGATAATTGTAAATTTTAAATTGTCATTTTTTATGGCATCTCTTATCTACCATCATTCTTCATTGTTACAGGTTCAGTCTTAATAACAATTTCAAATGAAAGAGATATGGCCTTCAATTCCAATTTTCCTTTCATGTGTAAGTGTTGTCAAAATAGTAATGCTTGCTTTGGTCCTGCATAACGTACAGCCAGTATATTTTACTCATAATTTTCTAAGTTGTAAAATGAAGATACATATGTATAACTATGTATAATATAGTGTTTAAAGCACTATATGTTAAAATTAGGTAGTTTGACAGGAATGACTTACATTAGAAAATTAAAATTTCTCATGATTTCTGTACTTGGAGATAGCTGCTATTTAGCATCTGTGTTAGTTTGCTAGGGATGCCATAATAAAGTGCCGTAAATTGGGCAGATTAAACAATAGAACTCTATTGTCTCATATCGGTAGAGGCCTGATATCTGAGGTCAGGTGTTGGCATAGTTCCTGCTCAGGGCCGTGAGGGGAAAATCTGCGCCATGCCTCTCTCCCAGTTCCCCTGGTTTGCTGGCAATATTCGTCTCTTGGTTTCTGCTCATCCTGACTCCTGCCTTCATTGTCACAGGATATTCCACCTGTGACATTTATGTTGGTCCATAAATTTTTCCTTTAATAAAACAACTACCATATTGAATTAGGGGTCCACCCTACTTCACTATCACCTCATCGTAAACAATTACATCTGCAATCATTCTTTTTCCAAATAAAGTCACCTTCTGAGGTCCTAGGGGTTAGGACTCCAGCAAATGAATATTGTGGGGAGGACACATTTCAAGCCACAACGTCGTCTCATCACATGTTGTATTTTCTGTGCTGATGTAGTCATGATTACCATCACAATTTACTAAGCCTAGATTCTGTGCCAGTGCTTATGCTAACCAATTCAATAGTGTATATCATTTATATGAGAATAGATAAAAGGAACCACACTAATATCACAATGCTGCTAGTGAGAAAAACGTAGGCATAGACGAAAATAAGTAATTTTTTTCAATGTCACAGAGCCAAATAGAAATCTAGGCTATTAGACCCCTGGTAGTTTGTGGACTATTTGTGTTGTACATTCTGTTTTATAACCTAAATCTTAAAAGTTCCTTTGGTGTTATATAGGCCACTTATGTAAACATTCTGAACTTAGCCTACATAGAAGACTGCAATGGGTTCACATTAAGAAATCACTCTATCCAGACTATGGGACAAAGTCACCAAAGAGTTGATACTTTTTTTTATGATCTATAATTATATGCTTGAGTTTTCAGATATTAGATCTACAACTCATTAGTTGTGTCAGTTTGGGGAAAATAAATCCTTCAGTAATGATGATAGAATTACTTTGCTTTGATGTAAAATTTCAAATAAACATCTAGATTTTTATGGTAAAAATTTTAAATATTCTACCATACTTACTGTTTCCTATTTTGTCAATACTATACCCAAGCCCACCTAATGGATTTCAAATGATAGAAATTTTTTAGAAGAGCCTAAAATAGCATTTAGATGTTCTGCTATAGAAAAAATATAAAAAAGAACACAACTAAGAACACAATACATTAATGTTTTATTTAATCCTTAAAATAAGATTTAGATTGGTATTATTAATTTTATTTTATAAATAAGGAAAATTGGAAACAAAGAGTGTAAACTCTTTGTTCCAAATGATCCAGATATTTAGGGCCAGGCCTGGGACTTGAACCCACATCTGCCTTGCTTTAGAGTCAGGGATCTTACTCTTAATCCCTTTGCTAGAATGTGTTTAGTGAAATTTTTCTCCTATCCTTCAGTCATTTGAATGCCAATCATCTGCCTCCTAAATATGCAGTAACCATTATGACCTGTTCTCCTTCATAAACACAAAACTAATCTGGAGAAATATACATTTCTTCTCTAAAGATAATTTAATGTTATAATACTTATAATTTAACACTTAGAAAAAAACAAATCTAACCAGTATGTTGTTTCAAAAATATAATAATCTTCATGGAAATTTCTATTTCTAAATGTAAACCCAAGGTAAGATCTGTATATAATCAAGCAAAGAGTAGGATACAAATGAAGATTTGACTTAAAGCAGAACTGTGAAATATAATAGTATAATAGTTCTAGAAAGTGAAAAGACCTCCAAACCCATACTACATTCCTAATTACCAGTTTCAGAATTTAAAGGACATGCTAGAATATAATATTTGTTGGAAGTAGAATTGTTTTTTTCCTAATACCATAGTATAACTCATTTAAATGCATTTTCATAATACCTGTCCTATACAAGATGATTAAATTCCATTAAACATCTATAGAGATCACAAGCTCAAATACTCATGAACTGAGAATATAAATATTAATGCAGGCCACTTCCTTTATATCTATTATTTTGTCACTTTTAAAAGAGATGTATACATAGAATATTCTACAATATAATAAAAACTAGAGGCCTGGTGCACAAAATTCGTGCATGGGGGGGGTCCTTCAGCCCTGCTTGCACCCTCTCACAATCCAGGACCACTGGCTCCTAACCACTTGCCTGCCAGCCTGCCTGATTGCCCCTAACCACTCTGCTTGCCTGCCTCATCGCCCCTAACCGCTCACCTGACTGCCTCATCGCCCCTAACTGCCTCTGCCTGCCTGCCCGATTGCCCCTAACTGCCTCTGCCTGCCTGCCTGATCACCCCAACCACTCGGCTGCCTGCCTCATTGCCCCTAACCCCTCTGCCTGCCTGTCTGATTGTCCCTCATATTACATTTTTATTATTATAGACTAGAGGCCCGGTGCACAAATTCGTGCACGGGTGGGGTCTGGCCGGCCCACCCCGATTGGGCCAGCCAGGGAGAGGGACCCCGGTCAGTTGGCCAGCCTGGCCCACTCCTGATCAAGTAGGGGGGGCGATCGGGGGAGGGGCCACGGACAGTTGGCCAGCCCTACCCCCCTGGTCAAAATCCAGGTCAAAGGGACAATTTGCATATTGGCCTTTTATTATATAGGATAGTTGCCTTGCTCCAAGCTGTAAGTACCTGCTTGTCATAGAGATAGAAAAGTTTTAATTTTTACTCTTTTTTAAAAAATATATTTTATTGATTTTTTTACAGAGAAGAAGGAAGAGGAATAGAGAGTTAGAAACATCGATGAGAGAGAAACATCAATCAGCTGCCTCTTGCACACCCTCTACTGGGAATGTGCCCACAACCAAGGTACATGCCCTTGACCGGAATCGAACCTAGGACCCTTCACTCCACAGGCCCACGCTCTCTCCATTGAGCCAAGCTGGTTAGGGCTAATTTTTACTCTTAATTATGGTAATTAACTAACACAGATGGCCACCAAAAAGGTGACTTACCAAAGGGTGTATAGCAAACGGTGCTTTTAAGTTCTCTTCCGTGAAAACGTGCATGTCGTGCATTGTATCTGCCTGATTACATAAAAGAGTGAAGTTTCTCTCTGTCTTTGTAATCATATGAGCGAATTGTCTGAGACCCCAGCTCAGGCTGGTTTGGTGCTCACAGAATAATAGAGGTCTTTTTTTTTTTTTTCTTTGCTCCATTGGTGGAGATTTCTTAGAAGTTGCAGGATATCTTCCCTTTAATATTTTATTGACACTGTGACTTTACTTATGTCTCTCACCTTTGCTTTTCCTCCATCACGAACCCACAACAGTAACTTGCTCCAGGCTCACTTCGCTTGAGTGTCTAGGAGATCGCTCAACGTGTCTGCCACCAGAACCACGATTCCCAGCATTCCTGGTGCTCGCCGTGCTCTTGACTTCCGCTTCCGGTCCAGGGGCCACAGAAACCGAAAGGATTGAGGAATCCAGCCCCCCCCCCCCTCTGGTGGCCTGAAAGGACCAGGAACCCCGGCAGGGCTGAGGGGACTGAGTGCCGCCATCTTGTGGTTATGGGCGTTGCCATCTTTGTGACAGCATGAGGGTCAATTTGCATATTCCCTCTTTATTAGATAGGATAACAAGGCAAACGTGATGATATAATGCATCTTATCATGAGTAGGGGTAAGGATTGTGGGAAATAAGTGCATGGACTTGTATAAAGTAGGCAGACACTCACTAGCTCCGATTGTTGCTTAGTGTCTGATGTTAGACCTAGTGTTGCCAGAGTGTCTGATGTTTCAAGATAATTTTGAAAACCCTATTTTAAATGAATTCTTCCTATTGTTTGGTGAAGGCTCAAAACAGTTATGTGCCAAAGAAAATAAATCTACAGGCTAAATCTGTTCTTTAGATCAGCAGCATGCAACTTCTGAAACACTGGCTCTGGTTTCAAAGTCTGTCTCCTGCCTTTCATAACAGAGAAGAAAATCTTAAAATGGCATCAATCAAAACCCTAGTTGTGATTCCACTGCCAAAGCGAGTCACTTATTTGTTTAGTCTTAGATGTTGGTCAAAGGGAACAAACTTGCAGTTGAAAGATGAATAAATTCTGGGGATCTAATGCACAACATTGTGATTATAATTAACAATGCTGCCTTATATACTTTAAAGTTGCTAAGAAGTGAGATTTTAAGATTTTCACCACACACCAAAAAGAAATGATAATTAGGGGATACAATGGAGGTATTAGCTATTGCTATTGTGCTAATCATTTCATGATATATAAATGTATCAAATCAACACATTGTATACCTTAAAGTTACACAATGTTATATGTCAGTTCTTAGATACACTGCTATGATAGCCAAGTTGTCTTCATCTCTATTTTTCACAGAGCAGCCATGTCATCCTAAGTGTAAGGCAGGTCATATCAGTCTTCTGCCCAAACCACTATTTTCATTTATAGTAAAAGCCCAAGTTCCCACATGACTTGCCACCATTAACTTTCCAATTATGATCAGGCCATCTATGGCCCTCACCTCCCTTCCCTTGCTTTTACCTGCATCTCACTGACTGACCTCCTTGGTATTTCTCAGAAGCTCAGAAAAGGCTTTTTTGAGGGCATTAACCCTTTGCACTCGCTTGCGTTTTTCATCGAGCTGCTACCGATGCTAACCGTGTCAAGTCACACTCGACATCCGAGTGCAAAAGGTTAACTATTTGCACTACCTGGATCTCTCTTTCTCTCTTTCCACTTATATATACACTAGTGACCCTTTGCAAAAAGTTCATGCACGGGGGCGGGGGGGGGGGGGGAGTGTCCCTCAGTCGGCCTGCACCCTCTCCAATCTGGGACCCCTTGGGGGATGTCCAACTGTCCTGTGGGTTCAGGCCTAAACTGGCAGTCAGACATCCCTCTCGCAATCCGGGACCGCTGGCTCCTAATTGCTCACCTGCCTGCCTGCCTGATCTCCCCTAACTGCTCCCCCACCAGCCTTCTTGCCCCCAACATCCCCTCTTCCAGGCGGATCGCACCCAACTGACCCCCCCTGCTGGCCTGATCACCCACTACTGCCCCCCCCCACTGACCTGCTTGCCCCAAACTGCCCCCCCTGCTGGCCTGATCACCCCTAACTGCCCCCCACTACCAGCCTGTTCGCCCCCCAACTACCCCCCCACCGGCCTGCTCATCCCCAACTATCCCCCCCCCACATCGGCCTAATCACCACCAACTGCCCTCCCCTCCTGGCTTCATCGCCCCTAAGCGCCTCTGCCTCAGCCACACCATCATGGCTCTGTCTGGAAGGATGTCCGGAAGGTCTCCCAGAAGGTCTCCCTGTCTAATTAGCATATTACCCTTTTATTAGTATAGATAGCCAGTTCTCCCGATTTTCTCAGGTTTGGATTCTAAAGTCATTCTCTTATTAAAATACTTCATAGGCCTTATATCTAAAATTTCAACCCCCTATCCTGGTACCTCATAGTATTTGTACCTATTTTAGTTATTTTTTTCCTCCACAATCTAACATATATCCCAACACCATAGGCTTGTGATTTTATCCCCTCATTGGCCTTCTTTAACAACATTTAGTTATGATATTGCAAGAACTTCCACATTTTATTCAAATGGATCATCTTCTATATATATAAAAGCCTAAGCAACAATCGCAACCGAATGGACAACCGAACAGGCTGTGTGGGGTGACTAGGCCAGCAGGGGGGTTAGTGAGGGACAACCAAAAGACCCAGCAGCAGGCTGCATGGGGCAACCAGGCTGACAGGGGTGGCAGTTGGGGGGCGACCAGGCCGGCAGCGGGGGCAGTGAGAGGCAACCAGGCCAGCAGAGGGGGACAGTGAGGGGTGACCAGGCTGATGGGGGTGCCAGTTGGTGGTGACCAGGCTGGCGGGGGGGCAGTTGGGGGCAACTAGGCTGGCAGGGGGCAGTTAGGGGTGATCAGGCAGGCAGGCAAGCAGGTGAGCTGTTAGGAGCCAGTGGTCCTGGATTGTGAGAGGATGTCCAACTGCCGATTTAGGCCCGATCCTGGGGATCGGGCCTAAACCGGCAGTTGGACATCACCCAGGGGGTCCCAGATTGGAGAGCATGCAGGCTGGGCTGAGGGAACCCCCCACACACACACCATGCACGAATTTCATGCACTGGGCCTCTAGTTTTTAATAATACCCTTAAGAAAACTGAGAATATAATATTATGCTCTAAATTTGCACACACACACAAAAATATTCAGGCAAGAGTGTGAATCAACTCAATGTTTTCTGATGACTTACATTATTAAAGTAATAAAAATTAGTAAGCCAAGGATAATTAATCATTAAAATTAGTGTGTTTCTTCCAAATATTTAGTTACCAGCAGACTTGGTATTGATTAATATATGCAATGAGTAACTCAAGTATTTAACTTAATCAAAAAAGGCAGGTTAACTGTTAGGGTTAGCTGCCCAAGGGGACATTTTTATGTTGTTGCCATAAATACATTTTCTACAAGTATGTTTAAATATTACCCACTAAGCAGCCAATGTGATACTAATGTCAGTCAAATTAGGTCACCTCCATTTTAAAAGTCCTTTAATGCCAATTTATGTCACTCAGAATAAAACTAAAAGTTATTGCAAACGGCTTGCTCAATCACCTTCTTCAAACCTTTACTCAAAAGTCATCTTCTGGTTTGCATTTCTGATTATACTAATTAAAGTTGCAGTAAACTCCAGCCTTCTCTCCCCCTCTTCTTGATTTTGCTAAATGTTTACTTATTTCTTTATGCCTTTTTCCACTACAAATATAAGCTCTATAAGGGCAGATATTTTCTCTATGTCTATGATACTGCCAAATCAATAAATTAATTCAAATATAAATCTCTATAGCCTATATATATAATGTAAATGCACCTATATATCACTAAAACTAAGTAATTGAATGGATAAATATAAGTATAAAACAAACTTAATTGTGTTTTCTTCTTTTTTTTGTTTTGTTAATCCTCATCTAAGGATATTATTCTATTGATTTTTAGAGAGAGTGGAAAGGAGAGGGAAAGACCGAGAGAAACATAGATGTGAGAGAGAAACATTGATTGGTTACCTCCCACATGTGCCCAGACCAAGGTCAGGGATAAAGCTGCAATCAAGGTACTCACTCTTGACCAAAACAGAACCCAAGACCCTTAAGTCTGCTGACTGACACTCTATTCACTGAGCCAAAACATCTAGGGTTGTTTTTTTTTTCTTTCTTAATTTTCAATAATTGTTTCTTCTAATTTGCAACTGTAATAGTTTAAAATAAATTTAAAATTAAAATTACTTTGAAATTTTAAAATAGACTAACAATTCTTAGCAAATATAACTGAAATATTCATAGAACTGATTGAACAAAATGCATTTAAAAAGCTTTCACATTTGAAAAAAAAAAACATGTTTCTGAATCAGTAGGAATAATTATCAGTATAAGCAGGTATAATTATCAAGCGATAACTTCTGAATTGTCTAGAAATTTAAAAATAATTATTGATTCTAGAAAGAGGAAGGGAGAGAGAGAAAGAGACAGAAAGAAAGAAAGAAAGAAAGAAAGAAAGAAAGAAAGAAAGAAAGAAAGAAAGAAAGAGAGAAAGAAACATTGATAGGTTACTTCCCACACACTCCCTCACCAGGGCTCAAACCAGCAACCTGGGTATGTGCCCTGACTGGGATTCAAACCAACCACGTTTTGTGCATGGAATGATGGCCTAACCAACTGAGCCACACCAGCAAGAAAAACTAAGTTATTAGAAATTTTTTTGTTATGATGTCACAACCAAAAATCATTCTCAAATTCAATTTTGCATTATGTCACTCAGATAAGTTAGGTGGTAGTGTAGTTTCAAACAAAATTTCAATGTGCTGAACATGTTGTCAGTTTATTCTTATTTATGCTTGATATCTAGTGTTTTCTGGAGGAGCAAAGAGCCTCTTTTCATGGTAGTCCCTCAGGGTTATGAAGCAAGAGCAAAGCCCTTTCCAATATACACCTTTAAAACTAGATAGTTTGAAATTATTAACCATATATAGTTTACAATATGTCCATATGAAATGAAGAGATGGTTATATATTTTATCAAATAAAATAGGGTAAACTAAAATGTGTTTTTAAATCATTTAAGTTAAAAATAAATCCATCAATAACAACGTGAAGAGGTGGGAGAGTGCTATTATGTACCAAAGAATATGTAGAGGTTGATATTTAAGGCAGGCTGCTACATACGTGGAGGGTCTAGTATCCCTTCAGTGAACTAAAATCCCAAATGACAGCATAGTAAAATAAGCCAATATTTGGGAGAAAGAAAGATGACACCAGAAGGGAGGATTTCAGAAAGACTTTTTTAATTGAAAGTAGATGGTGAATAGTATCCTATACAATAAAAGCCTAATATGCAAATTGACCAACGGCAGAATGATCTGTGTAAAGACCAGTTGCTATGATGAGCACTGACCACCAGGGGTCAGACACTCAACATAGGTGCTGCCCCCAGCCCATAGGCCCCAGGCCAGCTATGGTGGGTGCCAGTGGGGGTCCCCCTGATTGCCCTGCTGGTTACCCTGCAGATGGAGGCAACCAGCGGCAGTGGGGGGCAGGGCCAGTTAGCAGGTGGTACCAGGCAAGCCAAGGTGGGTGCCAGCAGGGGGCCCCCTGATTGCTCCTCTGGTCTCCCCACAGATCAGCCCTGCCTGATTGCTGGTCAGGCCTAGGGACCCTACCCATGCATGCATTTCATGCATCAGGCCTCTGGTTAGAAATAAGACTTGTAGCAGCAGTGTGATCAACTGAAAAATAGCACCCCCCCAAAAAAAAAAAAAAATCAGTTCTTAAGCCGAGGAACATAGAAATGTTACCTTATAAGTTGAAAAGGTATTTGCAGATGTAATTAAGTTAAGGATCTCAACACAGGGCAATCATCCTGGATTATAAGAATAGAGCCTAAATACACTTACAATAGAAGATTTTACATACACCCACCTGCAAGTGCCCCTGTGCGCACGTGCACACACACACATACACACACACACAAATATGAAGTGGAGTAAAAAGGATTTCACTATGCCAGCCTGAAAGTTTGGAATGATGTGACATAAGACAAGGAATGCCAGCAGTCATCAGAAAGGTTAAGAAGAAAGGAGCAGATTCTCCACACAATCTCCAGGGGGAACCCTACTGACACCTTGATATTAGCCCAGTGACACTGATACCAGTCTTCCTGCCTCAGAATTATAAAGGAATCTACCTAATAAAAGAGTAACATGCTAATTGACCGTACCTTCACGACACCCACCAGCCAATCAGGAGTGAGTATGCAAATTAACCCAACAAAGATGGCGGGTTAATTTGCATACACAGGTGCCCAGAGGCTGAGGGCGGGACGGGACGCTTGCGTTGTCACCGTGGCGATGATGCAGGCATTCCACACCACCCCAAGTCGCTCCAGGCCTCTGGGCAGCATGGGAAGGCGGTAAGTCAGCTCCGGGCAGAACTAAGGCAGTGCAGGCAGCCAGGGGAAGGAAGGTCCATTCTTACACGAATCTTCGTGCATCGGGCCTCTAGTAACTTTATGTTGTTTTCAGCCTTCATTTTATGATAATTTGTAATGGTAGTCACAGGAGACTAATATAAGCATCATACATACTAGTAAAATAGGTATTAATACTGCATAGATAATGATTATTCAGATGGGTTATAAAAACTCAGAAATATGCTATTTTGACCTTGCCATTTAGAAAACAAGCTCTGAGCTGCACAGTAACATGGCTGAAGCAAGCAAAGACTGTGTGAACCCTTTAGAGATGAGGTTTTTGACAGGCAGAGTTTATTTTTTATATCTATCTAATAATAGAGTAGTATGCAAATCATCACTCCGCTACACTCACAAGCCACGCCCACCAGCCACGCCCACCATTCAATCTGAGTGAGTATGCAATTAAACTGAAAACATGGCGGCAGCCCCGCCCCCCAACCTCTCCAGGTCTCTGGGAGTTGGAGAAGTCAGGCGCCAGCGCCTGAGGCTGGCTGCAGCCACAGAGACCAAGAAGCCGCCTGCCCCATGATCCCAGGCTGCAGCCAGCCTCAGAAGCCTCAGGTCCGCCTGCCCAATGTCCTGGGGAGACGGAGAAACTGGGCTCCAGCGTCTGAGGCTGGCTGCAGCCACGGAGACCAAGAAGCCACCTGCCCCATGATCCCAGGCCTCAGCCAGCCTCAGAAGCCTTAGGTCCGCCTGCCTCACATCCACCTGCCCCACGTCCTGGGAAGACGGAGAAACTGGGCCCTGCGCCTGAGGCTGGGTGCGGCCGGGAGACAAAGAAGCTGCCCATCCCATGATCCCAGGCTGCAGCCAGCCTCAGAAGCCTCAGGTCCACCCGCCCCATGTCCTGGGGAGACGGAGAAACCGGGCCCCAGCACCTGAGGCTGGCTGCAGCCACGGAGACCAAGAAGCTGCCTTCCCCGTGATCTCAGGCCTCAGCCAGCTGGAGAAGCGGTTCACCCCACATCCTGGGGGAGACAAGAAACCAGGTGCCAGTGCCTGAGGCTGGCTGCAGCCTGGGAGATGAAGAAGCCGCCTGCCCTGTGATCCCAGGCTGCAGCCAGCAGCAGAAACCTCAGGTCCGCCTGTCCCACCTCCTGGGGGAGAATGAGAAACCCGGCCTCAGCGCCTGAGGCTGGCTGCGACCTGGGAGATGAAGAAGCCGCCTGCCTGGTGATCCCAAGCCACAGCCAGCTGGAGAAGCCGCCCTCCCCACATCCTGGGGGAGACAAGAAACCGGGTGCCAGTACCTGAGGGTGGATGCGATCTGGGAGATGAAGAAGCCACTTGCCCTATGATCCCAGGCTACAGCCAGCTGGAGAAGCTTTCCACCCGCCCCACGTCTTGGGAGAGATGGAGAAACCGGGCACCAGTACCTGAGGCTGGCTGCAGCCCGGGAGATGGAGAAGCCGCCCACCCTGCGGTCCTGGGCACCAGTAACTGCGGCTGGCTGTGGCCTGGGAGACAAAGAAGCCGCCCACCCTGCAGTCCTGGGTGCCAGCACTTGCAGCTGCAGCACAGGCGAAGCCCCCTGTCCACCATCCCCTAAGGCTGCAGCCAGCCTGGGCGTCTATGGCTGACCAGAGGGAGAGAAGCCCGGATCCTGGGTGCCTGTGGTCAGCTGGAGGAGGGAATCCTGGGTACCAGGTGTGGGCCGAGGCAGAGGTAGTTAGGGGCAATCAAGCCAGCAGGGGAGCAGTTAGGGACAATCAGGCTGGTAGGCAGAAGCAGTTAGGGGCAATCAGGCAGGCAGGTGAGCGGTTAGGAGCCAGCAGTTCTGAATTGTGAGAGGGATGTCCAACTGCTGGTTATCCCATGAGGGGTCCCAGATTGGAGAGGGTGCAGGCCAGGCTGAGGGACACACTCCCCGCTGCCCCCCCCGTGCACGAATTTCGTGCACCGGGCCTCTAGTACATTAATAATATTAAATTATATTATTTCTAGAAAAATTAGAGTAGTTATTTATAGAAAGTCCCATTAATTAATTGTTTCCATTTTGGAATTTTTTTCCCCTGTTTTTCAAAAGAAACATCTGAGTGACAGCTATCCTCATATCTATTCAAAACTAGTTGAATTTCTGAAAAACAGGAAGCAAAATTTATCAAAAAGAGATTTTAAAACCCTTTATCCATGCTAAAATGTTAGGGAAATGGTCACAACCTCATACTACAAATTTAGAACATTATCTTCCAGATAAACTACTGTTTAATTTCAATTAAAAAAGGATGCCTGACAATGGAGTTGACAAGGCTGTCATTTAATGATATGGGTAGCTAGAGGGATAAGTAGGTTTACAGCATAACAAAAATGTCCAATTTTAAAGTAACTTCATGAGGATAATTACATTTCAAAATTAACATATTAGGTGGGCAATTTAATATACAACTGAGCAGTTCAGTAAAAATGTATCTTTGGGCACTTTGGTATGTGGTTATGGTTTGCCCTGGAACTAGGAAGAGAGTATATGCAGAGAAGAGAAGGTGGTCTCATGAGAAGACCATGCATTATGCCAATACTTAATATTGGCAATTAGGTGTGGCTAAAATTAACTTTGCCCAAACAAAAGAACAAAAAGAAAGAGATGCATGGAAATAAAATGTAGTAAACAGAAAGGAAAGATAGCAGATATCATACAAAAATAAATGAAAATTGGGGGAAAGGGATATTTTGTGCATATTTACATTTCTACTCTAAGTTACAAAAATACCCAAGCTAGAAACTCTACTTAAAAAAAACACACACAAATAAAAAAACAAAATAGTGGACTATGATGAAGACTAAGCTTGGCAAACTAATGGAATTAATTAGGAAGAAAAAAACACAATTGGATACCACAAAGTAGAAATAAAATAGAAAAGAAAGAATCAACAGTGTAGAAAGACAAATTAATTCCATGGAGGACAGACATAAGAAAATCAGACATAATGTGGTAGCACAGGGCAAAGAAAGCCATCCAATTTACAGGAAAAATACAATAAAGAGGACAGACAGGAGAGATCTGAAGTAGTGATACTGTACTCTAGTTTACCTGAAAAAAAGAACAAAGGCAATGAAACAGGAAATATTCAAGCAAAAACAGAAATAGCAATGAAGTAAAGGAAAACTAGAATCTTTATAAAAAATATGTGCATTTCTCTCAGGCAACAATAAAATAAATTTGACAATGGCAATTTGCATTTTTGCTCATAGGTCTTCATTACTCTGTGTTCACAGCCTTTGTTTATGTGACTTTGTAGTTTTGAGTTTTTGTTGTTGTTTCCTTTTTTTAAAAAAAGAATGTTTTTATTGATTTAAGAGAGGAAGGGAGAGGGAGATAGAGATAGAAACATCAATGATGGGAGAGAATCAGTAATCGGCTGCCTCCTTCACACCCCACACCAGGGATATAGATCACAACCTGGGCATGTGCCCTGACCAAGAATTGAACTGTGATCTCCTGGTTCATAGGTCAACACTCAATCACTGAGTCACAGAGGCCAGGGCTGTTGTTTTGTCATTGAAGTTAGAGTTTACTTCACTGCTCACTGATGATGGACTTGTCCATGATTGTTATTTTGACCACAGCTATGTGTTAGGAAAAGGAAGTGCACAAACCCTAAGCATATCACGTTTCCTCTAGCTTCTCTTGAGCTTTTTCCATCCTTGTGAGAAGATCTTCTGTGCCCTAATGTCCATGCCTCTCATTGGCATCCCTCAATCCCTAACTCACTCAATGTTCCAGAGGAAATAATAAACACGGGGACAAACATAGTCTCAACGTATAACTTGGAGCCATGCCCAGCTGACCCCAGCTTATATCAACCAGCCCCCTGGCAAACACACTGACCTGTGATCTTATATCGGTAATTGTCTAAAATCAATGAATTTTTAGATGATTTCTTGCATGACTTTTTTTGTGTGTGTGTGGAAATAGGTAACATATGCATCGGCCAATAAGGAAATGATGTTCCACTGGCTCAATTAAATTCAATTTAAAGAAATAATATACTTTGGGAAAATGTATGGTGGCACAGGCACTTAGCATATTAAAAAACACACAATAAATTTCTAGGCAAAATGAATAAGCATAGAAAGAAGTTATTAACCTTTAAGAACAAAAATTATTCAGTAATCTAATCTTCGGACTCTCAGTAACATTGGGTGACTCCAAAGTTTATTTATAAGACAGTGGCTAGAGAAATGTTTAACAGTTAATCAAATCATTCAATCCCCCTTTTTCAGAACACTGCAATGACTTGCATCAGACTTAAATTAAAATCCAAGCTACTTTTCCCTAAGTGATCTGAGCCATAGCTACCTCTCTAACCTCTTATAGAACAGTAGAGGCCTGTTGCACAAAATTCATGCACAGGTGGGGTCCCTAGACCTGGCCAGTGATCAGGGACAATCAGGTTCCGCACTTCCCTGTCTCCCCACCTCCTCCTTCCCTCACCTCCTGCTTCCACCACCATCCACCGCAGTTCCCTGTCCCAGCCCGGGGCCCGGCTCCGGTTGGTTGATCAGGGACTGCTGGCTGAGGGGAAGGGACATGGGATGTTGGCTGGCCAGCCCCACCCCCAATCAGGGGGGGGGGCGATCGGGAGCCAGGCCGGCAGAGAGGAGGGGCCGCAGTAGGTTTGGGGGGACCTTTTGGGGCCCCAATCATGCCAGTTGGCTGCTGCAGTGCACATCATAGCGAACGGTCGTTCCAGTCATTCCGGATATTCCATCATCCTGGCCCCTTGGCTTTAATATACAGATACTCCATCTGGTGATTTTCTCTGCCCAGACTGGTCTCCACATTATTCTTAGCAAAGCCAAGGGTTTTTAAAGTCCCAGAATATTTGCATTTGCTGTTTCCTCTGCTTAGGTGCTCTCCTGTCTGATAGTAGATTACTTATTCTCAGATGCCTGTCCTGAATATACTTCCAAAAAATAGCATGGAGCTCTATCAAAGTTGAGGCTCTTGATGCTTGTGTACTGCTGTATAACCAGCATCTGAAAATGCCTCAGAAAGGAAATACTCAATAGATTATGGACAGATTTTAATATATTAATCAAAGAGTACTAGAATCAAACAATATCCAAATAATTGAAAATAAAGTCTCCAACCTCTTTGTGGAAGCATATATTCTATATAATCTCCAAATAAAAACTACTTTATGTCACCATCTACTAGTATAGGACTGAACAATAAACACAAATAAAAACCACAGAAACAGAACCAAAAGTATTAAAGTGATTGGGGGTAGCTTTGAACCTTGTGATTAATACAGAATTATGTTAATTTAACTGTGATAATTGTGGACATGAAGTTATATTAAACTTGTGAAAAATTTACCATCTAATGCAAAATTTATGATGATTTATCTACAAAAAGTCTGATGGAAAAATCTCAAATATAAAAAAAGTAATGTGAGAAGGGTGGCAGGAGAAGGCATACAAAATTTATTTAGTTTCTATAAAGAGAGTCATTACTCTTTGCTTGGTTTCTGAAGTTAATATATCAAGAATAAGAATTACAAATTTGATATAAACGTATAAATAAAATTCTGCTAAAGAACAGACAGCATTCTATAATTCTCAGGTAATCATTAGGAAACATAGATAAAACAATAATACAAGCCATAAAGCACATGCTAGAAAACAAAGGCAATTGCTAGGAAATAGTAAAAAACAGAAAATCAAATAAGATGACAGGAATGAAACCAAAATTACATGTCAAATCAATACATGGAAATGTAATAAAATTATATGCAGTGTTATAAAATTAAATTCAACTATATAGGGTTATAAAATTCTACTGTTTATTGCTTACAAATAGACACAAATACAACCAAGTGATTTAAAATACTTGAATGTAAAAGAATGAGAGAGATATGGGGGAAATGCAAGTAAAAAGATAACAGAGGCCACAATGTTAAATGATGTCAGAAAATAAATTAAAAGTAAAATGTAAATAGTAGCAAAATACATAAAACAAAAATGCTAAAAATACAAGAATGATAGAAAAATGTATTTGTCTTCTCTGATAATACGAGGAGACAGAAAAAGGGGACGTAGAAACTATACATAGACATATTTCAATCTAAATTAAGAAAATTGCCCAGCCTGCATGGCTCAGTGGTTGAACGTCAACTCATGAATTGGGAGATCATGGTTCAATTCCTAGTCAGGGAACATGCCCAGGTTGCAGGCCCGATTCCCAATGTGAGGAGTGCAGGAGGCAGCCGATCAATGATTGTCTCTCATCATTGATGTTTCTGTCTCTCTTTCCCTTTCCCTTCCTCTCTGAAATCATTAAAAATATATTTAAAAGAAGAAAGAAAATAAAATAGCAAAGATAAAGAAGACCTCTATAAAAATCTAAGAACATTAGAATTAGGACAGACTACATCATCAACAATTAAACAACAACAATAGGAAATATACAAAGCTTTATGAAAAGGGACCCAGCACACATAAAATAAAGCAAAAACAGAATTGTGGCATATTTAGAAGATAACTAAAAATCTATGAAACATGGCCAAAGTTGTACTCAGAGGAAAATGTGTAGGCTTCCACATTTTCATTACTAAAAGGAGTAAAATATATATAAACTAACTCAGGTATTTTAAAAGAGAACACAAAAATAAGTTAAAGAATGTGCAAGGAGAATGGTGGTTAAAAGTTACAAATAAAATATTGTACAAAGATATAATAAATGTGGGGAAAATAACTTTCAGTTAAATTAGATAGTTTACATTAATCCAACAAATATGTCCCTAACCCCATTTTTGGTTCTTGAATATGTTAATGTTGCCAGTGGGTTACAGTCAAGGGCCAGCCAACTCTCAAGGAACAGCTGATCCCAATCTTATCCAAATTCTTCCAGAGAGTATGAGGTATAAGAAAAAATTTTTCAACTACTTGAAGAAGCCAATATATCCTTCAAACTAAGTGTATACCAAAACAACAAAACCACAACAAAGATTTTAAAACACATGCACACAAAAAAAAGCCACAAAGAAATCATGAACAGAGTTTAAAATATCCTAATTAAATATTTGTCTTTTGACCAAACTTGATTATTAAACCCTTTGTGATTAACAAATTGTCAGGGAAAATTTAAAGTTAAACATTAGTCTTCTTAAATTTTAAAATAATAAATATCTTACTTAAGTTCAAAAACAGACATTTTGTCCTTCTCACTGAAATATCCAAAGACCACAGTTTAAGTTAAATTTCAATTCAAAACCATTTCCCGATTCTTTTTCCTGTGGAGTCCCACATAGGTTCTTTCTGAAAGCTCGTGTTCTTGGTGCAGCTACAGTCTGTGCTGTTTGGTTTGGTAACTGGTAAAGTTCCTTCAGAGCCTGAAATTGTTTTGGTTCAACAAGAAGCCTGTAATGGCTCTAATTATATTTTTAAGCTACCAAATTTAAGTATAAAATGCAGTATATTTTTCAAATAGATGCAGTCCTGTAGCCACTATAGCAATCAGGATATATAACATTTATGTCACGCCAAAAGTCTCCCCTGGAGAACTTTTAAATGAACCTTTGAATCCCAGTAACCACTCAACTGCTTTCTATTCCTATTATAGTTTTGACACTCTAGAATTTTGTCTAAATGGAATGATAACAACGTATGTAGATTTTGTGTCTGTCTTCTTCCTCTTTTAAAATGCATCCATGTTGTTTCTTGTTTTCAGGTGTACATAGCCCCAAGCAGTAACCAAGCCAAAGCTCCACCAACTGGCCAATAAATAAACAAATCCTCATACATTTATACAAGGGAATCACTCCTGTTTTAAAGAGACCAAAATATTAAGAAACAAGATCATCAGAGAACTCGGCACGTAACCACCAGATTTGGGAAAGAAAGCCATCCTGGTCCTAGGCCAGCTGTGCCAGGACTCAGTACTTAGTCTTAGTAAAGTCCTGGACTGTGTTATTCATAGGGGAGGGAAGGAGTGGATACAGAAATGTATCTTTGGTTTTAGCCAAAATTCAGGAAGAGCAGGCAGTCTGGAACACCGAGCAGTCTGTGCCAGCTGTCTGGAATCCATGATGAATTCATTAACATTCAATTAGGAAGAGTCCCAACAAGAACTTAATTGTGTTGCAGCACATTTACCACATCTACAGGCCAACCGTTCTGTGACATCCGCCTCAGAGGCAAGGTCCCCACATTTGTATCAGGTGGAGAATCAGGCTCAGCAGATTGCTAAACCAAAGCTGCTGTTCCTGAAACCTGTGCTGCAGCAGGAAGAAACTGGGGGTGGAGTGTACTTTCCCCACCATTTTCAATACCATGGATTGTTCAGGAATGGTCTCTCTGGGTACAGGCAGTATCTGCATACCCACCAACCATAATTTCCTCACCTTAAAATACAGTCTAATATTTTTGCAGAGTATTTTTTATTCTTGAGCTGTGGACAAGTCTCTATATCCCTGCACAGAATCCTCCACGGCCCAAAAATGCAGAATGGAATTTGATTCAGTGTATTTAGTCATGTCTACATAAGCCTAGCTTTAACAATTTAAAGCTAGAAATTCCCCTGTGCTCTAAAGAACAAGCAAACTCAGATCCTTGCATTTTAACTGCAGTAGAAACTGTTCTGCACATAAATGCATAAAAAGACTGGAAATATCCATTTCCTTGCAATCAAATCTTTGCTTCAGCCAAACATTCCAAAAAAAAATTCCTGCACCTGTATTGCAAGCCAGCAATAGCCTGCAACATAACACTGCCTACGCCTGCAAAAGTGGCCTTGGGATTGTGAATATGCTATCCTGGTCAACTATAGCCCAGTTTGGGAGAAGTCACCTATGACTTCTAATCATTTTCTAATTGAAATTTCCCTTCATCTGTGCTCACTTCCTAAGGCCTCTGCAATACCATATATGAGATGCTCTTTCAGCCCCGTAGAAGCCACTGAGGCATCCTTCCTTTTGTATTTGCATTAGCACACATAAACCCATTTAACTTTGTGCAACGCCTTGACATTCCTGAGGAGCCCAACACCTTTCAGAAGGTTCAAGTACCTTTGCCTTCCTCCCTGTTTTTATAAACTGTCACTCAGTTGTGGACAAAGACTCCATAAGCAGGAGGCACCACCAAATTAAACATACCACATAGCCCATGGCATGAAAGTTGTAGTCCATATGCTACAAGAAATCATAAAGGCAAACCTCTACTCAAAACTTAAAGTATAAGGCCTGGCACAGGGCCCGGCTCCTCACAAAGCCCTCCCTGCACAGTCTGTGTTGTCCTGTTTCACCATGTCTCTAGTCTTGCAGAAGATACTGGTGTCTTCAACAGGGTACTTCATAAATAGCTGCACTTTCCCTGGTGAGGTTCTAAAACTATATTAAAAATTCAAAAAGAGGAACTGATTAGGTGGAAGATAAAATATGACCATTCTTTTTCATGGCAATTGGATTGGAAAATATAGTTAGTATGGAATCTAAATGGGCCTTTTAACTGAACTCAAGCATGAAGGAATTAAACCCAGGAACTAACATCAGAACAAGGAAGTGGTCTCCATGTAGGTAAAATGGGTTCCTGTGTTGTTACGAGAAAGGAATTTCAAAGCGCACACAGGTTGGAGATTAAGCTACTGGCAAGATTTATTGGGGTGAAGGGAAATTATACACCCTTGGGGATGGAGAGGGAAGGCAGGTTTTAGTAGCGACTGCTCTGCAATCCCTGATAATCCTCCATACATTTTCTTGGTTTTTGGAAATGAGCAGCCTTTCTTTCAAACTAACCAATTTCTTTCCAGGCTCTTCAGAGGATTGTGGTGGGCCCTCCCGCTAACCGGTCCCTTTTCTGCATCTGCTGAGGTTTTGTGTCCCTTAGCCAATTTGATCCTTTTCCCAGATTTTCCAGGCTACACTCCGCCCCTTTGCGTCACCATTTTGGCTACTACTGTGCAGGCTTCAGTTTTGCTTCCTCATCTGGTTTCCTGTGCATGCATTTAGCAAAGGATTTCCCCCTTTATTGTGTATTCCTCCCAGATTACACCAGCTACCAGGCCGGTTGTCCCGCAGGAGTTTGCAAAATGATTCTCCCTGCCCTGTGGGGAATTGTTAAGGGAGGAAGTCCCTTCATCTGAGCATGCCGCACCTTCCTAGTGAGTCAGGCTTCATGTCTGACTCTACTTCCCAGTAGATAGGTTTAATGTCTGACTCCATTTGCTCCCTTCCTTTACTAATAACTAGCAAGATACCGACACTAACAGTCTGAACAAGACGCATGTGTAGCAGAAAGATGCAGAGAACAATCCATGATTTCTACTGACACACAGATGGCAAGAGAAAGAAGACAGAGCCTGGGCTAAGCATACCCAATGTTTCATTCTAAATTCCTAATCAGCTAAGTCACTCTAGCTCCTCCAGGGAGGACTGATTAACGGGGAAACAAATGGCAAGAATCTTGCTGCTATTGGAGTTCCATTCATACAGAAGAAATTATCATAATTGGAGATAACTTATTCCAACGTGTTTCAACGAATGTATCTCACAATAACTTCTTTTAGAAATAATAGATTTGTGGTATATTAGTTGTGTTATCAAAAGTTCTGGCAAAATTGAAAAGTCAAACTTTTATATATTTTTGGTTTGAGATGATCAAAATTAGGCTGTACTTTTACAATTATAACCATATTTAAAATAAATTTAAAAAAATAAAGAGCTTTCTTTCTCCTCAAATGTAGAAAGCTGGGGAAAACAAACAAACAAGCAATCAAATAAAAACAAACAAACAAACAAAAAAAAAAACACACACCTCAACCTGCAAATGAGAAAAGTCTTGGAGAACTATAAAACTGGAGAGACTGAATATGTCAAGAAGGGAAAGAGTACCAGGAACTGGCTCCTGTGTGGCAGAGCATGAGCAAAAGATATGGCCACACTAAGTGAATGATAATAAATTGTGCTAACGTTTTAAAGAATTTCTGAAAAAGAGGAGTGCAGTCTACAGTGACAGTATAGGAGGACCCTTTGGAGCCTCAGAATTAAGAGCCTAGCACTAAGTTTAAGCTGCAGGCTCTTTCTTACAGACCTGTGGTTGCTGCTCACAGGAAAGACTGGGCGTGGTGGTGGCTGAACCCAGACAGAACCTCTGTCTCAGTGCCTGTAGGAAGGGGTTTACTGCTGCTATTGGAAAGGTTCAAAACTCTACCCTTGGCTGGGATTCATCTCTCAGACTGAGAAAGGCCCAGCGAGGGGGAGGAGCGGCAAACTCTGCTGTGGCCAGCATGTAAGGTCTGACTGTGAGCCAGGAATGATGGGAAGAAAAACCCTGGGCGAGCTGCCAGACGGATTCCTGAGGTCAAGATCCTATGTTAATACTATTAGAGATCTCCCATTCCTAGGGGTACAAACCCTCTCCTGCAGAAGAACCACCAGAGACAAATGTATATATTAGACTCTTATGATAAAGAAGAGAAGAAACACTTAATAAACACCTACCCATGAGGCCAGACTACTCTCTCCAAAGCCACATTGGTAAGCATTCACTAACAAACAAGAAAAATGTAACACAGAAGGGGGAGGAAGATAATAGAGAAAACACCCTCTGTGGCACAAATGTATAGGAATAGCTGAATATCATCAGTAATACATACCAAAATATATATCGACAGAGAAGCATCGATCAGACTGTCAAACCTCAGAGGGAAGGTAGGGGAGGGTGGGGGTAAGGAGAAGAGATCAACCAAACGACTTGTATGCATGCATATAAGCCTAACCAATGGACACAGACACCAGGGGGGTGAGGGCATAAGTGTGTGTGTGGGGGGCGGAGATAGAGGGGTAAGGACACATATGTAATACCTTAATCAATAAAGAAAAAAATTAAAATGCACCTAGTAGGGCACATCATTTGTGCGGTATTTTTGCCAAAAATGCATTACCTCAAATCATGACAAATATCAGACAAAATTAAATTTAGGGAAATTCTATAAAGTAACTGATCAGAACTTTTTAAACATGTCAAGGTTATAAAAATCAAAGGAAGATTGAGAAACAGTCATAGATTGGAGGAAACCAAAAACACATGACAACTAAATGCTGTGTGGGATTATAAATTAGATTCTGGAATTAAAATAAACTGAAGAAATCCAAATGGAGTTATCATTTGAATTGGTGGTATTTACCACCAATTGGAGTTATCATTTGAATTGGTGGTGTTAATTTATTAATTTTGGTAACCATGTTAATATTATGTAAAATTTAACCTTAGTGGAAGATGGGAGAAGACTATACAGAAAATGCCGTTGCAAATTTTCAGAAAGTCTATTTCAAAATAATTGTTTAAAGAAAAAATGTACCACTGTAGGAATAGAATTTGGGTAATAACTAAAGATTCTATAGATATTAATTGGAATCTAAGGGAAGTTGAAAATAAATTTTATGCTAATATGTCTGTTAATGAGCATGAAATGTATAAATTCCTTAAAGTACATGTGTGGACAAAAGTAGGTTTATAAATAATACAAATATATAATACAATAATAAATAAATAATATAAGCATAAATATTGTTTCACATTACTCACAATTTTAAACCTACTTTTGCCCTTAAAAAGCATTAACAGTCATTCAAGAAGAAACAGATAACCTAAATTACCCCACTATTAAAAGAATATATATATATATATATATATATATATATATATATATATATATATATCTTTCAAAAAAAGAAGCTCTATGTCTAGATGACTTCAGTGATGATCTGAACACAGAACAGATGTGTCTAATTTAGTGGGGTTCATTTAATGTAAGAAACTAACATTTGCATTCAATAATAACCATTAAGCTAAAATACCAGATGTATTATAACCATTTTTGAATTTTAGTTTTATTGTTGACATTATTACAGATGTCCACCATTTTCTCCCCCTTTGCCCACCCCCACCCATACCCCACTCTCACCTCCCTCTAGCCCTCCCCACATTGTTGTCTGGGTCCATGGGCTCTACATATTTGTTCTTTGGCTTATCTCTTCACCTTCTTTCATACAGTCTGCCCTACTCACCTCCCCTCTGACATGTATAAGTCTGCACCATGACTCAGGTCCTATTTTGTTTTGCAGTTTATTTTATTCATTAGATTCCACGTATAAGTGAGATCACATGGTATTTGTATTTCTCTGACTGGGTTATTTTGCTTTGCATAATAATCTCCAGGTCTATCCATTCTGTCACAAAAGGTAAGAGTTCCTTGTTTTTTTATAGCTGCATAGTATTCCATTGTGTAAATGTCCCACAGCTTTTATATCCTCTCATCTATTGATGGGCACTTAAGCTGTTTCCAGATCTTGGCTACTGTAAACAACATAGGGGCATGTTAATCCTGACTGGTGTTTCAAGATTCTTATGATATATTCCCAGAAGTGGGATAAGCTGGGTCAAACAGCAATTCCATTTTTTAAATTTTTTTAGGAAACTCCATACTGTTTTCCACAGTGGCTGCACTAGTCTGCATTCCCACCAACAGTGTACTAGAGTTTCCTTTTCTCCACATCCTTGCCAGCACTTGTTTGTTGACTTATTTATGGTAGTTATTCTGGAAGATGTTAGGTGATATCTCATTGTAGTCTTAATTTGCATCTCTCTGATGATTAGTGACGTTGAGCATTTTTTCATATGTCTATTGGTCATCTCTATGTCTTCTTTGGAGAAGTATCTATTCAGGTCCTTTGCCCATTTTTTTAAATTGGGTTGTCTTCTTGGTGTTGAGTTGTATAATTTCTTTATATATTTTGGAAAATTAATTCCTTATCAGATGTATCATTGGCGAATATGTTCTCCCATATAGTGTGTTCTTTTTTCATTTTGTTGGTGGTTTCTTTTGCTGTGCAGAGCTTTATATTTTGATGTAGTTCCACTTGTTTATTTTTTCCTTTGTTTCCTTGGCCCTAGGAGATATATTGGCAAAAATATTGCTATGAGAGACGTCTAAAATTTTACTGCCTATGTCTTCTCCTAGAATTGTTATGGTTTTGCCATATTCTTTTGTTTTACTGTAATTCCACTTTTTTCCTGATCCATATTGGCATCAGTGTTTTGTCTATTACATTTCAAATGGCACAAGCACTAGCTTATCAATTTTATATCTTAAAAATAAATGTACTTGCCTGGCTAGTGTGGCTCAGTGGCTGAGCATCTGACCTATGAACCAGGAAGTCATGTTCCATTCCAGGTCAGGGCACATGCCTAGGTTGCAGACTTGATCTCCAGTGTGGGGTGTGCAGGAGAAGCCAATCAATGATTCTATCTTATCATCAATATTTCTATCTTTCTATCCCTCTCCCTTCCTCTCTGAAATCAGGAAGGCAGGGGAGGGTTGGCAAGGGGGGTAAGAGATCAACCGAAGGACTTGTATGCATGCAGATAAGCATAACCAATGGACACAAGACACTGGGTGGGGGGGGAGTGGTGAGGGCATGTGCCGGGGTAGGGGAGGCTGCGGGGAGGTCAATGGGGGAAAAAGGAGACATATGTACTACTATTTGTAATACTTTAAACAATAAAAATATATATTTTTTAAATAATAAAAATAAATGTACTCTATCTTTAAAGAGATCTATGCAAACACGTTTAGAGAATCACCCGGTAATTGGCAATATTGTAATAGCTTCATGTGTTAGAAGGATTTCACACTCTACAGTTAACTTCTCCTTTTTAAATCATTTATCAGTCTCTCTCTATTCATATCTTGAAACTTGTCTTTGGGACTGAACTTTAATTCTTACCATCTGTGCCTTGGCCAGGAATGTCCATATTCCTTTAATGCATAAATATATCCCAAATATTTCTTATTCTGTTAGTAAAAGCTGTGAAGCACAGAAAATAATGTTTCAAAGAGGAAATAACCATGAGAGATCATTTATTGCTCCAGTACTTAGAAAAATCTATGAAATTCCTTTATGGCTTCTTCATTATATTTCCAATGGAACAATTAGTTTGAGTGGCTACAAACACTGAATTTTCATGACCACATTAGCCTTTGAAGCCAAAATTATTGAATGCATTATTATCTATGCAAAATACAGTGGGATGTGGCGAGTTTGCGATTAAAAAGCATAAGTTGCCTCCAACTGGAAAAGTAGTTGAGAGTTAATTTCCTAACAGTCTATCTGGTCACACTTTAAAACCCACACAGTTTGCATAATTCAGTATCTTGTTCCTATGATATATTTTACAAGTGTGAGAGCAGTAACTCTGGCTTTTTTAAATATTTAGTAAAACTCTTGCAATGAATAGTAACATCTCAAATACAAACGTAGTCCCTCAGAAACCTTGGTTGCAATTTCTAAAGGTAATAAGGCATTCTCATGCCCATTTGACTCAAGCGCATAGTAGAATTATCTCAAAATGATTAAGGAAACAACTCTAGCACCAACTAAAGTAATTTTCCACTGCTTGACAGAGTAAAGACAAGGTGAAATTGTCTTTAAATAATATGGCTTTTCTTTTTCCTACTGGACCGTATCTGTTCCACAGGAAGTTCAGGTAATACACTGAGGTTTCATTCTTGACTCGGGATTGGCAAATATATTCTGTAAATAAAAATGAACTAAATATTGTAGGCCTTGGGCCACCCAGTCTCTGTGACAAGTACTGGACTCTGTCTTGTAGCAGGAAAGCAGCAGTAGACAATAGTTAAATGAATGAGTGTGGCTGTGTTCCCATAAAACTGTATTTACAAAAGAGGTGGCTAATTGGTTTTGGCCCCCATGACCTAAGATCCATGCCTCTCATTTCCTCAAGCCAAAACTACTTTCGTCGTTGAAGGAGGCAGTCATATCAAGAAATGAAGTCAGTCAGATAAAGACAAGTATCACATGACCTCACTCACATGTGGAATCTAATGAACAAAAATAAACTGTTGAACAAAATAAATCCAGAGACATAGAATCATTGAACAGACTGTCAAATCTCAGAGGGAAGGCGGGAGTGGATGGGTGGACTGGAAGAACCTGCATGTATATATACATAACCCATGGACACAGACAATAGAGTGGTGAAGGCCTGGGGCAGGGAAGAGGGGCAAGCTAGAAGGGATCTATGGGGGGAAAAAAGGGACATATGTAATACTTTCAACAATAAAGATTAAAAAAAAAAGAAATGAAAATATTGTGTCCTTTGGATATACATTCTGTATTTGTTGTAGCAGCCTTCCTTGATTCAGTGAACTTGTGATGGTTAATTTTATATATCAACTTAGTTAGGCTAATTGGCCAGATAGTTGGTTAAACACTGGTCTAGATGTTGCCATGAAAGTACTTTTGGGATGAGAGAGACATTTAAATCAGTAGTGTTTAGATAAAGCAGCTTATCCTTCATAATGTAGACAGGACTCATTTAGTCAGTTATTTATTTTAACAGTATATTCAAAGAGAACGAGTAAAGTGCAAATGTAGAAGTTATGTTCATATATATGTATGTATATGAATCAAGACTTTTCACTTAAATAGAATAACTATTTTTCTCAAGAAAAATTCTTGCTCATTATTTGTGCATGTGTGAATGCAAGGTGGTTGATGTTAATTGGTTGGCTTCATTGCAGCAGCAGTAGTGTACAAATAACTTTTCTTTTGTCAGCATTATATTCTGCAAGTAGAAAATTAGCTAAAGTAATTCCAACAATGGTTTAATTTTTTTATGCAATTTATGGAATCAATTAGTAAGTCTTTTGAAAGCTTACTTTGGTAAACATGAAAAATATGAAATCATTGAGATTATGAATATAAATTTGGCTGGAAATTCAACATTCAAGACAAAACTATTTTGCGAGAGAAATACTAAAAAGTAGGTATAGCATGTTGGTAAATATAGCATTTAGTGAATGAGGAAAGTATGGAGTAGAAATATATATACAATTATTTATCATGTACATATAATAAAAATTGCATTGAAACAAGTTGCAACTTTAAGAAGTAAAAATTGGCCCTGACCGGTTTGGCTCAGTGGATAGAGCATAGGGCCGTGGACTGAAAAGTCCCAGGTTCAGTTCCGGTCGAGGGCATGTACCTTGGTTGCAGGCTCAATCCCTAGTAGGGGGCATGCAGGAGGCCGCTGATCAATGTTTCTCTCTCTTCGATGTTTCTAACTCTCTATCTCTCTCCCTTCCTCTCTGTAAAAAGTCAATGAAAAAAGAAGTAAAAATTGTCAAAATTATAAACATTTTACACTAACTGTACACTTGTTAGTTTTATTTATGTTAAGATAAAAATATAAATTTCTGCATGTTAGAATATATTTCTCTCTGCTGCCTATTATTAGTTAGATTTTGGAAATGTTTGCACTTTTAAAGAAATACTTTTTAAATTAACCTAACTATGCTACAATAACATTACATTTTTTGTTAGCTCTCTAAATTTTAGTTGCCTTTAAAAATTATTTGAAAATCTTTACTCAATATAAAAAATAGAGCCCAAAACCTCAAAATTTCTGTAAGCTAAAATTGATGTAAAGAAAGATCCAAAGTAATACAGATATTAATTCTTACAGAATAATGAAAGACTCAAACAAATTAAAGAGTAAGAAGTCAAATAGTATAGTTTTGAAATTCTATCATTGGGCTTTGTTTTATCTCAACCTTAAGAGAAAAACAACTTAATAGGTTTTGTTGTTTGTTTTTTTTTGCCATTTAATTTTTAAGTGTACACTTTTGTGGCATTAAGTACATTCACATTGTTGAGCAAACATCACCATTCATTTCCTGGACATTTAAAAAATATATATTTTTATTGATTTCAGAGAGGAGGGGAGAAGGACAGAGAGAAAGAACCATTAATAATAAGAGAGGATCATCGATCAGCTGCATGCCCCTTACTGAGAATTGAGCCCACAACCCGGGCATGTGCCCTTGACTGGAATCGAACCCTGGACCCTTCAGCCCACAGGCTGACACTCCATCCACTGAGCCAAACCAGCTAGGGCCATTTCCTGAACATTTTGCATATTCCAAAATTGAAACTTTCTATCCATCAACAATAACTCTTTATTCTGTTATCAGGGGAATGGAGGCATCCCTTTGTCCTTACACTATCTAGAGAAAAATAATTTTTTTGAGACTCACACCTGATGATGAGTGATTTTTATTTGTGGAATTACATGCTGGGTGTCCAAAGTCCTATTTCCCTTAATCCAGTCCTAGAAGAAGTATGGTTGGGGATTCAGTAAGACTAGAAGCAAAACCGGTGTCCAGAGTTTCTATTTCATTTTGCAGCTGGGTCCAGTTCAGTTTCAGACTAGTTGCAATCCATCTGCGTGCAGGATTCACATGGCCCTGAGCCATGTAGGCAAATGCATGAGAGCACAACAAGCCAAGAGCACAAGAGAAACCAAGATAGCCCCAGAGAGCTAACTCCCTTGTTTAAGGAACTGAGTATACCAAATGGTGTGCCCTTGCAGTGGCCATGCCCACTTTGGCCAATGACTGTTCCCAGACGTAACTGACAGACAAACACCTTTCCCATGTCACCCCAACTTCACTGGGCATGCATTTCTCTCCCCTTCGTTGGGCCCTTGGGGAGTGTAAAGCTACAGCTTTCTGACAAAGCTGCTCGAATGACATGCCTATAATATTTGGCTTTCCCTTTACTTCTTTCCTGTTATTAATAACTAATTAATTACAATGGTATTAATCCCTCCATTATCACAGCCCCTGGTCACCACCTTTTTTTTTTTTTTTTGTCTCTGTAATTGGAAAATTCTAAGTACCTCACATAAGTGAAATCGTGCAGCATTTTTCCTTTTGTGACTTATTTCACTTAGCATAATGTCTTCTAGGTGCATCCATGTTATAGCATGTATCAGAATGTCCTTCCTTTTCAAGGTTGAAAATATTCCATTATATACCACATTGATTCCCTGCTTCAAATTATTTTGGGTATATACCAGGAAGTGGAATTGATGCATCATATGTTAATTCTATATAGTGTAAATGTTAAAGGAAGTGAAAAAAGTCCACAATTACCAAACTTAATTTGTATATATATAAAAAGCCAGCAACCATAACGCTGTAACAACCAGAACGACCAGTCACTATAACGCCCACTGTGGCCAGTGAACTGACCTGATCATGGGTGGGGCCTGCCAGCCAAACTCCCTTGGCCCCTCCCCACAGTTGCCCCCACCCCAATCAGCCCGACCCACCCTGATCATCCTGCAGCCCCTATCCCCGGCCGACCCCACCCCTGACCACCTCCCCAACCCAATAGGGGGTGGGGCCAGCTGGCCAACTTCCTGTAGCCTCTCCCCCAGCCTGGCCCCACCCCAGATCAGCCCTTCCACCCCAATCAGGGGCAGGGCTGGCCAGCTAACTACCAGCTGCCCCTCCCCCTGGCCAGCCCTGCCCCCAATGGGCCCCCACACCAATTGGGGGGGGCAGCTGGCCCAAAGCCCACAGCCACTCCCCATGGTCGGCCCCACCGCCAAATTGCCCCCCAACCCCAATCAGGGGAAGGGCTTGCTGACCAATTACCCACAACCCCTCCTCTCAGCCTGCCCGGCCCTGATTGGTCCCTGATTGGGGCAGGCCAGCTGGCCAACCTCCTGCCATCTCCTCCTCCCGACATGCTCAGCCCCAATCCACCCTAATTGGGGCTGGGCTGGCCAGACCCCACCCACCCGTGCATGAATTCATGCACTGGGCCTCTAGTTTTTTTTATAGAAGAGTCCTTTTATGTTGAGCTACTATTTTATTCCTTGTATTTTTACCATGTAGGTCCCTTATCTGACTTAATGTAAATCAGGTTACTATTGCTTCAGTAAATGAGGTCAGTTGGGCTGAGTCACACTGCACTACAGAAGTGATTTCTATCATGTGATAATGGGTGGGATGCATTATCCTTTATTTTCTCTTACTGTTGATATGGTAATGGAATCTTTTGATTCTTCAAATTTGTTAGCAGCCAATTCTTATTTTTGTGATAAAAAAGACAATAAGAATAATATGTCTATCTAACCATATGCCTGAACTCCAGGAAAAATATAAGTCTACAGCTATTCAGAATTACAACCTGATACAGAAAATACAAATGATTATTACTCTATAGTTTCTTACAGACACATCTGAATTAAATAAAGAGCAACACAGATGTTTCCTTTTCTTTTTGTTTTTGTTTCTGGTAGTGTTTATAATCTGGGAACTTGGCAAAGCTTCTCTATACTCTTCTTCAATCCCAAACTACAAGCACATTTTCTTTCCAGGAAATCCTCAACATGATTCTCTAAGAAGAGAAAATAAAAACCTCCCTGGTTCCCCCATTAAATAGTGGAAGTAAAAGAGACAAAGAATGAACTTATCTGAGAGTTTAAGATTGTAATTATTTCTCTAAAACAAGCATTTTGAAGTTTTTCTTCTTAGAAGACACAATTACATTTGATATTTACCTTCCTACTTGGTCAATAATAATAATTTAAGGATGCAAAAAATAAAACTCAACTAGATAGTAAAAGAAACTATTAGATTATGTAAACTGCTGAGAACATTTTCTTATTCTTTTTAAAAGATAAACATTACTTATCATTTTTATATAACCTTTAATAACCTAACATGGCTAGGAAAAATACTTTTGTAAAGAGATGGAGAACTTGCCTGTACTCCATTTTTAGGCTTATTAATTTCAAACTCATACATTAGACAAGCCTGTGTAGCGTAACTCAGTGCATGAAAACAGAAGAGAACTTTATCTGACATGGGTTAAAAGCTTAACATATAGCTGCAAGACTTGGGCCAATGTTTTAAAACCTCTAGATATTTATGTGGGTGAGTACAAATATACTAGTACTATAGAAGCAGAACATTTACTGTAAGCTAGGTACTGTAGTAGGTATTGTATATATATTTTTTCTCAATTAAGTTTCATCACAAGTTCACAAATTAAGCAAAACTATCCTGATTCTATAGATAAATTGAGATTGTTTTAGAGAAAGCATGGTACTTTGCTCAAGATGACATAATTTCAAATCCTGGCTTTGCTACTTTCATGTTAATAGGTTTATTAACCAAAGCCCAGGAACATATATCAATTATGTTACAGTGCATCAATTTATTAAAAAATGATCTGTTCACAAATAAAAGTGCCCTTGTATTGTGTTAAATATGCTTTAACACTTACTATTCATTATTCCATGAAGAATCACAACAGAAGTTCTCTAACATTTACTGCCCCCTTCCCCCCGCCCCAGTGAGCTTCTTACCAGCAAATCTCTAATGTAACCCTTTAAGGACAGATTATAACCATGATAATATTTTACATAATGGGTGGAGAAAAGTTGCATTACCCTTCATCACAGGAATCATGAAGTTTACTAAATAGGGGTAATCTTACCAATCAGTTTTAGGCTAATCTAGGCAGCCTATTTTTACTTTGGACTCTTTAAAGAGAAGGAAAAATATATTTTAGGTTATTTGCAAATAAATAGTTTGGAGAGTATAGGCTGCCATGTGTCCTCATTACATGAAATATTAAAGATTACTTAAGAGTCTAAAGCACATATGGCAGAAAGCTTATTTCCAGGTTTATTGACTGCACAGGCAAGATAGTTTTATATAGTTTCTTATGATTAATAAGATTTGATTAATAATATCCTTATGGTTAACAAAACTCTCTCTCTCTCCCTCTCCCTCTTTGTCTTTCCTCCTCTCTTTCCTTGTCCCTCTCCATCTCCCTTTTTCTTTCAGTCTACTAAGTACATCTGTTTACTTTCTTTTCTTTTTTAAATATATTTTTATTTATTTCAGAGAGGAAGGGAGAGGGAGAGAGAAAGATAGAAACATCAATGATGAGAGAGAATCATCGTTCGGCTGCCTCCTGCACGCCCCCCACTGGGGATCAAGCCACAACCCGGGTTTGTGCCCTGACCTGGAATCGCACCGTGACCTCCTGATTCATAGGTCTACACTCAACCACTGAGCCATGGTAGCCAGGCATGCATCTGTTTACTTTCTATTCAAGAAGCCTAACTAGAAAGGTAGTCAATAAATATTGACTTCTTTCATTTTATACAACTTAATATCAAAAGAAAACCACACACAGAATACATGTTACTATGGATTGCATAACATCTTTCTAAAAAAATTATCAGTACAATTATATTATTTTACATTTGAATACTCATCTATGCAAAGTTAGGTTTCAAATTTGTCTTACTATCTTATATAATAAAAGGCTAATATGCCAATCGTCTGAACAGTGGAATGACCAGTCGCTATGACATGCACTGACCACCAGGGGGCAGACACTCAATGCAGGAGCTGTTCCCTGGTGGTCAGTGTGCTCCCACAGGGGGAGCGCCACTCAGCCAGAAGCCAGGCGAGTTCAGTGGTGGTGGTTAGAGCCTCTCCTGCCTCCACAGCAGCACTAAGGATGTCTGACTGATGGCTTAGGCCCACTCTCAGGCCTAAGCCCTCAGTCAGACATCCCCTGAGGGCTCCTGGACTGTGAGAGGGCGCAGGTTGGGCTGAGGGACAGCCCCACACACACACACACCGAGTACATGAATTTCGTGCATGGGCCTATAGTTGGTATGATATATATTCATGTGTTCGTATCTTTATCAATTCAATCACTCAAGATCCAAGCATTGGGATGGCTACAAGTTACAAGACAAATATCTAGACTTAGAGGGTCAGGTTATCTTGAAAAGGCTAGTAGGCAAATGGACAATGCAATACTGGAAAAGAAGCTAAACCATTTCTTTGGAGAGAAAGGAGAAACTAATTCTAAAAGAAAGACAAACTATATAGTTGATTATTTAGGATTTAGCCCTCCAATATACTATGTGTTAGATTAATTAAATTTGTTTACATATTTCTCAACTATAACTTTTCTGACATAATCAGCCTTTAAATAGCCAGTGTTATGGGTTGTTATTTCAGCTCTAATACAATAATTCTGTATTCTATCTTGAAAAGTATTTATTTTAGCTTTGTGGGAAGTGAACTAGTGGTGGATACATATACTAGTTTATTAACCAAATCCTGTTTTAAAAAAATCATTACCTATAGACAAGGTGATGGCCAGAGGGGAGGGGAAGCTGAGGCTGGGTGGAGCTGGGCAAAGGGCTGGGGACACCTGTGGTAGTGTCAAAGATAAAAAGAGTTAAAAAAAAAAAAGGATGTTGGAGGGAGTGCCCTTCTAGTTGTTAGACAGGATGCTGCCTGATTCATGAATCTTTTAATAAAGTCAATAAAAAAGTCAAAAAGCAGGAAATATTATAACAATGAAATTTTTATATTTTATTTATGAAGTGCTCAGAAATGCTCTACAGGAAGGCCTCATTCACATCAACATAATAAATATACCAAAAAGAGAAAGTAAATACCATCCATTTACCTAGGGAATCACAACACTAGCAAAAATAAATGAACAAAGTGATAAATAGTGTCATGGTGAGTAAAGAGCTTGATGTTGATGTGTTTTCTTCAACAGAATGCCACCTTTTATTTTATTGCAAACATTTCTATAAAACATAGTAAAAACACAAAATTCAAGATTGTTTCCATATTGTGGCTGCAAAAGTCAGCTAATAGTCAAACCCTGTCAGGCATCTGTTTATGCCTCCTTTCTTATGTATCATTAAAGAGACACAAGATGAGTTTAAATATTGGATATTGAAAGAAAACCTGAAAATATGCATAAAGTTTACAAACTTAAGTTATCCTAAACATATTTAAGTCTTCCTCACCCACCAGATGGTAGTCTTAAAATATGATACAAATTTATATTGTTTCTCTCTTTAAAAAAAGGATTTTTCTCTTTGTTTGGAAAAATACATTTTCTATGTTATGAATTTTTAACTTATATTTAGACCCAGATATGTCTCTTAACATAATATAAATTGACAGAAGACTATGGATTATAGTATAATCAGATCTTTATTTCACTTTTCACAAATATTTATATTTTTTAAGTTACTCACATTTCACTTTCACCAGCTCTAATATTGTTACCAGGTATATCTCTAATTTATATAATTTTATACATAGAGAAAAGTAATTTTTTAAGGTTGACAGCTATTAAATCAAAGGTTGAAGCAATGAAGGAACTCAGGAGCCTTTGTCCTAAAGACCTAATTGTAATTAATCAGGTCACCTGTCACCTTGACAAGCAAAGAGGGCTTTCAGAGGAAAGACCCAGACTTTATAGGTTTATAGAGTGATTATGAGCTGATTTTGATCTGGTGACATTTACATGGCCTGAGTTACAAGGTAAAGTCTATCTTTCTAAGACTGACTGAAGTTAATTTATGGGATTTGGTAGGATGATTAATAATGGTGTGACAGGAAACAAGAAAGAGAGAAAATGTTTTCTAGAACTCCTTTCTCCTTTTCTCCAAGGTAGGGTCGAAGGTGTGATCTGTCCAGGTGCAGTCCTGTACAAATCAGTTTTATCCTCTTTATGTTCCTTCCACCATCTGTTCCCTCTTTTGGAGTTAACCGCTCACGTTGTGGAAAACTATATTCAAAGATAGTGAGATAGACAACAAACTCTTATGAGTTTGTCTCTCCCCACTGTGGAAGGGTGTGATAGTCATTTAATTGTTTTATTTTCGGGGAGCAAAAACACAGTAAAGTGGAATTACACTAATGAGAACAAAATGTGTAAGTGCATCTTATTTTGTAAAGCCAAATGTTAAGAGGTTTTTAGGGCAGTGAAAATACTCTGTGTGATACTATACTGATGGATACATGTCATTATACATTTGTCCTAACCCAGAGAATATACAATTTGAGTGGGCTCAAATATAAATTATGAACTTTAAAAGGGTGATCATGATGTGTTAATATAGGTTCACCAATTGTAACAAAGGTACCTGTCTGACATGGGACATGATAATGGGGGAAGCTGTATGTGAGTGGAAATAGGGAATATATAGGAAATTTCTATTCCTTCTACTCAATTTTGCCATGAACCTAAAACCATTCTAAACAAAAGGCCTATTAAAATATTAAGAGGTGCTTTATAAAAAAAATTCTTTACTCTACGAAAATCTATTCTATACTATTTAATGCCATCCTTTTTAGAATATCAATTTATACCAAGAATTGAATAAAGCAATGCGTTTTTTGAATGAGTAAATGGGTAAAGGAAAATAAAACAAAGTTATGCATTAGTAGCAAAATAAATACCAAGCATAGTTGTTTGAGTAAAATTAACATCAATCAAAATAAGCCATTTATATCACCACATAATCCACATCTGAATAATACTACTTTGGTTTTCATCTGAATCTGTAATTTATAAATAAAAATATTTGGAACACATTGTAGGCAGGGCAACAAATAGTTTATAAAGTCTTTAAAATTTGTAATATTTATCTTTTATATAAAATGAATTAAATAATAACATAATCAACAAATTAGTGTATTATGCAAGTTGTATGAGTTCCCTATAAATTTCATAGATTAAACCCTTATTAGATATAACATTGGCAAATATGTTCTCCCATGCAGTGGGCTTTCTTGTTTTGTTGATGGTTTCTTTTGCTGTGCAAAAGCTTTTATTTTGATGTAGTCCCATTTGATTGTTTTCTCCTTAGTTTTCATTGCCCTAGGACAGTGGTCAGCAAACTGCGGCTCACGAGCCACATGTGGCTTTTTGGCCCCTTGAGTGTGGCTCTTCCACAAAATACCACGGCCTGGGCGAGTCTATTTTGAAGAAGTGGCGTTAGAAGAAGTTTAAGTTTAAAAAATTTGGCTCTCAAAAGAAATTTCAATCATCGTATTGTTAATATTTGTCTCTGTTGACTAATGAGTTTGCCGACCACTGCCCTAGGAGCTGTATCAGTAAAGATATTGCTACAACATATGTCTGATATTTGCTGCCTATGGATTCTTCTAAGATTTTTATGGTTTCCCATCTTACATTTAAGTCCTTTACCCATTTTGAGTTTATTTTTGTGTACGGTGTAAGTTGGTGGTCTAGTTTCATTTTTTTGCATGTCCAATTTTCCCAACAGCATTTATTGAAGAGACTGTCTTCACTCCATTGTATGCTCTTGCCTCCTTCATCAAGTATTAGTTGAGTATAATGGCTTAGGTCGATTTCTGGGTTCTCTGTTCTGTTCCATTGGTCTATATGTCTGTTCTTGTGCCAGTACCAGGTTATTTTGAGAACAGTGGCTTTGTAATATATTTTGATATCTGGTATTGTGATCCCTCCAACTTTGTTCTTCTTTCTCAGGATTGCTGCAGCTATTTTGTGTTTTTCTGTTTGCTTGTTTGTTTGTTTTATTCCATAAATGTTTTTGGAGTACTTTCTAGGTCTGTGAAATATGCGTTGGTATTTTAATGGAATGTGCATTGAATCTATAGATTTCTTTGAGTAGTATGGACATTTTAATGATGTTGATTCTACCAATCTGACCACGGTATATTCGTCCATTTGATTATGTCTTCCTCTATGTCTTTTTTCAATGTCCTGTAGTTTTCCTCCTTAGTTAAGTTTATTCCTATAGGGAACTTATACAACTTAACAAAAGGAAGATAAACAATCCAATCAAAAACTGGCAAAAGACCTAAATAGACACTATTCGAAAGTAGTCATATACAGAAGGCGAAGAGACGTAAGAAAACGTGCTCAAAGTTACTAATCATCCAAGAGATGCAAATCAAAACAAAAATGAGGTACCATCTCACACCTGTCAGAATGGCTATCATCAACAAATCAACAAATGACAAGTGCTGGCGAGGATGAGGAGAAAAAGGAACCCTTGTGCACTGCTGGTGGGAATGCAGACTGGTGCAGCCACTGTGGAAAACAGTGTGACATTTCTTCAAAAAACTAAAAATAGAACTCCCATTTGACCCAGTAATCCCACTTCTAGGAATTTATCCCAAGGAATCAGAAACACCAATCAGGAAGAACATATGGAACCCTATGTTCATAGCAGCACAATTTACAATAGCTAAGATTTGGAAACAACCTAAATGCCCATCAGCAGATGAGTAGATTAAAAAATGGTGGTACAGCTACACAATGGAATACTATCCTATCTAATAATAGACAAATATGCAAATTGACCATACCTCCGACACACCCACAAGTCACGCCCACAAGCCATGCCCACCATCCAATCTGAGCGAGTATGCAAATTAACCCAAACCAAGATGGCTACAGCCACAGAGAGCAAGGTTTCCTAGGTAACAGAGGAAGCCAAGCTTTCTGCCAGCCGTTGTTGCAGGCCTAAGCCTCCACTCAAGCTACAAAGTTTCAATTATAGAAGGTAAACAAATTCAAACAAATGGAAGCAGAATGGAGCTTGAGAGAGCAGGCCAGAGTTGCTGCCAGCAACAGGGGAAGCAAAGCTTTCCATACACAGTGGCCGGGCCCACCCGCTTAAGGCAACAAAGTTTAAATTATAACCCCAACACAAATGGCTGTGGGCCTCAGAGGGAGCCCCAGGCTTGGCTCTGCTCCAGGCTACAAAGTTTCAATTGTAGAAGGAAAATAAATTCCAGATACCAGGGCCTCCGCTTGGGTTGCCAGGGGGCGTGGCTGGCCTGCAAACCACCACAGGCCCCTCGCTCAGGCCTCCCCATGCCCCAAGGGAACCCCCACCTGATCCGGGACACCTTTCAGGGCAAACCAGCTGGCCCCCACCCCTGTACCAGGCCTCTATCCTATCTAATAAAAGAGTACTATGCAGATTGATCATCACTGCAACACACAATATAGCTGCCCCCATGTGGTCAAAGATCCTGCCTCCATGTGGACACAAGATGGCCACCACAAGATGGCCAGCAGGAGAGGGCAGTTGGGAGGCACCCAGCCTGCAAGGGAAGGCAGTTGAGAAGGACCAGGCCTGCAAGGGAGGGCAGTTGGAGGTGATCAACCCTGCAGGAGAGGGCAGTTAGGGGTAACCAGGCCAGCAGAGGAGGGAAGTTGTGAGCAAACAGGCTGGCAGCAGAGTGGTTAGGGGGTGATCAGGCTGGCAGGCAGAAGCGGTTAGGGGCAATCAGGAAGGCAGGCAGGCAAGCAGTTGGGAGCCAGCAGTCCTGGATTGTGAGAGGGATGTCCGACTGCCCGGTTAGGCCCGATCCCAGGGATTGGGCCTAAACGGGCAGTCGGACATCCCTTGAAGGGTCCCAGATTGGAGAGGGTACAGGCTGGGCTGAGGGACAACCCCCCCTCCGTGAACGAATTTCGTGCACCGGGCCTCTAGTGTTGCTATAAAAAAAGAAAGAACTTTTACTATTCTCAACAGCATGAGTGGACCTAGAGAGCATTATGCTAAGTGGAATAAGCCAGCCAAAGAAAAATAAATATCACATGATCTCTCTCATTTGTGGAATATAATGCACAACATAAACTGATGGGTAAAAATAGATCCAGAGACATAAAAGCATCGAACAGACTGTCAAACCTCAGAGGGAAGGCAGGGGACTTTTATAAACCAAAGGGCTTATATGCATGCATATATGCATGACCAATGGACACAGACATTAGGGGGGTGAGGGCATGTGCTGGGGGCTGGGAGTACCTGGGGAGAGGCCAATGGGGGGAAAAAGGAGACATATGTAATAGTTTAAACAATAAAGAACTTAAATTAATTTAAAAAATTACAATGGCAAATGTGTTGTTGTTGTTGTTGTTGTTGTTGTGTGTGTGTGTGTGTGTGTGTGTGTGTGTGTGTGTGTGTGTTATTTAAGCACTAGTATTGCTAAAGTATTTAAACAAGGAGGCCATTACATTGAGGTGGTATCAGTCATCTGCTTAAGCTAACCAAAACTAGTAGATGGTATGGCCTCTGTCTCTCTCTCTGCAATACTAGTCATTCAGTGTATTGCTCTCAGAGTTCTTCACCAGGACACAGTGCTTAGATATTCAAATAGTAGTTTCCTTTCCTGTTTATAACAATCAGTAGATCCCTTCATTCTTTTATCCTTAAGACATTTGTTGATTCAAAAAGTTCTATGCTGCACTTCTTGTCTATGACTCTGCTCTGAGATTGAATTATTAATTTATTCAGGTTTATCTGGGTTATTCAAGTATTTCAATATTTTTGAATATGTATGTCTTAGCTCTAGCTGTTACATGAAAATAACCATAGACTGGATGACTTAAACAATAGAAATGTATTCCTTACAGTTTAAGTCAGCTATATGTCTCTTGCAATTAAATGGATTCTAAGTGACTCAGAAGGCTGATGACCATGAGTAATAGATCTTCCTCTATTAAGAACCACATCTGGTCAGAGACATTCCCTAATGTTAGCTACTCTCCTACTTGCCTTTCAGAAGCAACATATTGGAATTGGAAGCCTTATGTACAGATTTTCCAGGATGTTGCCCATTTTAATTTGGCTACACAGGGCCCTTGATCTTTTCATGCAGCTAACACTATCTATCATTGTAACCTTTTATTACCCACTGAGGAATTTCTTCCCTTTGTCTTCCTATACCAGGGCACTAGATAAAGCAGCAGTTGAACTACTGTATTAAGGCCTATAATTTTTTAAACATATATTTTTATTGCTTTCAGAGAAGAAGGAGAGGGAGAGAGAGAGAAACATCAATGATGAGAGAGATTCATTGATCAGCTGCCTCCTGCATGCCCCACACTGGGGATCAAGCCCACAACCCAGCATGTGCCCTGACTGTGAATTGAACCATGACCTCCTGGTTTAGAAGTTCACGCTCAACCACTGAGCCATGCCACCTGGGCTAAGGCCTATAATATTATAAAAGCTTATCATTTCTCTCCAGAAAGGACCAACTATTTTAATATTTATGGTGAAAAACAACTTTCTATCTTTGAAAGAACTCTTTCTATTGGGCATCAGGCATTAATAGAAATTCCATTTCATCCCCCCCCCCACCCCACTTACATGTTGATGCTCTCCTCTCCATAACAAATTCTCCAACTAAAGAACTTAGTTCCTGGCTAAAGGGACAGCTCTCTCAGTAAAAGACATAGGAAACACCTCCATCACCCAACACAGTGCTTGAAAATGAATGCATTGGCAGGTAAATGTGTAAATTTATGATGGATATGATCATGTTAAAAGCAGAATGTATGTTGTTAATTATTTCTTTTTTATCTATGCAAAGGACCTGAAAGACATAAGTGTGATTGGACACACAGCTTACAGAAAATGCAGTATTACAAAATAATTTAAAAGATGTAATTAAAATATGTGTTTATTTTTATTACCTCTTTCTATTATAAATGACATAATTAAAATAATTACACATTAATTTTATAAATAGGATTTCTCATAAACAATAAGTATGCATTTAATGCAAATTTTGAATTTAAAGATATAAAAGGAATTATGCTTTACTATTATTTACTACTTAGACTGGCATTGGCACCTTCTCTAAGCCATAGTTATCAGAAGGTCATGTGTATGGTGGAATAGGATACATTCTTAAGGAACAGGAAGGTTCCATGAGGCAGTAGGTGAAAATGGCACTCTCAATAGTTTTCTTCAATGTATTTTTCACAAAGTACAGTGTGCATATGTCAGGTTAACATGATTTATGGGTTATAATAGCTACTTTAAGCTAAACGAATCTCAAAAATGAGTGATGACATTAAAATATTCCTGTACACAAAATAGCTTATTTAAATACCTCAAATGACTCAAACACAAACAATGAGAAATAAAGCAGAGATGACATGTAACACACCCTAGTTAAAGCTCTTCATCTGCTATTCATAATATGAAACAATGATGCAATTTAATCATATCTGATAAGACAATGACAACAGAAGAAAAAAAAACAGATTTCAGAAATAGGGATTTATATCACTGTATTTAAAAATGGATAGTGCTGCCCTGGCCAGAATTGAGCATTGTCCCATGCACTGAGAGGTCACAGGTTGGATACCAAGGGCACATGCCCAGTTGCAGCTGGATTCCCAGTAGGGGGCATGCAGGAGGCAGCCAATCAATGTTTATCTCTGGAATTCTTTACATTTGTTACATAATTTGGTGAAGATTATGTTTATAGGTATATATTTTATCTTTGAGTTATTTACAAAATCAATTTAAGGTAATAATTTATAATTGATGTTTCCCAAGAAGTACCATAAAAGAGAAATTAAGGTCACATCAAAGACCCCAAACTCTTTCTCTTGCTCTGCCACTTGCTTTCTATGTTACCCACACTCCTCTCAAACCTTACAGTTTTTAATTCATTCTGGGATTCCTTGGAAATCTCTAACATATTCCTTTAATTATACACTCTGTCTTTCAGCATAGCTTAATATTTAGCAGCACAGATTTTGGACATAAATCTTGAGTCACCATATATTATATGTTACTTTGAGCAAGAGGTTAAGGTCACAGAATTCAATGAGTCAATATATGTAAGCCCTTGGAACATTTGTGGAACATAGAAAACATCCTACGTATTTTCTGTAACATCATTAGAAATACCTTCTGGTATGATGAACAACTAATGGAGTTGTTTGGCCACAGGTGCCACAAAATTTATTGCCACCCACTGTGGTCTAACAATACTCAGAAGTATTGCCAGGAAAGATGCCAAGGGCTGATGTTGTGAGCATGGATGTGCACTCTGGGCACCTGCTTGCTCTTGGCACTGTCTCCATTCTGCTGTGGCTGCTGGCTCTGAGGATGGTGATGCTCTGGCGCTCTCCTTGTCCCATGGAGGCCTTAGCCAAACAGCTCGGCTACTTGATCTTTTACTGCATAGTGCTCTACCATTTGTCTGGAGCAAACACAGTGACCACTTTCCTTTAATCAACTGCTTATGTGCAGAATAGAGATTATAGTAGCTCGTGGGCAGTATTTATTACTATATTTTTAATGCCTTTAAGCTGTGTCTCTATTTTAATTTGGCGATAGACCTATTGTTCATTATTTCCTTATATCTTCATACATTTCCCTACCTAAATGGGGGTTTTACTATAAACATCCTATATAACAAAAGGGTAATATGCAAACTGACCCTAAGGAACGACCAGAACAACCGCTTGACCAGTCACTATGAGGTGCCCTGACCACCTCTCATTTTTTTCCCCGGCTGGCAGACTCTGATCATCCGATGGTGAATGGGGATCTGGGGGTGAGTGGCGGGGATGGGGGGGCTGGCTGCAAGCACCCAGGAAAGATGGCCCTGATCGCAGGCCAGGCCTAGGGACCGTACTCATGCATTGGGCCTCTAGTAATGTGATAAGAGAAAACATTGTATAAAGTGTTTTTGGTCTTGACTCAATAGAAAATATGATAAAATTCCTTAATAAATAATTTTTAATAAATGGATAAGTTAAAAATTTTAGGCATGCTTAACATTTGTTCTTGCACAGAGATTTGTGTCAATATTTTAGAGTGTCTTCATGCATTTTTTCTTTCATATAGTAAGATTTATAAGTGGAGCCTGATATCTTCCTGAGCTACTTTGAGGTATACTAAAAAATAAGCTGAGAATAAAGAATAAAATTGAATACACTGTTGTTGTTTTTTAACTAACTGGTATTAAAAGCAAATCTTTTATTATGTAATAGGAGTTAAAATTTTCAAAATTTTGTAGCAACAAAATCAAAAGCCATTCTGGCACAATGAGAAATTGCTACAATAAAACCTACCTTTCAATTTTCAGAAATCTGACTGAAAACAAAGACTAAATGTGGTCAAACAAACAGGGTCAAGTCATTATGTCTATTATGGCAGCTGAACAAAATGTGAGTCCTGGAACCATTGCCCTGATGATGACTGAAGCAGATGAAGAGAAAGGAACTCACAACCAGGACACTCAAATTCAGGCCAGGAGTCTACTACTTATGGGTGATTTGATTTTGGGCAGTCTGACAAGTCACTCTGAGCAGCATGATTATCCTTCAGAAGTTCCAAAAAAAGCTCTTTCATTTTTTTCTCTCTCTGCCTACTTTGTTAGAAACAATTGACTGCCTCAATAGTCAGGCTTCCCTTCTTACTTTATAAGTAAATCCTCTATTTTTAGTGATATATCTGGCCATCCAGAGTTCAGATTCCCTTTCACTTAGTTGTGAATTATTCCCTAGATCACACCATAGACGTGGAGAACAACCTTCATTCCACCTCTGCCCCTGGTAGTTGATTGCAATTGCCAAGAAGTTGCTACCAAAGCTGGCATTTCCAGGAACATGGCCTTCTTCAAGGATTCTCATCAGTGAACATGCTCCCTGACTCTCTTGCCACAAGTAACTCCTTCCAAAAATAAAATTCTCAATTGAGAACCTTTCTTACTTCATGTGGGTTTCTCCATTTGATTTGGAAAATCTAAATCATATCCCAAACCCTCGTATCAGCAAAGTCTGAAATGTAATATTATTTTGCCATATTTCTTCCCCATACTGGAAACAAATTTGAGTCAGTGTTGAGCAAGACAAGCTACTATATCTGAAATATCTATGATTAACTTTATAATAGAATTCAACTATCAAAATAGACTTGATATATATGTTTGAGAAAAGATGGATTAGACAAAGCTAATATGTTTCTTTACTGTGGCCTTTTAAAGAGCCTTATATATATGGAATCCCTTAAAAGGGGGTATAAAATATATTTTAAGATTTATTTGACCATAACATTTTTTAAATATATTTTTATTGATTTCAGAGAGGAAGATGGAGGGAGAGAGAGATAGAAACATCAATGATGAGAGAGAATCACTGATCGGCTGCCTCCTGCACGTCCCACACTCGGGATCGAGCCTGCAACCCGGGCATCTGCCCTGACTGGGAATTGAATCAGGACCCTTCAGTCCACAGGCCAATGCTCTATTCACTGAGCCAAACCAGGTAGGGCCATACCATATTTTTAAGAGCTATCTATTAAAAACTAATGTGATCTTGGTATTCAACATGGTAAGTTTGGGAAGCAAGCAGTCTAACTGCTATTTGCAGACAACGACATAAGTGTAGTAAATTACCTCCACTCCCCAACCAAAGAAAATGTTATAGAAATGAAGAGAAAAAGAAATACATAACATATATGTGTGTACACCAATATCATGTGTGTATGTGCACATGTATGTAAACATATATATACTAGAGGCCCGGTGCACGAAATTCGTGCACTGGGGGGGTGGAGGGGGGGGAGTAGTCCCTCAGCCCAGCCTGCACCCTCCCCAATCTGGGACCCCTTGAGAGATGTCCAACCACCTGGGCGGTTGGATATCCCTCTCACAATCCAGGACTGCTGGCTCCCAACCACTCGCCAGCCTCTGCCTGATTGCCCCTAACTGCTTCTGCCTGCCAGCCTGATCACCCCCTAACCACTCCCCTGCCAGCCTGATCGACACCTAACTGCTCCCCAGCTGGCCCAATTGCCCCTAACTGCCCTCCCCTGCAGGCCTGGTCCACCCCCAACTGCCCTCCTCTGCAGGACTGGTCCCCCCCAACTTCCCTCCTCTGCTGGCCTGGTCACCCCCAACTGCCCTCCTCTGCTGGCCTGGTCACCCCCAACTGCCCTCCTCTGCTGGCCTGGTCACCCCTAACTGCCCACAACTGCCCTCCCCTGCAGGCCATCTTGTGGCGGCCATCTTGTGTCCACATGGGGACAGCCATCTTTAACCACATGGAGCGGCCATCTTGTGTCTTGGAGTGACAGTCAATTTGCATATTACTCTTTTATTAGATAGGATATGAAAAATTGAGGTAGCTTACATAAGGAAAATTATAAATAAACTAAAAAACATAATAGCCCACTGATGCCATGTAAATCCCACTTAGGTTACCAGAACATAGAAAAGTAAATAAATAATTAAACAAACAAATAAATGACCAAAGACTAAAGTGATGGGGGAGAAGTGAACAGACATGAAGGATCAGAACTTCATAGGAACACCATTTTTCCTTTACCTAGAATTTTAAAAATCAACAAAATAAATATATTAAGAAGTCTTTCTGATCTTATGAATTATCAGAGTGTGCTATTTCAAAGGACTGAACATTATCAAAAGTCCATGAAAATCCACACATGACATATAACATTTTAGAATCTCAATAATTAAGAAATATGTCTTCATATTTAAAAACTGCAGGATTTTTGGTGCAACCACTATGGAGAACAGTATGGAGTTTGCTCAAAAAACTAAAAATGGAACTCCCATTTGACCCAGTGATCCCACTTCTAGGAATATATCCCAAGAAACTAGAAACACCAATCAGAAAGGATATATGCACCCCTATGTTCATAGTAGCACAATTTACAATAGCTAAGATTTGGAAACAGCCTAAGTGCCCATCAGTAGATGAGTGGATTAAAAAACTCTGGTATATCTACACAATGGAATACTACGCTGCTATAAAAAGGAAGGAACTCCTACCGTTTGCAACAGTATAGATAGAGCTGGGAAACATTATGCTAAGTGAAATAAGTAAGTCAGAGAAAGATAAATATCACATGATCTCACTCATTTGTGGAATATAATGAACAACATAAATTGATGTACAAAAACAGATTCAGAGACAGAAGCATCGATCAGATGCTCAAACCTCAGAGGGAAGGTAGGGGAGGGTGGGAGTAAGGGGTAGAGATCAACCAAAGGACTTGTATGCATGCATGTAAGCATAAACAATGGACACAGACAACAGGAGGTGAGGGTGAGGGCAGGATTGGGAGGGGTGGGGGGACAAATGCGGGATAAGGCCACATTTGTAATACCTCAATCAATAAGGGAAAACTATTTTAAAAATGCAGGGTTTTAAACAATATAAAACCAATTATTCATATATTTTCTGAAATACTAAGTACTATAACCTGTGGAATCTATATCTATATTTTTGAGGAAAGAAAGTTCCCAGAATTTTTAATATGGCAATTTGTTTTTAAATTTTAATGTAAGTTAAAGTTATTCAGTGAGAAGCAACTGCTCAGAAAATTTACCCTTTACATAACTTTTAAAAAAACATATTACTTGCTGTTGTATTCAAGTTAATTATGAAATTAACATAGGTTATAAAGCATCATCAAGTAGGAAGGAAATAGTGGCGCAAATACTTTACCAGGATGTTTTTTCACTTAAATTGTCATTTGAGATGTGAGCTGAAAGACAGGGAGCCATTCATGGATCTGAGAAGAGTAGAGAGGAAAGGCCTGGTTCGTGTGAGATGAGACCAGAGAGTCAGGCAGGGCTCATGCATAAAAGACCTTGCCAGCTAGAGGTCTAACCCTAACCCTAACCCTAACCCTAACCCTATCCAGAGATTAGATGTAAAAATTTTAATCTCTGCAATGACATGCCATTGAAAAATTTCAAGCAGGCAGTAAGTTGACACAATTTAGATTTTGGAAAGATCCCTGGGCCTTCAGTGTGAAAGAGATTTCTGGAGTAAAAGTAGTTACAGGAAGGCAAGATGGGTAAATTACAGGAATCTAAGTGAGATGTTATTGGGGCTTTAGTTATTGGGACATAGTGAGGCTGGCAAGAAGTACAAATATGTGGACTACATTCTGGATAATAATTGATAAGGTATGATGTGGACTGGATGTCAAGAGTTAAAAAAAAATCGAGAAATCAAGGATGACCTCTTGGACTTGGCTTCAGCGACTGGGTAAATGATGATGCCTCTCTCAAAGACAGAAGATGTTATCTAAGAAATACATTTATAGGAGGAGGAGGAAAAAGAAACTTTTTTTTGAAATGTTAAAGCTGGAAACACTTATTAGATATGAAGCCGCAGTGATGGTTGAGCATCTGTCAGACATAGTGAATGAGCTAATGCTTTGTGTGAGGGCAGCGCCAAGGGGTATCACCCATGTTCCAGACGGAGGGAGGATAATACCATGCTCCCTGAGGTAGCCTAGGAATCTAACTCGGGACACTGGTAAGTGACCTGGGGATTCCCGGAGTTATCTGAGGTATTCGAGTAGAGAAGGCAAAAGGAATACATCCCACAGAAAGAGTGATTGTAAAGCCAGAGAACTTTTGTTTTTTGAACCTGCTATTTTGGGCCTTTTTTCTTCTTTCCTTTTAAGCTAGTACAACTTCAGACACAGTTGTGTGTTATTAGGTAATTGAATGTTTTAAGAGATTCAATGGGAAACATGTGTACATGTCCCAGAATTAATCTTGAACAAATATCAATTAGAAAATTGTAGTTACCTTACCTAACACACTGCATGATACCTATAGAAAAGATAGGCAAGGGTCCCAGGTTTAAAATAAAACTAAAAAGTATACAAAACATTTTTAAGTTGATACACATTTTCCAGAAGTGAAAATTATTTTGTATTTTCCATTTTTTTCTATCTTACTTCTTTAATTAAAAACACTGCATGGAAACATTATTATTATTTTTTTTTACTCTTGCAAGAATTGAATGCTTGTTACTTTTTTGGAAATTGAGTTTGTTGTGTAACTTTGCATTCAGCAATTTCCTTATAAGAGTTCTATATGAAGGAAATGCAAACAGTGAATTAGGCTAAAGGATATTTTATGACAACACTAGGTGCAATGGTGAGAAATTATAAACAAATTAAATCCCCAGGATAAGGGAGACTTAAAAGAAAAAGATGCATCTTAACACATCAAGAATAACGGGATGGCAAATTAAGCTTGTAAGGTGTCTTAAGAGCAAGGAAAATGTTTATAATTGCTGTTAACTGACTACACCAATATGCAAATTATATTTTTAATATAATCACAAATGTTTAAAATAGTCACTAAGAACTCAATATACTATGACTTCATGTTAACTATAGTTACTCCTGATTGTTGGAATAATCTACTGTATTTCTTTTCTTTTATCCATTATATTTTATATGAAATATATTTTTGTATTTTATTCTTATACAAATTTTAGTAATACACTTTAGTTTTGTGATTAAAAAAACAAAACAACACGATTTTTGGAAAAATATTTTGAGGCATGATTTAAATATTCAGAATCCCATCAGACAATGGTTGTGGATTTAGGGAAACAATAAATAATATCCATCTCTCCCCACCTAAAATTTGAACTAAATGAGAAATATGACAAAAATATGTGAGGGCAAAATATACCTTATTACTATTAAAGCTAATACCTTCAAGTTAGTTGATTTCTTAATATTGAAGCCCAACATTTGATATACTCCCTCCCCAGTCATAGGCAATATTTGATTACTTCTAATATGGAAAACTTATAACATAGTTAGAAAATAATTAATTTTTCTGTGAGCAAATTGGATGCTCACGAGAAAAGAGGAGAAGAAATAACAAGTGCATACACATGCCAGGGTCTGCCTTTAAGCTCAATTATCAAATAAGTCACTCATCTTTGGAAAAGAAACGAGTTGGGGAAGAGGGGAGAAGAGGCAGCTAGAAGTGGTACGCTTTTGGAACTCCCTCCACCTGGAAGGAAACAGCAGGCATCAGAAAGTGTGACACATGATTTACATTACATGCAGAGACAAATTCATTTTATGCATTAGATTTATTTTTAAAAAATTTAATCCATGATACCTAGAACAAACAATATATTCATTTCTGTTTGTGAATTTATACTTCACAGTACTACTTTTTCTTGAGCCATCAAATAAAATTTTGGGGGGAAAAAGTATTCAGAATATTTATCAAAGTCATCTTGACATGGTTGATATAACAAAGCTTCTAAATATACCTGTAGTTTTGATGTTGCTATAAGAATATATATTCTAAGAGGAAAATATTCTTAGTTGTATAAAAGATAAAACTGTCCTTCCCTTTTCCAAATGGGAAATTATAGGTGCTTGTTAATTTTCTTTTTTTCCTCAGAAATTAAATAATGTGACATGGTTCTTATACATTTTTATGTCATTTAACAGTATAACTCAGAAATCCTTCTATGGCAACATATAGAGAATAATTTATTTTTTTCTACAAATGCAAAATGTCTATTGAATGGGAATATTTTTATTTATCTAATTCTCCCTTTTGTTAATAAGTAAATGGGGGACACTAAACCAAGCAAATTATTAGAAAGTATATCTTTCTTCACTTATCACATATTCTCTAGACTAAAATATTAGAATCAAATGTGTAGGTAAAGAAATGCACAGCAAAATTTTTGTTATGTATTTCAGAATTGGTATACATAAAAATCTTAATTGAATAACATTTCCAAAAATTATTACTTTGGATAGATTTCCAGTTCATTAAAAGTATTGCATAGTTTATTTTTGCTGTATTTGAATACAGAAAAAATGATAAAATATTTGATTAGTTATCATGTATTTCCACAGTCTAGCAAAACATATGAATGTAATATTTAACGATTCATAATTGCACTGTATTTCAGGAGAGAATTAGTAATATATGCTAAATTTGCACTTGTTCCAACTGTAATTCTAATGTTTCCAATTAAGACATTTAATGAATAAAAGAATAACTGACATGTTTTGTTTAGAAATGTCTCTAAATGACTTGCCCAGCCAGAACCTGAACAAAAAAGAAACATTTTCCTTTTAGAGCTGCACTTTTAAAGCAACTCCATTCTCTAGGTATATTTAGAGGCTTCATTATGTAACAAGTTCTAACCTGCAATGTTTATGGAAACAGCTCATTAATCCATTTATGAACAACATATACTAAGACTTCCTATGCTTCATTAACAGTGGTAAGTGCTAAGAATACATAGATATGTCAGACGTGGCCTCTGGCCCCTAGGATTTGTAGAAACAATATGATTCTGTTAAAACAATTCAGGATAATCTATCTTAAGATCAACAGTGTAGAATCACACAATTTAAATAATACAGTATGCATACTTATATTACCATAGGATGTGTTCTTTGAATGTGTGAATTACACCAGTCTCTGCTTGCTGTTGTGAAGTATTCACAGTGATTATTCAAGCATTTTAGCAAAATGATAATGTATGTCCTCAGAAACCTTATTTTAATGTTTAAAAATTTAATGTTTATGACATACAGTATATGTTACCCAATCACGTCTCTGTTCCCAAAGAGAACCACTATTTTCATAAGCACCAGATGAACGACTCATCTATCTATATGTAGAAATGCCAACCTGCACAGCATATTTTCTAACATATTCTGGGGCTTTTCCCAATCTAGGTTTCTATTATCAAAACACTGTGCATCACACATCTATTATATCAGAGTCTTACTCATAGCTAGGAAACCAATGACCTACTGGGGGCTGGGGGCATGGTTAGTAGGACAGTTTATGGACAAAATTATTACCAAGTATTGATTCTTTTTAAGGCACTGTGCTAGGTGCTAAGGATCAGTCTTGTGGGGAGGAAGCCGAACTGAACCTGAGAGGAGGCTTAATGTGGCTGGTCAAACTACTATTTTGTTATGGAGGATGGTATCAATAGCATCTTTTGAACAAGAAGTTCAATATCACTCTTTTTTTTTAAGATAGTAAAGGCACAAGGCCTTCATATCATGCCCATTGTACATTTACATTTTTTCAAATTCAGACTGGTGCAGCCAGTGTGGGAAACATTATGGATTGTCCTCAAAAAATACATATGGAACTGCCTTTTGACCACTTCTAGGAATACATCCTAAGAAACCTGAAACACCAATCAAAAAGAATATATGCACCCCTATATTCAAAGCGGTGTTATTTACAACAACAAAGATCTGGAAATAACCCAAGTGCCCATCAGTAGATAAATGGATAAAAAAGCTGCGGTACGCTTACACAATGGGATACTAGGCTGCTGTAAAAAAGAAGGATCTCTTACCCTATGAGACAGCATGGAGGAACCTGGAGAGTATTATGCTAAGTAAAATAAGCCAGACAGAGAAAGACAAATACCATATAATCTCACTTATATGTGGAATCTAATACACAAAATAAATTGACAAACAAAATAGAGAAAACAAAATGAAACAGGCAAAAGACATAAACAGAAATGTCACTGAAAGGATATACAGGCAGCAAAGAAGCACATTAAAAGATGTTCAGCTTCATTAACTATTATGAAAATGAAACCTAAAACCACGTGTGATATTACCACATGCCTATCAGAAAGGGTAATTTTGTTTGTTTGTTTGTTTGTTACAAGACCACATGCTCGCAAGGATACAGAGAAACTGGATTCCTTATGCTTTGCTGGTGGGAATTTAAAATGGTGTAATCTCTCTGGCAAAAATTTTGGCTGACTTTCTACAAAACTAAACATGCAATTTTATGTCCCAACAATTGCACTCTTGAGCATCTATTCCACAGAAATATAAATGCATGTTCACACACACACACACACACACACACACACACACAATATTTTCCACCTAAAAAATATACATGTATAAAACTATAATATGCAAATAGACGAAACAAACAACCAGTTGCTGTGACGTGTACTGATCACCAGGGGGTGCACGAAGAACATGGCGGGCATGGCAACAGGTTGCGGAGCGCAGAGCATGGCAGGTGTCGGCTGCATCAGGATAGTGGAGCAAGCGAGTGGGGGTGCCGGTGGCTCTCATTGGGCGAGCCTCTGGTGGTTACTGAAAATTCTTTGCTCCCGGGTGGGTGCCACGGTCCCACCTGGCACTCGCACCTACTGCGGCACCCGGTGCCAGCCTGATTGCTCAGCACTGTCAGCAGCTGCCGGCCCTGATCGCCCCTCAGGGTTTCTCCACCTCCTCCTGCTCCTGAGGAGCAATCAGGGCTGGCAGCCACCTCTAGTACCCACTGCTGGCACCGGAGCCACCGCTTACACCCGCTGCCAGTGCCTGGCACCAGTCCGGATTCCTCCACACCATCAGTGGGTGCAAATGGTGGCTGCTGGCCCTCATCATATCTGAGGGCTTCTCCACTTCCCCCTGCTCCTGAGAGTCAATCGGGGCAGCAGCTGCCACTCACACCTGCTTATGGTGCCAGCCCCATTTGCACCTGCTGCTGGCGCCAGCCCCAATCACTCTGCACTGTCAGTGGGTACAAGTGGGGTCAGCACGATCAGCGTGTGGGAGTGGCAGCTGGAGCGGGGCTGCCGGCAGACAGGGGACCAGGGTCACGGTGGGAGGGGCCGGGCAGGGGCACAGAGGATGGGCCAAGACCTGCCCCTGGGCCCACTGCAGCCTCACGGCCCGCAGTTCCTTTCAAGGTGCACGAATTTGTGCACTGGGCCCCTAGTATGTCATAATCTTCACAATTCCAATTTACCTTTAAATAAAAATAAATGAGTGTATATATTTATTTACACTTATTTACATATCATGCCCCCATCTCTATTATATATACACTGAGTGGCCAGATTATTATGACCACCCCATCAGTACTTCGTTGGGCCACCTTTTGCCTTCAATAATGTGTCAATTCTTCTTGGCATTGACTCCAGAAGATGTTGAAAGGTGATGCAAGGAATCTGACACCATGCCTGATGAATAGCACTGTCCAGTTCTGTGAGATTTGATGGTTGTGGAACCAGCTGCCTGATGGCTCTTTTAACTTAGTCCCACAAATGCTCAATTGGATTGAGATCTGGTGATTGTGGGGGCCACCTAAGCAAGGTAAAGTCTCCCTCATGTTCTTGAAACCACTGCTGCACAATACGAGCACCGTGGCATGGTGCATTGTCTTGTTGGAAGAAGCCATCTCCATTGGGATACAACATCAATATGATAGGAAGAACTTGATCAGCAACGATACTTAGGTATGTTGTGCTATTCAGACGTTATTCTACACAAATTAAAGGGCCCAAATCATGCCAGGAAAACATGCCCCAAACCATAACACTGCCCCCACCAGCTTGAAGGGTTGTACTCATGCATGTGGGGTGCATGCTTTCATGCTGTTTCTGTGAAATTCTCACTCTGCCATCTGCATGATGCAACTGGAAACATGATTCATCAAACCACATGACTTTTTTCCAATGCTCGACTGTCCAATCCTTGTGTTCCTGTGAGAATTGGAGACGCTTTATCTTGGTAATTGCAGACAGCAAAGGTGTTCAAACAGTCCTTCGGCTTCCATATCCCATACGATGTAGTGTACGGCTAATTTGCCTACAAACGTCAGGTGGTCATAATAATCTGGCCACTCAGTGTATAATGGGTAACATGAGTATAAACTGGCTATATTATTTGTCACTTGAGCTATAGCAGCAAGAGAATCAGTGTGACCTGGAAATTTGCTTAAAACGAGAATCTGAAATCCTGCCCTGAATATGCATTTTAAAAGATCTTTAGGTATTTAGGTATTCGTATTTATGGTATAATATGAATACCTAAAGATCTGGGGATTGAAAGAGAATGAGGTAGGGTTAAAATGAAAGATAAAGTGATAAAAGGAATGGCAGGTTAAAAAGAAGATACACTTGAATGGTCAGTGCAGCAGTGGCAAAGATGAGTTGAAATGGTAGAGCCGACGTGCTGTTTTGATTGTTCTTCCTCTTGTTCACCTTTAGAATACCCAGTGATCCCGGTAGCATTCTAACACGCTCGCGATGTGCTCCTCTACACTCAGGCAAAGTAAAATTACACATTCAGGAGCCACGAGTCATGTGATCTAGGTGGCATCTTTATTAAGCACGTTGAATGTTTTAGAGTAGTTTTGAATAATTATCAACTGTAAATTGTTATAAGTTCACAGCACAGGGTGAATGACAAAGCCAGCAGCATCTATAACCTGTGGTTTCATGAAACTTAGAGGACTGTCCTGAGTGAACATCGTAGGTAGAATGGTTAACTCCCTCATTTGTGCTATGGGAGAACTTAATTCCTGCCTTGAGATTATGTGTCTGTCTTCTCATAAGGCAGGCTCTAGGGCAGCGGTCGGCAAACTGCGGCTCGCGAGCCATATGCGGCTCTTTGGCCCCTTGAGTGTGGCTCTTCCACAAAATACCACGTGCGGGTGCGCATGTACAGTGCGATTGAAACTTCGTGGCCCATGCGCAGAAGTCGGTTTTTGGAACTCAAAAGAAATTTCAAACGTTGTACTGTTGATATTTGGCTCTGTTGACTAATGAGTTTGCCGACCACTGCTCTAGGGAAACAGACCAGCTCTCTGTTTCTTTAGTCCATGGCATGCTGCCCATACACAGTAGGTGCTCTATGCCTGCTTAATTAGGGAAGAACCGATTGGCTAAGTGACAGAATGGATGATGCACTAAATCGTTTAAATAAAAAAGGTTTCATTTGTCATCATAGCCTAACAAGGAGGGAAAGGGAGACCTGTGTCCTCGGCAGTTGTATGGAGAGGGTCATTAAGCTACAGGGATCCATTCCTTGATTTTTCAAGTGGCAGCTGCTTCATTCACTCAACAGGTAATGCCAACTACTCCATCACTGATAGCCCCAGGGAAGACCGCTTAAGGGGCCCCTGACACTTTAGGGGGATTTTCATATTCACAGAGATAGCGGGCTACCACGGTTATTCAGTATCCTATATATTTCACGCAACTTCTGAATACAAACAAGACTGTATAAAAAATCATGTTGAATTCAGTTGTCCTCTCTACCACAGCCAGGGACCTTAGGTAGAGCAGACACACTATAGAGTTACAGGAGTTCACTTGAAAATAGGTAAAAGAGAGATGTAAGGTAATGTAAGTAAAATCATAAAATGAATTTTATGTATCATTAATTCTGATAACTGATTTTATTGCTTTGGAAAATTATTATGGCAGTCTGCAACAAAATACTTAATCTAATTTAAATTTCAGAACACAGTTTTTGGCAAATCACTAGATGCAATATTTTTAATCAATGAAGTGGATCTAATTTGGATTTCAGATAGAGAGAGAGAGAGAGAGAGAGAGAGAGAGAGAGAGAGAGAGGTTCCCTAAGGTATGCACTTTGTATTTCACATCTGTGTTATAAATGTTGTTATAAGGAACAAAATTAAATAATGACTTTATTTCTATACGGAAAAGCCACAAAAGATTAAAGTCTAAACTGTTTCTTTGCTGGCATACTTTAATTGATATTTTATACAGTCATTTTGGTTCCAGGAACTACTTCATTACCACTATACCCAATCATGTTTTCAAGAACCAGATAATGTTTAGGAGTTCTACTAGAATACCTAAAAAATATTGTTGTAGGAGTTAGAATTGTAAAAATGCTATCACTTTATTTTGATTCTCAAAAGTTTAAAATAGGAAAGGCAGGACCACACTGTTTTCTATCCTTTATTTTTTCCCCAGTTAGCTTATATTTGTTTGATGGCATTACCTTTATCCAAACATTTGGCTGCATCAAACATCCATATAGGTCTCTTATACAAATGAAAAAGAAAATCTCTACTTTCCCATTTGTTCACTATAAAATGTTGGTGAATGTGGGGCAATGCAATGTTCACATCCGTCGGTTGACTATCTGCTGTAAATTGTGGTCAGCACTTACAGAATCGTGGCTTCATTTCCTTGTTTTATTTCTTCCCAGAGCAATCATCCGTGATACCAGCAAATAAAGCTATCCACTGCACTTAACCTAAAACCTAGATGAGGTCAGGGACTGTCAGAGTCAAAAGAGAGCCAACAGTATATAAACTGGTGCCTCCTCTGGACATTGTAGAGGAATGCAAACATTTTTTAATATGATGCATATGCGTTGATAGGAGGCAAAGAATTAACTCTGCTTATTCAAGGAAGATCAGAGGCTTTAAAATCAACAGGCCAAATGCTGCTTTATGTATGTGTCTAATACCCTTGATGAAGTCAAGATGCACATAAATGAAAGCAGAAAGCTGCCCAACTCATTCTAGACATTGGCATGCTTTAGCTTTGTCTTAAAATGGTCTTTTATTTTATTACACACACACACACACACACACACACACACACACACACACACACACACACACGAAGTCAAGTACAGAGCACCTATTTATATAACCCATGATGGACAATCATTTTATACTGATGTACCTATCCTTTCCGATGTGTGGAATTAGGTTCACTCAAATGAATTTAACTTGATTCTGTCAGAGAAGTCAGTTACTTACCAAACAATATCAGCATCAGTTTGCTTGGTGGTCCTCAGAAGAAGAACAGGACACTGAGTCTCCTGGTGGAAAGTGAATCATCCCCTAAATAAGTGAAAATTCTTATTCTCTTAGCAGAACATGCTCTTGAACAAATAACCGAATCACAGAATTTTTGAGTGGAACATGAGAGCTGTAATTTTTTACAAAGCAAGTTCAAAATGCCCAGGCTGTGTCATGTAGAGCAATGAGAATTTCTTTCCAGGAAACCCAGTATGCCATCATCATGGGGGAGGTAAGATTATCAGAAAATTGCACTGGGATCCTGATGTTTTAATCTTCTGAACAGACCACTTTACCAAAAAGGAAAAAACAAAATCTCTAGGCAACAACTGCGGTTAGAGAGGATGATACCCTGGCAAATACCCCATATTTAGGTGATATTATTTTAAATACTATAATCTCATTCTCCAAATAACAGAGAGCACAGAGGAAATGGGTTTGAGTTTCTTCAGAATGTGGTGGAATAATATGGTCAACACAAAAAGGATTTCTTTTTTAAAAGCAATAAATTGATGCAACAGAATAATTCCAAAAGAATTTATAAATAATGTACATACTCATACGCATTAAAATAAAATAATCAAAAGGAAACAGAGCAAAATACAGAATGCCTGTCTCAAGATAAAAAATTAAGAAGGATTCTCTTCATTATCCTTATACTTTCTACATTCAATAACAAATAATATGATTACATTTTAGCTTTAGGTATAATTATTTAAAGAACTGCTATCTTTTAAACATGTTTGCAATGAATCAGTAATGCACATATGTATTTGATTTACATGCTAAATCAAAAGTCTGCATGCAACATTAAGTGATTTTTTTGTTATTTAAATCATGTAGATCATTTCTACATGAGTTCATTTGAATTGATTATTTAGATAATTTCAACATGCATTCACTGAATGCCTATTCTATCCTGACTAACAAGGATGTCAAGAGTTTCTTGAACTCTATTAATAATTTACAAATTATGTTAAAATAAAGCCTGTCACTTCATCTTCACAACATTGTAAACTTTTATTTTTAGAAAATATGGAGTTGAAGAAAGAATTAGATCACACAGTTAAAAAAAAAATAGAGGCAGAAGTTAAAACTGTAGTTTTAACTTGCAATGCTGTTTTCTTTCTAGTATTATAATGGCTTCCCAATAATTGCAATAAAAGATTCAGGCTTTCTGATCTACTATAGCATTAAATGTGTTATTTATGAAAAGGTTGAGCTAGAGAAACTAAACTAATTCCTTGTAGCACAATAATGACCAGAGACAAATTTATTTAAAAAAAATGTTTCCAGATCAATATGGAGCTACCAAAGAGGGTAGATGGTGTTGGATGACAGAACACTACATGGCACATTTTGTAGGAACCAAAAGAAGGCCGGTGTGAATGACAGAGGTAGGGAGAACCAAAGTGAAGTGAGATGAGCCTAGGCAAAATTGGCAGGAACACACAGCACAGACGTGAAGATAATGTCAAGAACTTTAGTCTTCATCGTATGAGACTAGAAATCTACTCAAATATTTTAAGAATCCATGGAGCATAATCAGATTTTAATTTAAAAAATATGGCTGCGATATGGAGAATTGTGGGAAATGGATCAGAGTGAAAATGAAGTAATTAGATAGAAAGCCATTGTAGAATATAATCCCTATAGAATGGTGCTTCATATGTGGCTTATTATGATCACGGTTGTGATTTTATCTTAATAGAAGCAGGAAGGGACAGCATCTGAGTTATCAGAGGTAATTTTCATCTATAATTATTTATGAATCAACCAAAGCGGTCATGAGAAGGCTAAAAGGCTAATTCCAATGTAACCCTGATGTTTGGTGGGCTAGCAATCTGAATCTGTGCTGTAACCTAATGTACATTCTTGATAACCTATAATTAAGTCACTGCCCCTTTCCTCCACAATCTGGTCTTGCAAGGCATGTTACCTAAATGCTCACATTTTACAGAGGCCATAAACCATGAACAATACACAACCCCCGGAGGGGTTTATCAGCGCGGTGCCAGGCCAGGCCCTTAGATATGACCTCAAGACCCCCATCCCAACCCACGGGGCTTTTTGCAAAGCCCACGAAAGGTCCAGAAGTCCCCATCCATACTTGGGGGACAAAGAAACCAAAAGGGGATAAAAGAACAGCTTCCACCATATTGGTTTGCTCAGACTCTGGAGGCAACTCCTCTGAGACCACCGGCATAATAAAGCTGTGTAACTCCATTTCTCTAAGCTTTGCTTGGGTTTCTTCAGTCTTCTACCACAGTCATACAAGTTATTGAGGAAGATACCTATTGGTCTCTATCATCCAATAATCTCTAAAACTGCCCCATAGCAATTACGGCTATTCACTATTTGCTATGAATTATAAATCAAAAGATACATATCACCCATTAATGCCAGCAGTTTATATATTTTTAATAGAAATGTATATTTTATCTATAGAGTATTAGAGATTACCAAGGAGAAAAATGGATTGTCACATTAATTTGCATCATAAATAGTGTTTGTACATTTAAATAAGTATCACTAAGTATTCTTTGATATTTGATTTCAGTCAGGTACGTGCACAGTTGCTGATCCAATTGTTTTGCAAAAGAACTTATATAATTTTCTATTCAGCCATAATAACATATTATAACAATAAATGTTTACTTACTTTGGATACATACTCACAAGTAGATTTTTTTTTAAAAATCAAAACACTTGAAACAGTTGTACTGATTAAACACATGTCAAAAGCCAAACTCCACTTTGCCAGTGAGGCTTATTCAAATTACTACATACCCACAGGTCAACAAGTTAATCTTACTTCTTAAGGACCTGGTAAGTTTCAAAACCTAAGAATGCTTAATTTTAAGAAATTAATAGCTAGATAACCTGCATACTTGACTGAGTCAGTTATCTGCTGCCACTCTAACAAGGTTCCCACCATATTCCCTCTCAGGCAATGCCTGTTATGGCTGCTCCAGCCAATGAATGATCACTCTGAGTGTACAAAGACCATGTTTTTGAGCTTTGGTAATTCCCTGTTGAGTGACAGCCTCTAGGAATCCCGGTGGGCACCTTTCTTTAATGGGCACTGCAATCGGGAGACTCTTTCTAGTCTAACCTCCTACTTTTTCCTGCTCTTTTTCAGCATCATTGAGACTAAAGTCTCTCCTCACCTTTTTAATTTCCCTCGATTTTGTCCTTAACCTGAATTTCCTGAAATAATTCACTATTGTATCTAATTCTGTCCTGGCATATGTCTTTCAGAAGAACCCTACAAACAAAGCATTACCAGTAGTAAACTGAAAAACAGACACATTAATAAGAAATTAGCAAAACCTCATCTGGTGATGATACCATCACTGAAAATTTCACTGTTGGTGAACTGCAAAGATGTCCCAGTGTAGAGAAATTCTCACGTAAGTACAATGATTCCAAATTTTAGAGAGGGTTCTGATCTCAATTTCCAATATGTGGGGTGTGTCTCCCACCACCACGCAATTCTCCAACACTATCTGGGTCCCCTACAATTCAATTCAATTCTAACACTGTCTCCCTAGAGATAGTGTCAGATTGCACAGGTTAAAGGCTCAGTCCCACAAGACTGCCCCCACTTCAAATGCCAATCATAAGTCGAGGTAATTAACTGTGCCTATGACCCATCAGCTATAAATCAGAGGTTCTCACAACCCTCTCCTTAGGTTCAAATTATTGTTTAGAGTAGCTTACAGAACTCAGAGAAACATTTTACTTACTAGGTAACAGTCAGATAGAGGAGATGTATAGGGCAGGGTATGGAGAAGGGGTGCAGAGATTCAATGTCCTCTTCCTGTATACTACTCTGCCAAAATATCTATGAATTCACCAATTTAGAAGCTCCCTGAATCCCATCCTTTCATTTTTTATGGATGTTTATTACAAAGGCATTATTGGTTCAATCATTGGCCATTGGTGAGAGGATTCATACTAGCCCTTCTCCCTCCCCCCCCCCCCCACCCCAAAAGTCAGAGGGTGGCACAGAAAGTTTCAACCCTCTATGTGATAGACACTTTTATTCCCCTATCACATGGGAAATCCCAATGGTTTTAAGCACACTATGTCAGAAACAGGACAAAGACCAAATATGTATTTCTCTTTTTTTTAAATGTGTATTGTTGAGATTGTTACAAATGTTCCTCTTTTTCCCCCATTGCCTCCCTCAACCTGGTTCCTGCCCCACCCCAGGCTTTCACCACCCTATTGCCTGTATCCATAAATAATTCATATATGCACATAAGATCTTGGTTTAACTTCCCACCCTCCCCACCCTCTTCAATCTGAGAATCATCAGTCTGTTCCATTTACATGCCTCTGATTCTATTTTATTCACCAGTTTATTCTGTTCATTAGATTTCTTATTCATTTATTTTGATTTTTAGATTCAATAGTTGATAGGTATGTATTTTTTGCCATTTTGTTGTTCATATTCTTGATCTTCTTCTTCTTCTTCTTCTTCTTCTTCTTCTTCTTCTTCTTCTTCTTCTTCTTCTTCTTCTTCTTTCTTCTTCTTTCTTCAAGAATACCCTTCAACATTTCATATAATACTTGTTTGGTGGTGATGAACTCCTTTAGCTTTTTCTTGTCTGTGTAGCTCTTTATCTGATCTTTAATTCTAAATGATAGCTTTGTTGGGTAGAGTAATCTTGGTTGTAGGTCTTTGTTATTCATCACTTTGAATATTTCTTGCCCCTCCCTTCTGGCCTGCATAGTTTCTGTTGAGAAATCAGCTGACAGTCATATGAGAATCCCCTTGTAGGTAACTAACTGCTTTTCTGTTGCTGATTTTAAGATTCCCTCCTTGTCTTTAGCTCTTGGCATTTTAATTATTATGTGTATTGGTGTGGTCCTCTTTGGATTCCTCTTATTTGGGACTCTCTGTGCTTCCTGGACTTTTAAGTCTATTTCTTTCACCAGGTAGGGGAAGTTTTCTGTCATTATTTCTTCAAATACGTTTTCAATATCTTGCTCTCTCTCTTCTTCTGGCAACCACATAATGCAAATATTGGTATGCTTTAAGTTGTCCCAGAGGCTCCTTACACTATCTTCAATTTTTTTTTCTTTTTTCTTTTTGCTCTTCTAGTTGGGTGTTTTTTATTTCCTCATATTTCAAATTGTTGATTTGATTCTTAGAATCCTCTACTCTGCTGTTGAATCCTCATATATTATTCTTTATTTCAGTCAGTGTATGCTTAATTTCTGGTCCTTTTCCATTTTTTTTTTTTTGGATGTTTCTAGAAGATTCTTGAGTAACTTTACAACCATGGATTTGAACTCTGTATCCAGTAGTTCACATTATTCCATTGCTTTCATTTGTGACATGTTTCTTTGTCTCTGCATTTTGACTGCTTCCCTGTGTTTGTTTCTATGTATTGGGTAGCTGCTATGTCTCCTTGAGTTGGTAGAATGGCCTTGTGTAGTAGGTATTCTACAGGGCCTCATGGCTCAACCTCCCAGTCACCTTAGCTGGGAGCTCTAGGTGCACCCCTTTGTGGGCTGTGTGCACAGTCTTATTGTAGTTGAGACTTGATTGCTGTTGGTGTCACTGGGAGGAATTGACCTCCAGGCCAATTGCTATGAGGACCAGCTGCAACTCCAATGGGAGAGCTGCTGTGCAAGAGACATCCCTATGGAGCAGGACTTGCTTCAGCGGGGCTTTGGTGCTCACTGCGTCTACCTGTTGAGTGTGTGCTTTTGGATGTGTAGAGTTGTAACCTGGCATGGTCTGACACTGACAACTGGGTACACTGGCTCTTGGGTCTCCAGGGAAGTGCAAAGTCAGCCACTGCCTGGAGCCACCCAGCAGGAGCTCCAGATAGATCTGCAGATTCCTCCTCTTTGTATCAGGTTTGGAAGTGCCCAGATGAGGCCCAACTATTAAGCAAGGCAGGCTGGTACTGGTGCTGGGTCTTGGGCCTTTTATTGATTGGTTTGGGCCTCCCTGACCCAGCTGCAGCTTGTTTGAGAGATTTTAGTCTGAGCAAGGACAGGCCATTCATATGCAAAAGTTGCTGCACACAGTGGGGTTGTAAATTGGATGAGGCAGGGTCTTAGGGAATCACCAGGGCAGAGTAAACAGAAATGGCTGCCAGTCAGCCCTGATACAGGGGAGGTCCCAGCATAGGAACAATGATCCCTGTGAGTACCTCCACTTGGGAGAAAGCCACCCCCGAGTTCCTGCCCCGATGCCAGGTAATCCAGTTCCTCCTCATATGTGTCTATGTTACCCAGAGCCTCACCCTGGTGCTAGAGCTCAGAGGAAGCAGGACCTTGAAAGTTCAGTTCATGGTGCTGGCCTCTTAAGAGAAACATTTGGGTCTCCAGCACCCTCTGTGTCACTGAGCCCCAATTTGCACTGGTTTTTACAGCCTTTAGGTCTTACTGCCTATAGTGACTACTTTTCCCAGCTCTGGGACCCTGGGCTGGGAGTTTGATGTGGGGCTGGGACCCCTTGCTCCCCTGGGCGGCCTCTGCAGTGATGATCCCCCTCCCAATTAAAAAAGCAGCACAGATGGGTGCCACACCAGCCTGTTTTGTGCCTCTGAACCTCCTACCAGTCTCAATGTGCTTTCTTCTTTACTTCTCTAGTTGTAGGACTTTCATTCAGCTAGCTTTCCAGCAGTTCTGGATGATGATTGTTCTGTATTTTAGTTGTAATTTTTATGTGGTTGTGGGAGGTAGTAAGTACAGGCATTTACCTAGCCGCCATCTTCAAATACCCCCAAATATATATTTCTTAATATAAATTGCAAAATCTCAAGGAAATTAATACTTATATAGGGATAATAGAGTCAAAGGGTCACAGCTGAGTTGTGTTGACACATTGCAGATGAATAATGAAAGATTGAGGGTCATTGACAAGCAATTAAAGGCTATATATGAAAGTGAGGGTAAAGGGGTCTCTTTAGTAACTTACAAAGAAGCACTTATCTCATGGAGTAGATGAGCAGACAGAGCTGAGCAGCAGACTAAGGCCCAGATAGAAACACAGAGTTCAGTGACATTTCAATTTACAAACAAAGTAGGTCACGATGCTAAAACCAGACACTTATTGTTAAAAACTAGGACCCAACAATATGGGATGAAAGTATCTAGATACTAGTAAATCCCCCAGAAGATGTCTCTACAGAGACCATTAAAACCTCAGAGCTTGCAGCAAGGGCTGACCCACCCCTAGTAATAACCAGCATCACCCCCATGCTGGGTAAAACTACAGATGTCTCTCCTCACAAGACAACAGAAGCTCTTAACTTCCAGGATGACTAGGGTTAAATTCCAGAAAAAAAAACACTCAGCTGTGAACTGAGTTTCAGGGCCAGGTAAGAAAAGGAAGAAATTATATACAAGAGGAGCTGCAATGATTAGTAAGAACTTTTCACAGGAGACAAGAGAGTATTCCTGAGACTAATTTAGAACATACTTGTTCACCTAGGCTAGAAGGTAAATCTTGATAAACAAGAAGTTATTGATTTGAATACATTTACTTGGGATATCAGATTTCACACCCAGACAAGGACCTCATGGGTTGCGGCATACTCACTGCTGGAGTGGATAACTAGAAGTGTGAAGAATGTGATGGCCAGCACAGGATGAAATATAAACACTGAGTTGTTATGGCAGGTGGTAGAGTAATAGATAAAAAAAAAAACACACAACTGAGTGTAGTAGAAATTCTGTCATAGATATACAGGGTGGGGGAAAAGTAGGTTTATAGTTGGAAACTGAATTTTCATATGGAAACAATATAATAATTAATACAAGAATGAGCTGTGTCTCATGTACTCACAATTGTAAACCTCCTTTTGCCCCAACCTGTATAATGTGAGGTCGAAGATTCACAGAAGATAATATTCTACACAAGAGCCCAGAGGACAGTTTATTCATCAAGAGTTTGAGAATGCATTGATTAGTGGAATATCAGCATCACTAAGAAGTTCAGTGAAAACTCTGAAGGCTAATTCTAAGGTTAAGTGAATAGCCAGAGCACCGCAATTATAATAATAGGGATAAAATAGCCTTAAAGTAATAGAAGCCAACTGGTCGAATTGAAAGTGCTAAATTGTCAAAATACAAAAGTCTGTTTTTTCCTTAACCAACAGCATGGTGGAGGGGCATTCAGAGGGCTTGACACACAGTGAGTTGTGGAAATGATAGAACGTGGTGTCAGTAGGGGCACAATAGATGGGCAGCCAGCAAGGGGAGTGTTAACTCTCAACCAGAAAAATGCAAGAACGGAAGATGAAGGCAGTTCTCTTAATGAAAAGTCACGATCCCTTGCTCATTACCTAGACCAGACCCAATTTTTATGTCAAGAATTCTGATTTAAAAAGTGCCTGGGTCCCTAGAAGAAAAGACCCTGTGACATAACTGAAAGTATAATTATAATAATTCCTCTACTCTCCTAAAAAAAGACCTATAGCCGTTTGGCCAGGTGATTCTATAGTGGGAAAAGGAGAATACCCAAGTATTACAGTCACCAGAGGTTATGATTTCGGTGACACTTGAAGACCCAATGCATCAAATATATATCCTGTTAGAAAATCATGCTAGCAAATGTGTACTCACAGGAAAAGCCAATAATTTTTGAGAGCCCAAGATTTGTTAGGTACCAATGACCTCATTTAATTAAAATTCTTAAATTTCTTTATTATATTGCCAACATTATTAGATGCTTAATTGGTAGGTGCCATAGTATGATATAAAAAGCATGGCCTTCAGACCCACTGTGTCCTGGGACCCACCCAGTGGTTATTTCTCCAGTCTTTATTGTATAATTGGAATTGATATACTTACAGTTGGAGCAGCCTCCACTTTTGGTTCTTTGATTGTGGGGTAAAAACTATTATATCAGGAAAGCCCAAGTAGAAATTTCTGAAACTGTACCCTTTCACACAACAGCCAAGATAGATCCAACACAATGAAGCATCCTGGAAGGAGAAAGGGAAAATTGTGGAGTTTAGTGTCTTGATTAAATATGCCAATGATGCACAGATATTGAGACCTATCTTATCTACAGTTATTTTGCCAGATGGAAGAACCTTGAGAATCAATGTGGACTATCACAATTAATAGTATCCCAGTATAAACAGCTGAAGGGGAGGGAAATGAGAAAAACTTATTTACAGATGTTTTTCCTTGCTATGTGGGTGCAAACTGAAAAATGGTAGTGCCCTTGAAAGACAATGTAGAATGAAAATCTTCCTAATAGGTGCAGCTGTAAGCACTACGCTGTTCTTTTACTTTATATAGAAAGGCAAGTCGTCCAAGGAGAGGACATGATAGATATAGAGATAAATATAAATTCATGGACAATGGTCCATGGTTTGCCCATTTGATCAGAGCTATAAGAAAAATGCCTAGAATACTAACAATAAGAATATTTGGGATTGAAGCATGTACAGTATATGGACATTAGGGTTGGACACAAAGAGTATAAAATTTTGTAACATACATTAGTGGCCACCAGAAAACAAGAGGCATTAATGAAATCAACAAAATTACTTGGCCAATAAATTCTAGTGAGCCATCATCTACTAGTGAGCCATCATCATTGTCTACTCTGGACTGGCACAATAAGCACGTAAATAAAGTTATCATGATGGTAGAAAATGAGACTATTATAGTCCACATTTTGTACTGAAGGACCAAATGTTCATCCACAGAACGGAGAACTATTGTGTGTATTGAATGCCTTTCTTACCCACATATTATGAACCAGAAGCACTATTTTATGGAATATCCTCTCCACAGGGATACAATGTACAGAAAACAGCATCTGGACAGATAATTTACATCATACTGAAGGAGTTGTGTGAGTGCATCCATGATCATGGGATCATGGGATCCACTGGTAGAATAAAATATTGTACCATCTGGGAGTAGTTGACCTTGTAGAGAACTGGAACAGCAGCCCTCTGAAAGAATGGATGCCGTCTTTGAGGATTCAGAATAAGTAATTAAATTAGAAACTTCCTATGGTGACATATCCACAAACAAATACCATCTACACATAGGTGTACCAATAATGAATGGAAGTGGCTCCATTTACAATCTATACTAATAAAAGCATAATATGCTAATTAGAACGAATGACCTTCTGGATGTCATTCTGGACGTCCTTCCGGACAATGCCATGGTGGCGGAGGTCAAGGCAGAGGCGGTTAGGGATGATCAGGCCAGCAGGCAGAGGTGGTTAGGGGCGATCAGGCCAGCAGGGGAGCAGTTAGGGGTGATCAGGCAGGCAGGCAGAGTGGTTAGGGATGATCAGGTAGGCAGGCAGAGGCAGTTAGGGGCGATCAGGCAGGCAGGGGAGCAGTTAGGGGCATCAGGCCGGCAGGCAGAAGGGTTAGGGGTGATCAGGAAGCCAGGCAGGCGAGCAGTTAGGAGCCAGCAGTCCCGGATTGCAAGAGGGTGCAGGCCGGGCTGAAGGAACCCGCCCCCCCCCCCCCGCACTAATTTTGTGCACTGGGCCTTGAGTAATTTATAATGACCCAATGAAGGGTTTGTGTTTTGTGCACTCACAATTTACATGATCAAAAGTCCTGGTCCCTAGAAGGATGTACTCTTGCCATGGGACACAGAAAGTGCTCAGGCAGACTATAATCTATGGATGTTGTCAAAGAAATTTAGAGTCCTTGTGTCCAGAAAGCAGCTGATAAGAAGGGTGACCACCTTGGTCACAAAGAAGAAGTGTGAATGCTTTTATACAATGGAGACAGGATAGAATAAGTATGGAAGCTATGAGATTCTCTTGGTTGCTGGCCTAGTGTTCCCTTACCCCACTGGAACCATGAAAGGACATGTGCTTGGCCTAAGAAAAATATGGCGTCCAATTCCTCAGACACTTCACAATGAAGGATTGGATCACAGAATAATGTAAGCCACCACAACCTACCAAGAAGATAGCTGAGGATTAGGGTGATGGGAATTTAGAATGTTTAACAGAGGAGGGATAAATGAGTATGAATTGGGATCCTGAAACTTGCTTTAGCAAAGAGGGAAGTAGTTTGTCCTACAAGCCTCATTATTCAAGTTTCCTCTTAGAAAGAGAAACTAATGAAAACCCTAGGAAGCAAGGAGTGAATAGTGGCAACCATGAAAATATGCAATTCAAATCTTCTGTTGTGTGTAGCATGCTTGACTGATATCCAAGCTACTATCTCTCTGGATTTATCAACCTGTTCATGTTAATACCACATTCCTCATAGGCTTCTCCCACATACCGACTGATGCAAGCCTGTTCCTGCAAGGCATGGACTCCTCTACTGCAAAACTTTGGCCCCAGGACTACCATCACCATGGACAAAACTTTTCTTGGAATTGCACTGCAGAAGGAGATTCTTACCACTCAATTCTCTCTTCTTCCCTCTCTCTTTCTTATGTGTTAGATATAATCATAGTCTGCAGTTTCCCTCTGTCTTTTTTATCTCATTCCTCTTTCACCAATCTTCACCAATGTTTTCTCCACAAGTTCTTTGTAAGCCGTATCTTATTTTGGCATCTGTTTTGTCCCTCCTCCCCACTTTTTGTGGTTATTGTTTTTTGTTTTTGTTTTCCTTTTGGAGATCTCTAAATGACAAAGTCTGTAATGAGCTGGACACTTTAATCAATCTCTGTCATATTAACAATAGTCATATAAGGCAAATGTCATCATCTTCATGATGTCAATGAAAAAATTGGGGCTCCAGAAGTTAGCACATTTGTCCAGGATAAAAGAGCTATAAGACTGTGGAGTAAAGTCTATTTCAATTTAAGTCCAGTTCACTTTTGGCTATACCTAGGAGAGAGATTCTTAACTTTCAGCCCCCAATTCAGTTATTATCAAGTCATTTGGAATATAATATATTTTCTCTTGCAACCATTTTCAGCTTGGCCCAAGGTCCAAAATCTCTTCCATCCACAATGGCTTCCTCCATTCGTATTAAACACATCATGTTTTCTTCTGCAATAAGGTCAGAGAAAATCTCTCCCCCACCTTCTATATCTAGCATTATTAATAATCTCAGCACATTACTTAGCCTTAGTTTATCTTTATACATTAGATCTCTTTAAATATGTTTTTTTCTTAAGGAAAGTCTTCTCTTGCCTCCAGTTAGGTTCATTCAATACTGTGTGTTCCTTTGATTAATTCCAACTCTTTCTCCCACTCAATATCCATATGAAAGAGATAAGGCCTGATTCTTGCCTTTGTTTTGCCAGCATCTCATGCAGTAACTACCCTAATAGACAGTAATATGTTGTTAAAAGACTAAATGAATAAACCATGCTTCTTAACACTTGGTTTTTAGAATATAAGTAGTATTTGTTTTGAAATGCATTCTAATCACAAAAGATGACTAGAAATGGCTGGAATGTATTTTGTGCTTTACTTGTCCTACTGGATAATAAATTTCAGTCACTATGTAGTAACTACTAAAGCATAAGTTAAGAGACTGAGTACTCAGAAAATGGAGGTAACTACAAATGGCAGCCATTATCATGTGGGGTGACTTTGAAAAGCATGAAATCATCAATTTCTTATTTTTTCTTCTAATAATATCATATAAATTCAATAGCAGAAAATGAGAAAGGCATGATTTGTCAATTAAGAGGAATAAAATTAATGATATTTGCCATGATTCAATCTCCCCTCTGCTTCCATGCACATAAAGGATTCATCTTTCCCAGTCTTTTGAATTTGGATGTGATCATCTAGCAAGTTATGGCCATGAAATGTGACTGGAAGTGAGGCATACTCAGCTTTCTTATTGAACACTGCAAGCACATATTAAGATGTCAGAGAATTTTTGCCAGGGTCCATGAGTGTGTAGTGCAAACTTCTGAGCCTTCTAGCAAAAGCAGGAAGAAAATCCTTGTTATTTGAAGCCACTAATATCAAGAGGTTACTCTTTCACACAATAAAACATATTCTATCCACACAAAAGACTAAAGGTTATAAGAGAAACAAAGTAAGATTTTACAATACAACTATTCACTTACATAGTGTCCCACAATATAAGCATTATTAAGAATCTCAGCACATTACTTAGCCTGTTCAACTTCTATTGCATTCAAAGAACAGAAATAAGAAAATGCATTTCACTATATCTCTTTTACCTCTTTCAGCTTTTTTGAGAGATTAGTTACTACAGGAAGTGCTGTCTTTCAGGAATTGATAAGTGGATATCCTCACAGGGTGAGTATGGAAAGTTTGAAAAATGTTACTTCTTTTGGCTTATAAATTTCAATCAACTCTTAAGGAAATAAATTTATTCTAATCATTTTCTTGATTCTTGAAAAGTTAAGAATTTTTTTTCATAAGTTTGTATGGCTAAAAAAATGTGTTTGAGTTGGCTTTATAGTCACATAGTAGAACATTCATCCCATTAATAAATAAGCAAACTAACCATAATTTACAACACACAATTACTGTATTTAAAATTAATTACCTTAATATTGTAGTCCTTAAATTATTTAATTACCAAAATCCAATTTAAACTTCATTGTACAAAAAATTGTATAAAGGCAATTAAATGATTATAGTAGTATTTATTATAACAGTCAAAGGAAAAAAAAGGGAAACAATCCAAATGATGAACATATAAGCACACTATACCTATGCAAGGGGATACTAGTTAGCAATAAGATTGCATATTGATATCTGCTGCCATATGGAAGAAGGCCAACCCTCAGAGACATTACACCAATTGAAAGAAACCAGATACACAATAACATATAGTGTACAATTAAATGTATATGACATTTTCAGAAAACCTATAGAAAGAAATAGTGAGATAGTGGTTGCCATGGGCAGACACAGCAAGGAAGGATCTGCACTAATAAAAGAGAAATATGCAAATTGACTTTACCACCACGACTCCCATCAGCCAATCAGGAGTGAGTATGCAAATTAAACCAACAAAGATGGCGGGTTAATTTGCATATGCAGGCATGGAGTGAAGACTGAAGGCTCCGCCCGAGTAAAGACTGAAGACTAAAGACTGAAGACTGAAGGCTCCGCCCGCAGCCAGAGCCAAGCCTGAAGGCTAAAGGCTTGGCTCCGCTGCGGCTCGGGTCCCGGGTGCCAGAGGAAAACCACTGCCAGCAGCCAGGGGAAGGAATGCCTATTGCATGAATCTTCGTGCAACGGGCCTCTAGTTAATTATAAACAGACTAGGGGACCAGTGCATGAATTTGTGAACCTTGAAAGGAACTGTGGGCCATGAGGCTGCAGTAAGCACTGGGGTGGGTCTCGGCCCATCCTCTGCACCCCTGCCCAGCCCCTTCTGCTGCAGCCCCCAGTTCCCTGTCTGCTGGCAGCCCCGCTCCCACCACCACCCCTCCCACACGCTGATGGCACCAGCCCCACTCACACCCACTGACAGTGTGCAGCAATTGGGGCTGGTGCCAGCAGCAGGTGCAAGCAGGGCCGGTGCTGTCAGCGGGTGTGAACAGCAGCTGCTAACTTGATTGCCCCTCAGGAGCAGGGGGAGATGGAGAAGCCTTCAGGGGCAATGGGGGCTGGCAGCCAATGCTTGTACCCGCTGACAGCACCGAGTGATTGGGACTGGCGCTGGGCACTGGCAGCGGGAGTGAGCGGCAGCTCCGGCACCGGCTGTGGGTGCAAGTGAGGCTGGTGCAGGCAGCAGGTGCGAGCACTGGGTGGGACCGCAGCACACGGGAGCAAAGAATTTTCAGTAGCCACCAGAGGCTCACGCCGATGACAGTGACCAGTACCCTGCCTTGGTCTGGTGCCCCTGCTCATTTGCTCCACCATCCCGCCATGGCCAATGCCCACCATCTTCCGCACATATCCCCAGGTGGTCAGTGCACGTAATAGCAACTGGTTATTCAGCTGTTTGGTTGTTCCTGTTGTTCCACCGTTCTGTCTATTTGCATATTAGCCTTTTATTATATAGGATACTTGAATTGATGGAATGTTGTACAACTGCATGTTGGTGATGACTTCACAACTTAGTAAATTTACTAAAAATCATTTCATTTTACACTTAAAATGGGTGAATTATATGGTATATACTTTATATGTCAATAAAGTTGTTTTAAAAAACTAACACAGTTTTATTGAAGAAACTACATGTGAAAGACCATAAGACAAAAGCAATAATGGAAACAAGACACCATAGTAACATTTAATAAATTATGTAATTATATACATATTAAATATATATACCACTATCTTCATTATATAAAATGCTTATTATTAAGAAAGCATATATTCATAATGGAAATCCTAGCTGTTCAAATAGGTGGTTTGAATTTTATTTTTGTCATTTTTGTACTATGGTTTATACTATTACATTCTAAAGTATGATAGTTAAAATAAAAGTTGCATGCACATGGCATTTTCAAGCCACACAGAACTGCACAACATGAAGATTGAGCAGTAATGTATACTATGGCTTTAATTATTAATAAAAAATTAATATTGGTTCATCACTTGTCACAAATGAATCTCACCAATACAAGATATTAAAAATAGGGGAAACTGTTGGGTAGGTGGAAAGTAAATAGGAGTTTTCATGTTTTTTGTTCAATTTTCATGTAAACCTAAAATGTACAAAATAAAGTCTATAGATTATTCTTAAAATAGTTTCTGAGCCCTGGATGGTGTGCTCAGTGGTTAGATCACCAATCTGGGTATTGAAGGGTTGCAGTTTCGATTCCAGGTCAAAGACATGTACCTTGAGTTGCAGGTTGGATCCCCAGCCCTGGTAAGAGCCTGTGTGGGAGGCAACCAATCTATGTATCTCTCTCACATTGATGTTTCTCTCTCTCTTTCTCTTTCTCTCTCTCTTTCTCTCTCTCTCTCTGTGTCTCTGCCTCTCTCTCTATATCTCTATCTCTCTTTCTCTCTCCCCTCCATCCTTCCCTTCCACTTTCTCTAAAAATCAATGGAAAAATACCCTTGAGTGAGATTTTAAAATATTTTCTTCTGAGAGTATGTACAATAAAATAACAACATCATTTCATTTTTATTTATTAAATCATCAGCAATTAAAACTAAAGATAAACCTAATCTTGGGAGTTTTATAAAACATATACACCTATATTTCCATTGACATGCAATGGAAACTCCTCTTCTAAAAAAACAACATAGCTAGTGACAGAATTGGGAAAATTTGAATAAAGTCTATAATTAGTTAATAGCATTGGATCTAAGATATTAACATCTGGAGATGCTGGGAAAATTGTACAAGATTCTTTGAATCCTATATTTGCCAGCTTTTGTGAGTAGAAATTATTTGAAAATAAAAGATAAGAATAACAACAAAATAAGAACTATATGGCAGTATATTTTAGGCTCCTTAAAATTTTTCTTATTTGACATAAAATAACAGTCTTATAAGTGTGTATTAAGATAATAATATGAAGAGAGAGAAAATAAACTATATTAATTATTATTTTAATAAGCACATATTTGATAATAGTATAAGAAAATTAATGGTTAACAATTATTGAGTGTTTTGTCTCCCACACTATGATAATCTTATTACATAACCTCAATACATAAAAACTTAATCTCAAATAATGATTTAGTGATGAAATATTTTGATTGTCACACATTAAATGTTTTCATTTGATCACCATTAAATATAAGCATGAGTATTATGAGAAAATATAGAAAATGTTTATAATATAATGTTATGCTATAAAATAACTATAAAACTTTAAATTGCATTACTATAAAAATTCTCAAGGATATAAACAAGAACCAAAAGAAACATGAAAAAGTAAAAACATTTTGTTGGAATACTGACACTGTGAATGTTTATATTATTTTTTATTTCCATTATTGGTAAAAATTTGTGCATTCAATACAACTTTTTCATTTTAATATCATAATAATAAAAGGCCAAGAGGCGTCACGACCAAAATGACCAAATGACCTGTCACCATGAGGTGCATGAAGCACCTCTCAGGCCGGTGCCCTGTGGGGCACCTCTTCACGTGGCGGGAGGCGGGAGGTGGCGTGCCTCCTTGCATGGTTTCAATCACACGCTCAGCCTCTAGTAGCATAATAATAGCTTAAATCTTATATTTTATTTACTAAATGGCAGGTGCTTCCTAAAATTTAGAAATACATTCTGTACTTCTACCACCATAATTAACCTAATTTTATAGATAAAGAAATGGAAAGGACAGGTATTTTAAATATCTTCCTCCAAATTACACAGCTAATAGCAGAACCAGTACCAGTTAAATAACTTGAGCCACAGTGTACAATGAAATTATTCAAAATATCTAGGCTTCAAATCATAATATAGTATTTATATAAGATGAAAGGGTTTTTTAGTGATATTTTGAGAAAATAAACTTATATCAATAAGACTCATCAATAAGTTTTAGACTGTTTTGTAGTAATTATTTAACCTTTTATGAGTAGAGATTATCAATTAAAATGGTGTAGCTTACACTCTTATGTGATATTGACAGTAAATTGTCTGAGATAGCAGAGTAGGAAACATCATATTTTGACAAAAAAACAAACAAACAAAAAACCCAAATGAGGCTCGGGCATGTTGACTCTTTTTCATGCTCATAGCACCAGCAAATAAAGCAAATGGAATCAGAACTTTCCAGTCATCACCATCTGCACTGGTGCAGTTCTGCTGCATGTGCTTTTTGCTCTACAGGCGCCACTGATTTTCCTTATCTGAGCAATATGATGTTTAATTTCCCCCGGAGAATTAAGATTTCTAATTTTACTCTAAGAAGGTTTCAGGTAGAAGAAGAGCGGGAATTTAAAGCATAAGAAATTTATGTTTATATTTTATCACACCAAACAGTGTAATTTGGGAGTAAGAGGTGCACAGAATTGTTATCCTTAAACTCAAGGCTGAATAGAATTTTTTCTTTCTCCTCAGAAGCTCATGAGAATGACTAGACTTTTTACTACCCAGTACAGGCAAGGATTCTTCCTTTTTAGTCTTGTATTTTCCCAGTGGTACTCCACAATCTCATGTCTAAAAAGACAAAGTGCTCTCATGTAGCCAACCTAACCAGCTGTCTTATTCAACTCATCAATATCCTTTAATATAGGCAGATACATCCTTAAAATCAGTGTTGTTTTAATAATGAAGTCAGTTTTATAAACCATATACTCTCTATATGTTCATTCTATTCTAAATAATAAATTTGATTATTTGTTAGTTATACCAAGATCACCAAATGTTATTTTGTATGTTATTAATTGAGTAAACTACATGTTGCATATATTAATTTTAAAATGTGGAATAAAAAGTAATGATTGCTACTTTTTTCAATTTATGAGATTTGGAGTCTTATTGAATGAGGTTTAGTGCACTTTAAAAATAATGCAACATTTTAATTCAAATTTAACTGCAGAATATTGGAAGGAACTTCAGCAAGTAAAGATCCAGAAGTCATAGCACCTTCTTGGTGAATCAGCCTTTGCTGACACATATGGAATGTTCAATAGCTCTATGAAAAATGCTCTTCATGCATTACTTCTTTTTTTATAATGACTCTGTTAGAAATATCTATACTAATAAAAGGGTAATATGCAAACTGGCTGGGACACAGTCACAGTAATGACCAATCAGCAGGCTGCGCGTGCAGCAGGCGTGGGTGGGCGGGGATTTGCAGGGGCGGGGACTTGCAGCCATTGGGGAGGCGATGGTGGCAGTGGGATGGGGTGGGGAGACGGGGTCCAGCCGAGGGTGGCCTGTACTCCCCACATGGAGGTGGCAGCTGTGAGCGCTCCCGGTGGCCGCTGCCGCTTGCCCAGAAGGACCACAGGTTCCTTCCACTGAGGGGCAGCAGAGCAGCTATGCCGGGAAACCCCCGCACCGGCAGTGAAGGCAGGTGAGCGAGGGAAAGCCCAGCAGCAAATGCAGGTGAAGGAAAGTTCGAGCTCCACGGCTAAGAGCTCCCAGCCCAGCCACACCCCACCTTGGCCTCCGGCACCGCGGGTCAGGGGTTCTGAGAAAGGCAGCTCCTTCCTGTGGCTCCTCAAACTCCCAGGCCGCCTCCATCGCCCCTCAACGACCCTCAGGTCAGGGTCGGGAATGGGTGGAGGCCTCCAAGTGACTGGGTGGCCAATGTAGGGAATTCCCTCTAGCAGCCTGACCCAGTGACCCAGGGCCTGAGGGAGACCTGTACCCTCCGACGCAGCCAGGAGAACCCTGGAAGATGCAGTCTGCCCATCACTGGATGAGCACACCCGATTGGTTAAGCACAGGGAAGCTCATGGCCGATGGCTGCCACTGCTTGCCCAGGGCCGGCCTGGGGCTCTGGAAAGCCACTGATGGCCACTGCTGCTGCAAGGTCCGGAGGCTGAGGCAATGAGGGCTGGGCAAGGCTCAGGCAGCCTCGGGGCTTGCAGTGGCAGCAGCAGAGGTGTGGTGGGGGTGTTGCCTTCCCGTGATCGAAGGGTTGTCTTCCACAGAGGAAGGCCAGAATGCGGCTTAGGCCTGCTCCCCCTGGGAGCCATCAGTAGGACATCTCTTGAGGTGTCCATCAGTAGGACATCTCTAGGAGATGTCCATCAGTAGGAGCCATCAGTAGGACATCTCTTGAGGACATCTCTGTGAAAAGGGGCAGGCCAGGCTGAGGGACAACCCCTCCCCAGTGCACGAATTTCATGCACTGGTCCTCTAGTACTTTTATAAACCACAATTTATGTGTAAGGATGCTGAGGCAGAGAACGATCAAGAAGACACCCAATGGCAATGTTGGGATCAAACCTAGCAACCTATTCCTAAATTCCTTTAGATATTTAAATTTTATAAAAATAAGTAAAAACAGAATAGACCACCATTTTGCCCAACAACTTTATTTTATACAAATAATTCTAAGATCAGAAAATTTAAGTGCCTTACCCAACGTTATATAGCTGGGCTATTTGTCATAAAGTTAAAACTGAAACTTTAAATGGCATTTGACTTTTATCTCAGTTACTTGTCCTCTCAACATTTCCACCAGGAGCAGATTTGAAAGACAATGGCAAATCATCATAACACTCAGGCATGGTAACTGTTTTGTTTCAAAATAATTTGCTTTCAGCAATTCTAAGCTTAGCCATTTACTATTTCAATCAGACCTGCACATACATTTGATATCTACAGTCACAGACATCTAGGCCATAGAAAGTCATAGTGTCAAATTCTGTTTGTTCTTCTGCCCATTGCAGATTTATTCCTGCAAAGCTTTCAATTCTACTTATTTTTTAAAAATAGATCTTTATTGATTTCAGAGAGGAATGGAGAGGGAGAGAGAGATAGAAACACCAGTGATGAGAGAATCATTGATAGGCTGCCATCTGCATGCCCCACACTGGGGATCAAGCCCACAACCGTGGCATGTGCCCTTGACTGGAATCGAACCCGGGACCCTTCAGTCCGCAGACCAATGCTCTATCCACTGAGCCAAACCGGCTAGGGCTCAATTCTACTTATTTTTATCTTAGCTTTGGAATTGGTTATTTGCTTCACTGTGTCTCTAATTTAGATACATTCTCTCTTGTTCCACTAATAACTCAGTGACATATCATTCTAAACTGACTTGTCAGACTTGTGTATTTACATGCACTATTATTCACATTTTGCTTAGCTTTATAGAGACCCTTATACATATCTTTGACAGGAGAATATTTCACTGAGTTACAGAAATGTGTGCTGTATAGGGACAAGCATATAAACATATTAATGATCTCCATGGCTTTCTCCCAAGATTTAAGTCCAGTCTTCCTATCCAAAACAAGTTTCTATGTCCTCAGAGGGATTACAATAAAACATATACCTGGATTTTTGTTATTTATAACTTTTTACTTTAAAAACATTTCCCAGAAGAATAAATGATCATATTAATTTTATGGGGAAGCAGAATAGGATTTTAGGTACTGACACTAGATTCCATATATTTTCAAATGATCAGAGGAAGAAATGAGCTATGAGATATCCAAAAATATAGAAATCACATTCCAGACATTTTATTTCACTAATATGGTATTTCCTGAAACACACACACACACAAATAGCAGCAACATACCCTAGCTGGCTTGGCTCATTGGATAGAGCATCAGACCGTGAATGAAGGGTTCCAGGTTTGACTCTGGTTCCAGGCACATACCTTGGTTTCAAGCTGTGGCGCGTTAGGGAGAAAGCCAATAGGTGTCCCTCTCACATCATAGATGTGTCTCTTTCACATTATCGATGTTTCTCTCTCTCTCTGTCTCTCCCCCTCCCTTCCACTCTCTCTAAAAAAATTATCAGTGAAAGAATATCCTTGTATGATGATTAACAACAAAATCAACAACAAAAACACAAACAACAACAAAATAGCAGCAACATACCAGGAAGTCAAGATTATTGGTTTAATTGGTTAGTTTTGTTTCCAATGGTATAAATAAAAAATGTAGTGAAAAACACTACATTTTTTAAAGGAAATTTTAATATGTGATAATATTGTATACATTATAGTTTGTAGTGTGTAAGCTTTGAAAGTTAGATCAGAACACATGTATTATTGCCCAAAGTGAACATTAAAAAGTTGGATTAGATCTGTTGTTAAAAACATTAACTTAAAATAACACACTTTCTTTCAGATATATCTGAAAAGAATGTGTGATGTTCAAAGTTGAGACACTGAAGCTGCTCAGGTTCAAAATGTGATTGGACATCTGAGAATCCCGCTTACTCCTCCTGCTGACCACCCCTCCACAGCCTCAGAGGTGATGGCCAGGGTTCTAGCGCTTTGGTGGAAAACAGTATAAAATCTTCTGGCTTAAAATGTGTTTTTTAAATTTATAGAGGTGTAAAAGTCTGCATATGTTCTTATCCTTTCAATCCCTATCCCCTTCCCTTGTGGAAATAGGTTCTCTGGTAATGCAAAGTAAATCAGCATACACTTTTTAGCAACGGGTCATTGACATTCTTCTCTGAATGGAAAGATGTTTACAGCTGAGCATCCAACCAAATTTGGCTGTAAAGCTTGTGTTAACTGTGGAGGTAAAAATCCCTGACATGCATGACATGACAATTATGAAATTTTTCATCTATATTTACCTGTGATGAGCTGAAGTTGAAGGGCAAAGTATCGGGAGATAAAGAGGCTTTTACACTTGCTTGGCATGAGAGCGATGAGACAGAGTAAAACCAAAATGGTATGGACACCCTGGAAACATACAAAGATTATCAACATGAACAAAACCTTGAACATGCAGAGATGGTGGTCAACACAGTCTCATCGTTCAATTTCCTCGTCGTGCTTCTACAAGGGAAAAATAAATAAAATAAAACCACATACGTGAATCATAGTAAGTATGTGTAAACTTATTTGGGTGGTGGCCTCCATTGTGGTCATTTTGCTAAAGAGAGCATGTTGGAAGCCGCCCATTGTCCTCACTAGCAGAGAGGTGTGGACTAGGAACCAGGAAGGCTGGTCAACCTGGAAGCTCTGAAAGGTCAGAGCCAAAGACCCACTGTTTAGTTGAGACAATGGTAGCTAAAGCAACCTCCACCTTCTAGTTTTATGTAAATTCTTGCTGATTGGCTATTACTGGAATTGCCTGCCTAGAGCTATGAGTGGATCCCAAAGTCTTAATAAAAGGGATAGCAAGGCCAGAGCAGGGTGGAGTCCTTCCCTTGAATTGGGCTCCCACCTGGCCCCCAATATTTCCAAATTAATATTTTCTAGTTGCTTTCATTTGCGCGAGGCCTCCTCCAGAGCCCGAACCCTGAACCACGCGGGACATGGAAAGGGGTTCACTACAAGAGCATTGTTATTAGAACTGATCTATATACACTTTGACACTTGGCATGAAGCTATTTATATATGGAAAGCTTGCTTCTTAATGCTCATTATTAGAGGTGATTGAAGAGAGTTCACAGTTACAAGAAAAGCAGTATTAACAAAAATCCATGTTCACTCTCCTGCTATCTTTAACTACATATTCCTGAACTCCTTGTCATTTGACAGAATATCATGTTGGCTTATTATATTAATGGCACTAAATGGACTTGAGCATAAAATGGTGAAGTCCATAGACATCATAGAAAGGCACAGGCATGACAAAAGGTGCAAAGATATAATCCCAGAAAGAAAGAAAAACATGGGCCCATGCACTTTTTAGGAGGCTAGTGGTCTGTGTAATACTCCACTGTTCCATCTAAGGTACAAATCAAGTGGTTGTGAGACATAAAAAAAAGTGAGGTAGATAGGGGCGGGACCATGGGAGAAGGAAGTGAAACTGGGAACCCAGGGAGGTTGAGTTACTAAGGTGCTCCATCTGGGCGGGGAAGGAAGGGTGCACGCCCGAGGCATGAACTTTACAATGTACGGACATTACTAAGACAGACAGTGTGCAGACAAGCAATCACAAGGCAGTGAGGCAAGCATATCTACAAAAAAGCACACACTCCCTTCCCTCCTCCCCCTCCCTGTGCAGTGCACAATGGATGCCCGACATTCCTGTTGCAGGGGAGCACATCTCCTGTGCCCATGTGGCTTATGGCCAGGGGGCCCCACACACGGACTATTATACTTTAATTTGTATATTAAACTATTCCTGACTGTAACATGAAAAGGAACTTCTGGACACTGGCCTGCTCCTGGAATCCTACCTGCACCTTCTCCAGGACTGGCTTTTCCCCCAAAAAATTTGGTTCCATTAATCATGTTTGTCTGCAACTTCATTCTTCGATTTTTGTGAGATAAGAACTCGGACTCAAAACATCACATTTTGGGTATCAGTTGCACCTTACATCGTCCACCATTAAGAAAGAGGCACAGAATGTAGGACTTTATTATACTCTTCCACCTCGATTATTGGCTGATTTTAACAGCTGTCAGTTTCAAGTGAGGGCCAGAACAAGGCTACTCTTAAGAATATTCAGGCTGTGGGGAAAGCTGCTATCTACTTAGAACTTAAGATGCAATAGATTCAATCTTGGTAAAGGTATCACAATGAATAATGATAGTGGGTGGAGTCAGGAATGTCACCGAATAGATCCCTGGGAGTCTAAAACAAGGTGATATTCTCCTTAGAAAAGATCTATTTCTCTTCTACAAAGACCTGTTGGTATCCATGTAGAGGAAGATCCCCTGATAATTACCTACTTGACTAGGCAAGCATGGCTAGCCATCATGAGCTATCTGACATCCAATTCCCCAGTGCATAGGTTAGGCAGACAGAGCAGCAATCTCTTGCATAATGGCAGTGGTACAATCAGAAACCGGGCTGCTCAGGTAAAGAAGACATGAAGAAGCAATTGTCTCATAATCATAAACAGTTGTCCTATACTCTCATATCACCAACCTCTTTTGCAACAATGACATACATATAGCCTCGTGGGAAGATCCTAACAATCAACTGATGTGAAAAGATAGAACATGAGTCTTTATAGAGAGGTCGGTGGGAAATGCAAGAGTTAAGCTTGACAAAAATATCCGCTACTTTACTGCCCCTGTATAAGTTGGTCATGAGGACAGAAGTGAAGGGAAATACTTCCAATCATCAGAGTTGCTAGTAGAACATTAGGTGTTCACATAACATGTAAGGGGTAGGAAACTAAGATGTGGATATACTGTGATGTTCTGGGAGATGGAGAATAACTTGGCTGGTTGATGTGAGGCCTGGGACATGGGTAAGAATTAAGTGAGTGAATCTATAAAACTGGGCATATGGATCTATATGTTTCTCACTTAATACCAGTCCAGAGATCCCTCAACACAGATGAGGCTCCCAAAAACTAGACAGGATTACTCAACCTGTGAATATCCCCAGCTTCTCTCTGCAGCTTACCCTAGAAGGGGCATGAACTCTCAGAGAGAAAGTAGTGGCAGCGATGGCACTATGAATGTTACCAACAGCACAGGCTCTCTATCTTCTCACAGCCGGTCTAGCTCCAATCTGCTAGAAATCTCTGATTTCATATATTTTTATATTTGCAGTTGCCTAACCCAGAATACTTTCAATCAGATAAGGACTTCAATTAGCATCTTATATGCCCCAAAATAATTTTGCATACTTAAATGTCAAAAGGCATATAAAATCATCTCATATTAACTCCTTACAAATTTATCTCAGTATTTGCCTATTTTATTTTATTAAGCTTTATTGGGACATAACTGACATATAACATTGTATAATCTTAAGGTGTACAATGTGATGATTTGATAGATGTATATATTATAAAATGCTTACCACACTATGGTTAGTTAACACATCCATCATCCCACCTAATGAATTTTTCTTTTATGGTGAGTACATTTAAGATTTACTCTGTCAGCAAGTTTCAATTATACCATAGAATACTGTTAACTATAGTCATCATGCTCAATATTACACCTCCCAAATGTATTCACCTTATAACTGTAAGTTTGTACCTTTTGACAAACATCTACCTATTTTTTCCATCCTCCAGCTCCTGGTTACCACCATTCTAGCCAGTTTTTATGAGTTTTTTGTTGTTGTTGTTGTTCTGTGTTTGTTTTTGTTTTGTTTTATAGCTTCTACATATAACTTGTTTTATATAGTAGTATTTCTCTGTCTTACTTATTTCACTTAGCACAAGTGTTGTGTTTATTTATAGAGTATGCTGTAATACATATAAAAAAATCAATGCAGCAGCAACTAAATTGACGAATTTACATGACTACTTTTTTTCAGGTCAGAAGCAAGAGCCAGTTATGTGACCAATGTAACATAGAATAGTTGATCTATCATTTTGCATGTGGAAGTTTGGTGACTATTATATCCACATAAAAGTTATTTAAATTAATTATCCTTAAATTATAGAATCATCAACAACTCACAAAAATGTAGGCTGATAGCAAGAATATATATATATATATATATATATATATATATATATATATATGCCTAAGCAACCATTATGACCAAACAACTGGAACGACCAGTCGACCTTTTGCTATAATGCACACTAACCACAAGGGGGAAGACGTTCAACATAGGAGCTGCCTCCTGGTGGTCAATGCGCTCAGTCAGAAGCCGGATTCCTGGCTGGTAAGTGCATCTGCGGCAGCAGGAGCTTCTCCTGACTCGGTGGCAGAGTGCAGGTGGCAGGCGCCGTGGGCCTGATTGAGTGTAATCAGGCGCTGTGGGCCTGATTGAGCAGCGCCACGCCGGCTGGGTTCCTCCCTGGCCCCATGCTGCTTGGCAACCTGCTACATCCCATGAGGGGTCCCAGATTGCGAGAGGGCGCAGGCCAGGCTGAAGGACTCCCTGCACCCCCGTGCACAAATACATGCACCAGGCCTCTAGTTATCATATATGCTATTTCTTACTTTCCAGTAGAATTCAGAAACTGTATGTGATATGACACCTTAATTGGTGTTATATATCTGTATTTGAACCTATACGATGACAATGTTTTATATTTATAAAAGTGTTTCCTGAATGGCATTTTATTATTATTAAATAATAATAATAAAATTAAAATTATTATTATTATTTAATAATAATAAAATCTGATTATTAAAATCTCCATACCTAAATACATTGTATTTCTAATTTTTCTGTAATCCTTGTATCTATGGGCAGTAGCAGACCTGGAATGACACTAAACAGGTGGTGGTAAAGGATGATGTTGGTCAGGGTGTCATGCTTGCAATGCCTGGAAGCATCTCCCACAAATCAAGATTTCAAGATTACATGTCATTCTTGATACACTGAGACCTTATGGTAGTCAAAGTTCCATGAAATTTAAAGGAAGTCATCCATGTAATGACACTATCCTGATGTTATTAATATTACACCTTTTAGGATGAAATTTTCCACTCAAGCATTGTGAACTGGGGTCCACCTGGTACCACTGTGACCTCTATTAGACATGTCTGATGCAAAGTTATGTGTAAGCTTCTAAGATTATTCACTTGTTTATTCTTCCCCTAGGACAGCAGAAGGGAGTGAGTCTTGCTGACACTTGTCAAGAAGCCTTTTTCCATCACAATTCTAAGAGTTTGAGGCTTTCAGATGGATGAAAATGGGGCAAGAAAATATCCCACAAAAACTGAATTCTTTAAAGCTGCAGTATTGAAAACAAGTTTATTCCAGATTTGTAGAGACTGACTTTGATTAGAGGTCAGCACAATCCTGATCTTAAGGAATAATAGAGTGACTATTAGGAAAAACCTGGGAAGCTCTATCTTGTTGTCTAAGCATAATTATTAATAGTCTCACGTTCACTCTCACTGCCCGTAATGGATAGTACAACTATTTAGAAATACTGCTCAGAAAAAGAAAAACTTGTGGATGTGTGTTTTGCTAAATGTATCTCTTTCTTTATACCATTCATTCTTACTATTTCACCTAAGTTGTTTAAACTTTAACAATGTTAAATTAAGGCTATTAAAATATGGAGATTATAGGTCACTCTATGCTTTAAAGAAAAAAAAGGATACAGGCCATACGGTTCTACTGCATTGCCAAATAGATGACCAAAATTATCCAAGTAATATATTGTACTAAGACATTGTCTCCTAGACAAATTCAGTTTTACCCTTAAATTATATCTATAAACAAACTGGAAATTCAGATTAACATACAACTTTTGCTCCCTACAACATTGACAAAGTCAGTTCCTAGCAGTAATTTAGGAGTATAATTTATAAAGTAAATTTTAATCTACAAAGCTATAAGTACATGAAATACATTTTGGATTCTTTATTAGATTTCATCTCTGGCATTGCCTAAATCTCCTAACTGGTCTGTTGCGCTAACAACTTAAGTGTTTGGTGTATAAGAAGTTTTTGTTAGTAAAAACGTTCTGAATGGTAAATAATATCATAAACAAATCAAAAGACAACAAACTAGGAAAAATACTGTTCAAATATACACAATAAATTGATAATGTTCTTAATTTTTAGAAAGGGTATAAACAGGAAAAAGTCAAAGAACAAAACAAACAAACACAGCATACCCAATAGAACAATAGGCACAATGCATGAAGAGATAATTTACAAAAAACAAACAAACAAACAAGCTATCTGGTAAATATATGAACAGATGGTCAATTCTATGCATAACTATAGACATGCAAATGCATACAAGAAATATTTTTCAGCAATATAGTTTAAAAATATGAAATGTTACTCATACCAAATGTTTCTTAGGGTGTGGTAAATATGAGTAAATTAAATATGCTTATATATTTCTGATGGTAACATAAATTTGCACAGATTTCTGTCAATGATTTGCAATAATTTAATGTAGGGATCACTTTACCTAGTTTTCAAATCTTTATCACCTGCCCTAAAGAATAACTTACATATGTATACAAGGTAAACAATTCTCCTGGCAACATTATTCATATTATCTAAAAATTAGAAACATATTGGATACTAATCACTAGGTATTTGATAAAATACAATAAAAAACTGAATATCCACTTAAAAGAATAGAATAATTGTGTATGCATTGATATGGAAATATCTTAGATCTATATTATTAAAGGAGGATGCATGATTTGCTATACACCTCACACAATAATTTTTCTAATGTATCCCCACTACATTCCTATGCATTAGATACTAGTACTTCTATCTCTCTCTCTTCATTTTAGAGAAGAAATGAAAGATTTTTGTTGTTGATATTGTTTTTTTATGTCATGGAGGACTTAAGATCTTTGAAGTGAAGATTATGTATAACAACTAATTTGATTCTAAATGATGTATATCCAGCCATTGTAGTGCATCCATTTAAGTATCTACTTCTGTTCCCACTCTATTCTATAAACTTAATTCTACTTTTAGGGGTTGACACCACACTACCATAGTTATACAAATAATTTTGATACATGATTCACTTGATATTAATGATCCACATAAGTCTTAAAATAAGAAATTCATTTTAATGGAATTGCTGTAAATGTGTAGATTAGCCTTGGAATATATATATATATATATATATATATATATATATATATATATATATATATATACTTTTGAGTGTTTCTGTATTGGACCATGGTATCGATACATTTACTCAAATCTTTCTTATTGTTAATGGGTTTCATTATTTTTTTTCTTCATATAGATATGGCACATTTATTGTAAAGTTGATGTCATTTTATACTTATGATTTTATTCTGACTATTGGAATTTTCCTTCAGTAATAACAGATACATTTTTTAATTTTTATTCATTTGAGTACACATATTTTAATTATAAAAATTTTCCTAACCCTAGCTGATTTGGTTCAGTGGATAGATTAGAGCATTGGACTGCCGGAAACAAATCAGTTTCACTAAAAGAGAGATGTTGACAGGAAGCCAGGAATGCTGGTCAACAACCTTAATTGCTCTAACCACTCACCCTTTAGTTGTTTACATTGTTAGCTGAAGCAGCCTCCACCTTTGTTTGTCCCATGTAAGTTTCTGTTATTTCCTGCCTAAGGGCTACATGTAAGTTTCTGTTTATCTCCTGCCTAAGGGCTACAGCTAAGTTTCTATTTATCTTGCCTAAGATGTTTTTCCCAAAGCCTCAATAAAAGGGATGGCAAGGGCCAGAGCAGAGTAGTTCTCCCACTAGAGTTGGACTACCACCTGGCCCCCCATTTCGCCAAATTGAATTTCTTCAAGTCTCCTTTCATTTGTGTGCGGCCCTTCTCCAGAATTCGAACTCTGAACTGGAACCCTGAACCACGCGGGACGTGAAAGGGATTCCTACATTGCACTGTGTACTAAAGGGTCCATTTAAGGGCACATCCCCCAGTTGCAGGCTTGATCCCCAATTGGGGGTGTGCAGGAGGCAGCAGATCAATAATTCTTTTCTATCTCTTTCTCCCCTCTCTCTTCCTCTCTAAAATCAATGAAAAATATATTAAAAAATAAATAAAAGAAACATAAATAAGTAAAAGTTTTCCTGTGGTCACTGATTACAGCCACCTCTACCAGCTCTCTTATAACTTTTAGTTCTTCAAATGTAAATGTTCTTATCATGAACAATTTTAGAGTCCAAACTCCCACAGTTGAAGGGGGACTAATTATATTCTCATAATTATATAATTTACCTGGAAGAAGCTGGGATATTTTTGCTCTATTTTATTTTTTATATAATGTTTTCATTTTATATAATGTTTGCCAATTATTTCTATATAATTGGCAAACATTATATATTCAAGATGTACACCTTGATGTTTTGATATATGTATACATTGTGAAATCATTGCCTCAAACATATCCATCACTTCACATAATTATCATTTGGTATCTCCATGTTTTTCCATAAAGACTGTGACAATTAGAATTCTATCCAATGGTGTATAAGGGTTCCTTTTTCTTTACATCCTTACCAATACTTACTATTTTTTGTCATTTGTATAATAGATACTCTAACAGATGTTAGGTGATATCTTGTTTGGTTTTGATTTGCATTTTGATTATTAACATTGAATACTTTTTCATATAGCTGTTGGCCATTTGAATGTCTTCAGTTTGAAAATTGACTATTCAGTTCCTTGGCCATTAAAATAAAATCAGATTATTTCTTGTTTTTCTTTTGAGTTGGACAAATTGCTTATGTGTTTTGGATGTTAATTTCCCATCAGAAATATTGCAAATTTTTCTCCTATTCTGTAGGTTGTCTTTCCATCTTGTGAATTGTTTGTTTCCTTTCCTGTGCAAGTGCTTTTTAGTTTAACAGTGTAACCTAACATGTAATCTACCGTGGCATGCTCCAGATGTACTTAAGAGTAATGTGTATATCATCTACTGTTGATTGGAAAGTTCTGTATATGTCTTTATATTAATTTGATCCATATTGTTCAAGTAGGCTGTCTCTTTATTGATTTTCCATTTGAATGTTCTATCCATTATTGAAACTGGGATAGTAAAGTCCCCTAATATTATTGCATTGCTGTCAATTTTTCCCTTTAGATCTGTCTGTATTTGCTTTATGTATTTAGGTGTTTTATATATTTGGGTGTGTATATGTTTATAATTTATTTTTTAATTGGCCCTTTTGTCATTATATAATGACCTTGTTTGTCTCTTGTGACAGTTTTTAACTTGAAGTCTATTTTTTTCAAAGTATTGCCTCTGCTCTCTTTTGTTTACCATTTGCATGGAGTATCTTTCTTTACCTCTTCACTCTCAGACTGTGTGTCATTGAATCTGGAGTATGTCTCTTCTAGACAGCCTATCTCTGTTTGTTTAAACCCATTTAACCACGCTATGGCTTTTCAATAGATAAATCAATCAATATACATTTAAAGTAATTATCTATAGGTAAGGACTTACTGTGCTCATTCTGTTAATTTTTAAAAAATCTTTTGAATTATTTTGTCCTTTTCTTCCTCTCTTGCTGTCTTCTTTTGTTTAGTATTATTTATAGTGATTTATTTTTCTCTGTATCTTTTGTCTATCTATTATATGCTTTTCTCCATACTTACATGAAATACCTTGTAGTCATAACCATGTTTCACCTGACATGGCTAAGTTTCAGTCATGTTTCTTTTGTGTTTCAAAGAGTGTTTCACGGACTGGCAGCATCAGCCTCTCTGGGAACCTGATAGAAATGCAAACTTTCAGTTTGAAGGTCAGACCTACTGAATTAGATTGGGGGGGCGGTTATGGTCTTGACACCCATGTTTAACAAACCCTATAGGTCAGTGGTCGGCAAACTGCGGCTCGCGAGCCACATGCGGCTCTTTGGCCCCTTGAGTGTGGCTCTTCCACAAAATACCACGGCCTGAGCGAGTCTATTTTGAAGAAGTGGCATTAGAAGAAGTTTAAGTTTTAAAATTTGGCTCTCAAAAGAAATTTCAATCGTTGTACTGTTGATATTTGGCTCTGTTGACTAATGAGTTTGCCGACCACTTGCTATAGGTGATTCTTATGCACATGACAGTTCAAAAAGTATTACATTATCTATACTTATTTTAATTCTATATACCATTCTACTTAACCTGGTGACTTATTTAATGTACCTTTCTTTGCTCTTTCTGCCTACAATGTTCTCTCCTACTTATTTCCTCTCTATTGTTGCCAATACTTCTCTTGGTTAAATCTTTCTCAACTTTGAAGATAGAGATCCTGCTATATTTCCATTAAAAAGCTTTTCTGCTCTCTCCCAGGTAGAATTGGGTTCTTCTTCCTTTTAAGGCTTTTTCACCTACTGCATAAATTTCTCATAAAATTTCAAATGTTTATTGTGGCACGTGCTCATTTATCTTTCTTAAAAAGACAATGCCTCATTCATATGGTGTCTCTATTACTTGCTACAGTGTCAGACAAATTTTAGGTGCTGAGCAAATGTTACCTGACCTGACTAATAGGAAAAAAATCATATCATAAACTGGTATATTTTGCTAAGTTTTGACTTCTGAAAATAATGATATAGTAGGCAATAAATCAATATTTTTAGTCAGTATTTCAACCATACAAAAAATTAGCCTGAAATATAGTTCAATGTTATGAGATAATCTCTGAGTGTTATAATTTACGGCTTCATGACAAAGCAGCTAAAATGGCAAGTGGAATTTTGATTAAATATGGAACATGATTTTTAATAGATATTTAAGGTTCATTCAAGTCTCCATGTGGGTCCACAATGCCGATCACAGCCATCTGTTGTCTTTTTACTTTATTCAATCACTACCAATGGATGCCAAGGAGGAGTTACTACTTCTATATGAATCTCAGCACAGAGTCTTTAGATAATTAAAAATGATAGAATAGGGACAGACTGCTAAGCATAAACAGGAGGATGAAAAGACATCTGGCATACTTAACAGTTGAATACACCAGGTTTAACTAGCCTCGGTACAAAGCACATTGAAACGTCATGAAAAACTGAAAAACTTCTGTTGGGAGATAATTCTGCTGATACAGAACTTAAAGTCGTTCTCTTCAGTTGAATTTTTATTAATTGGGACATTTCCATAAACTGGGGTATGTAGTTTTTAGATTTCATTTGCTCCTGCTGTTTATTTCTCAGTTGAAGGCATAATCCGCTGTTTGTGACACAGAAATTGGCTTTTGTAGAGATGATTATGATGTACATTCAGAGAATTGTGACTTCAGGTGAGAAATAAGCAGCAGGAACAGATGAACTCTTAGCAATAGAGAAATTATTCTCATGCAAATATCTCCACAGTGACAGAACACAGAGGACTTACAATAATATTATTTCATAATATTGAATCATTTTCTATTTTATTATATAGAGGAATCAATCAGAAGGTTTTTAGAAATATATGCATATGTTTCTCTAAATATCCTTAAACCAGTTCTCCAAGAGAATTACATTTACTAGTTTCTATTACTAAATCAAATACACTACCAGGAGTCTTGCCTGTTCAGACAGTTTTTAAAAATTAAAAGAAAAAGCAGTTCTATAGTTTAAACATTTATAATTTAAGAAGCAAATTCATTCAGTAAAATGGGAACTTGGTATATATTTTGATGAGATTCATTTATGTTTGGCTGTTTTGGGTAACAATCTGTTTGTTTTTAAAAAGAAAAGAGAAATGAAAGGCATCTTCATCTGGACTAGATAGATGGATACACCATTCAAATTATAACAAAGTGAGATAATCAACAGTCTATTCAAACTACCCTCAATAGTGTCCTAGAATCTACTTTAACTGTTGTCATTTGTCAACTCTCAACTGGGGATATAATATGAAAGTTAGGTTATAGTAATACCTGCCATATCTTATTTCCTGTGATTCTTGGATGAAGCATTAAGAAGATACAATATTATGATATGTAGAAGAAAAATCATAAAATTTATAATTTTCCATCATGCAATGCTTAGTTTTTAAATTGTGTGGTTTTTTCCATAGGTGGATGCCATTAACCCCTATAATATTTAGGAGCTTTGATTTTGTCAGTACTAAATGTAAAATAGTACCATTCATTCCTGGCCATTACCAGTTTCTTTCAATTAGACCTAAAGATGGGACTCTGGTATTAATCAGACATAGATCAAATTACCCTATGCCGGAGCTATAATCTAGAGCTATAATCTAGAGACAGCTATAATCTGGAGACAGATGCCTGAAGTCAAATCAGGGCTCTGGCCATGGGATGAAGGTGTCAATGCCAGACCCACCAAGTGTACTGTGCACACAGTAGGAGGGAAATGGAAAAGTAAGCTCTCCCTTTTTTGTCATTCTCTCTCTCTCTCATATTTTTGCTCTTTTTGTCTCTTTATTATAAACTCCTTTACTTGACACAGATTCTCATACAAGCCCTAACTCTTTATATCTGACTTCTATCCCTATTGACTACAAAATATTCTCATATCCTGAGGGTGATAGATGTGCTTCTATCAATCAATATTAAAGAAGGTTTATTTCCATTTTTCCCCATAGATAATCTTGAGGACCTCTTTGAGAGTAACATAATTAGCAGTATATAGTATTTGTCGCTACTATATCCAAAAAAAGTCTTTCAACTAAAACATTTTCCGCATTTTTAATTTTTTTATCAGTCATTGTAACTGCTTAGCAAAATTTGTTTCCTTTTATTTTGTTTAAGAGTTTCTGTGTTTCTGATTCTTTCTGTTTCATTTTGTTTTGTTTGTTAGTTAAGTGCCATTAGGGAAAAATGAACAGATTATGAGAGAATAATGAAAATATGTTTGATTGGTGAGGAAATGTCTCTTTGTGAAAGTGATATTTGAAAAGATACTTGAAGGAGTCTGATGAAGAAGTCAGATTGTAAGGTGTTAAGCATTTCATAAAGAGAGAACCGCAGATACAAAAATTCTAGGTAGAAAATGGCTTGACTCTTTCTTCCCTCAATTGTTTCAATTTATAAAATGAGGTCAATATTTGGGGCTACTAATGGTCAAAGGGTATGTGGGAAAATATGAGGCAAATAAGCTATGCAGGATCCAGATGAAATAAGACTAATGTGCACTATGAATGGTGCAGTTGAAAGCCATTAAGAAGAATGAAGCAAGAGGAGTCATTTAGCTTCAGTCAAAGGGAAGGCATAGTGGGCAGGCACTCTTCTAGGAGGTTTTCTCTATGCTGGGTTCAATGTTAACTGGTGATTTCTTCCAAAAATCACATTATCTTACCTAGGTGCAATATTGCTTTATTCTCATAACCTTCATGTCATTGCTATATCTTGAAGGAATAATGTGGTGACTCAGCAAAAGATTTTGGTTCAAGCAATGCTTAGAAAACATTTAACAGACCCAAAAAGTCATGTAGTCTATGTTTCATGACCCCCTCATTCCTTTTACTACTCTTCAGGAAAAACCCTCCTCTCCATTCATGATTTCAGCTTAGGGAATATGGTTAATCTTGCTAGCTCTAACAGTGTCCTTCTTTGCTAAATCTTTCTGTGCTGTAGCTATACAGGGGGGGGGGGGGGGGGGGGAGAGAGAGAGAGAGAGCTAATACTTAAAGCAGCATAAATCCAAAGAAGAGATTACCAGATTGTTTCTCACATTTATAGGTCTATATTTTTTTCTGCTGAGATTGAATATCAATTGATAAATTCTGAGTTTTATTTCTGCACAGTTAAAAAGTCATGTGTACCATGGGATATTACTGAGCCACGAGAAATAAGGACACCCTGCTGTTTGTAACAACATGGATGGACCTCAAAGGTATTAAACAAGTAAAAGAAAGACAAAGTATTATATGATATCACTTATATGCAGAAGATAAAAAGTGCTCCACTTATAGAAACAGAGACTAGAGTGGTCTTTACCACGGGCTGGTGTGTGTGAAAAATGGAGAGACATTTGTCAAAGAGAGCAAACTTCCAGTGATAAGATAAATAAATTGGGATCTAATATGGCACATAGTGTTTATAGTTAATGCTGCATTATATACTTGAAAGTTGCTAAAGGTGTAGATCTCAAATTATATCACCACAAAAAGGAAATAATAATTATATGACATGGGCAAGTATTAGCTAATGCTATGGTGATTTATTTTTTGCAATATATGTGTATCAAATCAAAATGTATCAAATTAAGGTGTACTCTGTACACCTTAAAATTATAAAGTATTATATGTCAATTGTATCTTAATAAAGCTGGAAACTTTTCTGCGGAAAAAAAAAAAAAAGTCATACGCCCTGCCCTGGCTGGCTTGGCTCAGTGGATGGAGCGTCGGCCTGTGGACTTAGGGGTCCCAGGTTCAATTCCAGTCAGGGGCACATGCCTGGGTTGCGGACTTGATCCTCAGTGTGGGACATGCTGGGGGTTGTGAGGGCAATTGGTGATTCTCTCTCATCGCTGATGTTTCTATCTCTCTTTCCCTTTCCCTTCCTCTCTGAAATCAATAAAGATATATTTAAAAAAAGAGAGAGAGAAAAAAGTCATATGAATTCACATAAATAGAGTTGAATGAGTGATTTAGTAGTTAGGAAATAAACTAAGCATCTCTGATAAAGAGATGCTAAAATATAGAGCTAAAAAAAGCAAAAGTAGACTTTTTGTTTTGTTTTGTTTTCCCTCTCACATCAAAATTCACAGGGAACTAATTATTTGAGGCTGAGAGTCAGCCCTGTTCTGTGAGGTTATCCAATGATTCAGGTTCCTTCTTTTTCTTTAAATATATATTTTTATTATTGATAGTATCACAGATATCTCCCATCCCTCCTTTACCCCGCTCCTCCCTGCCCTTATCCATCCCCCAATGTCTTCACCACCCTATTGCCCATGTGCATAGGCTGTGCATATAAGTATGTAAGTTCTTTGCTTTATCTCTTCTCCTCCCCCCAACCCCACATGGAGGGATGTCAGTCTGTTCTATGCCTCCGTGCTTCGTGTATTATTTTGTTGGTCAATTCATTTTGTTCATTAGATTCCACAAATAAGTGAGATCATGTGATATTTGTTTTCCTCACAATGGCTTATTTCACTTGGCATAATATTTCCCAGGTCCATCCATGCTGTCCCAAAGGGTAAGAGATCCTGACTGAAGACTGGAGCAGTCAGCCTACTCCTAAACACTGGTCTGCAGCCCCCACTGCTTGGCCCACTGAATATGTAGGAGCAACCACTGAGTGGTCTTAAGCTGTTCTTCCATAAACTCTTAACAGAATGAATATAAGGTTGATAGAAAATAAACAGTTTAAATGCACTCACAAAAAAAAATAAACAAACAAACAAAAACAACCAAGCAAACAAAAAGGTTTAAGAGTGAATGAATGGGAGAGTCATGGTGAGTGTTATTTCCCTACTTGGCCACTGTCTTCCTCTCTCAGGACACATGTTTTTCCTTTTCTCCTTAAAGTACACATTTCATGTGTGTGTGTCTGATTTTTTTATTCTAATAAAAATTCTAATAAAACCAGTTTATCTGAATGTAGTTGAAATAATTAGGCCTTATCTAAAAAATTAAAATGCTAATAAAAGTAAATGAAGAACGAACAGTAGATTTATCACTCAAGCTTCGATATTAATCAAAACCTGATCTATTTATCGCAATCAAAATATAACTTTGGAACTGATTATAATCACTTTGCCTTGGGTAGTCTTGGTAGCAAATAGCAAATAACTCTCATTAAGTATCAGAAGACAAACCAAAATGCTTCTATCTCATTGAGGTTCTAATTTAGCTTAGAATAATAAGTAACACCATGTAAAATGAGAAGGAAAAAGAAGAATGTTATTTTATGCACTCAATGAATAAGTATTGCTCTTTCTCTATATGCAGAACATGTGCTTGTCAGAAAGTTAAAATGGAAAAACGAGATTTTTTTTGAAGAAATAGACCTGCCTCTGAAACCATGCTCTGTGTAAAGGATAATTTTATGAGTCAACTTGATTAGGCCATAGCACCCAACTATTTGTCAAACACCAGTCTCAATGTTGTTGTGAAGGTATTTTCAGGTGAGTTTAGCATTTGAATCAGGAATTGTGAGTAGTGCAGATTACTCTTTATAATGTGAATGGGTCTCATCCAAATAGTTGAATGCATTAAGATAAAGAGGTTGAGGTTACCTGAGGAATAGGGAATGCTGCTTACAGGTTAACTTCAGACTCAAGCTGCATCATCCACTATTCTGAGTCCCCAGTTTCAAATTGTGGACTTGCCAACCTCTGCGTGAGCCAAATTCTTAAAATTAATCTCTCTCTCTCTCTCTCTCTCTCTCTCTCTCTCTCTCTCTCTCTCGTATGAGTGTGAAACATGTATAGCTTTCAAACAGGCAAAGTAAAAATAAAACTTTTGGAGGTGATGCATATTTCTATTACCTTGATTGTGGGGACAGTTTCACTGGTATAGGCATATCTCCAAACTCACATTTGTATACATTAAATATGTCCAGCATTTTGATATATCAATTATTCCTCAATTAAGTTGTTTTAAAGAATGTGAAGAAGAGAACAGCCTTCTTGAGGAAGAGATTCACCGGCCAACACGCAGTAGACCATGATAGAAGTAGAAAAGCTAAAAAGGGGACCCACAGTGAGGTAACATTAAAAGGCACACAGTGAAAAAGTAAGTTCTATGTCTGTCCAAACAAACTAATATCCTTGGTCACTTACTAGTAGCTTGACCTGAGAAAGTCACCCATTCCGGCTCTACTTATCCAACTTCTCTCATCTACAAAGAAAAAGAATACCAATCTTGCAAAGCCCTTGGACAAATTAAATACTGTATTAATATTAACTATAAGGGCTCTGAGTATGTTGTCCACTTCTATATTCCAAAAGAATAAAACTGCTTGGAACTGTATGTCTCAATAGTATTTATTACTAATTAATGGATAGCAGAAGTCTAGCACAGTCAATTCCTAATAATAAGAGATAAGGTTGTGGTGGCTGCTCTTTTTGCCACTGTCAGTGTAATTAAAAGTGGAGAGAGAAACAATTTTTGTAGAAGCTAGGCTATCTGGGGAACAATTCCAGATGGTGTACATCATTAAATAACAATATCAGCAGTTCACACATTAAAGTGCAGTGCATTAAAAGAGAGATCAATGGGATCTAGAATGAATGGAAAGGACATTATGCAAAAGGTGAGGCTTTATAAGGCCTTTCAGGATGAATATCATTTGGAGAGAGGCAGTTATTTAACACAATATTTTTATTGTGAACAGTAAGAGAAGCATCATAAGTGCATTATCTTTGAATTGGCGAACTATAATAATTGTAAAATACCTTGTTAATTAAGCTCATCTAGCACAACCTTTATTGACATTCTCGTTCTTTAACACTGGTGTCACCAATGAGATTGCTTTATGGGAAAATGACTGCTACTGGCAGCAAGAGTAAAACATTCAAATTGGTTCAAACTTTATTCTCAACCACGTGTGGTTATGAAAGACAGAGAGAATGTTATTGAATGTGTCAGCTTCCCAGTAATTTTACTGAGGCCCTGACAGGCTGTCATATTTTAAACACTGGGAGGTACTTTCTTTAGCAATAAGATGCAGCTTCTTTGAACTGTATGCACACTGAATAGGTTATCTGTGGGATATCTGTGTTTTCAATCTCTCAAATTAGCTGTGTTTAATCCCTCCAATTACTTCAAAACTTGACGTTTTGGAGCTCTGTCATTCCTACTGAGAATATAGAAAAGGATCATATGATTTATTTCCATAAATATGAAAGAAGGTCTAAATCCCCAAATTACTTAGAATGCAAGTGGTTATACAGAGTTTTCAAAGAACCCTGTTTTAATCTATGAATGTCTGTATATGAGCCTGTAGTTTAACAGAGCAGTGGAAAGTACTGAAATAAATTCTAAAATGACTCTCTAGTCATCATCTTGTAGAAGCCTAGAGCTTATGAGTCTCTTTCTGATTTGCTTTTTTAAAAATATTTTTTATATTAGCTAGGCCAAATGTGGAATATTAGAGAGTCATTCCCATTGTTCTCCCCCTATTCTAAGGTACTATTATTCTTCACATCTGACTGTTAATTTTGGTCTTATGACTTGATTCAGCCAATGAAATGTGGTAGGAAATTATAAGTGTCAGTACCCTTTTCTTCTTACTTATCAGTTGGCAATTTTTCAGGACAGAGTTCTTCCATTGCCCTAATTTTTGAAAGTAGTCAATGCAACAGATCCGCTGCCAACTAATAATAGTTACATAGATTACATAAAAAATATACTTTTCCTGTTGTAAATCATTGAGGTGTGGGGGTCTGTTACCACTGCAACGTAGTACACTATGATGACACATTGACCCAGACTCTTCATCATGGATTGATTTATTCATATTCAAATATTTTGAATACTACACTATATCAGGCACTGGAATAGATAATGAGGTTCTAAGAGTGAGCAAAAGTAGATAACTTCCTGAAATCATGGAACTCACTCTGAAATGATCATATATCATGATGACGTTTCGCTATTGCTTTCTCTTTATTTTTTTCTCTCTCTCTCCTTTAAAAAATACATTCAATGTGCTGACTATCACACCCTGAGGCATATTGCTCTCTGTCAAATTGTAGACATAGCCGTTTCTGAACATTAAGGATGAACTATATTTGAAAAATGGAAGATCAAAGAAAGGACAAGGCAGAAAGGGGAAGGTGGCCTTTTAGTCCACATGGAAGGCCTCAGATGCTATTAGAGGTGCCTCTGTGAGGACTGATCAGAGCAGATGAATTGGAGTCCTTTTTATTTCCTCTTTGTCTTTTTCAATATAGGAAGTATCAAATTGTCTTTTGGGTTATTTCATGTGATATCAGAGGCCTCAGCATTGAACTTCCTTATGCCTAGGTTTAGGATTAATAGTATTCTGTAACCTTCATAACCCTCAAACAAACTTCTACAAATACACAAGTTGAATTGTACAGCAAATTGTTATCCTAGCAATATCTGCACTATTGTAAGAATAAATCTCATTGTAACTACAAAGATGATTTGTTGTGGTGTATATAATCAATGTCTATTATGTTATACTAGAGGCCCAGTGCATGAAATTCATGCACGGATAGGGTCCCTAGGCTTGACCGGGAATCAGGGCCAATCAGGTTCCCTTCATCCCAGCCTCCCTGCTTCCTCCTTCCCTCGCTCCCTCAGTGCCCCACCACCACCATGGGTTGCCCGCCAGTTTCCATGCTGCCCCCTCTTGGTCACCGCATGTCATAGCAAGTGATCGAACTCCCAGTCCAACTCCCAGGGGGACAATATGCATATTAGTCTTTTATTATAAAGGATTATATATATATATATATATATATATATATATATATATATATATATGTGTGTGTATATATATATATTAATATTTATTGTTGAAAGTATTATAAATATCCTCTTTCTTTTTCTCCCCCCCCCATAAAAACTAGAGATCTATTTTTAATTTTGGTTTTCAGAAGAATGTTGAAATCTTGACAAATGTATCCTTCTAAAAAAGGTATGATGTGAGCTAAAATGTCTTCAATATTTTTGCAAATTAATGAGAGAGAGAAAAACTAAGAATCAGATCATTAGAATGAAAACATTTGCTTTCACAGGATAAAGTCAACACCATAACGTATCTGCAAACATGACTAATATTTTTCCAGCAATAATTTTTTTTAAAATCAATGTCACCTCTTGCCTTGACTTAATCCTCCTTCCTCCTGGATAAAAATTATTAAACATCAAATCAACACATTTCTCTACTTTTTCACAGTATTCAACCCAGAACTGGTCCTACTTCTTTAATATCTTCATAAAATGAGTAGTGCCACAAGCCCTAGAAGTCCTCCCAACTCCCCCTTACTGAGGTGCCCCCCATTTCCTCTGGTGTGTGTTCTCACTTTCTGCATATAGCTAAACAAACCAACTTTGCCTGAATACAATAATGTCTCTTTTGATCTTTTGGTTGGTGAATTTTAACAATAATTATATACTACTCAAAGAAACACTTTTACTTAACAGTTAAACACAAAGACACACATACATATAGACACATATGTTGCCCTAAATGTCAATACATCTGTACACCACAGGGAAAAAAAATATTTGTATTTTATGTAGGAAAGAAAACAGTTAATTTTTATGAGGAAGCACATTTTAGTACCAATAATTAAAATGAATAGAAAGTGTTCCTTTGCATATGTTTCAAAACCTCTGAAGAGGATCCATTCTCTTTGGTCATGTAAGGTGCTGAGACATTTTTAAATGATCCTGGGAATACAACTCAGTGGGCACAGAGAGTCCCGAGACAACGATATTGCATTTGCTGCTTTAACTAATATTTCATTGCTTATTTTTTCATGTTATTTCAACCCCATGCTTCTCTTGCAGAAACAATAACCAATTCTAAGAATTTTACTAGCAACAAATATATGTAAGACATTATTCACCCAAAGTATATATTCAAATAAAAAATAAATAGGATGTATACGTTTTCCCCAAGATGAATAAAAATTTCCAAGTCTTTACTTTTCTAGTCAGAATTCTATGAATGCTTTCAGTTCTAGTCACAACTCGAGATTTGTTACTTTAAGGATATAAAGAAAGACTATAAAAAAGATTCATAACCTCAAATTACATTAACCGTACATTAAGGATGATGCACAAATCCCAAGAAATAATGAAATGTCAGGGTTAGAATCATCTCTTTTCAGGTTTAGTGCTCAATCTCCTATGACCTCGCATAAAATGCAATTGCTGCTCACCTTACTATTAGGAAGTACAATTGATTTTCTTGCAATATTTATTAGTGCATTAGTCATATACATTAGCACTAAACGGGAAACAAAAAATGTTTTACTTCCTCAAGTCTGTGGCAACCCAACACAAGTACAAATGTAGATGCCGATATAAGTACAATGTGACTCACACGCCTGAAATATCCTTTCTTTACCCAGATTTATCAGAGAAAGTTAAAGAGAGAAATTTACTCCACCCATTTTGATCTTTGATGAGTTAGAACAGTTTACATTAGTCAGGCTATTTTTGTTCTTTCAGCTTTGTGTCTTTTTGACAAATTATCATTATCTTAATGATAATTTGTCAAAAAGACACTAATAAGAATTTTGAAATACAAAAATACATCAGAAGTAAATGGAATCATTTGTCTGATACTAATAAATAGGATAGGCTAAAACCTGAGGCTATCATTTTGCCAAATATTTATTTCAGCTCTGGTTGTCATTCCAAATCTTGCATTAGACTTGGTTGTTGGCTTAAAAAAAAAAAGACAGAGACATTTATCTTCAATAAATAATGTTAAGTTTGAAGGCCTGATGTTATTTGTAACAGTTAGCTCCACCATCCCCAACACTGCCATCTAGACCTAATTCAAACTAACTCCAAACAGCTAACTGCAGGACCACCTAGTTCGATTTCTGTCCCTGGTCACCCTCATTTGGAGTTTTTCTGTAATAAAATCTAAAAACTGGTATTTCCCAAACATCTTTGGATTTCCTGATTCCTTGGTTTTCATCATTGTGGGTTTTCTCCAGTAGAATTCTTATCCTTTGCAACCATACCGTAACCTCCCGATCCTTAGAGAGCTTGCCATGTCAGTTAGCCTCATGACTGTCCACTTCTCTTCTTTCTTAGGGAGATTGGAACAACAACTAAGAGTTGATAGTGTGAATGCATGGCATTTATAAGAAAAGTTTTAAAATTTGTGCTGTGGGTTTAGATACTTTATACTAGAATTCTGTCATTTAAATTTTCTCTTCATTTTGATTTAGCACTACAATCAAATCACACTATTTTTAAATAGTCTTAAGTTCAATTTTACTATTTGAGAAATTATGATTATCCAACCTGAGCTGTTCATTCTAATAAAAAATGCCATCACTTTTTGACTACTTAGTGTGTGCCAGACTCTGATACATCTGTTAAACTTCACAAAACTCTCATTCAATAGGCATCATTATCCATTTATATGTCTATTCTTTTAAAATAGCCAGCACCATATCTCTCATTGGACATTTTTTTTTTTTTTTTTTTTTGCAATATGCCTTTGTCACGTCTCATCACAGTATCCAGTCTATTCTCCACATTTTTGAGCCTGGTAGAGCCCTGTAACTTCTTTACTAATAAACACAGTGTGGGTAGCACAGGCCTTTTCTGGTTGTAGCCCTTAGCCGGCCTGACAGCTTCTACTTCCTGTCTCTTGAACACCAGTCACCATGTCAGATGCTGTGATATCTCTGACATAATGTAAAAAGCTCAAGCAACAGTGAGAGGTTAATGGGTTAAAGGATGAGATATTCCCTGGAGATAAGCCAAGAAGGTTATAGTCACCAGCATGGTCATGAAAGGTCATCAGGACCCAGTCAAAAGCCAGAGCAGAGGTCCCAGATATCATGAATGAGAGACCATAGTCTTCTTGTGCCAAATTCAAACTGCTCTCACATCCAATTATGAGCATAAGAAAATGGAGTTGTAACCTCTCAGCTTGGAGTGGCTCATTATGCAGAGCTAGATAGCTGAAAACACCACTGTTTTAAAGAGGAAACAAAGTCTCAGCAGAGGTAAGAAATTTGCCCAAGTTCACACAGATATAAAGTGGCTGAGTGAAGATTTGAACCATATGCTCTTGGATATATATCTCATGGTCTTACATACTAGTATATGGCATTACATATATCCCATTATAAAATGCAGGATCTCAATACTATATACTTGAACGAGTTCTTTTTCTAAAGAGACTCATATTGTAAGTAGTACTATGGGGAATATGTTTCTTCAGAGAATAATCTCAGTTTATGGGCTACAACATATGTGTGCTTATAACCAAACAGGTGCTCCTAATTACATATTTATTTTATCCATTGAACCATGCTGACTTAGTCTCTACTTAGAAACCCTTTATTTTAAACAAATAGAACTGCATATTTTTTCTTTAAAAATATATTTATTAAGATTTTCACTAATTCAGTCTACATTTCCAGAAGTTTTTTAGTAATAGTTCACACCAAATTTACCTAAATCATGGTTTTCTATAAAGTATTTCTTTAGTGTTAAGCTAAAAAAAAAAATGTCTAAAAAGACAAAGGCGTAGGATGACCTTTTTTGACCTGGAGATAGTGGTAAATTGACAAAAAGAACAAATTCTGTGAACAATAGGCCTCAAACTCAAGGCTTTTTCCTTTCACATATATGTGCCTACTACGCACTATTCAGCCAGGTCGAAAATCCAGGCACATGTCCAATTTCACCAAACCCTCACAACTACAACAAAACTCTCAAGTTCTTGCTCTTCAAAGTTAATTTATCTATCTAGTTTCCTCTATTTGGATTTTTAGCTCATATGGAGCCCAGTGTTACAAGAACTCTGGTTTCAATATTTGTTTACATTTTGTTGTTGCTATTGTTTTTCTCCTTTTTTGACCTCCCTTTCATGAACACACCAAAGCAATGATCTCTCACTTTTTTTAAAAAATAGGAAACATTGTCCTTTTAAATTTTATTTTTCTTTTGTGATTTGAGCTGTGCCTCCATGTATTCCAAAAGGCAGTGTCTTCTACCCTAATTGGCCAATAAAAACATTTTCCTTAACAAGACAATTCTCCGTCAAGAGAAACTTTGGTATTAGCTGTAAAAATAATAATGCATTTGCCATTTGTTTCTTGGTTCTGACCACTCTAACTCTGAAATCTTTTGGGAAGTTACTTAACATAGCTTTAGCTTTCATGAAATAAATATTGAATAATAGCAACCTCAAAATGTTGCTGAGAAAATTCAGTAAATAAGGAAGATTAAGCCAAACACAATGAAAGAACTTCATAAACAACCATTTCCTTCCTGCTGCTCTCCTTCAACCTCTCTTCATGCCTTTCTCCCAGCTATTAAAATCAATCTAGTGTTTCTTCATTTTTAAAATAAGTGTTACACAGTACCACCAAAGATTCCTGTTATCTTGAAATAACTTTTTCTTACCCTATATCACCTATTGGCTTCGACCCCAGTCTGTGGACATGCCTGATTTCATGTATAATGAAGCCTATTTTTAAGTAAAAAAATACATGAAAATAGGGAGATCTTGTTTATTCTATTTATATTTTATACTCCTAAACCCTTGGAAAAAGAATCATACCTTCAGAAAACTATTTTGGGTTATTCTATTAAATTGACTGCATAGCAATCATGTTGTAGTGGTCATGAAGACTATGCAATTTTTATTTTTATTTTTTACAAAAAAATTACACTTTTAAAAAGTTATAAGAAAATGTCTTTGAAACAGTTAAAGTTAAAACAAATTGTCTTATCAAGCACAATATACTTGTTGGTTTGATTTTGAATTTTCAAAAATTTTGTACAGATTATTGTAATTAACACAATTATAATTATAATCAAAATAATTGCCACATTTGTTCAATATAAATTTCAATGAAGTAATGGAATTTTAAAAACTGTATGCCTTGATTAAATATATTCAGGTTTTTTGTACTTCCACCATCTAAATGACTATGACTTATTCAATGTCATCCACAAGTAAAAAGTCACTTAATGTTGTATAGCAAAAAGTCACAAAATAAAATATAAAAGATATTGTCAATAACATTCCATGACTATTCCATGATTACATAGGCTCTTATCTTCTAGGAATCATGAAAGGTGTTCAGATGCCAGTCAAATTATCCTAAACTACTGGCCAAGGTAAGACCAAGACCCCCTTCTCATTGGCATGCCACACCGCTGCTTTACAGGAAGGAGACCAAGGGCACTAGAGATGGGGAAATGATAAAAAAATTGATTAGGATAATGTTCCTCCTTTAACTGGGAAAAAATAGTATGGCTTAGAGTTATGGAAAGTGTGAAAATGGATGGAAACTTTCTTTAATTATTTAGTTTGGTGAATGTCTATGGAAGTGTTTATTTGCCTTTCACCTTTAAGATAATAAAAGAACACACTCTTCAGACACAATGTTGGGTCAGCAGACATGATTTTGAATCTCACTAATCAGTAAAAGTTCAATGATAGGTAAATGTAAACCTGAAGAGAGCTTGCTTTAATTTTTTAATCTTATTTTTTGCTAATGCTAAACTGCTTCCATATTTGATTTGGCTTCCACTTGAGTCAGATAGTTCTATGGACATATGCCCCAAGCTCCAGGGGCATATGCGACTCAGGGATAGCTAATCAAAAGATTTCATTTCCAAGATCACAGTGATACATTCAGAGATGTGACCATGACTTAGTTTGTAACAATGAGTTGAAACTCTCTGGAGCTACTGGAGATATAACTTGTATTTGTTTGTTTGTTTAATATTAATGAAAGGAGAAATGTTCTCAACAGACGAGTTACCTGTGAGCATAGCTTTGCCTCCAAAAGTAAGGAACCGATATTATGACTTTGTGTTTCAAGTTTTTTTTTTATCGAGTTAGTATTGCAGCTCTGTCTGTTACTGAATTATCAAGCGCAATTGAGTCTGCAAAGCCTCAGGAGCCAATGGGAAGGCTCAGTTGCACTGCAGCATGTGACAGTATTCCCTTGCTTTATGGTTCACTTAAAACTAGAAAGTGAATTAGAAGGTACCAGAGGTGGTATCTTACTTAGTAAGAGTATATAGAAGACACACACCTTTTCCTTTCATTTTGAGAGAATATACAAAAATATCCCTAGAATACTGGGTAACACAGGAATTTATTAGTGTAGTGCTCTTTGTAATTTAAAGTAATTTATCTTTAACCCTCTTTACAGATGCTCATTTCTATGCTTTAGTTCTTATTGGCTTAGTATTCTGAAAGTTGTGGTACAGCATAACATTTTTTATAACAGTTATATGGGCTAGGTCCACGTGAATAATTTTGGAAAATGCAAATATATTTCAGATGAAAGCAAATTCCTTCTGTTGGTGAATGTTACCAGAGTGGGGGAACTCTGTTTCCAGAAGAATAGATTCATTTCAGGTGTTAGGAACTGGATTGTTTTGCTTTGGCATAACTGAATGTTAAGTGCTAGGGACTAGAATAATTTGCACAGTAAAAATAGTAACTCTGATACAATTGTTGTTTCTGATAATTACTAGAGGTCCAGTGCACAAAATTCATGCACTCTGGAAGGGGGGTTGTCTCTCAGGCTGGCCTGCACCCTCTCGCAGTCCAGGAGTCCTTGGGGGATGTCCGATGGGCCTAAGCCATCTGTTGGACATCCTTAGTGCTGCTGCAGAGGCGGGAGAGGCTCCTGCCATCACCGCTGTGCTGGTCAGCCGTGAGCCCTGCTTCTGGCTGAATGGTGCTCCCGCTGTGGGAGTGCACTGACCACCAAAGGGCAGCTCCTGCGTTGAGTGGGATCAGGCCAAACCGGCTTTCTGACATCTCCCCTGAGGGATCCCAGATTGCGAGAGGGCTCAGGCCAGGCTGAGGGACCCTATGGGTGCACAATTGGGGCCAGGGAGGGACGCAGGAGGTTGGCCAGCCAGGGAGGGACTGTGGGAGGGTGCCAGGGCGTGTCTGGCCTATCTCACTCAGTCCTGATCTGCCAGACCCCAGCAGCAAGCTAACCTACTAATTGGAGCATCTGACCCCTGGTGGTCAGTGCACATCATAGTGACTGGTCAACCGGTCGACTGTCTGCCCCCTGGTGGTCATTACATGTCTTAGGGAGTGGTTGAGCGGCCTTAGCATATCATTAGAATATTACACTTTGATTGGTTGAATGGACTACAGGACACTTAGCATATTAGGCTTTTATTATACAGGATTCTCCAATACTTATCCTATTGAAGAATTAAACGAAAATGCTAGAGGGATCCTTATCACCACAACTTTCAAATTTTTTGATTGTAGTTTAATTTTTGGAATTTCCAAGAAGGCTATCCTGTATTTTGTTATTGAGAAAAAAATTACACATGATGAAATGCACAGACATTATCCATGCAACTGATGAGTTTTTGAAAACATATGCACCTAAGCAATCATGACCTTTAGTGAGATATAAAACAGTTTCATTTCCCAAGAAATTTCATGTTTCTTCTAATGATATCTTTGAGCAACCCCATAGTATCCTACTTTACAGTATAGCATAACTTATCTAGATGTAGGAAACTGAGGCTTTTTTTAAATGGGAGAGTGTTGTGACTCTTAACCCAATTCCCAAATCTCCCCCAGTTTATCAGTCTAAATTAGTGGTTCCTATACTTAAAGAGGCAAATAATGCAACAGTGTGTAGTTTTTAGGAAATATTTCATTTTATGTATAAATCCACAACTTTCCAGGCTTTGCTCAGGACCTGTGGTTATTTAGATATATGAGCTCACATCTTGGGACCTCAGGAGGCCATTTCAATGTATTGATCAGAACAAGCCTCATAGTAGTCAGGCGATAAATGAAATTTGACCCTAGCTTACCTCAGGAAAGGCCAGAAGGATTATAAAGGAAGCTGTTGGCAACATTTCTGTCTCTGAAATAGGCAGAAATGTTTGAAATAAGCATGGCAGTTCAATCAGGTATGTAATGTAAAAAAGAAATAGATCTATATGGATAATATCTCTAAAAGAGGAGGTGCTCCTCATGCATAAATAATATGCAGCTATTCATCACCTTCTGTCTCCCAAATTATTCTGACATCTCTTAACTATTTGGTAAGGAGGGCCCAGTTGGAGGAAATTTGAGTACACTGTTGAGATAGCTTTACAAATAAAACTTGATATTAAACAAATACACATGAAATTTAGAGATTATTTTTTCAATTCAACAAATATGCATTGAGTCTCTACTTATACATGTGATTATTTGTTTAATGCTAACCTCACATTTGGTGACACAAAATACTATTAAAACAAAATATATTTATTAATAAAACATTAAAAATCATACAAGAAGTAAAATAATTTGTTGTTGTTAATCTTCACCTAAGGATATTTTTCCATTTATTTTTAGAGAAAGTAGGAGGGAATGAGGGAGGGAGGGAAGGAGAGAGAGAGAGAGAGACCCATCATGCCCCTGAACTGGGCCAGGGTTCAAACTTCCCCTTGACTGGGAATCAAACCCGCTACTCTTCGGTGCACAGGCTGATGCTTTAACCACTGAGCGACACCCGCCAGGACTAAGAAGTAAAGCAATTTTGATGGATAGTCACTAAATTTCTTCATTGTATCTATTCCTAATACCATTTCACTAATACTCCTATTGTTGCTCTGAATTATACATTTTTCAATATATTCATATTTATTTTATGTAATTGCTTGCATTCTTATTTAAAGTTGAATTTAATGGTTACTAAATTTGGTATTATAGACACCAGTAGCTGAATTTTCTCTACTGAAAATAATAGTTTTAAGTCAGAAATACTCTACAGATGTTGAGGCACTTAGTAAACTCAGAACATATCCTGGGAAAATAAAGATTATTTTAATAATGTTTGTAATAATATATAATATTCATAATAATATAAATTATAATTGATTTATATTTAAATGTATAGATATTTAAGTCCAATTATTTATTTTCATATTCACTCTATTTAGAATACCTTTCTTCAAAAGGATTCTTATAAGACAAATCTAATAAATCCATTTTCTCTGTGACTATACTTTGCCCAGTTTATTTGAAGCCTTCTCAATTTCATTCACTTCCACAGCAGAATAGAAATTTATTCATTTAGAAATATAATTCCATTAAAATATTTTATCAGAAGTTGAGACATTCCAAAATACAATTCTGTAATTTTATATTCATGTATACCCTTTTATCTCTATTGCATACGTTTAGCTCCCTTGCTTTTTACAGAGATACTTTATATTGTCTGACACTTTGCAAGATTGTCAATAATTACATTTCCCTAAAATCTTTGGAAGCTGAATTGTCCTTAAGCCATATTTGTTGAATATTTTTTAATTAAAGACTTCCAAATGTTTTTGAACAAAATGCAACCAATAATTAGAAGATTCATTTAGAAAAACTTAATACCATTTTTGAGCAATTAAGTTGATTTACTAGTATTAAGTCATTCTTAAAGTTGTGAAGAATTTACTGTATGCAGTAAAATTGTGTCTCCTTAGTCTTCTCCATTCTGTGATTGTTTCTAGCCATTTCCTACCTTTCATGCTTTTTACATTTTTTAAAGAACTAATAAACTCTTTGTGGAATGTCTTTCAGTTTGGATGTGTCTACTGTTTTCTGATTATATTGAAACTCTGCATTTTTTACAAGAATACAACAGAAGCAATGATGCATCATATCAGATGGTCCATGATCTTGACATGTCTATTACAGATGATAATAAACTTGATAATGTTCTGAAGTTGTTGTCTGCTAGGTTTGTCCACTGTAAAGTTGCTATTATTATTTTTATAATTAAGAGTAATTTGGGAGAGATGCATTATGACTCTGCAGATGTCCTATATTTAAATTTTGCTCCCTGATTTTTATCATCCATGGGTGGAATTGGCCTGATACAATGATTAATCTGATGTTTGCTTAATAGTGATTTGATGTTTGCCTCATTCCTCCTATACTTTTAAATTTGAATTATTTTATAATTAAAGATGTACCTTCTCTACAACATTTATTATCCAATTATTATTTTCTGTAAGTATGAATTCATAAATACTAATTTTATTCTATAATTATTCAACTAGCATTATTTATTTTGTTGCTTAAATTGTTTCAGCTTGGCCTTTAGGAGTTTCTTCAGGTTTACTCCTTTGTCCTTTTTTATTTTTTTTTATTTTTATTTTATTTTATTGATTTTTTACAGAGAGGAAGGGAGAGGGATAGAGAGTTAGAAACATCGATGAGAGAGAAACATCTATCAGCTGCCTCCTTCACACCCCCTACTGTGGATGTGCCTGCAACCAAGGTATATGCCCTTGACCGGAATCGAACCCGGGACCCCTCAGTCCGCAGACCGATGCTCTATCCACTGAGCCAAACCGGTTTTGGCTCCTTTGTCCTTTTGATATGATCTCATGATTTTTGAAACAACTTTGTATTTCTGGCACCAAAAGATATTGTTGCCTTACCTTAAAATTGTACTACAATAGCTCTGGAATTACATACTTTTTTAAGTAGCCCCAATTCTTTTTAAGGGAGAATAGTATTTAGAAACCATGATCTCACCTGGCTGGTATTGCTCAGTGTTTGAGCATTGGCCCACACACTAGGAGGTTACTATTTCAATTCTGGGTCAGGGCACATGCCCATGTTGCAGGCTTTATCCCCAGTAGGGGGTATACAGTAAGCAACCAATCAATGATTCACTCTCATCATTGATGTTTCTATCTCTCTCTCTCTCCATTCCTCTCTCTGAAATAAAAACAAAAACAAAAATAAAACACAAAAAAAATATTTAGAAAGCATAATCTGCACACTGGTTGTGCTCATTCTTTTTAGGGTATCATTGGTCCTTGGCCCTTTCATTGGATTAAACATAGATAAATATGTATGTATTGTGTGTGTGTGTGTGTGTGTGTGTGTGTGTGTGTGTGTGTGCATGCGCCACATATATATATGGCATGCTGATATTTCAGATTATAATTATCATAGGGCTTAGTTTAGCCTTCCCCTTTTCATTACTTATTTTAAATGATGAAAACTGTTATAAGTTATACTTATAATATTTATCACTTCTTTCTCCAGCAATGACATAGTTCACATGATCTGCAATACATTTCTTTATTTGCTCATCCCTGTATATACATAAAATAGTTTCAGAATTGCTATTGCACATCCTGCAGAAGATTACTTTAATTAATGTATTACATGTATATATTTAAGAAGATTACAAATTCTTAAACACATCTGCTACCAAGAATTTCTAATAAGATATTATATACTAGAACTTCAGAAAAGAGAATAGAGAATAAGCTGGAAAGCTTGATTAATTTCTAGATTGAAACACATCTGTAAGAAGATGACTATTCAATGTCTCTTCTAAGAATACACACAGGTCATCACATGTCTGAGATATCAGACCGAAAGCTACCATTAATATTAAATTCTCAACCAGTGGGAATAATTATAACTATCTCATTGCAAATGCATACCATTTAGTTTTCACTTATTATTTTAAAATTACATTTCAATTCATTCTAGTTGTTAGAAAAGTAATAGTACTGGATTGTAATATCCCTAAATGATAATATTAAATAATAACTGACAAATCACTATGTCTTATGTTGGCTCATTATACTAACATTAGTCATGGTAAATTATTATGATATTACCAATGGGGGTGTAAGACATAATACTACCAACAAGAAGAGTGACTCATTTTCCCTAGCAGTTCAGAGTCTTATAAATACCACCCTTATAATTTTTTAAATTATTGGTATTCATGACATGAACATGCAACAAGAGAAATAAATTAACATTTAATTCAATTGTTTAATAGAATATTATAAATGAATCATATGCTCAGAATAATAAAGCTAGGTTGTTGAAAACAATGTCAGTTCATCCCTCACCCTTCAAGTTGATCTTGTCTTCCACAAAGAACTATACAGTTTGTTTTCAACAATCAATCTACTTTCCATTTCAAATTCAAATTTTACAATGTGAAATTAGACACTAACTGTAATATCTTTTGAATTGTATTTTAATTGGTGTTTTTCTTCATATGAGAAGTAGGTCTCATAATGTGACTAATGTTAAATATGAAAAAATCTAAATATATTTACTTGTTCCATATGATGAAGTTATGTCTTGAAAAAAAGAATCAGTGAATTATTTCAATACATTCATATGGATTGTAGTGTTAAAATACATCTTTCAATCTATTTTTATATTTCTTATTTTTCTATCAAAGAAAATGATTTCCAGAAACAGATTCACGAATGTGGCAATAGACGACACATTTACACAACTGATTATAAAACAAGCTAGAAAATCAATATATTTCTTCAAAAAAGAGCGAGAAGAGTCTGTGTTAAAAATGAATAATTTCTCACCCAAAAAGGGAAAGTATCTTTTAGACAATTTTGTACTGCAGAGTCTTATTACAAAAAAAAACACACAACAAACAACAAAAAAAAAAACAGTCCTAAGGCTTCATCTATAGTGATTTGTAAGCCCCATTTAATTTATAAAAATTTTGATGGAAAGCCATATAGTATAAATTTGACCTCTGAAAATGAAGAAGCTAATTTTTCTAGTATGCTGCTTTTATGCTAGCAATTTAAACTAATTGTGTTTATATACAAAATCAGTAATACAAATTAGGCAACAGGGAGACACAAGTAATTAATCCATGTCTAATACTAGAATGCTATGGCAATGCTAATTTTGATAATTTGGTCCTAAAATAGAGGCCAGATATAAACAATTCTCTAACTGCTGACAAATATGATAACATCAGCAGTCCATTACTCTACTTAGAATAATAACAAGTGTTAGCCATATTTTAATGATTTAAATATGTATAGAATTGCATAGTAAATATCTCATGGAAGTTGGGCTGTTTAAAAAATATTACTACCTTTTTCTGTTGAATATATATGATTGGCATATATAGGTATGTTGAAAAGGACATTTTATAGTACATTATATCAAGAAAAGAAATATTGATAGGGATATCTATAATAATGTCAACAATAAATTAAAAATAAATGTTATTACTTCTCTGTATATCTCCCAGATCCTAAAACAATAATAAAAGAATTTCCATTTTTGTGACTACAAAATTACTTAAAAAGAAACAGGAAAAATGTTAAAAGAGTCATGACATTGCCCTTGGAACTATAATCTTTGGAGAACAACAGGGACATAATTGATAACAATAGTACAATTTATTTCACACATACTTTATGCTGAGCAGAGAGAAAAGCAATTTTGACAGATACCTCTTATTTTCACAAGAACCCTTTGAAATAGGTAATATTATCACCCCCAGGCGGTAGATGAGGAAGTGAGCGTAAGTGAAATTAAGTAGTTCCTGAGGGTAACACAGTTAGCAAAGAGTGGAAACAGAATTATAATCTTGGTCTGTCAGATTCCAGGGTCAGAGCTTTCCACACTATGCCGAGTGTATAAGATAGTCTAGTCTACCCCACAACGTCATCCCTACACACTCTTGTTCAAAAATTCCATTTCCTTACACTTTAAGATTTAGTTTAAAATATGGTAAATGATTCTATTGTACTTTTCAGAAAATACATTTGAAATCATAAAAAATAAGATTTGAAAGCCAGAGAGAAGTTACAATTCTTTAGTTTGGTTAAATAGCATCATTCCACCATAAGGTATCCTGAAGTTCCTATCTCATGTGTGTCTGGGACAAACTGTGGACATTACCATCCTTGGGAGAGCAGAGTATCTGTTTTGGGGGACAGTGCTGCTCTTTTGAGTGGTACTGATATGGAGGAAGGGACTCTGTGCCTTGGAATGAAGGTTGGGACATCCATCCAATAACTTACTACATGTAAATTGTAGCACAGTAAAGTTATATGATGATCTGGAACATATAAAGAGCCTAAATATCTTGCACTAAATATACTAGTATTACACCATACTACAAACCCCAAATGACTAGGAAGTTCATTTTAGATAAAACATGCCTAAATCTACAATTTAGTTTATTAAAATGAATCTTTAGGCTTAAATATTATATTTTGATGATTATAGTTACTTGTATTATTCTTGACACAAATCAATTTAGATATTTAGATATTTCTGGGTGCTTTAAGAATATGACACCTAAAAATGGCACATATTCTGTTCTCTAAGTAAAGGATAAACATGAGTTAGCTCAAAATATTCCCATGCATTTACTTCTCAATATTTTAGTAGCTATTGTACTTTAATTCTCCAATAAAGGTACTGGTTAGCCCAGAACAGAAAAAGAAGTTGTGACAATAATATTAGCAAAGTTATATAAATTTTTGTTTAAAAGGGCAAGAGAATGTTCATGTGGCAGATTGTTTCTGACCTATGATTTTTGGTGCATAAGCCTCTTCTTAATTTGTAAAGAAAACTCTCAAATAGCTATTTAAATTTCTTTTTCTTTCTCCTTCTTTTAAAAATAAAATATACAGGTCTAATAAGGTGCAAAGGATATTGCATATTGTCAAGCTCATCTAAAGCATACAATTTTCATCTCTCCTTCATGCCACAGTGAATTAAGTAGATAAACATGTCCTGAGAAATTAAGATGGATGATAAACTTGTTGGCATCATCTTGAAGGCACAAGACATAATCACCTTCTCCACAGGTATTTGGCTAAAATACTCTGCCCTCATATTGTGAAGTAGCACCTTGAAAAAATATCACACACATTGTTGAAAGCAAAGAGGAAGTCAAAGATAATATGACTCATAGTTTATACACTGCATACGTAATATGGTATTGATATGAACTTGAAAAGACTGAATAAATATGAATAATACTTAACACTTATTTACAGACATGAATTCAACCAATTTATTAATGGAGTAGATGTGTGGTTTTTTTTTTTTCCACTTTATTTTATAGGTAAGGTTACAGATAAAAAGAAAAGATGTGTAAGCTAGTTACCCAAAGCCCTACTTGCTTTCTTTCTTTTTTTTTTTAAAAAAAATCTTTATTGTTGAAAATATTACATATGTCCCCTTTCCTTCCCATTGACCCTTTCTGTTCTGGCCAGGCCCCGCCCTTCACCCCAGGCCTTTACTTGCTTTCAATTAAAAAATCTAAGTCTAAATGCTTTTGACTGCTTCTATTTGTTTATACCAGACAAGAAAGAGCCACTCAAAATATGAAATCTAAGATGAAAAGATATAGCCTTATCATGTTTACATTAAATCCAAGCCAGAGAACAAGGAGAAGCTCTCTAGTTTAAACAACTTTTTTTATGACCAAGTCAGTTATGCTCATTATGGAAAACTAAATGTTAGAAAGGTTCTTTGTCATTTCAAGGACTAATTCTAGCTCAGACACCTTACTAGAATATACAAAAAGAAACATCCTATTTAATAAAGAGGGAATATGCTAATTAACCATCACACTCTCACAAAGATGGCAGTGTCGACAGCCAAATAGGAAGGAATATGCTAATTGCTTCCATGCCCTCAAAGATGGCAGCACCCACAGCCACAAGATGGCAGCACCCAGTCCCCTCAGCCCCACTGGGGCAGAAGGCATGCAGCAAGGCTGGGCCTGCCACCAGGTGGGTCCGGCCACTCCTCGCGCATGCCTCCAGAGTCCCCTAGTCCCCTCAGCCCCACCAGCCACCCAGGGCTGGCCCGAGGACCAACCAAATGACTGAACAAGCAGACTGCGTGGGGAAACCAGGCCGGTGGGGGCCCATGAGGGGCAACCAGGCCCGCAGGGGGGCAGTTGGGGGCAACCAAGCCAGCAGAGGTGGGCAGTAAAAGGCCACCAGGCCGGGGGTTGCAGTTGGGGGCAATTAGGCTGGCAGGGGGGGCAGTGAGGGGTAACTAGGCCAGCAGAAGGGGGCAGTTGGGGGTGACCAGGCCAGCAGGGGCGGCAGTTAGGGGCGACCAAGCCAGCAGGGGGGGGGCAGTTAGGAGCGACCAGGCCAGCAGGGAGGGAACAGTTAGTGGCAATCAGGTTGGCACGCAGAGATAATGAGGGGCAATCAGGCCAGTGGGGGGGGGGCAGTTAGGGGCAACCAGGCAGGCAGGGAGGCAGGTGAGCGATTAGGAGCCAGTGGTCAAGGATTGTGAGCTGGATGTCCGACTGACAGTCTAGACTGGCAGCCAGATGTCTGACTGCCAGTCTAGACTGGCAGTCGGGCATCCCCTGATGGGTCCCAGATTGGAGAGGGTGCAGGCTAGGCTGAGGGGACCGACCCCACACCATGCATGAATTTTGTGCACCCGGCCTCTAGTCTAAAATAAAGATAAATGTCTGTTAAACTGTGCTACAGATATACTTAGCCATTTTTTTTCCTTCCTGAAAACTATTTACACATTTGAAAATGTTGTCTATAAATAAGAATATACAATGCTAATATGATGAAAACTTGGAGAAACAAAGTGTTTTACTCAAGAATTTAAATTCTATTTTATTTTTATTCTGTTATCTTTTAATATATATTTTTATTGATTTAAGAGAGGAAGGGAGAGGGAAAGAGGTAAAACAACATCACTGATGAGAGAGAATCATTGATCAGTTGCCTCCTGGTTACTCCCCACTGGGGATTGAGCTTGCAACATGGGCATGTGCCCTGATCAGGAATTGAACTGTGACCTCCTGGTTCATAGGTCGATGCTCAACCACTGAGCATCATGGCCGGCTCAAATTCTATTTTATCAAGTTTGAAAAACTGATGGAGAATTTGTCTTCCCTTCCTTCTCTCCTAGCTTCCTTCCTTCCTTCCTTCCTTCCTTCCTTCCTTCCTTCCTTCCTTCCTTCCTTCCTTCCTTCCCTTCATTAATTCATCCTTTCATTCTCACATCTATCATCTATCTATCTATCTATCTATCTATCTATCTATCTATCTATCATCTATCTATCTATCATCTATCATTTATCATGATCCATTCATCCATCTACCTACCGAACAATTAGGTGAGCTGTTTTGAGTTATTCATTGTTCTTTACTACACATTTCACTTAACAAGCACCTAATATATAGTAGGTAGTCAAGACATGCTGAATTAAATTGAAATGAACTGACCTAGAACACAGACACACATGTATTCTCCTATGTAACATATAATACCTCATATCTCACACATATACACATGAAACAAACTATCTTAAACTGCTTACACTTCCACTCTCTTCTCTAAACTGTTAACTCTTACATTCTTTTCAACCTAAGTAATGCATATCACCTACTGTCTTGTATTGCTATCATTATGGTTTGAATTTAACATGCCAAATACTTGTGCCTAAAGTCTCCAAGTCAAATAGTGAGTTGCAAAGAGTCTGGATTTTCCATGAACACTATACCCATAATTGAACATGGAAGAAAATAAATATTATTGAGGTGGTATTGTTTGTAAAGAATAAAATTGCTCAAACTGTCTCATTATGTTCACCCTCTTACCTCCTCCCCAAACATGATAGCATGAAGACAAGTAATATCGATCAAATAACCACTCAAAAAATAACTTAGGCAGGTAAGTTGCTGTGAGAAATGGAATATACTGACCTTGCTTTGCATAGGCTGTGTCCTAGAATCTGAGTGCATTTGTACCATTTGATTTGCAATTTACCTTTGAAATTCCTGTTATGCTAACCTTACAAAAGTGGTTGTCTCTCTTTGAATTGTATATGAAAATTCTTTATCCTGGCTGAGTTTTGCATATATCAACATAATTTTCTGAAGAAAGATGTTGCAATCACTTCCTGTAAAAACAAATAAATGTGCTGGCTCAAACCCGTTGCTTAGCAAAAAAAATATGTTCTTTGCCTATAGCAATTTGCATTGTTTTAGTTTATAATATTCACAGTGCCTCTAAGCTTTTATGTTATAAAGAAATGTTTCAGACTGTCAGTTATAGAGCTTTGTAATTAATATTTTCCCCCTGACAAGTCTATATAAGACTGGGAAGTGAAAACATTTAAATCCATGAAATATTTGTGATTGAAGTAACACATATTACTAGGCTGTTTATAGAGAACCCTTTTTATTTATAGCCTTAGTATCTCCTACAATTATTTTTCATAGTTTTATGTTTTTGTAATGTCTAAAAATTCTAATTTTCAAAACCAATTAATTCTGGAGATCAGTGAGTAGAGTATGATAGGGTATGTAATCTCCTGTCAGAAGACAAGATTCAAGTCACAGTTATGCCTTTTATTAACTCCATATTATATTTTCAGGAGCATCAGTAATTTTGACTATAAAATTTAAAACAATAATTAATAATAATATTATTAATAGCAATAGTAGCAGTGTGTAACAAATAGTAAGTAGTAGAGTATAATTTATATAACATTTGTTATATTTAGAATGTAGATTTAAGGAGACATATATGTATGTGTGTGTGTATATATATATATACATGTACAAGCTAATATATGTACAATATATAGCTTGTAAAATATTAATATCCATAACTTAGGTATGAAAATAAATATATTTACTTGATACATTTTCTGCCAGGTACTATACTAAATGCTTCACATGCATTTATTAATTTAATAATTCTTAAACTCCCTATTTTATAAATTATAGAAAGTTTTGATAACTTGTCCAAAGTTACAAATCTTGGTTACATTCATGTTTATAAGTCTGATTCTAAAGCTCATGTTTATAACACCTATTGACACTTTAAAATGCAGCTTGTCAATGATATAGGAATTATTCAAAAACATGTAAGACCATCACAATACTGACCATGATTCAGTCGAACTAGTTATGTGTATTTTGGTATTCTGTCAAATGAGCATGTAAACTTCAAAAATAAAAATATTTTAAAATATGAAATATAACTGATTTTATTGATATTGACTAGCTTGATGTTGACATTGTTTATGGAATGACAACATTATTAATATCCTTAACAATGAGCCATGTGTCTTAATATCGCTTTTTGACATATTTTTATTATTAAGAGAAGTTGTATATACCAAAAACAAATACTTTTGTGACATATAATAAAAGATGTAATTTTTCTCACATTTATGCAAATATATGTACCATTTTATCAACATAGTATTTACTCAATCTTAAAATCTCTCATGCCACTTCATAGTTGATAACATATAGTAAGGCCTCAATGTCATCAATAGGTTCTGTGATTGTAAGCAAAACAGAGTATGACAAAAACAAGTTACCATAAGCTAATTACTATAAACAAGAGCTAAGTTCCTATATCATTTCATCAATGTTATAGCAAAACAATGAGGAATGAACAAAATTTTTCAAGGACCTGCTCTTCCTCATCTTTCCCCCCTGGGATTATAAATATTACATAGTTCCTTATCTACCATGAATACTCATTTCATTTTAAATCACTTGTGAAATTTTGAGATCTTATGTTGTGTTAGATCTTAGGGACAATATGATCAATAAAATAGAACATTTGACCTAGTCCATTTGACTTAGTGGATAGAGCATTGGCCCTCAGACTGAAGGGTATGGGGTTCGATTCTGGTCAAGGGCACATTCCTTGGTTGCAGGCTCGGTCCCTGGACCTGGTTGGAGGGCATGTAGGAAGCAACCAATGATGTGTCTCTTTTATATCAATGTTTCTCTCTCTCCTCCTCCCATCCAATCTAAAAATCAACCACAAAATATCCTCAGGTGAGCATTAGCAAACCAAAAATAATAAAAAGCAGCATTTATACTCAAGAATCTCATTAATGGAAAATAAGAAAACCATATACATTAACATTTAGGTTATGGCACAATGCTGTATTTATGACAGCTGTATGTTCTCAAAAAAACTTTGCACATGTGGTCAGACAATAGAAAGGAATATTAGTAATACTGCTGTCCTAAAAAATCAAGGATATATAATTGTATAAGTTATAATAATTTTATACACCTAGATTTAACCTTTTGTACTCGGATATCGAGTGTGACTCGACAAGGTTAGCATTAGAATAAAGGAATCGAGAAAAAAGCAAGCAAGTGCAAAGGGTTAAGAAATAAATTATATTTATTTGCTGTGTCAAGAGGCTGAGCTAGAAAAGGGAATATAATTTAAATAGGCTTTGAGGAATGGCAAGGAGTTTGCCAGAGAGACAAAGAAGGTTTCCAGGAATGGATTTTTTAATATATATATATATATATATATATATATATATATATATATATATATATATATATTTAACAGACTGACAAATTTCAGAGGGAAGGAGGAGGAGCAGGGGTGGGAGTGGAGTGATTAACCTGGGAACTTATATATATACTAGAGGCCCAGTGCACAAAATATGTGCATGGGAGGGGGGGGGTCCCCACAGCCCACCCTGTACCCTCTCGCAATCCAGGACTGCTGGCTCCTAACCATTTGCCTGCCCACCTACCTGATCACCTCTAACCACTCTGCCTGCCTGCCTAATCACCCCTAACCCTTCTGCCTATCCGCCTCATTGCCCCTAAATGCTGGCCTGCCTAATTGCCCCTAACCACCTCTGCCTCTGCCCTTGCTGCTGCGGCTTCATCCAGAAGGACATCTGGAATGATGTCCGAAAGGTCGTTCGGCTGTCTGGTATAATTAGCTTATTACACTTTTATTATAGACTAGAGGCCCTCTGCACAAAATTCATGCACGGGGTGGGGTGGTCCCTCTGCCTGGCCTGCACCCGCTCCAATCAGGGACCCCTTGGGAGATGTCCGACTGCCCTCTCGCAATCCGGGACTGCTAGCTCCTAACCGCTCACCTGCCTGCCTGCCTGGTCACCCCCTAACTGCCCCCCTGCTGGCCTGGTCATCCCCCAACTGCCCCTCTGCCAGCTTGGTTGCCCCCAAACTGCCCCCATGCCTCTCTGGCTGGCCCCTGCCACCCTGCTCACCCCCAAACTGCCCCCCACCAGCTTGGTCACCCCTAACTGCCCCCCTGCTGGCCTGGTCACCCCCTAACTGTCAGGAAGGAAGTCGAACATCCAGAAGATGTCCAGTCACCTGGTCTAATTAGCATATTACCCTTTTATTAGTATAGATATGTATAACACATGGACACAGACAATAGAGTGGTGAAGGCCTGGGAGAGACGGTGACAGGGTGGAGGGGTCAATGGGAGAAAAAAAACACAAATACAGAAGACATCTGGAATTCTTTCAACAATCAAGATAAATTTTAAAAATATTCATGCAAAAAATACAGCTTAAACAATGTCAATATAGTAAAGTGTAACAAGGTGGTTAAAGGTATGGATTCTAAAAGAGCCTACCAGGTGCAGACCTTCAGTTTAAGACTTTTTTGCTGTGTATCCATGGTCAAGTTACTAACTCCTATAAAATTAAAAGAATAATAGTCACTACCTCAAGAATTTGTTACAATGATGGAAATTTGTTAAAACATTTAAAAATGTTTTGAATAGTGTCTGAACATAGTAAATGTCAACAGATTGCTATTATGAAATCATAGTACATGTCAACAAATTATTATTTGCAAAATAGCAGACATTTGCACTAGACATAACTTAGGTTTAGGTGGGTAACAGAGGGGAATAGGAGATAAAGACATTGTAAGGGATATGGAAAAGTAGGATTTAACCCAGATTTTAAAATGCATTTAATTCTTTACTAAGCCATTCCAATACCATATTGAATAAAACATGACTTATATGCATATTTTTAAAAATATAAAGTGATATGATATTTTAGTAAAATAACTTAAGTCTTCTTGTGTTTTAGCACATATTTAAGATTAAAAAAAAAAAACACACATTGCCAACAGTGAAATCAGTTAATCTTTTCAGTGGTTTAGGTAACTGTTCACAGGACACTTAAAAACAGAAAATCTGTAGCTCAAGAGGAGAAGATCAATGAGAAAATACTTTAGAATTTGGTTATTGTTTCAATATGGGAAAGGACAGTGGGGGCTCTGTGGTGGCAAGTGAGAACCAAGGATGATTCCTAAGTTTCTGTGCTGAATTAGTAGGTGCTTAGTGATACTGTTAACAGATATTGGGATTGAAGCAGGAAGAGAAATTGCTAAATCATTTTTAAACCTGTTTCATTTCAGTGTCACGAGGGCATTAGAATTTCTCATGAGCCTCTGTAAATACAGATCTGAAGCCCAGAATTGATTTTTATCCTCACAAGAATATATTTTTTATTTATTTTAGGAAGAGAGAGAACGAGAGAGATATATATCAGTTGCTGCAACCTGGATGTGTATTCTCTCTGGGAATAGAACCTGCCACCTGTTGTTGTATAGAACAACACTCCAACCAACTGAGCCACTCTGCCTGGGCCAGAACATTTTTTTACAAATTATCAATGGTGTGAAGGTGGTAACTAAATCAATGGGCACATAAAGGATGGCAATCAGATAATACTTATGGAATGAGAAGAAAAAAAAAAAGACACAGTCTTAACACTGTCCTAATGAAGAGATTAATACCCTTAGAGTTGAAAGGGCTCTAGTTTCCATTTTACCATTTGTGTTTTATAATGTTGCATACATTACTCATTATCTGTCTGAGCTTTAGTCTACTTATTTGAAAATGTTTCTATGGATTCTTCCTCACAAGATTATTGTTGGAATCAAATGAGGTAAAGAAGGTGAAAAGTGCATTACAAAATCTAAACTTACTGGCAAACCTTATTTGTTAAAAGAAGTGGTTGATGAGAATAGATTCATCAGACAACTAATGGGGATGGCAGGCATGGAACAAAGAATTGTTTCTTTTGGCGCACTTTTTTTTTCTTAACTTTACTGAGTATATCCTTGGATAGCCATGGGTGCTTTTGTCCCTTATTGGAGAAAATATCTAATTTTATCCATGAATTATCAAAATTTAGCTACTAATATCAGCATAGTATATAAATGTTTGTTATAAGGTAGTGTTCATCCAAAAATAGTTATGTTGAAGTTTTACCCTCAGAATGTGACCTGTTTGCAAATAGGGTGGTTGCCATTGTAATTAGTCAAGATGCCATTGTAATTCATCATTCCTCCAATATGATTCCTGTCTGCACAAGGAATTGGCCAGAGAGAAGTCAGAGAGACAGGGAGAAGTCAGAGACATGCACATCCTACACTTTCCAAAGGGAGCAAGGCTCTGCTGACAATTTGATTTTCGACTTGTAGCTTCTGAGAACTGTGAGACAAGAAATTTATGTTGTTTCCCTCTACAATTTATGATACTTTTTCCCCGGCAGCCCTAAGAAACAATTTATAAGGTGCTTTCTGTATATGTAATGTTTTCACATTTGATTATTAGAGATATGAAAATTGCACTACTTACCAAGAGCAATGAGGTCATGAAAAAATTATAGAAAGTAAAGTCTTGTTTAGATTCTGAGCCCAGTCTTCTTTGAACTATTAACATAAAACTGTATCACAAAAAAGGGACTTGTGGATTTGACTAAAAATGTAACCATGATTTATGTAGGTAATTTTCTTAGGCTTTTCAATAAAAGAAGTTTGTCAATTTTGGATTACCCATGCTCTGGTCCTTGATTATATGTCTACAGAACAAAAAATAAATAAATAACAAAACCAAAATCAACTCATGGGTGAACAGGGTAATGCTAATTTTTCCTTCCTATTTATTGTCAAATGTAAAAGGAACAACATGGATGGAGTGCTTCATACCACCTGTTCGTGCTCTGTGCATAAAATCATGGCCAACACAAATGAAGTTCTCAATGAACTTCTGTGAATGAAATGGATGCCCTATCCTGTCACCCCTGCACCTGCCTGGCTTTAAAAAAAAGGCAATAATGAATTCTTTCTAAATGCTTTGAAAATAGGGCAGATGCAATTCAAAAGAAAATGAGCAGACACAAGAATGAATAAATGGCATGTCTATGACTCTTTTTTTGAAAGGCACATTTAAAAATGGAATATGATATCTCTTCTGCTATATATCAGTGGATTCTAGTTATATGGATGAAAGGAAAATAAAACGAGTGCTACTGGAGGAAATAGAAACACATTTATGTGGGAGTTTATAGACACAAAATGTGTCTATAGCTGTTGTCATATCTTTTAATAAACTAAGTCAATTTGTATCCACATTTTACCAGCATGCCATTTAACATAAAAAGCAATAGACATATGTCATGAAGGATGTCTACTTCCCAAAGCTTCTATTATGAGTATAAGGCAGAACATTCTCCAGGGTCATAGAGGTATTGATTCTGGGATAATCATCGTGGCTGGTGCTCACCAATTAGAAATATTTTCATATGCAAACTTCTAGCATATATTCAATATTTGCGATTGGAGCACCCATGACTGCTCAACTGAAAGGGGAACTCTATTTCACATTGATCTAATATCACTAATTAAGCATATGTAGAAAAGGCGTAAATAGAAAAGACACTTGAAGAAAAGCTTCAGTTGCCCTTTTCTTCCTCAGTAGGTTTTACTCTATGCCCTCAGTATTACAAAAAAATAACTGAGCAGAACATCGATTGCAAGACATTGTCATGATGTTGCCTATGTGCAGTGGCAAGCCAGGAAATTTTCATTTCATACACCATTTGAGCCTGGCTGCAGTGATTTCACAAAAATCAGCAGGCTTTGAAAAGTTAATGATAAAGAAAATCATTTGTTTTTGTTATTGTGAGAAAGTACTTCAGTTTTTAAAACTGGAACCTGTGGAGGTTGGTTAGCAAAAATTTATTTCATTTTATTTGGAAGTAATGATATTTATGTCACAGTTAGAAGAAAAAGCACCACTAAAATAATAATATCACAATGGAAACTTTATCAAGAGTTGTATCAGTAAACAAAAAGACATAATATATAACAATACGCATCCTACATATAAATAACATTAAATATAACCTATTTATAGTCATGTCAGACAATGGCCATTTATTTTCTTCAAATAATTATATAACATTGCTATCAAGATTATTTATTTATTTATCTACCGATTCATCTGAAACATGTTTATTAATATATTTTTTCAGCAATAGAAATATTTGAATAAAAACACTAACGTAGCGGTAATTTGTAGTTATGTTAGTTAATGATTAATGTCCTTAGAGATTGTTTCCATATCACATTGAAGAAAAGTTTTTGTTGTTACCATTGTTTTTAATTATAAGGCAATAGAAAAATGATGTAAGAACCCTGTTTTGACATGCTAAGTTTGACTTTGGTACTGAAATTGTCAATTGGATATAGACAGTTTTATCTCCTAAATAGATCTTTTAAAATTTATCTGTGCCACTGTCTTGTCAGATCACAATCACTTTCTCCTTAACTTTTGATACAGCTTCCTAACTAATGTTCCTGCCCCATTTCTTCTTTTCTCCTGACCTCCCCACCTAAGGTTTTCAGAGGCATTATTCTTTAAAGAAAAATATTTTTTCCCAAACTTGAGACTTGTATTAGCCCCAGGTTTCCTATAGAATGGGTGTGTAACTCCTTACGTGTTCTAGGTTTTCCTAGCCAAGCCATTCAGTTTCATCTTCCACCATTCCTGCTTCTTACAACACTACATTCACCAAGTTCTTTAGGCTCTTCAAACATCCTAATATATAAAAAGTCAGGTGCCAACATCCTAATATATAAAAAGCCAGGGAACAACCAGAACAACCAGATGGACGACCGAACACAGGATGCATGGGGCGACCAGGTCGGCATGGGGGCAGTTGGGGGTGACCAGGCTGGCGGGGGGGGGGGGGGGAGTTGGGGGTGACCAGGCCAGGGGAGGGGCAGTTGGGGCGACCAGGTCAGCAGGCAGAGGCAGTTAGAAGTGATCAGGCTGGCAGGGGGTGCAGTTAGGAGCAATCAGGCAGGCAGACAGGTGAGCAGTTAGGAGCCAGTGGTCCCGGATTGTGATATGGATGTCTGATTGCAGTCGAACATCCCCTGAGGGGTCCCAGATTGGAAAGGGTGCAGGCTGGGCTGAGGGTCCTCCCTCCCCCATTCACGAATTTCATGCACTGGGCCTCTAGTCTACATTATAAAAGGCCAGGGGCCATCATGACCTAAATGACCAGATGGACAACCAGTCACCAGGAAGTGCATGGAGCACCTCTTGTTCCCTCCACTGTGGCCCACAGGCTCCTATCACAGCAAGGCTGGTGGCCGGCGGGAGTGCAAGGAGGTAGGGGGGTGGGCGGGGCAAGGCGGGCGCAACGGCTGTGGATCAGGCCTGGAGATAGGCCCGGAGATGCTGACTGACATAGAAACCGACCAATCAGAATCAAATATGGGTGAAGTGCGAAGGCAGAACCTAAGGTGGGGGCTGAGGAGGGCTTTTAAGGGCAACAGCTATTTGGTGTAAGGTGTAAGAAAGTGGTCCAATTTTTTAATGACTGGTTTGGCAGTATAGTGCATATGGCTGGCTATCAGTCCAGATATAGGGATTATGTATTTTTGTCTGCCAAGAGCATCTCCTCCTGCTGAAAAAGGCTTTTGCCCCCCATTTAAGCAATCCTACCCTATATAATTTATCTATACTAATAAAAGGGTAATATGCTAATTAGTCCAGGTCGACCAGCCATCTTCCAGACAAAGCCATGTGGTGAGGGCCAAGGCAGAGGCAGTTAGGGGTGATCAAGCTGACAGGTGAGGGCAGTTGGGTGTGAGATCAGGTTGGCAGGGTAGGGCCATGGGGGACAAGATCAGGCAGGCAGTGGAGGGCAGTTGGGAGCGACCAGGCCTGCAGAGGAGGGCAGTTGGGGGTGATCAGGCCAGCAGGGGAGGGCAGTTGGGGGCAATCAGGCCAGCACGGGAGCAGTTAAGGGTGATCGGGCAGGCAGGCAGAGGTGATTAGGGGCAATCAGGCAGGCAGGCAGAGGCAATTAGGGCTGATCAGGCAGACAGGCAGAGAGGTTAGGGGTGGTCAGGCAGGCAGGCAGAGAGGTCAGGGGTGATCAGGCAGGCAGGCAGAGGACATAGGGGTGGGCACACAGAGTGGTTAGGGGCAATCAGGCAGTCAGGCAGTGAGCGATTAGGAGCCAGCAGTCCCAGATTGTGAGAGGGATGTCCAACTGCCAGTTTAATCCCGATCCCACAGGACATCCCCTAAGGGATCCCTGATTGGAGAGGGTGCAGGCTGGGCTGAGGGAACCCCCCATGCATAAATTTCATGCACTGGGCATCTAGTATACATAAAAGCTCTCAATACTGCATTTCTTCACTCTATTCCTATACATAGGCTTTCATTTCTCTTTAGAATTTTACCTGTTTCCACACTCTCCCCAACCCTCCACTTTGTGAAGTTCCTTGCCATTATTTAAGACCCAGTTCAAATGCAAGGTCCTTTGTGAAATATTCTTAAAAACTCCAATGGGATGCATTCCCTATTCTGCTTCGAATTAAGTTTTGCATCTATTTCTAAAAGTATCTTTGAAATGTCAGTTTTTCTTCTCTATTAGTGGTACTGCCATATTTTACTTTGTATCTAAGTACAGCATTAAAGATGAAATCCATAAAAGGGATTTCTCCTTTATCTAACTAAACTACTTCCATATTCATTTAATGACATTCCAAAATCCATTTTATTTCATCCTTCTTATATTTTTCTATCACTAAAACAGTTGTAATAATAATTGTATCTGTTGCACATACATTTCATGGTTAATCTTTTTTTTCAATGTTAATTAAGTTGTATATGCATTTGATATAAGACAATTGATGTTTCCAAATATGCAACTGTATTTATAACAGATGAATGTTACTAAATTGATTTTCCCATTAAGTAGATTGACAGTTTGGCAATGGCACACTTTTTTTTTTTTTATCTGAAAGATCATTATAATTTTATATTTACAGATTAGAAAAAGAATAAACAGAAACATAAAGTTATAAGGAATTCTAATACTTTAAGAATAATAAGATAATTGAAAAAAATAATGTTTTAAAATAGAATTGGTAAAAAGAAGTACTCCAACTCTTTATCTCCTTAATAACATTTGCTTCTGTAATTTTTTACTGCAAAATAATAAATGAAGTCATTTCTCTACTTATTACTGAGATGTTGTAAAGTATCCTATCTAATAAAGATGGAACATGCTAATTGACCCTCATGCCATTGCAAAGATGGTGGAGCCCACAACCAATAAGGAGGGAATATGCTAATTGACTGCCCCACCCTCAAAGATGGTGGTGCCCACAGCCACAAGATGGTGGTGCCCAGTCCCCTTAGCCCTGCTCTGCGCACCTGCCTCCAGAGTCCCCCAGTCCCCTCAGCCCCCCAGCCACTCAGGGCCGGCCCAAGGTGCAGGCAAGCCTCGATGGTGGCTGCCCAGCCGCCCAGGGCTGCCCAAGGCTCAGGTAACCAGGGCTGGCTGAGGCTTGCACTGCTGGCAGTGGCAGCTGCAGAGATGTGATGGGGCATTGCCTCCAGCCCTTGAGGGCTCCTGGACTGTGAGAGGGGGCAGGCCGGGGTGAGGGACTCCCCCTCCAGTGCATGAATTTTCATGCACTGGGCCTCTAGTAAAATATAAAAGAGTAATGGACCCTCCACTCAGAAGGTGAAGTCTTTTATATCTATTTTAAAATACACATTAAATAGTAGAGTTTTTTGTAATTGGTAAAACTTTATTCAGTCATTCCAGATTCTTTATCTAAGCATTTTTCTGTGAATAAAAATATGAATAAAACAAATGCTTATTGATGGCATACTATGTGTTAGGATGAGAACTGTGAAACATAGAGATCAATGAAAATGGGTGTGTAGCCCTTATCCTTATGGAGGGCAAAATTGATCTGAGGGCAACAGATATTGATTTTAAGAAATAAACACAATCACATACATGTAATATTTTGAAGGGTAACTACTCTAAATGAAATTGGCATAGAATTGAGAAGATGGAGTTGGCATGAGCTAAACTAATTTGATTTATTAACTAAGAGAAGCCATACCAAAAATATGAGTTTCAAATCAATAGCCCAAAGAAAACATGGAGCCAAGGTAATGCATTTGTTCCAGAAATTTTCCAGATTTCAGAAATAGCAAGCTGAAAAACATACCTTGCCAAATTTGACTACTTAAAATCAGCTTTTATAATATATTTACCTATGCTCTCTTTCTGGAACTCTTATAACTTGAATACTGGACCTTCTAAAGTGATTCTCTATGCCTCTTTTTTTCTCTTATAATGCATCCTCTCCTCTCATCTCCTGTCCTCTCCTCTTCTCTCCATTTTCTCCTCTTTTTTCCTCTTTCCTTTCTTCTTTTCTCTCACTTCTTTTCTGTTATATTTTCTTGACTTTATTTCTCCAATTTTCTTATGGCTTATTTTTAATCTAACAATTGTATTTATAATATATTGAAACTCTCTTTAATACCAAATTATTTGTTTTAAGTCCTTTTGATATGTATGGATGTAGTACTCTAACACTGTACTAAGAAACAGTATAGTGGGTGCTATGAAGGAGTTAGAAAAAATGAATAAAAAATTATCTTGTGGAAAATTCAGTTAATAATCTTATTTTCTCATCACATAGATATCTGCAGAATGATCTAGATATAAATGATGAAGATAATTGCTGGTAAAATAAATGTTTCCTGGACCGTAAATAGTTATTAAAATGCAGAAAAAAAGCTGTTTTTATCAAAAAGATTGGATATTATTATGGTCACAGTGAAATTATTCATTTTTTCAATATCAGAAAATAAACTAGTTTCAAAATATTTTGTTGTATCTGAAGCTTTATATCCTTATGAGAAACAGGTATTCTTTATCATAAGGTACTAGGTCTGTATGATGCAGTTTTATCATATTAACTACAACGGGGTAAGTTTTTCCCAAGTTGATAGTTGTTGTTTATTTTGTTTGTTCTTGTTTTGTTTTTTTCATTTTAATCTGTGGTTATTTTTAACACAGTATTTGCCATGAAACACTCAATTATTATCAATTATAATGATTAATCACAGTGTAACAAATTCATGCTTTGCTCCAGATAAAAAAATAAGGTAGTAATTTATGCTTATATCCACATGTAGACTACACTAAGGCTATAAATGGCTAGCTGATACAACTTGGGGGTAGCGGGAGGAGGAATACTGTTCTTGAGTACCAGCCAACTTCTTTTCAGCTGCCCATCACTCTCAACCCAAAATGTTCATTCAACTATCAAATGTCCTGGAAATACCATTTCTACTTTTCTGCTTTTAAGGATTTGACTATTCTTAAAAAGTAATAATTTGCTTCCCTATTTTTCTAACAATATTTTACCTGAGGGAAACATAGTAAGTAATATGGATGCAATTAGACTCAGCTGAGGGTCAACTATTCATATCAGAAGTTCAATGACTACATAACACATTTGGATCTCTTAATATGTGCATAAAATACTTATTTAATTGAAAGGAATGTATTATTTTTATACTCTATGCTCTTTTATATATATATATAAAAGCCTAAGTGGCCATTACAACCAGTTGCCCAAATGACCAGTCGACCAGTTGCTATGACCAGCACTGACATCCACGGGGCAGATGCTCAACACAGGAGCTTCCCCCTGGTGGTCAGTGTGCTCCCACAGCCAACCTCCCTTGGCTGGCTAACCTCCTGTGGTCCCTCCCCCGGGGATGGCCAGCCCCAATCGGCCCCAATTGCCAGCCAGGTTGAGGGACCCCACCCATGCATGAATTCATACAACGGGCCTCTAGTTTACTTATATTTTGCTATGTATTTCATTTGTTCCTTACAAATGGTATTTTCATGAAGAATATATCATTGTTTTATTAAGAATAAACTTATTTCATACTTGCTATAAAATGATAGAGTATGAAAAACATGCACTTTCATCTCTAGAGTTGTACCCATTTCTATTTTGATGACGTTGGCAGGCTTTTAATGAGACTCAATAAATAACAAATAAGGGCACTTTCAGAAAAATATGAATTCATGAGATGAATTTTAAAAGGGCAAAATTATGTTAACTTTAATAATGCAATTAAAATAAAAAGAAAGATTTAAATAATTAATTCAAAGGACCAGAATTGTTATACTAAGAAACATAGTCCAATAATGTTGATGATGATGAAAACAGTATTTTAAGTAGTCAGTATGCAGGGCATGCAAGATGACTCATTAGGCAGAGGAAATTATTACTGCCCTTTAAAGAATTAGTTTTCACAAAAATTAAAAAGTTGATTAGTGTACCCCAGAATGGTTGGTCTATAAAATTATAAAATTAATGAATGTATGAAATGATTAATTTCACACATAAATATCTGTGAAAAGAATTTAATTGTTTCATAGATTAAAAGTTATTTAATTTACATGCAGGATAAAATATTACATCTGAAATAATAAGCTTTTGATAGTATTTGTTCTTGTCAATTTTATAGCAATAATTATAATAATCTTATGGATTTTCAGAAATTATGGGGAGGGAAATCACACAATACATATAAACAAATGCTTATTAAAATAATTTTTGTACATTTTATCTATATGTGAAAATATTTTTGAGGTCTACCTGGTCAAAAGTTTGGGTAAGTTATCCCAATTTCTACTATCTATATATATAAAAGCCCAAGTGAACATTATGACGGAACGACTGAAACGACCGATGGCAATGATGTGCAGTGACCACCAGGGGGCAGATGAACCCCTGGTGGTCAGTGCGATCCCACAGTGGGAGCGCCACTAAGCCAGAACCTGGGCTCATGGCTGGCTAGAGTAACGGCGGTGGCAGGAGCCACTCCCACCTCCACGGCAGCACTAAGGAGCAGCAAGCCAAGTGGTAAGGAGCAAGCAGGTGGGTGGTAAGGAGCAAGCAGGCAGGCAGTTAGGAGCGAGGGGTCCCGGGTTGAGAGGGATGCCTGACTGCCAGTTTAGGCCCAATCTAAACTGTCAGTTGGACATCCCTGAGGGGTCCTGGATTGCGAGAGGGCACAGGCCGGGCTGAGGGATGCCCCCCTATGCACGAATTTTGTGCATAGGGCCTCTAGTAGAATTATATTAGGAGAAAGATAATGAAACATGCTCATCATATTTAGCTACATTGTATTAGATTACAGCAAAAAATATAGAATCGTTCATTAAATAAATTCAGTAAGTCATATGAATTTTATTCATAATATACCACAGCATACAATATAAAACAATGCTTACCAGAATGCAAGGCCTTTAATGTAATATGTTGTAATGAACATATTTAGGTTTAAAATAATGTGTAATCATGTATACTTTCTTATATAGGGTATCCCAAAAAAATGTATACACACTTGACTGCCATTATTAATTCAAATGGGTTAAATCTGAAAAGAAAGCAACATTAATTGAGCTATCAGCTGTTAAAGTGCATAGACATTTGGGGGGGGGGGGGGCAGGGCGGGAACACCCTGTAGTTAATGTCAAAATCCAGGGTCAGGATTTTGTGTCATAGCATCTATACTAGTACAAGTTCAATAACTGCAAAAATAATCTTGAAATGTTGGAAACACTATTAGCTATTGAAGCACACATTTATGTTTTGACAAATTAAAGTCCTTTAGTTTGCACTGTAAAATAGGATTAAAAATTTTTATCTCATAGAGGGGATATAAAGTACATTAAGAAAATGGCTTGAGGAGTTGCCTAAGTATGTGTATATATATATATATATATATATATATATATATATATACTAGAGGTATTATCTACCTATCGAATACAGGTGTTGGAAAATGTTAGTTTACAGTTTTGAATATGCAAAACACAGTTTATTCTTGTATTGTTATTAAGTCATGTATTATTTCCCCTACAAACAATTGTAAACCTATTTTTGCCTACCCCTTATATAGAGCTCTCTTTATGTATATATTTATATATCTATTTTTTCTACATTTATATACACTACATATATAATATATATTATATATAGAGGTAGATGGTTTATATATATGTGTACAATAGTAATAGTAGTTATTATAGCTATTGTGATTATTATTTTTTTACCATCTGAGTGTTCAAAAATCTATCTGGCTGAGTGGTTCCTATGTTCCCATGAGATAAATTTTGAGATAACTGGGTATTTCTTGAGTGCCCTTCTCATTAGACCCTAGCTTATTTAGCTACAAATCCTTCTGTAACCTGATGACTGAATAAATTGTGCTCAGTCTGATACTATCCTATCATGCCCTTGTGGGAATTTGACCAATTTCTATCTACTCATTAGTTATGAACAGCTATAGCATAAAATGATGAAATCTATAAAGGCACTATAGATCATGATTATTTTTATCCATTGTGTAAAATAAAACAAAAACCTAAAGACCCATTCTTATAAGCTTAAGCAAATAATAAATCATGAAATAATTCTCATAGTTGGAACATGGTAGCAATACAGATGAAATAAATTCAAATTTCTGACTGATCATACAGGTTTCCAGTATATATTTCTATGATACATGATCTGCATATTGCATTGCATGTCCGCCACCCAAAGTCAAATCACTTTTCATCACCATATATTTTGCTCCATTTACCCTTTGCTATAACCTCACCCTCCTTCTCTCTGATAACCACCATCCTGTTGTCTGTGTCTATGAGTTTCAGTTTTCTATTCACATATGGGTGAAATCATATGTTTTTTAGCTTTTTCTGACTGACTTATTTGGCTAACATAATATTCTCAAGGTTCATCCATTTTGTCACCAGTGGCAGTATTTCATTTTTTCTTTAGGCTGAGTAGTATTCCACGGTATATATGTACCACATCTTTATCCAATCTTTTACTGAAGGACACTTTAGTTGGCTCCATGTCTTGGCCACCATGATTAGTGCTGCAATGACCATGGAGTGCATATATCTTTGTGAATAAATGTTTTCAAGTTATTTGGGATTCGTGGGTCACATGGTAACTTTATCCTTAATTTTATGAAGAACTTCAATACTTTTTTGCCATAGTGGGTATATCAGGTTACATTCCCATCAGCAGTGAATGAAGGATCCTTTTTCTCCCCTACCTTTCCACTACTGGTTACTATTTGTCTTGTTACTAATAGCCATTCTAACAGAGGTGAGGAGGTATCTCATTGTAGTTTTGATTTGCATTTTCCTAATAGCTAGTGAAGCTGAGCATGTTTTAATATATCTATTAGCCATTTGTACGTCTTCTTGGGAGAAGTGTCAGTCCAGGTTCTCTGTCCACTTTTTAATGGATTTTGTTTGCTTGGTGTTGAGTTGTATGAGTTCTTTATATATTTTGGATACTAAACCCTTGTTGGAGCTGTTATTTGCAAATATCATCTCCCATTGGGTTGGTTGCTTTTTTGTTTTGTCGGCAGTTTATTTTGCTATGCAGAAGCCTTTTAGTTTGATATAATCTCATTCATTTATTTTTGCCTTTATTTCCCTGCCTTTGGGGTCAAATTCATAAAAATCTTCTCTAAGACCAAGGTCCATTAGTTAGTACCTATATTTTTTTCTCAGTAGCTTATTATTTCAGGCTTTATATTTAGGTCATAATCCATTTTAAATTAATGATTAAATACAATAAAATGGGTATAGAAAATACCTCAACATAATATAGGCCATATAATATCAAACTCAATGGTGAAAAACTGAAAGCTTTCCTTCTAACATCAGGAACAGGACAAAGATGTCCACTCTCACCACTTTTATTCAACATAGTCTGGAAGTCCTAGCCAGAACAATCAGGCAAAAGAAAGAAAAGAAAAAAATGAAGAAGTGAAAGTAACACCTTTTGCAGATACAGAAAAACCTAAAGACTCCGCCAAAAAATTTTTGAAACAATAACAATTATAGTAAAGTTGCAGAATACAAAATCAATGTGCAAAAATCTATGGCTTTCCTATACTAATGTGAATGAAAGAAGCCACCTGCTAACCTGACAAGCTCAGGGGAAGCCTGTGTGGCAGTCTTGAAAACTCGGAGACCTAAAATAACCACAAAAGATGGTCTGAAAATTAAATATTTAACTACAAACAGGTTATAGTGGGCAGTCATTCCTAAGTTGATATCTTCCCTGACAAAGATCAACTTAGATCTTCTTTCCTGAGCCCATTTGCCTTTTTGCCTCTAAGATAACATATCTGTGAGATGTCTGGGTAACTTGTAACTTCCTTCTTTTGCTGGAGCCCCTGGGGCACAACCAAATGTGGTAGGCGCCAGGATAGATGCCTCAAATTCCTTCATTATCATGTTAATTGTTCCTTTACCCACCTAAGTATGTGTCCATCATTTTACTTTTTATCCAATCCCAAGGGTTTCCCACCGTTTGACTTTATCCCACCTCCTTAGTCCATCACCAATGAATTTCATGTAGCCCACCTATGTCCCTCCTTTGATGGCAATGTATAAAAATAGATGTAACCCTGCATTCTCCAGAGCATTATCTCAATTCATTGAGGTTCTGCTTCCCGGCATATGTCGACAGTTTGGCTCAAATAAACTCACTAAAATTCTTTACAGGTTTCAATGGTTTTTTTCGTTAACACTAACAATGCAATTTCATAAAAAGAAATGAAAAAAAAAAAAACACAAACAAAAATATTTTACAATTTCATAAAAAGAATAAAACACCCAGGAGTAAATTTAACAAAGGATACAAAGGACCTATATTCTGAGAACTACAAAGCATTATTAAAGAGATTGAAAAAGACACAATAAAATGGAATGATATTCTTTGTTCATGGATTGGAAGAATCAAGTTGAAAATGGCCATATTACCCAAAGCAATATTCAGATTTAGTGCAATCCCCATCAAAATCTCACTGTCATTTTTTTAAAGAAATAGAACAACAACAACAACAAAAATCACCAGGTTTGTATGGAACCACAAAAGATCCCAAATAGCCAAAGTAATCTTGAGGAAAAAAGAACAAAGCCGGAGGTATCACACTACTTGACTTCAAATTACACTACAGAGCAATGCTAATCAAAACAGCATGGTACTGGCAGAAAAACAGACACACAGACCAATGAAACAGAATTGAGAGCCCAGAAATAAAACCATATGTGTATGGGCAAATATTTTTTTTTGACAAAGAAGCCAAAAACACACAATGAGGGTCGGGGTGCGGGGGAGCCTCTCCAATAAATGGTGCAGGGAAATTGGAAAGCCACATGCAAAGGAATGAAACTAGACCACCGTTTTTCCACATGTATAGATTGTTGTTTTAATACAATGCTCACTCCACATTCACATATAACATTCAACTTATTAACATAGTATCTGATGAATGAGAGTAGGGCTTTCCTCAACTGCTAACATTTCACAAAACTTTCTAATGATCAGGCAGCATACTATTTTCCACTTATTTTAAATTTGTAATGATCATTTCCCTCCTAATACTTATCAAAGCAGCTGTTTTGCCTTGAGCCTGAGGCTTATTCCAAGTTTAAAATGTTAATGTTGTTGAGTCATGTGCAAAATAATTAAGTATCTCCAATTTCCAAATTAAAAGATCTTGGCAGCTCTCACTCACTAAATAAACTTAGGTAGAAAGACTTATAACGTCAGAGGGAAGAAAAGGAATTCAACCACTTCTCTTTCTCTACTTTGCGACCTCCATAAAAGGCCTACAATACTAAGGAACCTTTTAAAATCTACAATTAGTGGAATTTGATTGTAGTAATTGGTCTAGATCTGTGGTCGGCAAACTGCGGCTCTTTGGCCCTTGAGTGTGGCTCTTCCACAAAATATGACGGCCTGGGTGAGTCTATTTTGAAGAAGTGTCGTTAGAAGAAGTTTAAGTTTAAAAAATTTGGCTCTCAAAAGAAATTTCAATCGTTGTACTGTTGATATTTGGCTCTGTTGACTAATGAGTGTGCTGACCACTTCTAGATGCTTGGTTTTTAAGCTAACAAAATTAAATCACTGAGCAAAATGAAAAGAATGATAAGTATAAAAAACACTGTGTAATACCAAAGTGAGATAAGTGATATTATAAAAACAAGTAAGATAGTATTTCAATTATTTAAAGATTACTATAATTTTCACATAATTCCTCTCATTATCAGGAAAATAAATCTCCAGGCTTTGTCAAACGTATCTTATCTTTGTGGTGTCTTCGACTTGTTATTTTTAATTATAAAATTTTAAATTTTGGCATGCTTATTTATGAATTGTAACACCTGTATACATTTGTATAACCAACTAGCACAATTAAAATATAAAACTGAGCATATCACCCCCAAAACCTTCCTTGTGTTATCTTTTGAAAATCACATCTCCCCCATCCAAAAACCCAAGCAAAGACTGATATCTGTGTCGTTTAGGAAATGTCCTAAAATATATCTTATAAGACTCAGTAGGCTGTCTTGAAGATAAATCCATGTAGTTGTATCTATCAATAGTTTATTCTTTTTTGCTGAATAGTATTCCATTATATGTACATCTATGACATTGCTTATCTATCATTTCTGGAAGGGCCTTGGAGTTTTTGGGTTTGAGTGATTGTGAATAGAGTCTCAATAAAGATTCAAGGACAGTTTGTATATGAACATGCAATTTCATTTCTTTAGGGAAAATAACAGGAGTGGTATTATGTCACATGGTTAAGAAACAAATTCCTGGATAATCCCAAGAGTAAAATGGAATGACAGAGACATACTTAGAAAAGAAATGAGAAAAATTGTGAATAAAATTTCTGAAGTCATATGTTTCTAGTGAAGAATGAAATAAATAAAAAAAAGGCATTTGAAATGCCATAGCACCTAACACATGGAAATATTTAAAAAATATTAGTTTCTACTGACACATAATACAAGGTATCAGTGTTAACAAAAGCTATTAAATCAAAGGCTATTAAAACAAAGGCTATATCCTAAATTCTCATCAGTTTGCTAGGATTGACATAACAAAAGTACCACCAACTGGTTGGCTAGAATCAACAGACATTTTTCCTTTCAGTTTTGGAGGCTAGACGTTTGACATCAATGTATTTGTAGGACCATCCTCCTTCTGAAACCTCTTTCTAGCGTCTGGTTTTCTGGTGATCTTGATATAGACCTGAAAGTTCCAATCCTCTAGTCACTTGGTTCTCCACTGGCAACTAGCCCCTATCCTAGATGCTTCTCAAAAGTAACTTTATCAATATAACAAAATACACCTTTATTGTCCTCCTCACTTAGGAAATGCTAAGAGTTTGAGGAGCTCTGTGCTAAATATGCATGTGCTGTTCTAGATCACAATATCACAAACACCCAGGGAGAAGGGGCTCTAGAAGGCTTCACAGAAGAGTCATTTACACTGGGGGAGTGTGGTCATGCTGGAGAAGTAGCTAATAGGTGAGGAGGGAAGCTGGGGAGTAGACAGCATTGCTGGCCAAAGCTCAGCCTGGAAAGGCTTGAAGGGTTGGTAAGAACCTGGGGAGACATTCCAGAGAACAAAGCACAGGCCCAACCAGGGGAGGGTCAGAGAGCAGAGTGGGTAACAAAGAAAAACAAAATCAAAATACCTCTAAAGCAATTTAAAAAATATCGCTCTGATACATTCAGTATCCCCTACGCATATTTTAAACTTTATTTGCTTTCCGACAAATGGGGGATTCTGATGGCTACCATTCTGAGGTTCCCTAGAGCGGTTTAGATTAAAACACATTGGAGACTCTATATTCTATAAATTCAATATTTTCCAAGGTACATTTTGGCAAAAAATCTAATATTAAATATCCTTGTTTTAGAAAACTGTACAGTCATTGTATTAATATATACATTTTATTATTAAAGTCAAGTTTTTTTCCTACTGAATAGTTCAAGAGAGTTCTCACATTCTTACAATATATTTCACATCTTCCATTCTGTTGCAATGAAATGTACAAAGTATTGTCCTACTGCATATTCTAATAATGCAGCAGCATATACAATGTGTTTGAGAATGTATTTGTTGGTGTGTGCTCATTTTATAAATGGACAGCCTTTCATGATCACGATGCTTTTTAAATAAATTTTACCAGAATCTTGAATGGCTGTATGAGACTTGGCCATGGTCGTGCTATTGAGGTCAACAATACCAGTGAATGAACTGTCCGGTTGAAACAGAGGCCCAGGCCCACTCCCTGTGCATCAGCACCTTTTGAGAAGGCTTTCTCACCACTCACATTTGCATGATAAATTGATGGGCTCTGGCTCCGCCAGCTTGATTGAACACATTGCGTTTTGCTAAGAACAGCACTGTCAGCGAGCACAGTCAGCATCCATATACATCTGGGAAAACTGCAACTGTTAGAATTGTGCTATGGGACTGAAGATAAGAAAAGCTTTGTCAGCTGTCAGTTAGACATTTCTCCTACTATCTATTTTATAGGTGATAAATGAAAAATGTGGTCAATATTCAACACTGTATTTCATATATTACTCTATGGACTCGGAAGGCGCCAGAAGAAAAGAGAAATATCAAGAAAAGGCACAGGGATAGAAATGGTTGCTTTTAGTTCTAATAATTGAGAAGATCAGAAAGAAAAGGAATTATAAACATACAAATTGGGACTGAGAAAGCAGCTGGAGCTTGGTTGGCAGAGAGCAATGTTATACGGAAATGATTCACTTTAGAAAAGATCACTAGTTCCTCTGTTACCTGCAAAAAACAAGCAGGGTAGTTCCGAACAATGTGTGTGTGTGTGTGTGTTTCAATATCTAATATAACTGCATGATCTTAACCCAGTTCTGAAGAGTTCAGGGGTTGAGCCACAAGTAATTCTGTTTGAGAGTTAGTTGTACTCTATTATCCATATAATTTAGACAGAATTTTTTGTCAAAATAATTTAAAAATATTCACTTTACCTGTCAATTTAATTTTCAATTGTATAAACTACATTAAAACTACATTTTAAAAATCCAAAACCAGTGATAAAAGCATCTGGAATTGAGAACATAAACCTTTGTTAAAACGAATACAATAAAAATAAAATGAAAAGAAAATTGGCCAGGTATTTCCTTTGTCTATTCCTGAAAGGAGTCAGTTATCTTGACACTGATAAAAAGGAATATGGTCTTACTGCAGAATTGGTGATTTTGAGTAGCTATTTAGCAGTCTGAAGTGGCCTTTGTGACACTGATAATTTTGTCCCTGGACATTTTAATGCAACTCATAAAGGAAATCTATCGTTAGACTGAAAGTATTTAGTACCGGTGACTAGTACTGCCTTAGGATGAAATGGGATATGAGGATGGGACAGGGCTCAGGAATATATAGAGACTAAGAAAACAAATTTCAAGTTTCAGGTGAGGTTCCAGGTTGTAGTTGGGTCAGAAGAGCCTAGTGTATGCTTGGTTATCAAATACAACAATCAATGATAATGGTCTTTTAATATAGGCATCACAGATTGCTTTGCTCTTTATAATGTCTTATATTGTGGAATGACTATATTATATAACTGACAAATGTATATGTTTCCCCAGTGTGCCCATGATGCTTCTGAAAAGAATGCACTCACTAATCATGAGCCCAGCGTGCTTATATTTGTATTCTCCTAGAACAAAGTTGTCATTTAAACCCATTGAATCCCACCCAGAAAATTCATAAAGGAAAACAGTTGTAAATGTAGAGGGAAGGCACTATGCCAACTAATCAAAGTCAACATCACAGTATAGTTCTGTCAAAATCATGGACAGAAAAGGGGAAAAAAAATTGCTAGAAAGCCAAGTCAGTGAATACATTAATGGCATCAAATCAAGAAAAAAATATTGAAATTGACATAGTAGTGAAGACAAAGCAGAAAGAAAAGGAAAGCCCCTGGGCAAGGTACCCCAAAGTCAAACTGCATGAGACTAGGATAAGATCCTTTAGACTGGATCCAAAGACTGGCCCTGGGCCACTTCCTTCCCAGGGCATGTTTCTTTTGCAAACATATTCTGTCCATCTGTAAGTTTGTCTTACTATGCATTCATGCAAATAAATTCTTCTGGATTGGAGTCTTGCGTGTTATCCATGGCTGCTTAGGGGTAGTATGTTTTTATGAACTAATGGCCTTATAGCTAAAAAACATTTGCAAACTCTTAAAGTGATCAGGAGCCATTATGAATGAAATGTTTACTTGAGGAAAGGTAATCACTATAATTATTAAAATTTCAAAACGTTTTTTCCAGCTTTTTATCTCTTCCTCTTCTCTACCTCTTCCTCTCTCTGTTGACTCATAATTCAAATTAACACATACTTTAAGATTCATGTTCTCTCAGATGCTTCATTTCTGAAGTGATCTGTAGTGGATCCTATTCCTGCCGTGGAAGAAATACCCTGGCTTTTAAAGCCTTGCAGGTACAGGACACAAAGGAGAAACAAGCTTTTTCTTATTTAGGTAGAGTGGGTCTTCAAAACTCACATAAACTCTAGCCCCACACACTGGGGTAGCAAATTATATAGTAGTTGGGGAAAACAGAAGACCTTATTTTTTTAATAAGAACATTTGCTGGGAATACCCCTTGGGATATATAGCTAATAAATAAAATAGTAATTGTCACTTTTTTTTCTAAACAGCCTTATAATTATTATTAGTCCCATTTGATAAATTTCACTACTGAGTTATATAGAGATTGATCATACAATATGGTATAGCTAGGATTTAGACTCAGGCACTGGGTTTCTAAGCTTATTCTCTTAACCTCTATGCTCTGTTGTCCAACTTTCATTTTAATAACTTTTGGGTGTTTCTCATTTTCCCAATATTTTTGCATGTATTACCAATTTAAATACTTACAGAACTTAAGTAATAGGTGATATTATTATTATTACCATTTGAACATAAGTAAACTAAGACATACATCTAGTATGCAATAGGTATTAGGTACAAGCCAAGAGAGTTTGGCTTCAGTCTTGATCACTTTAGCCTTTAGGAGACTGATACTTAACAGTGGAAATTAGTAAATGAACATATGAGAACACATCTACTATGTACTTGGCATGGAAAATTGGAATTAAGTCACAGTTCCTCTCTATAAGGAGCTCAAATTCTAGTAAAAACAATAATTATGGAGAACATATTTTTGGGAAAAGTGTTATATAAGAAAATCAGTCCTAAAATTTATATGAAACTCTAGAAGGATCTTTGATTAATGGTAGAATTTAGAGTTAGGAAAATATCTTTGCTAACATATTATTTTTACATTTCAAAGTACAGTAGTAGGTACCAAAAATCTTTAATTCCATTCCAAAATTACTTGGTTTAGTAGGAAACTTCTATGTATAATGGATACTTGATGTAAGTTCTTTGAGAGTAGAGAACATTGCATTATTATTTTTATTTAAAAAGAAAGGTGAAGATAAAAATGATTTTTTAAATTAATATTTTTCACCAGAAGATATGTTTATTGATTTTAGAAAGAGGAAGGGAGAGAGAAGAGAGTTAGAGAGTGAGCAAGAGAGAGAGAGAGAGAGAGAGAGAGAGGAGAGATTGATGTGATAGAGAAACATTGATCAATTGCCTTTCATAGGCATCCTAACTAGGATAGAAACTGCAACTTAGGTATGTGCCCTGACTGGGAATTGAACCTGTACCTTTAGGTCAGTGGTCGGCAAACTCATTAGTCAACAGAGCCAAATATCAACAGTACAACGATTGAAATTTCTTTTGAGAGCCAAATTTTTTAAACTTAAACTTCTTCTGATGCCACTTCTTCAAAACAGACTCACCCAGGCCGTGGTATTTTGTGGAAGAGCCACACTCAAGGGGCCAAAGAGCCGCATGTGGCTCGTGAGCCGCAGTTTGCCAACCACGGCTTTAGGTTTATGGGGCAGGGAGGACACTCCAACCAACTGAGACCTGGCCAGGGCATTAAATTAATATTTTAAAAATTTGTTACTTATATGCTAGTCTCCATCTCATCATTTAAAGAAATGAGTTTATATCTTTATTTACTAAAGAAACAAATATATTTCCAATTTTATTAAAATAATGTTTTAGTATCTCTAAGGACTATTATGCCTATAATAGTAGATTTTACTTGTTTTAGTGTTATTTTTTACTTGAAAATTCTTCAATTAAAAATATTTCATTGAAATTAAAAAATAGTCAGTTGACTATAACCTCATGGATCTTGCTCTACTCAACTCAAATGACTTAAGAATTCCCTTAAAATTAGATGGACATCTAAAATTACTATTCATTCTTGTTTAAAATAAACAAAATATAAAGTTGACTTCAGAATCACAATTAAAAACTTGATTGTTTTATGATACTTTCAACTGGCAGTGATAATTGTTGGAGTTCACTGCTATAGGGCTAAAAAGCACTGAAGGGCTAGTTAGCTTTGTGCTATGGATGTATTAGCTCAGATATTAATAATAAGTTGGAACTTGTATATTTGGAAAAACTTCCTCAGAAATTGGTACAAATTTCAGTGATTTCTGAAGCCATTACAATTTAAGAACTACCATCATTTGTTCCTCACAGGATATCACGTAAGTAAAAGGTTTCTCTGCATCTAGGGCTGGCTCTTCCAATTGACTGCATTTCTCTTTATTAACGTGGCTTATGTTTCTGTATTTAACATGTTAAAATGTTTACACAGTCTGCTTAGGCAAAGTTAAATTTTCTAAGAACCAATGAGAAAGAGCTAATATACATTTAAGGGCCTTTGGTGTTCCAGATGATTACCTTATTTTACTGCTAATCCCCAACAACCATGCTAAGTGAGAAACCCGAGAAGCAGAGAAATAAGTAGTGAGAGTCACTGGGGTTTTAATCCAAATCTCTGTGATTTCAATGTCTGTACATGATATGTTACTGCAACTCATAAAAAGAGTAACAATTTGTTTACTGCTGTTCTCAATTGAAATTATTAGCAAATAGATTCATTTCATAAAGCACCTTTACAGATTTCATGGAAATGTGAGAATTCTAACATATAGAGAGTACATACACACATTCACTTTTCAGATATATGTCAGTTCTGAGAAACACTGATTTTCTCAAACAAATTTATACTCTCTCTTTGGAATAATAAGCTACAAAAAGGGATATTAAATATTATATTTAAGTAAATTAACACCAGTCCTAAAATATGAGTCTATATAAAGAGAAACTGATTGCCCAAACTATGTGTTAAAAACTGAAAGTATATTGATGTAAGTTGTTGTGGATGCTTTGATGCTGGTGTATTGAAATATTTATGTTCTATGAGCCCATAATGTTAGTAAGTTACCTTACTTTCAGTCCTGCCTTTACCATAAATTATGCAATTAGAAAAGTCACTTAATATCCTTGAGCCTCAAATTAATCACCTATAAAACAAAATACTTGATTAGATTATTTGATGCCGATATTTGAAAAATCTCTGATTTTATTAGAATGATTACTAGTAGGTATCTCTAAACAAAATCTCTAAACAAAGCAAAAGTGGTGAATACTGATTTGAAACCATTTTCATATTTGCTGCATATTTATTATTTGGATTAAACATTCAGTTATAGAAGATTCTTAACAGAGGAGACCCTGATTCATCCTTGTGTATGACAATCACTGACTGTCTTCAGGGAAGGGGATGGCCAGGAATAGGATCTCTGAATCTGTGAAAACTACTCTGGCCAAAAGTTTTCAAGGCATGTATGCACATAAGACATATCCTTTTATGCGTAATTAGAATTTTAGTACATTATAGTACAATGATAGTGATGGCAAATTTAGATGCATTCAGGGATTAGGCAGATGATAAAGGGACCAAGTGAATAACATTTGTTAGTAGAAGACCCGTGACAACCAGCAAATACATGGTCTATGAAGATATTAAAGAAAAATTTTAAAATCTTGTACCATTCAAATATACTTCATTTGCCATATTTATTTTTTTCCCAAAGAGCTGTTCAATCACAACTCTTTCCTTATGTGGAACAATAAACTTGAGAACTTTCTGAATTGAGAGGGACCCTAAGTGTTACTGTTGTAATTTGGTATTTAGGCATTGTGAAAATAGTCTACTCAATCTCTCTGTCCTAGACCTATAATATTGGGAGGTAGGAAGTGAGAATGAGAAAGAGAGAGAAAGAGAGAGAGAGAAGAAAATGAGCCTAAGACACAGAAGAAAAATAGACATAGAGAAAGCATTTTTCTACCCAAGTTATTATAAAACCCTACTACATCAGGGTGTCCCCCCAAAGAATGTATATATACTTTATCAGCTGATAGCTAATTTTTAAAATGAAATGTATTTTAATAAACACTGCATTTATAATTATTCAAAGTGTGTGTGTATATTTTTGGGACACCCTATATATCTCTCACTAAAGATTTTACTCTGTTACTCCCCAAGGTTGTAGTGGATTCATGATAGACATAATTTTTGACCCTTCTCACATAACAAAAAAAATATGAACTCCTCTTAAATATTGACAGTTTCTGCAATTTTTTTGACCAATGGAATAGGCTAGATTATATGCTATGCCAGTTTCTGGTTTCAGGTTTTAAGGCTGGCATTTTTCATTTTCTGTCTCTTCGACCCTTGCTTTTGGAACTCCACTACTATTACTGGTTGGGGTAGGGTGGCAGTAGAACACAAGAAGTTCTGTAGAGGCTCCCATTTGGAGAAGAACCAAGATTGCTCAGTGGCAGCCAAGATACCAGCTGACAACCTCCATCAGCCATGTGTGTGAGCTATGTTGGAAGTCAAACCTCCACCACATTTGAGCTTCCCCAGTAGACCTGTTTGACATATAGACAAGCCTTCACACTGTCCAAAATGCATTTTCATGAATAAGGTAAATTTTTTATTTCAAGCCACATTTTAACAGGAAAGTTTATAATGCAACTATAAATAGGAACCAAAATCTTACAAGGTAGAGAAAACTTATTCTTATTTTGTTTTACTTTGACTCTATTCTAGAGGGAAGAGGGATATAGAGAGAAATAGAGGTTCTATACAAAAGATTATGCCTCAAAAGAATAAATTTTCATTTATTTGTGCCTACCACAAAAACATCCACTGCTTGGGTCCTAAGTTATTTTGTTTCCTTGAGGATTTCCTTGGGAATGTTCTTCATGAACATTAATGTTCCTTTTATGCTTAGGTCAGAAAGGGATACCGCTGAGCTCTCCCTATAGACTAGAGAAGTGTGGTGAGCTATAATTTCTTTATTTTTCTCTTATTCTTCCTCTTCCTCCTGCTCCCATTTCACTTCCTCCTCTTCTCCTTCTTCTAAATTTAAATTGGCTATGTGATTTTTTTTTTTTTCCTGATGCAATCGAGCCTATAAATTTGTCCCAGACACATTTAGTTTCTTTACACCCTAAAAGGCACATGGAAAGGCCTTGGGTTTTGGAATTACTTTAATATAGGTTTGATATTGTCTTGCATCATTTATTATTTTTGTGGCATTTGTCATTTACTTAAGGTGACCAGATTTTAACATTGGTAAAGCAGGACACCATTGACGGGGGAGGGGGGGTGTTCTTGATTAAAAATTTGGTCTATATGGAGCAACAAAAATTTTCATAGAACGCAAAAATAGTATTGTAATATATTTTTTAAAATTTCAACATAAGTACAATTTATAAATATAATAAATAAAAAATTATGTATAGTATTATTTAATTCTTTGGCATATTTCCCATTTGAGTGAATTTTTTTTAGTAGATTGCTGTCATTGTTTAAAAGGTCATGAATTTGCCGTAACATAAGTCGTAAGTGTCACTTTCAAGGCCGGCGCTAGACTTTTTGCCGCCACTATAAAATATAAATAATACGAGTACTGTCTGCTAAATTCAAGAAAATTTATGTATTTATGAAATAAATAAATAAATTACTTACCTAAATTATCTGAATAGCTGATTTGTAATGACATCACTTGTTTAACTAGCTTACTAGCACGCAGTACGATGTGTATCGTCTGAGAGAGTTACAAAATGTTTTCCTCCAAAAAATGCCATTGTTCATTAAGTCCAAACAATGGTGGTCAAATTCTAACAACTGATCAACAATGCAAACTTTGATAAGCAGTTCTCGATAATCAGTTCTCAACAATTATTTGTTATTATTAAAGTTTAACATTATAAAATTAACAAAAATAATATAAAATTCATATCCTGGCTAAATAGCCACATGGCCGCCGAAAACCGTATATTCCCTTCCAGTTCTCCCGCCGTTCCCTAGCTTGTCGTGCATTCTTTCCAAAAATCGGGACTTTTTAAAAACGCCGCGGGACGCGGGACAAATTGTTAAAAATCGGGACTGTCCCGCCAAAAGCGGGACGTCTGGTCACCTTACATTTACTAAAACTTTCAACAAGTCAGGTTTGTGTTTTTTTAATGTGTTAAAAATTTCATCTGAAATCTGCTCATTAGATAAATAAATATTCTTTGTCTATAACAAAACTTTTTTGCAAACTTGTGGTAAAAATCAATTAGGAGAAGCTATATAAGTCTCCTAATAAGCATCTGAGAGTGGATAGAGGATAGCTTCTGTTTCTTGTACTGATTTTGTTAATAACAATATTTTCTACATGCAATTAAGGTTTAAAATGGGACAACAAGGTAACTTCTTTGAAAGGATTTATTTTCACACTGGTTATTTCTTATTTTAGAATGAAAAGAAATATAAATTATTGAATCTGACAACAAAGAATAGAATTTATACATAAGCCGAATGAAAGATTGATTTGGATTCCACTGCTCAGAAGATTGAATGACAAACGTGAAATGTTCATAAACCTTAATTTTAAAATTATTTTCTACAAGGCAAGTTTAACGGTTTCTTGAAAGGACATATTTATGGTAAACAAAGTTATTATGTGCTCTTATGAATATCCAATGCAATGGCAAGAGATCCTACTCTAACTCCACGTTTTAGAGTCAGCTTCCTGAGACCACTCCAGGCACAACTGTATTGCATGGGTTTCCGGAAACAGGAGTTTTGTTTTGCAAGACTCTTGGGGTATTCATCAGTAGGGATGTAAGAAATTCCTGAAGAGGCAGATGGAAAAAGCTGACCAACAATATGGTGACAATAGAGGACTAGAGGACTCAGCTGATTCAAGAGGCGCTCTGGGATTGGGATGGGCCTTCAACATTGTCCAAAATTGAGTAATGGGAGTTAGACTTTTGTATCCCCTCCTCTCCATTCATAGCAATTGGCCTCAGGCTATATTCTAGTAAGGGCATCACCTGGAGCTGTGCAATCAATTCCCTGTGGCTGAGGGCAAATCCCAGCTGAGAGATGAAGCTGTGCGTGGTCTCAGCCCTGCTATTTCCTTAAGTTGCAGCCTTGGAGAGGGAATCTGGACAGTTTCACAATACCTACTATAATATCCTGACTCCCAAACAATTTACAATATTTATTGGAGTAAGTAATTTTTTTTCTAACAGACGTTTGCAAAAGTATAAAATAAATGTCTTTGATAAAGCCTAGCAGGAAAATACCTCAAATCAAAATTAGAAGGAAAAAAAAAGTGTTGCTTATACAATTACAGCTGTATTTGAAATAGCCAGCAATGTAATACAAATCTCAGAAAGATTTTTCCCCCCTAAATGAGGGCTCCAGTGATGTACTACACATAATTAACACTGAAATTCTGGGAACTACTTTATCATTTCCAGGCACTGGAGTTCCAAAGCTGGGAAGTGAACATGAGATGATTGATTCCCCATGGATTACAACAGGCTGAAGTTCCCTTCATTATGTAAATTAATAAAATTCAAACTATACAAAATATATATTAGTCATTGATGATTAATTCATCCATGCATGAGTACTGAGAGTCTGGTCTACTTAAGCCACACAGATATTTTAACCTTTTCAATTTAGAAAGATTTGGTTTATATACATTATCCTTCAGAGTTATAATTCTAGATTGGTAAAATTAGAAGGAAACTCTAAAACTTTCATGTCAATTCAGTATAAATGCATATATTTGATGTCTGAAATAAACAGAAGGACCTTAATGGAGGTGACTGTTGTATTAGTTTGGGAACAGCATAAAAACACAATTATTAAAAATAGTGTTATATAAAAAGAAAAGAGTTATTTCTCTGTATCTTGAAAATTCAAAAAGAAGTAATACAAAATTCTTCTGTGTAAAAATCGATTCTCAAACATTTGCAATTAATATCTTTAATGGTAGATAGAAAGAAACACTTGAGCAATATCAGCATCTAATAGTTCAAAGTGGCCAGCAGCCAGACATTACTTTGAAATGCCCTTCTTCAGCAGTATACCTGGGCCTTTACAGTCGCCTACAGATGAAGTTTAATATAGAGCAAATCCCACCACAGCTGTCTTCAAACTCTAGCAAAATGACCCTTCAAGAATATGATCTTTGGCGTTGACCCCTGTCAAAATGACAGTTCCCCAAATTGAGAAGTCAAATCCCAGTAAAAACAATAGAAAATGTGGCTGGATGTTAGTAAAAAAAATAAATTAATTTAAAAAATTAAGTGCTAAATGGTACACACCTATTGAATAACATTTAAATTATTTTAAAGAACAAATCTATTCACCAGGATAGTTAAAATTAGTGACCTTTAGCACAGTACAATGCTACCCTTCCTTAAATTTGCTCCAATGAACTAGTTATTTCTGTATGCTATTAACACGCATAACACAAACACAAGCACCCTCTTCTTTTGTTTATGGTGCATCAGAGTAAAATTTCTTTGAAAAGGATATATCTATATCTATATCTATATCTGTGCCTAAATCTATAACTATAACTATATCAATGTCTAAATATTAGTAAGCTTTTGAGATGGTGATATTTATAACAATACCTCAAGTAGAACTAAAGTGCTAGTATTTTATTTTTTGAGGTTAGAAACATAACTGTTAGATGTAACTTAGAACATATGGCTATATAAGATTGCCTGAATTATATTACAAAAGTGGGTTTAGTAAGCAGCTTCCTGGACTGCTATTTTATCTACTCTGTACACCCTAAACGCCTCCTATCAGAAAGATCTTAAGATCCTGGTTTAGGGAAATGAAATAGAAGATGGAAGCTGTTATTTAGCTCACCCAATCTAAAAGAAAACATCAGTCTGGCTGGTGTGCCTCACTGGTTGAGCTGCAACTCATGCACCAAGAGGTTGCTTGTTCAATTCCTGGTCAGGGCACATGCCTGATTTGCGGCTTGATCCCCAGTAGAGGGTGTGCAGGAGGCAGCCGATCAATGTTCCTCTCTCATCAATGTTTCTATCTCTCTACCTCTCCCTTCCTTTCTCTCTAAGAAATCAGTAAAAACATATTTTAAAAGAAAACATCATCTCAGTCTTTTGGCATTTTAAGTATAATAGGATCATAGTCTCTCATGATTAATACTATTATTATTGCTATTATTAATTTCCTCTTTACTTAATATTCTTTTCTGAGAGTATAAATGTATCTTAGAATCCTGATAAATTTTAGATGTGTAAATTCTGGATAACACTTAGCTAAGGTTACCTAAACTACATAACTGGATAGAAAGACTAATGTGTAATACAGTTAGACTAAGCTCCAGTTTTAGATTCTAAGGAAATCGCTTATACATTTGTAAAAACTGAAAAATTTTAATTTTATATAATTATAAAATAAGATTTTCTTACACTTAAGAAAATATATAGTTTATTAATTTAGAGTAATGAACAAATTCTAAATACTTTGAAATAAATACAGGTGTCCCCCAAAATGTACACACACTTTGAATAATATAAAGGCAGTATTTATTAAAATACATTTCATTTTCAAAATGTAATAGAAATAAGTTATTAAAGTGTGTATACATTTTCTTGGGACACCCTGTATACTATGTTCCCATCTATCACAACATACACTTTTTAGTATGTGTATATGTTATCTTTACTGCTGAAAAACATTGCCATTACATCTTCCTATATTTTATTTCATTGCAACATTTCAAACATTCTTGTCATTTAAAAATATTGTAATTATTATTCAAAGTAAATAATATAAAATATGTTTTTCTTCTATTCTGTTATTTCCATAGCTATAATAACAGTGAGGGTGTATTTTCCTCACAAGCATAGACATTAAAAAAGTTGATCTTTGATTTATTTCACAGATGAGGCCTGTTCTCCCAAACTATGTCTTTCCTTATGGACTTTCTATATATCAGTCTTGCTTCTTAATCTGCTTAGTGTAGAAGAGGACCACAGAAACTGCATGCCTAGGTGTCAAAGAGAGGAAAATCCATCCCGGATCCCCTCCTGAAGTCTACAGCCTATTTACATAGTCAGAGGATAAAGCTTGCCTCTGCCTGAATTCACATTCTGCACTATGGGAGTCAAGAATTAGTGCTTCTGTAAAAAGTATAAGACCCAGGCTCGAATAGAGAAAATAACCTCCAAACCCTTTACTAATTTTTTTTTTTTTGGAAAAGATTTGCTCTATTTGGAGTCCTCTTCTAACTTGGTATGGTGGTTTTACTGTCTCTTAGCATAGCATGCTGCTGAGCCTGATGAAGGAGCCAACATGAAAGCAAAGCTGAAAGATACAGAGGTAGAGTCCTGATAACACTATCTTCAACATCTAAAGCCAAGTGAACTCCGATGAATGTCATTGTTTTACCACAAGTCAGCAAACTTTTTCTAGAAAGGGCTAGATTTAAAATAGTTTAGGCTTTGTAGTTCATATAGTTTCATGTGCAGCTATTCAACTCTGACGATGGATATGGCTGTGTTGCAATTAAACTTAATTTGCACGAACAGGTGGCAGGATAAATTTGGCTCATGGACCCTAGTCTGTTCCTGCCCCACACTTACACATTTAAGTTTCTTAAGCCTGCAACCAAAGCAGTTTTAAGACATACCCCCTTTATAATGCAAAGGATTAATATAATTTTAAACCAGAAATCATAAAACCCATTATTTACACATTTGCCCTGGTTCCTGTCAACAATAAGTCAATAAGGGCCAGAAAGTGGGTCTCTCCCAAATACTTTCCTTATCTATTAAGTGTTTCCAACCTTACTTCTAACTTGTTATCCCAAATCACCATCATCTCCTGTTTTGAGACCTAAAATAGCTTTTCATATATTTTTCTGTGTCCAGGATTATTCTTTCCAATTATACTTCATACTGACGGTCCTATGGTATTTTTATAATACACATATTGGCATTCAAGCTCATATCCAGGTAACCTTCTATGAATACCTGAGTTGGCATATCTTTTGTCATAAAACACACATTATCTGATTTCTGTATTAAATCATTGTTCCTGTTGCTGGAATGTCAATCTGAGCCATAGCAATTTTCTTGTTCATAGCTTTGTTCAATTGTCAATATATGTGCTTGATATAAAGTGGATATTCAATATACATTTCTGAAAAGAAGAATAAATGATTCATCAGAGAAAATAAAGATAAAAGTAATCCATTTGTTTTCCTGAATAGAGACTTCAAAAATATAGCTTCTGCATTTTTAAAACAAGATCTATAAATACATATTTACTATTTTATGGTAATGTCTTTCATTTCTATTGGGACCAAAAGTACTAAAATATTATTGGAGTAAAAATAGAAGAAAATTTTTCTAAAACATATTTATTTATTTCAAATACTTAATTTTCCAATTGTCTTTCTATTTTTTTTTTTTTTTACTTCCAAAACTGACTTATTATGACCAGTTCAAGTTCAGATTCACATTATCTTTCTAATCAAGTCCCTGGAGGTCTATTCTGTTATTTATGGAACTTATTTTATATAGCACATATTTTATACTTCACAGTGTATGTAAATTTAAATTGTTACAGTTTCTTCCTGTGTGCACTTATTTCTTTGATGCCCATGCACAACAAATGTTTCCAGAAAGTAAGGGATATTTTTACACTTTTATTTGAAATCACTAATTTCAGTACAGAGCAATATACATAGAAGATATTCACTAAATTCCTACTAACTAAGTTACAAAGGAAACAAAAAATTGATGATTATAAAATTACATCTGCCAGGAACATCATGCCCAGAAAATCAACTAATGACTGCACAGCATTTTTGCTAGCATTATGATGAAGGATACAACTGTATTTCAAAAGCATGAAACACAGCAGATGGTTGGTTTACACTTCACCTCACTCACTTGGTATCTTTGGAGAAATTATTTGATGATAAATTAATACCCCTTTCACTTTTCATTTGATCTTTAAACTAAGTTAATGATATGGATTACATAAAGATATTTAGTAGTCTGTCTTCTATGTTATTAAAATATTTTGTTAAAAATACTTAGGTATATTAAATATGCAATGATACAACAGAATATGGAAAACATATGGAAAAATATAGAAATATAATTGACCAAATGTTCAATATAAACCAAAAAGAAAAAGCAATTTTCAAATCCTTTTTAAAATCATGCACTCTAATATCATCAAAACTAACTTTAGAAGAAATCAATATTAAAACACAAATGATACAAATGAACAAATTAAAATGCGAAGTTTATCAAAGAACTACCTCTAATGACGTCAGTGGACCCAGGATTCATATTGCAACATGTAAGAGAGAGAACACATAATTCACTTAATATAAAACTTGATAGAAAGCAGCCCCATCTGGGTGATTTGGTTGGTTGGAGCATCCCCCCTCATACCAAAAGATTTCGAGTTTGATCTCTGGTTGGAGCATGCACAGGAGGCAACTGATCTATGTTTCTCTGTCACATTGATGTCTCCCTCTCTCTCTTTCTCTCTCTCTCTCTCTCTCCTCTCTCTAAAAGCAATAAAAATATATACTCATGAAAATTTTAAAAAACTTGATGAAAAGCAAATACAAATAAAAAAACAAGAAATTATTTTATAAAGTAGCACAAACGTTAAAATGGTATGTGTCTGGATATGCTTATGCACACATATGATAGTACAAAGACACAGACACATACATACCATACTAATATCACTTAAAAATTTGAATGAAAAAAAAATCTAGTTAAGAAAGAAAATATAGAAAAAATCAAAATCAAGTGATTATCTCAGGAAAGTAAGATTTCACATTATGTCAAATGGTCCAATAAAAAAAGAAAACAATGATAAAAATTTTGTGATCAGGCATTTCCTCAAAGGAGAAATATAATGGCTAACAGAAATATGGAAAAGATGCTCAAATCACTAATCATCAGGGAAATACAAATCAAAACCACAATGAGATAGCACCTCACACCTGTTAGAATGGCTTTTATCAAAAAGTCAACAAATAACAAGTGTTGGCAAGGATGTGTACAAACTTGAAATCTTAGGCACTGTTGGTCAGATTGTATGCTGGTGCAGTCACTATGGAAAGCAACATGAGGTTCCTTAAAAAATTAAAAGTAGAACTACCATTCAACAAACCAATTCTACTTCTAGGTATTTATCAAAAAAAAAACAAAAAACAAAAAACAAAAAACCCCACACACACAAAACAGTAATTTGAAAAGATATATTCACTCCTCTGTTCATTGCAGCATTATTTACAATAGCCAAGTTAAGGAAGCAACTTAGGATCCATTGACAGATGCATGAATAAAGAAGATGTGATATATATTGGACCATAATGGGATATTACTCAGCAATACAAAAGAATGAAATATTGACCTTTATGACAACATGGATGAACCTAGAGGGTGTTATATAAAATATACCTATCAGTGGTTTGCAGACACTGAACATCAGGAAATATAGGAAAAAAAGATAAAAGCCTTGTGATTGACCCATCTTACTGCCTTTTCTGGTAATGGTATAATTTTTCTAAGGTTGAAATAATAGAAGTATATTCACAAAGACATGCAAATAGCTATAGCACATTGCAGAGATATTAATTTTGCTATGCAAGAAAAATATCAAATTGAGTTAAATTATTGGTAAATTATTTGAAATCAAATTAGAGACAGCAAAGAGTAAATATCCATTGACCCTAAAGAGCTCTTTTATTCATTCAACAATGTTTAGTTAGAGTGTTTTAATTTCTGAACAGTAGGCACTAAAGACTAGATGTAGAATACTGAGGAAGATGGCTCATGTCATCAAGGGATTTGTACATATATAACATATATGTTGATTAGAACAGATTACTATAATAGGCAAAGGGACTAGGAACAATTAACAAAAAAAAATAAAATTATATGGAATATTGTTAAGTAGTTGGTAATCAATATGTTTGCTTCTATTGACTAACACTCTAAAAATGAAAAATAACAATTTTATTTAGCTCATAATTTTGTGGATCCGCTGAACTGTTCTAATCTGAATTGGTTCAGTGATCTGAGAGCTCTTTCATTCTTCTGTAGTAGTCAGCTAACAGATTGGGCTGGTGGCTAGAAGATTCTAAATAACTTCACACCTATATTTGGCAGACAGTGAGTGCCATGGACCTGAGGAAGAAGCCAGACAAACAGTGCAAGCAGATGGAGTAGATGAAGCAAGGAATCGCTCAGGAGAGTATCGTGAAATTCAATACTGACATGAGAGTCTCTACAAACTACACAATGCCTTGGAGGCAGAGCTAAGCATCTGGCCAAGAAGAAGCAATTGAAGGAACTGCAGCTAAAGCTGGTGAAGCTGCGAGAGAAGCACGAGAAGGAGGTCAAGTGGAAGATCTCCAGCCTGTCCTTCACTGCAGATGGAAAGGAGGAAGGGGCCATGTATGAGGAGCTGGAAAAGGAAGAGATCACCTTGAAGCATAGGAAATTTGGAAGAATCCCAGATGTGGACACAAGCTTGCTTCCCCATTTCCTTCCAGTCTCTCCAGTTCTGTGGTCTCCAGGATTCCAGACACCTGGCTCTCTGCTCCTGTGACCTGACTGATCATCCCCTGCCCCTGACGCTGTCATGTACTGCTCTTTTCTTTTACAATAAAGAAATGTACATGTTAGACTCAGAGCGCTGTGTTTTATTTTAAAAATTTGAGATCAAATGCACATGACATAAAGTTTACCATTTGCAAATGTACAATTCACCGGTATTTAATACATTGACAACCATCACCTCTATACCTCTACCTACTTCACAAATATTTCCAGCACCCCAAGGGAGACCCCATACCCATTAGCAGTATCTTCCTTAGCCCCTTGCACACCCTAGTTTACTTTCTGTATGTATGGATTTGCCTATTCTGGAAGTTTCGCATAATGAAATCATACAATAATAATAACAAGAAGAAACTAAATGAGAGAATCAGGTACCCATTCTCCAACTAATTTTTAATAGGTTTATTCACACATGTATTCCTGAATTGACATAAAATACAAATTTATATGTCAGGGACTTTTACAATAAATATAAGATTGAAATATCTTGCCCACTTTTCTTTAGTAGCATGTGAAAAACAATAACAAACTCTTATTTCAAGATCTGAAATGTGAGACTGTTTTTCTATCCATCTCCTAATGAGCACTAAGAAGCAATTTGCATCAATTTACCATCTATTCCTTGGCATCTTCAATTCCTTCAGCAGTTAAAAAAAAAAGACCCTACTTCCAAATATAGTCACATTCCAAAGTGCTGGGATTCGGGATTTCAACATATAGATTTTGAGGGAACAAAATTTGGCCCATAACAGTAAAGATTTAAACAGGTATTCTAATATCAAATTTTTTATAACACTAGAGGCCTGATGCACGAAATTTGTGCAAGGATAGGCCTTTGCAGCTCCAGTTGCCAGGGCACTTGCAGCCCCAGCTGTCTCACGGCCCAGGCTGCCTCAAGACCCTGGGCCCCGCCCCCCATCCCCTGCCTGCACACGCCCTGGCCTGGCCCTGCCTGCATCCGCCACCACACACCCCTGGTTACCCGGTTCCACAGAGCCCCCTGATTGATTGCCCCTCAGAGGGTGGCCTAGGCCTCCCTCTGTGGGGCGATTGCAGAGCGCCCCCATTGACAGCCCCCCAACCAGTGGCCTGGGCCTCCTTCTGCAGGGTGATCATGGGCCCCCAACCAATCACATCACACCAATCTTGGCTGGCCTGGCACCAGTGCGTGTCATAGCATGGTTGTCCAGAAGGTCATCCAGATGGTCGTTCTGCTGTTTGGTCGTTCAGTCTATTTGCATATTATGCTTTTATTATTATAGATTATTGTAGATTATTCACAATATCCAAAAAGCAGAAATAATCTAAGTGTCCATCAAAAGAATGGATTAAAAAAAATGTGGTTTAAAACACAAATGTTTGTTATAGTGTCATGTAAAATAAATGGAAATAGTGTAAATAGCCAGCAACAAATGAATAATGAAACTATAGTACATGAAATCCACAAAAATGTTGCAGTCTTTTAGAATGCATAATGCATAGAAAGACTATTGATCATCTTATATTTATACTTGAGGCCCTGTGCACAAAATTTGTGCATGGGGGGTGGAGTCCCTCAGCCTGGCCTGCACCCTCTCGCAATTCGGGACCCCTCAGGGGATGTCCAACTGCCAGTTTAGGCCTGATCCCGGAGGCAGTTGAACATCCCTCTCACAATGTGGGACTGCTGGCTCTGAATCGTTCACCTGCCTGCCTGCCTGATTACACCTAACCACCATCTGCCTGCCTGATTGCCCCTAACCACTCTGCCTGTCTGCCTGATTGTCCCTAACTGCCTCTGCCTGCCTGCCTGATCACCCCTAACCACTCTCCTGCCTGCCTGATTACCCCTAACTGCTTGCCTGTCTGCCTGATCACCACTAACTGCCTCTGCCTTGGCCCCTCATCCACCACTGCGGCCGCCTCTGCCTCGGCCCCTGCCACTGTGGCTTCATTGGGAAGGTCATCCAGAAGGATGTCCGGAATGATGTCTGGAAGGTCATTCAGCTGTCCAGTCTAATTAACATATTACACTTTTATTATTGTAGATTATTATAGATGATAAAAAATATGCATGTATGCCAGAATATGAAAATAGAAAAAACTACATATAGAATTAAAGAAAAAAATTTGACTCTTTTTTTTCATCTTCAAAACTCTCAAATTTTCATAATTTCTGTTTTAGCTAATCAAATGTGCCCAAACTCATACAATTCTACTTTGTATCGCTTTATATGATGTTACAATTGACATCCATGAGTTAACTTTGCTAGTCTGTATAATGATTTTACTTTACTTTGGCCCATGAAAAACTATCCAAGTACAAGAGGTAAAAATAAAACAACACACACACACACACGCACTCACACCTGTTTCTTTGAACTAATTCTAAAGATATTAATTCCTCAGAGAGAATTTCCTCCTTATGTAACACATACCTCTACAGTATTATTGTCTCAAAAAACAACAACACAGAGATAAGGATTAAAGAGGATAAAAAATACCAAGATTTACTTTATTTTTCATTGCTAAGAATACTGCATTTCCAGTTTTATTGGATGAATAAACCCTAACAATTCATATGTAATGTATCAGGAAGATTTACCTTGTAAAGACTAAATCAGAGTGAAAAGATACAGTACATTGAACAAGCAGTGAATTGTTCAAATTACAAGTTCTATGGAATAATATTGCTGAAATACCAGAGTTCTGTTAAGTCAACCTTAAGAAACAACAAATGGAGGAAGATAAAATAACAATATCAACTCCCATAAAGTAAAAGCAATATTCACAAACCATAAAAATAAATAATTCCTTATAATGAGGTAATTTACAGTAACAGTCAATATTAAAAGCAGCATGGGATCCCCCTCTTCTTTACTCATATTATTATATCTTTGTATTAAGTTACAAGGTCTTTTATTAAGGGTCTAGTTCAACTTAGTATTTCAAAAAATATACCCAAACCAAAAGTTATCTATTTTAATATTACTGTCCAGATGTTTTAATCTCCTGTGTTTTTATTCTACCAGTCCTTTAATCAGATAGTGTATTATTGTGGGGTTTTTTTCCAGTACCTTTCTGAGGTTATCAATTTTATATTAATTAGACAGATAGGTCAAATGAGGCCCAGAAAGGTTAAGTGGTATGTACAGATTAAGGCTTTCTACGTACTGAGTTATGGATGAAGTTTGAAACTCAGTACCTTGGTGTACTTTGCTCTAATAAACTAACAGTAGAGAAGCATTATTCAATAAGTTTTCATGAAGACATGAAGCAACAGTTTGGTTACCTACATTAACATCATGATTTATAACAGATCTAGAGGCCAGATGCATGAAAATTCGTGCAAGAATAGGCCTTCCTTCCCCCAGCTGCTGGCACCGGCTTCCCTCCGGCACGCAGGACTCAGGCTTCCCACCTCCAGCCACCGGCAGGCACCCGGGACCTGGGCTTCCCTCCTCTGGCCACCCACAGGCACCCAGGACCCGGGCTGCTTCCCTCCAGCCCCGGCTTTTTCAGGAATGACATCCAGAATGATATCTGGAAGATGTCCAAGACTAATTAGCATATTACCATTTTACTATTATAGACACAACCTATTAGATATCCTGAGATGTCATTAATAGCATTTCTGTTTATAACTTGCACACATATAAATGTGACAAGGTTAATCTTCCTAAGTTTTATGAAATATTTAAGTATTATTGCTTTTATATGGCCATTGATTTTGAATCTTGACATGGTTCACACTACTTTAATCAAAAGCAACTATGTTGCTCTCTACTAACAGAGCTCTTGAAGCTCCCTCTTAATCTAAGTTCTAAATACAGGAGTCCTTCAGGTTCAATTTTACATTTTCTCTTCCCTATTTATAGTCTCCATTTCCAATATTTTATCTAATCCCATGACTTTAAACAATATTCTTCTTTGATATACCCCAAATTTATTTCTTCAACTTCTACTTTTAATACCAAGCTTGTATATTAAAATGCTATTTTAAATTATTCATAGATATCTAGTAATTATTCAAAAAATAACATAGACTAAGTGGAATTATTGACTTTTTCTTCCCAAATTCATTTTGTACTGTGAGCCAGGCATTGTATTAATTGTTATTTCAACAGAAGCAAAACACAGTCATGTTAACATTGAGATGGTTATTGGATATTCAATAAACCACTTTAAGGTAAGGATAAAGCCAGAGTAGATGAAGATTTAGAAATATAAAGGACACTATAATTAACAGGATTGTATAAGCATTACTAGATACCTACAGGAAGAAAGAGGAGAAATGGAGTTTCTTCTACTAGCAGATAATATAAAACCAATCTTAATTGACTTACACAATCATTTAAAGCAAACAGAAAAAAATAAAAATATACGTTTTGAAAAAAATTCCAGTTGGCAAAAAAGTAACCTCAATTAAAACTTCAGAATATGGATAGAAAGCAGACTTCAAAAATCACCTTTTCTCTTTAGTATCTGCCAAACCCTGATAACCCTATGTGTTCTTTTATTTAGAGTTATATGCAGTTTGGAAATAAGAAAGTTAAAGTAAATACTAATCTTACATATATGTTATCAAGTTAGAGATCTTTCCCAAATTATAAAACATAATCAAATGAACACCTTCTCCTAGATATAAGCCTTCTGCACCAAAAGAAAACTGTAAGTCTCAACATTGGTATGAAAATCATGAAAAATATACCCCCTGAAAATTAACAATTTAAAGCCTGTCACTATGTAAGTTAGCAGTTGAAGTTATGCTACCTTTATATTCTGAAAATTCTATATAATAAAAGGCTAATATGCAAATTGACCGAAAGGCAGAAGGACAAGTCACTATGATGCGCACTGACCACCAGGGGGCAGACGCTCAACTCAGGAGCTGACCCCAGGTGGTCAGTGTGCTCCCACAGGGGGAGCGCTGCTCAGCCAGAACCTGGCTCACCGCTAGCGAATACAGCAGGAGTGGCGGGAGCCTCTCCTGCCTCCGTGGCAGTGCTAAGGATGACAGACTAACGGCTTAGGCCCGCTCCCTGAGGCAGGCCTAAGCCATCAGTCGGACATCCCCTGAGGACTCTCGGACTGCAACAGGGCACAGGCCAGGCTGAGGGACACCCTTGCCCCCTGAGTGCACGAATTTCGTGCACCGGGCCTCTAGTCATTGTGAAAATAATTACATTATTTTGGTTCTGAATTGGAAGATCTTTCATGCAATAGGCAGATAAAAACACTTTGTGTTTGAAAAAATCCAACTTTAACCCTTAAATAAAAATCTAGGTAACATGATTGCAATGTACATTATTATAGTACTACTAATAATACATAGAAACATAGCAAAAATGAGAGCCAGAAGAACCAAACAAATCAAGAAGATTTTTTTTAAAAAAATCACAAGATTAGGAAATGAAAAATATAGAGTGTAGAAACTAAATGGATATGTTAGTCACTATGTTATACATACCCAGAGGGGGAAAAATTATTGAACCTGGAAAAAAGGTTCAAATATTTTATTCTGAATGAATAGTAAAACACATAGAATATAGGAAAGAGAAATTAAGAAATGCACTTTTGGTGTCAGAAAATTAAATAATATGATTTTGTATATTTTAGGGTAGGCCATATGTATTTGCACTTTTTGGGGGGTCAAAATGATTGAATAGCACTGAAGTTTTCATAGATAACCTTATAGGAAAACACAAGTAAACCATTCATTAGACATTTAGCACTCCTAAGTGAACTCAGCAAGATTATTGGACACAAATCCTTATGTAATAGACGATGGTATATCTATTTACCAGCAACAGTCAGTGCAGGATTGTAATTAAACAAATTATTATGTACAAATGGAAACAACAAAAAATATATACCAGGAATAAATGTGACAAAGAGAAATTGCCTTTTAATGGAGAAATGTTTTAAAATGTATTGAAAAGCATTAATGAATTTCAATATATGGAAAGGCAAATTTCTAAACTGATCTTTTCCCTATCTCTCTCATCTCTATACACACATACATTATACACACAAATACACCACAATGACATTAAAGGGTGAGAAAATACATTTGTCCTGCCTTTTACACCAATTTAGTTCCTTGTTCCCACTATAAAAGGATATGGGCTATTGGCTTAAATAATTAGACATTAGGTTTCTTATGCATCAAAATGTACAGAAACTAGATTTTCTAAAGATAGGTTTCAGATAGAAAGTTCTTAAAAAAAGAAAATGTATATGGAGGAAATAATACATTTTTAAAAATTATTCAGATTATACTTGTTCATATATATATGCATACTATGTGGCCTGAAAAATAGTTGACAAAGTTAATAAAATATTTAAAATTTTACTTCTTGGGAATACCCAAGATATATGGCAGCTGCACTTAGCAAATTACTAAGCATATTTCTTTTTAAATATATTATTTTCTGAAAAGGGTGAACATAATACGAATAAGTATATTTCTCAACTTTTGAATTTTACATATTTAATTGCCAAAGAATAGTAATCTCTGTAATCTGGATGCCCCTGTTGTAAGACATGCTTGAATTTAATTTTGACAGCCAAAAGTCTGACAGGAGAAACTTATAAGCATCTGCATGATTGACTTCATGCCATAATTAAACATGACTCGCTTTCTGATTTAAAAACTGTATCCCCTACAAAGTTATGCAATTATTTTATTTATATAGACACAATTTCCAACTCTGATGAGACACAATGCAGAATTGGGGGTTCCATCATTTGAGCATGTAACACGCGCTTTGTGAAATATAATTCAAATAGTCACCTCTCTCTGTGCACCTACTTATTATGCTTGAAGTCTTCTCCCCAATCCTCATGTGCTTCTCTGACTTCCTTTTAAATAAGAGTCAATGTTTGCTGTGCAGTGCTTTCCAACCATGAAATTCTACTAGAGCAAAACAGAGATGTAAAGCATCATGCGAAACTCTATAAAACTTTTCTGGAAAATTGTAACAATAAAATAAAGGTAAAATCAATAACTATCTATACCTCATGTGTGTAACACCTCCTTCAGAGATAGGTTGCACAAAGCCCATAGTCAGTGAGCTAGGTGTGACAAACCCCATTGTTGGGAAAGTTTAATTTACCTAGTTACAAGATTTTTAAAAATTATAGAAATCACCCTTGTTTTATTCTTCCTTATACTTACAAAACAATGAAAGAAAAAAATGTGTCATTTGGTCAGAATGAATCTCAAATTTCTATATACCCTTCAAGTAAGATAATTACAATGCCATTTCAAATTATAGTTTATTCTTTTTTAAATATACTTTTTTATTGATTTCAGAGAGGAAGGGAAAAGGAGAGAAAGTTAAAAACATCAATGATGAGAGAAAATCATTGATCCACTGCCTCCTGCATGCCCCACACTGGGGATGCAGCCCACACCCAGGCATGTGCCCTGACAGGGAATTGCACCATGACCTCCTGGTTCATAGGTTGATGCTCAACCACTGAGCCATGCCAGCCGGGAAGTTTATTCTTCTTTATATTGAGGTTTTACAAAGTAGTACTATTTTGGACTCAGTAATTCTTTCTTGTGGGCAGCTGTCCTGTACAATGTAGAAGCTTACCAGCATCCCTGGCCTTAATGACTCATAACATGCTAATAGCATACTCTCCCAATTAGTGGTAATGATCAAAACTGGCTTCAGACATTAGCTAATGTCATCTGGGGGAAAATAAACCCCCCTTGAGAGCCACTTGTCTATAATAAAACCCATCATATGAACTTTGTTTTGAAACAACATAATAGTTCTGACATAACCTAGGGATTGCGGTGGCCATACATTTAGATAAGCAATTAGTGATTTTCCAATTTTATAAAGACACCTGTCTGCAGGTCTGCTATGGATTGAATGTTTGTGTCCCCTCAAATTCTTTTTTTTTAATTTGTTGAATTTAAATGTTTCAGCCTTGATCCTCAATGTGATGGTATGTGGAGATGGGGTCTTTGGGAGGTAGTTAGCTTTCGATGAGATCATGAAGGTGGAGCCTCTTTAATAGGATTAATATCCTTAAAAGAAGAAGAAAAGATCTGAGCCCTCTCTTTTTCACCATGTGAGAACATAGCAAGAAGGCAGCCATCTGCAAACCAGGAACAGGGTTCTTACCAGGCATCGAATTCATCTGACACCTTGATCTTAGATTTCTGTCTCCAAAATTATGAAAAATAAATATTCCTTGTTTAAGCCACCCAATCTATGGTGTTTTGTTATAGAAGCCCAAACTGACCAAGGTAAGATCTTATTACTTAGAATGTGGGAAAATATCATAGTTGTGGACTATTTCAGAATGGCAACATTTTATGATGAATGATGTAGGTCATAGTATAGCAAAAAGTCAGTCTTGTTAATGATTTTGAACTATTGATTAAAAAACAATAAAATTTCTACATATATATCAAATATGCAAATTAATACTGATCATAAAGTTGCTCAATAATATTGACTATTTTTTATTGTATTGTGTGTGTTTTTACTGTGAAAGTATTAATACTTCATATCTTCAAATTGTATATATTTCTCTTACTTTTGTCCTCAAAGTTCTTAACATTGAAATAGGAGATATGAAACTAAAATTAAAAGAATAGATTAAAAAAATGGAAATTCAAAACCTAAGAAAGACCAGACTTATGTAGTGAGTTTAGAAAAGATGAAAGTTACAATATAAATGTATGAAAATCATTATTTTCCTTATATTACCATTAATGAAATAACCTACATAATAAAAATCTATCTTCACAATGGGAAGCATAATACAGAGGGTGCAAAATAGGTTTTATAGATTTTCATAAAAAATGTAGGTTATGATTATTACAATAGCTTTATAAACCTCAAAAGAATGTCATAATATAGGTGTAAACCCACTTTTGTCAACCCCTTTATATCCTAATAATAATAATAATAATAAGATAAAAAGAAATATATTGGCCCTAAAGAAAATAAATCATAAATCTGCTGAGTTATAGAAGAAAACTGTCTTTGTAGCAAGGAGATATATTTTCATGAATGGAAAGATTGAATAATGAAAGAATTATATTACAACAGTAGCTACTATTTATATAATACATATATATAATACTTATATAATACATACATGCTATATATATAATACATACATGCTACTTATATAATACATACATGCTATACATTATAAACAGTTTACATAAAATTTTCCAATAATATTTACAAAAATTCTATGGAGTTGCTACTGTATGAAAGCCAAGTTTGAAAAATTAAACCTATAAAATCACTAAGTAGAAGAACAAATTTGTGAAATTAAGCAATGTCTGAGTTTCTAGCTACTACTTTATTGTTATACTATTAGCTCTTACTCATATAATTTTGGGAAAGGTGCAGCTTTTACTAAATTCTGTCATAATAAGTTTAATGCATCCATAATTAACTTTAATAAGTATCATATTATATATTAATTTTGATTTTCAACCATAATTTTTGTGTATAAATACAAAAAGATATTTGATTAAAAATGTAAAGAAGTATATAAATTCTGTCATAATAAGATATATTTTTCAGTAAATCAAGAAATGATTACAATTTTATAGTAAACCCATGTGTAGTGTCTAATATGTCAGGAACTGTGATGAGCTGTGGCCTGCTCTTTCCTGTTCATAGAGTGGTTGATGTAGAACCATATTTATTATACAAAATTTTAATTTAATTAATTATCAATCTAATGCAAATAGGGTAAAGACAAACTGAATTAAAGGTAAACTTCTGTAGGGGAGGCTGGGCGAAGGTCAATGGGGGAAAAAAAGGAGATATATGTACTACTATATGTAATACTTTAAACAATAAAAAACTTATCAATCTAATGCAAATAGGATAAAGACAAACTGAATTAAAGGTAAACTTATAATGGTGCATTTAAGATAGCATGAAGCTGAAAACCTCATTTATATGGAAATTTTGAAATAAGACTTTAAGCTTTAGTTCCATTTATTTTATGATTTTTCAACTGCCATATTTAGCCATAAAAATTCCAAGTATATATTTCTTTCACTGATTCTTAAAAAGCTGTATATATTTATTGCCATTACAATAGCTTTGTTCATACTAAAAGATTTAAAAAAAATAGAAAATGAAACAAAACTTGTGGAGAAAGCTTGAATACTTTTATGGTAACAAGTAAGAACCAAATTATTGGCTTATGATTGTCTTTTAATTTGATCTATTAGATACTCTTAGAAATAGGGGTGATTTCTAACAGAGGAAATTATGTGAAAAATTATGAGGAAAAAAGTAAAATAAAATCTTCAAGGAACATTATTTTCCATTTAACTTGAAATTGCTTGACCTACATATGAAGTCTCTTTTGGCATATAGCTCAGTGTGGTCCTGGGAAATATTCCATAGAATATAACATTATTTATGTCATTGTTGTTACAAATGGTTTAAACTAATATTGCTTTAATTAGTTTTATAATGTATCTCTAATATAAAACTCATGTTTTATATAATTAAAATAACAATACACTAATGCACATATTATAATACTTCAAAATTTACACACACTTACCACTTCAAAATTTACACAAAATAGACTTTTGTAAGTGGAGGTCTATCAATCAGAATTTTAAAAGTTAATTTTTTTACAAAAATGATAATTCAAAATTTAAAGTTATATTAGAGACCAAATGACAGTAGAATCAGAATTTGCCTTGTTGTGTCACTTTTATTGCCTCCAATTAGTACCAGCCCAGATGCCAGCAGAGTGGATGCAGATGGACAATTCAAAGTGACACTGGTGCAATCTTCAGCCTATTAAATACAAGAAGAAAATAGGAGCACTAATGTGGTCCCTGATATTTGAAGTGTGTTTGCTTCTTATAATTCAATCTGATGACACTCTTCCTTGGATGATCAAAGCAAATTCTGTGTTTTTCAGTAAGTGCATCTGCCTCTCAACAGGCAATAATAAGGAAACTTCACTGACAAAAACAGGTAATGAACTCTTTCTTATTAGGTCAAAGCTTTCATTTATGGTCACTGAGCGATACTGCTGTAAGAAATGAATTATTAGATTTTCCTCTCTGTGTTGCTGTTTCCAATCAAATGGCAACACTTTTCTTGGTAGAAATCATATTATGGTTTTTATCTGCTGTAACTCCTAAGAAAATTTATTTGACTGAAATTTTTTATACATTACCAAGAAATAGCTTGAAACTTGGTATTAAATAAAAATTTCCCTAAACTGAAAGGAAGGAACAGAAAGAGAGAAAAAGAGACAAGAAGATAAAGAGACAGACACATAGGTTTACTAAAACACAAACATTAGAATTTCAAGAAGACAGATTTCCCTTCTTCTTTCCCATATTTTTGGGTTAGACCATTAGCAAAAGTGAATAATATGTAATGAAATAAATAACAATGATTATTAATTCATGATAAAGAGTAGTAAGCTGAATAATTTTAGTTATGTTTGTAATTATGAAAATGTATAAGTAGTTAAACTTGATGTTTAATGTGAATTAATAATTCCATAATTGACAATATTTTAGGTCTAGCTTTAATTCTATAAATATTTGAGTATTTTTCTCCTATTTCTAAAGTAGCTTGCTTATGATAAAATTGGTTGCAATAAATTCACTTTCTATATGTAGCTTCCCAAGATTTTTAAAGGAAATATTGAAAATATGTCTGATTTTGTACTTGAACAAAAGTACAAGAAGTATCAAACTTCCTAGATCTTTGGCAAATATCATGCTAAGAAAAGATAAAGCTCATTCCCTTAGTGAAATTACTATTATTACTCTTATTTTTCATATATGGAGTACAGAGCAGAGGGTGATTAAATAATTTCACCATGGCTACACAGCAAGTATACTAGTAAGATGGGTCAAATTTGCACATAAATCAATTTGATCCCAAGCTCTCTGCTCTTGGCGATAACACTAAGTTGTCTTACATTTTTCAAGTGAGACATTGAGACCTAGATAAATCAATATACTCCTCAAAGTTCACAGAGTAAGTTAGTGACTTGATTGGTGGGAAAAAAGTAATTCTAACCCCCCATTATTGCACACATATGTACCTGAACATGATCAACTAATACTGGTTTCAGTATTGCACATACAGTATTCCTTGTGCATGCTACCTTCCATCAAACATTTCGTTCTCAAAATTGTTTTCATATCCATCGAAACATTTTAACAATAATTTTAATTAAGCACGTTATTTTTGAGGGATGGAAAAGTTGACAGGAAAAAAAAATAGACATCAAAATTACTTCATGCATTTCGCAACTGCAAGAGTAGAATTTTCGGGAAATACCTGACAAGATGTACAAGAGAACTTGGTTCAGTCATACTCATATGTCAGTTGAAAGTGAAACTTACAAGAATATATTGTTTCTTTTAGCTATTTGACAAGATATGAGATTTGGTGCAGTTTATTGATGTTCTAATGGCCAAATTAATGTAATTTTAGTTTTCTAATGCAATTAGTCTTACTCCCCTTCTGGCTCCCCTCAAAAGAAATGTCTTTATGGAATTTTCTCCTCTGGACAAAAAAAAATGATACTCATTTAAGCATTTTATTTTTAGCAACCGTTGCTTTTAGCCTAAGTACTGTAGTAAACACCACTAATAAATGCACTGCACTCTGTGATTATTCCTACTCCAAAATGATAAATGTGGTTATAAAAAAAGAGGTGACAGAGCAATATTTATAGTCTATCCCCTGATTTTATTGCCCCCCCTAAAATTTATTCCATAATCTGAGCCCAATTCCTTCTCCTTTCACTTCCACCTGCCTGTCAATTGTCAGTTTGAGTTATAAATATATATTTCTTCTATTCTTCCCTTTAAAAATGATGAACATTTTCACAACAGTTAGTAATTGCAGAAGTTCCACAGGGATTCATATTCAATGTGCTAGTTGAAGCAAGAAAGTCTAGGTACAATTATTGAAGTCATTTCCCAGTGCACCACAGGTATTCTCCAAAGATGAGGGCCAAATAGACTTATTTATTGCTCTCATCCCAAACTTCAGTTTGATGAATAAATCAGTTTGAATCTATGTGAATCTCTCTCCCACATTAGCTTCAGTTTCTGCCTACTCTGTTGTCTAAAAATAGAGAAGAAATTATTTCTCCCTTCCCCTAAGTTGAATAGTATGGCTTTCATGATGCAATACTTCCATTAGATGCATATTCATTAATCTTTTAAATACTAGTAGCTACAGCAAATCAAATAAACAGTTCAGATATCCTAGTTTATTTGAATAATATAATAAAAATCAGGGATCCAACAGGAATTATATAGTTAATGTGGAAAGGAGAAACTTGACAGATGGAGATTTTTAGGGTCACAGTCTGATGTCTTAGCTCAAGCTGTACAACCTAGTGATGGGCTGATGATAAAGAGTACATATATACCATGTGTGACATCTGTTTCATTCCATTGATGAACAAAACATTTCAAATATTGCTGGTTGTTTCTTGGGGATTCCAAGTCATATCACACATTTTTAAAAATACTAAAGCTTGGCAAGTTGGCCTCAATGGTTGAGTATCTGCCCACAAACCAGGAGGTCAAGGTTCATTTCCCAGTTAGGGCACACATGCCTGGGTTGCAGGCTCCATCCCCAGTGTGGGGCTTGTAGGAAGCAGCAGATCAATGATTCTCTGTCATTATTGATGTTTCTATCTCTCTCTTCCTCTCCCTTTCACTCTCAGAAATCAATAAAAACATATTTAAGAAATATGTTGCCCTACCTGGTTTGGCTCAGTGGATAGAGCATCAGCCTGAGGACTGGAGGGTCCTGGGTTCGATTTCCATCAAGGGCGCCTGCCTCGATTGCAGGCTCGATCCCCAGTGTGGGGTGTGCAGGAGGCAGCCAATCAATGATTCTTTCTCATCATTGATGTTTCTATCTCCATCTTTCTTCCTCTCTGAAACCAATAAAAATATTTTAAAAAAGAAATATATTAAAAATATGATGTATCCTATGGAAATACCTACCATTAAGATAATGTGTTGGCAAATGAGGCAAAACCCATGCAGAACCAAATTAAACCAACAAAGGAAAATAAGACAAAGATATTTCAACTCAGGCTATAACTTATGACAAAATTTATTGTATAGAAACTAATTAAGTAATGGAACAGAATTAGCATGCACTTGAAACTGTATGTTGTTATTGATTCATTTTCTTTAATGTAATGGCGAAAAAATAACCCACTTTCTCTCCCTTCTACAAAACAATAGCTAAATATGTCTGGAATTCACAGAATATAAAAAACAATTGAATATTGAGTAATAGAAAACTATATAGAATAAAACTGTTTTAAATTTGGTTTCAGCATTGGATCCTGAAACTAACTTACTTGGCTCCTACTGTAACAGATAATTCAGAGTTCCAGAACTCTGTACTCTTTTCCAAAAAGGATGAAAAATAAATTTTCTATTTCCCCTCCATCAACTGTGTAAACTTTGAAGTAGTCTCAGATCTCATTTTATCAAGTTCTTCCCTTTTCCCTTTGACTCTACACATTTCTTTTATTATTTCCACCAATACTTGTACTGAGATCATTTATTTTCCTAGTGTTCAGTTTTGTTAGGAGGCAGGTCTGTATCAGTATTAGTTGTTGATGTGGTCTTTGTTGATGTGGTCTAATGCTGACTAATAGTCAAAATGCATGGGATCTTGTCCTGGCACTGGTTCCTAGAAGTTCAGTGGCTGCCAGAACTACCATCTAGTACACCTGCTATCTTCCAGACCTTGGTAATGTAAAAAAACCCCACCAGCACAAAAGTTAGTAATGCTTCTTTTTAATTCTTGCAATTAAAAGAGAAGAAAAATATAATTTCTGAGTTTAGGATAACTTAAACTGGTTTCCTCTTGTGGAAACCTGGATGGACCTGGAGAGGATTATGCTAACTGAAATGCCAGTCAGAGAAAGACAAGTACCATATGATTCCACTTATATGTGGAATCTAATGAACAAAATAAACTAACAAAGTAGAGAGAGACTCGTGGATACAGAGAACAGACTGACAGCTGTCAGAAGGAAGAGGGGTGGGGGAATGAGTGAGAAGGAAAAAGGGATTAAGCAAAGAAAAAAAAAAAACAACTCATGGACATAGACACAGTTGTACACAGTTAGACACAGTATGGTGACTGCCAGAGGGAAGGGACTGTGGGGAGAATTAGAAGAGGATAAAGGGGGGATAAATTGTGACGGAAGGAGTCTTGACTTGGGGTGGTGAATCTGTAATACAATGTACACATGATGTATTTTAGAATTGTACACCTGAAAACAATTTACTTTTATTCACCAACTAGAGGCCCATTGCACAAATTCGTGCACGGGTGGGCTTTGGACAGCAGGCCAGCCCCAATGGGAGCTGATTGGGCCTGGCTGGCTGAGGGGAGGGGTCATGGGCAGTTGGCCAACTGGCCCCGCCCCTGGTCAAACTTCCAGTGGAGGGGACAATTTGCATATTAGACTTTTATTATATAGGATGTCACCCCAGTAAATTCAATATAAAAATAAAATTAAAATAATGGTTTTCTTTGGCTTCAAGAAGAGTAAAAGTCACTCTTGAATTTTTTCATATATTCCTGAACATGGTTATCTAACACACTGTAATATTCAATGCAAGCTTTTTCTAAATACTGTAGGTAGGCCAAAACTAAGATGAATATGGCCAAATTTTTAAAAATGAAAACAAAGAGAAAAAAGATGACCAGACATAATTTAATTGTCCATCAGGAAGGTATGCAAAATCAAAGCATAATTAAAATCCTCAACACCCACACTCCATAGTTACATAGGCAAACACACAAAAAAGTATATGTAGATTTTTAAACTTTAAAAAGTATAAGAAAAATATGTAAGTCATTTGAGAAGAAGAAATAGATGTAATTGTGGCTGATACTCAATAATTGTGAATGTATAAATGAAAATATACTTTATGTACATGGATGATGGAAAAATAGGAAAAATAAAGAAACTTTTAAAAACAATAGCTATGTGAAAATTTTAGAACACAGTGTGTTAAAATACTTAGTTAAATCAAATATATAAATAACTTCACTTAGATAACATGGGTCCTATTTTTAGTCCCTTGGCTTATATATATCAACCAGTGATTTGTTCTAGCTTTGAAGACATAACTTGAAAATATTAAGGACCTTAGAAAATTTTCTTTAGATAAAAATCAAATCAACTTATAGAATGTGAAATATTCTTCTTATTATTATTGCTTAATTGATTTATAATTTATATTATATTTCAAATTTCCAAAGGATTCAATGTAAGATTGTACAGATTTTATTTAAATCAAACAATGGTAAAAGTTCAGCAGAAGGTTAAACAAATCTGGTAAATTGTAATAGGAAACACATAAAGTCTAAGAAAAATTAGAAAGTTTGTGTTAGAAAGTTTGTACATTAAGAAAAAACATAATGAGAGCTTTAAGTTCTTAAGGACAATTTTAAAGATTGCAAATAGAATAGAGAAGAAAGGAAATGGTTTTCATATTAGAATACTTGAGAGAACTTTGGGAAAATTCCTATTCCTAAGGCAATTTTCATAGCGCATAAGGTGGTGCCCTTGACAAAGATCAAGGTCTAAAATGAGAAAGTTATAGAGCAAGTAGAATAACTCAAGTCCAATAAATCACCAGGACCATATGGTATATATCCAAGACTTCTGAAGGAAATAAGCAAACTAGCACAGATACAGGGAGGGGGAACGTGTAATAGTCTTAATGGTAGCATCTGCTTTTAAAGATTGGAATATTACTAATTTGGTACCTAGAAAATAAATGCAACATTTTAGAAGAATGTCAAATAAAGAATTTTATATGCTCTGCTTGTATTAACCAGTGAGGTTAGGTAATCTTGAATATTTCTGTACTGTTCTCTCTTTATCATTCTGGATTCCTTTTATAACCAAGATTTTCTGCCATCTCTCTTCCTGATCTTGGCTGTTTTTCCCAACCACCCATTGCTTAGTAAGCCAGTGGCAAACATCCATAGATCCTGAAATTTATTCTAACCTGTTGGATTCAAAACCTGGTGATTTACCTCTGATAATCACACTGGTCCTGCCTCAGAACATTTGCAGTTTTTTCTCTTGTGGTTTTTTGTTTTTGTTGCTGTTAGTGATGATAAGTTGGAATATACTTGATTTTAAACAGAACTAGTATTTCTCCACTTTGTTTTTCAGCCATTAGTTCATTCTGTTACATGGTTGTGGAATTTAGCTAGGATTGTTCAAAATATCTATCAATTTGCAATTTGAAAAAGAGAAAATTTAAATGAATTTGTCAGTTTACTTTTTATTGACGTATCAGAAAAATGTGCTACTCATAAGTGCATAATTTCAAAGAATTTTACATGCATATGCACGAATGTAGCCTCCAGCTAAATCATCATAAAGCACATTGCAGTAAAAGGGTTAATATTCATGTTTCTTTGTACACATTATACCTTACAAAAACTGTGTAATTATTTTTCTCCCTTCTAAGCCCACCCTGTTTCTCTCTACTAGGAAATAATCATATGCTAATGTTTCAATGATTTTTAGAGATCTCAATGAGGCTCATTTTAAATCTCACAATTAAACATATTCGACATTCCATTTTTTTTTTAAAGATATGTAGTGAAATCCTTAAAGATCCCACTTACACTTGAGAGGCAATAAACAGTGATGGAAATAACTTTTTAACACAATTGACAAGATAAACTAACTTAGTTTCCTTATGGACAAACTAGAGACCCAGTGCATGAAATTCGTACACTGGGGGGTAAAGGGGTCCCTCAGCCCAGCCTGTGCCCTCTCAGAGTCGGACATCCTTAACGCTGCTGTGGAGGCGGGAGAGGCTCCCACTACCGCTGCTGTGCTCACCAGCCATGAGCCCGACTTCTGGGCTTCTGGCTAAGCAGCACTCCCCCGTGGGAGTGCACTGACCACCAGGGGGCAGCTCCTGTGTTGAGCTTCTGCCCCATGGTGGTCAGTGTGCATCATAGAGACTGGTCATTCCACCGTTCGGTCAATTTGCACATTAGCTTTTTATTATATAGGATATGGAACATTAGACCCTCTCTCTTCAGTCACTTACTGTTCTAACATGCTATGGTTTTATGCATTTAAAACAAACAACAAGGTACTTACTGATTTTCTTCATGATTAAATTGAACTCTCACTTTGGATTAGCAGAAACAATTCTGGTGGCTTCGAATCTCTTCAGCATGGAGAAAGCAGGCATTCCTCCAAAAATACTGTTCCTACAAATATCCAATAGTAAACAATTGTAGATGTCCCCTTTACTAAAGTTCCAGCAACATGTTTCAGAATCAGTAACAAAAGAAACACAATTTCAGCAGTGGTTGCAACTCCCTGGAAATGGCTGGAATGAATCAATTAGGTCCTTAGTGGTTTCAACTCAGACAGGGAAACAGAGGAGTTGCTGGCAAAGACAAGATATTACAGCCAGCCAGGAAGTGAGATTGTCTTACAGGTTCCAACAGTGAAAGACTTGAGACTATTAGTGAGGGAACTGAAGCTTTAGGAATTTCTAAAATGTTAACCCTTGGACACAGATAGTGGGGTGGTGAGGGCCTGGGAGAGGGGGTGGGGTGGTTGTGGGCTGGAAGAGGTTAAGTGGGGAAGGAGAACCTATGTAATACCTTCAAAAATAATGATTTTTAAAAAAAGAAAAATAAATAAATAAAATGTTTGAACAGGCAACTTCTGCTCTGTTGATGACCCCAATATCATGAAGAGCAATAGCAAAGGGTATCAGCAAGGGGCTGTTCTGATGCAATAAGGTCAGCCAGGGCAAAACGCCTTTTTAAGACAGAAGGTTTTAATTTTTCCACTCATTGTTGTAAATAACAAAGAGTTAAGCTTTTTAAGTAACAGCATTTTGAAAATTGGAAAAATTCTCTTAATGAAATAGTTTTAGTTCATTTTATCAGATAACAGGTATGCTATCAAGAAATTGTAAGGCTTCTGTCGGACTTCTTAATCCAAGAAATTTAGATATTATGTTTTGTTGTGTTACCTAGCAAATGGTTAAGCATTTCCATAGGGTTATACATATAGTTTTTATTAATAAGGTTAGAAAATGTCTCAGAAATCCCACTGGAGCATAATTAATTCATCTTCTTTTCTATATACTAAACAAAGTCTCCAGTGATGTTGATTAAAAAAAAAATAATAATAAAGTAGCCCAGGTCCCATTCAGAGAAAAAAATTTAAATGGTGCTTGTTCCATAAGACCCAAAAGTCTTCCACTAATCTTTAACAACTTTGTCAATGCCTCCTTTCATGCTATATGTCCTCTATTGTAGATCTGAGGGATTAGAAAATAACAAATAAGGATGAAAGAAATCTATTATTTGCTAAATACTGGACATCACAAGTGAGTCTACAATAGGAAATCCCAGGAAGGTTTAAGTAATTATTAAGATATTTCTTTAAAAAGTATGATTAGGGGAAACTGACCATGAAAATGAGTAGTTTTCAAAAAGTAAACATAAAATAATAATAAAAAATATTTATTTTAACTTTGTTTTGATTTTTTCTTTAACTTATAGTTGAGAAACCAAATATTCTTAAACTGGATAATCTGAAAATCAAGGATATCTACACTGCAAGTTCTCTTCTTTAAACATGTCATTTATTCTCTCCAGAGGATATCTGAGGGGACATTTTCCTTCTTACTTTGAGAGGCAGTATAATATGGTAGAAAGTGCATTAGGCTCATGCCCTTTATCTTATGCAAAGTCGATTGTCTCTGGTTCTCTAATTCTTCATCAAAATACATAACCTGCACTTAAGTAATACTAAATTCTTATAAAGAGTTGGTATGATAAAATTCAAATGCAAATGATCAATAAATTGATTTTTTTTGGTCTTTTTCTGTGTTCTCAAATATAGTAAAAGCATCCCTTAATGCAGTAAAAGCAGTGGCTTTTTACAAGGGATAAAATGTTTATTAAAATGATGAATAAGTTTAACAACTGTAGGAAACTAGAAAAAGAAGAAAAAATTAGACCCAAAATAAGCAGAAGAAAATAAATAACAAGAATTAGAGCAGAAATCAATGAAATTAAAAATAGGAAATCAACAGAGGAAAAAAATCAATGAAACCAAACACTGGTTTTCTGAAAAGATCAATAAAATCTATATGTCTCTTGGCAGGCTAACTTAAAAAAAAAAAAAGGAGAGAGAGAGGGAGAGACAGGATAGTAAAAGTACAGCTATAACAACAGAACAATAGATAAATTGTACCACATCAAAGTTTGAAAAAGTGTGTGTTTCAAAGAACATCATTAAGAAGGTAGAAGGCAATCCAAAAAATAGAAGAAAACATACTTCATAACAAATTTAACTAAAAAAATATTTTTATAATTGACTTACAACTCGATTGTAAAGAGATAAATAACCCAATTTAAAAATGAGCAAAGTATCTGAATAAGCATTTCTCCAAGGAAGACATGCAAATGGCCAATATGCACATGAAAACATGATCAACCTCATTAGTCATCAGAGGAATACAAATCATAACTTTATGAGATACTGCTTCATATCTCTTAGGATGACTTCAGTAAACAATATAGCAATTAGGTTTGGTGAGGATGTGGACAATTTGGAATCCTCATACACTGCTGTTGGGAATGTAAAATGATGCAGCCAATTTTAAAAACAGTCTGGCAGTTTCTCAAGCAATTCAAAATAAAAAAAAAATTAATTTAAAAAACAACAAAATGGACATCTATAGTACTTTCAACAATAAAGATAAATTTTAAAGAAATACGTAAATTGCTCAAAATAATAGAGTTACCATATGACCCAGCAATTCCAATTCTATGTTTATACCCAAGATAAATAAAAACAAATATTAATACAAATCTTGTAAGTGAATGTTCATGGTAGCGTTATTTATAATGGCCAACAGGTGGAAACAATCCATGAATCAATAAATGAATAAACAAAATTTGGTATGCCCATAGAATTAATTGTTATTCAGCCACTAAAATATATAAAATAGTTCCATGGAAGGTGTAGCTCAATGGTTAGAATGTCACCACCACACCAAAGGGTCACAGTTGAATTTCAGGTCAAGGGCACTGGGTTGCCTTACAATTAATTTTCGAAAGTATTAATTTTCTAGATGTAATTACTTGCAGGATATTTTTCCTTACATGATATTCTTCTACTACCCACCCCCCTTTTTGATTTAAATATTAGGATGCTTTTGAAAATTTTATAATGTAGTCTTGATGGCTTTTAAATTTTAATTTTTAGCACTATAATATTACTGTGTTAGGTTCATTATATGGTATGCATTTTTATCATAAGATGAACTACCAATAAAAATTTTAGTTAACACTTTAGGAACACCTTTTTGTCCAGTACAATTAATTTTTCTAGAATATTCGCTTGTTTCAACTAGCCAATTTAAATTTGCCTGAAAACTTGACTGTCAAATTTATTATGTTCCATCCCAGGCCCAGGATTGGACACCTGTGGGAAGCAACCAATCAATGTGTCTCTCTCACCTCTCTTTCTCTCTCTCTCTCTCTCTCTCGCTCTCGCTCTCACTCTCTCTCTCCTCTATTTTCTCCTCTATCCCCTCCACCTCCCTTCATTCCATTCTCTCTTTTAAAAAAATCAATGGAAAAAATATCCTCTGGTGATGATTAACAACAAAAACTATATATATGATAGTGATACATTCTAATATATGGATGAATCCTAAACATATTATGTCAAATTAAAGAAGTCAGCCACAAAAAGTGTCATATAATTCCTTTCATGTGATATATACAAAACAAGAAAATATATAGAGATAGAAGGTAGATTAGTGGTTGTTTAGAGGTGGGGGAGAAATAGTAAGATAGGAAGGTAGTTGCTAAAGGGCACAGGGCTTCTGTTTGAGGTGGTAAAAATGGTCTAAAATTGACTGTGGTGATGGTTGCACATATCTGTGATTGTGCAAAAGAACACTGAATTGTAGATTTGGAAGGAATGTACTGTATATTATGTGAATTATATCCCAATCAACCTATTTTTAAAAGAAACAAAAAAGCAGCCTTTGCTGATGTGGCTCAGTCTATTGAGAACCAGTCCATGTACTGAACGGTCACTGGTTCAATTCCTGGTCAGGGCACATACTCATGTTGTAGGTCTGACTTGTACTAGAGGAAATCTATCAATGTTTCTCTCTCACATTGATGTTTCTCTCTCTCTCTCCTCCTTCCTTTCTCTCTAAAAATCAATAAAAACATTAAAAAATAAAGAAACAAAAATAAATTACATTGAGGTGCTATGACACAAAACAAAATAAAGTAAAAAATATAAGAAAAGGAAGAAAAGAAATTCCTCTAAACTCTATATAAAATAGAAGTTAATGATTGTTGGCACAGGGCAGACAGACAGACAGTGCAATTCAAAATATTCAAAGATCCATTCAAACTTCCATTTGCTATCCCATTCATTACCAAGGTATTTTTCTTATCTGCATGGTTAAATGACCTTGTATCCACTTACCAGTACAGCCTATAGGAAGGGGGAAAGATGCTTAGACAAAGACCTTGAACTTTAAGAAGATGATCTGGAAAATTGCACAGATTACTTTTGCTTGTAAGCCATTGGACCAAACTCTGATGTTCGAAGCTAAGCTGTAAGGAAGGTTCGGATCTGAGTACTCATACATCTAACAAAATTACTGAGGTTCTGTTGTCAAAAGGGGAGAGGGAGAGGGAGGAGGGGTGGAAGAAAGGAGAGAGAGAGAGAATGAGAGGGAAGTAGAGGACACAAGAAGATAATTTGTTGTCTCTATCATATAGTACTTCTATGTCTCTAATCTTCAGATGGTTTTTTATTTATAATTCTAAAGCATAACCTCCCAATCGTGACCTAGAAGGCTTTATACTTTCTGACCCCCTCATCTCTGACCTCATCTCCTATCACTCTTTGCTAATTATATCAATCTAAACTTTCTATTTACTTCTAATATTATACCAAGCTTATTTTTAACTTAGGGCTTGTATATTTGTCATTTGTTATTCTTTGCATTGCTTAAGACTGTCTTTCATATTCTCCCATAGTTAGGTCTTTTTCATCACTTATTTTTCAGCTACTTAAAGATATTTTCCCTGGCCACCAAAACCAAAGTATCCCAATTACTATTGTTTTCATGACTTTGTTATTTTCCTCCAATAGTAATAACCACTACCTGTAATTAGTGCATTCATGAGAGTCATAGTTATTTCCGTACTTAATAATTAAAATTAGTGCTTCCAACACACTCTTGTTAATTTTATTTAAAAATCAATATTTTACCCACACAATATAATCTCACATAAGAATAGAGATTTTTTATTTTTCACTAATTTTGATTTGACACAAACAGTACATAATGATTTGTAGAATGAGTGACTAAAAATAAAAATGCAGGTGATGGTAAGCATGACCAGCATGGCTTAGTGACTGAGTGTCTAACTATGAACCAGAAGGTCACAGTTTGATTCCCGGTCAGGGCATATGCCAGAATAGCTGGCTTCATCCCCAGTCGGGGGCATGCAGGAGGCAGCCAATCAATGATCTATCTCATCATGATGTTTCTATTTCTCTCTCCCTTTCCCTTCCTCTCTGAAATCAATAAAAATATATTTTTTTAAATGCACGTGATGGTAAAAAAGTGAAGGAACAAAAAAAAAAAAAAGAAAGAAAGAAAAGGGAAAAAAAAGCGCAGAGAAGAAACACTTTATATAGGGCTCAGATTGTGGTGGGAGAGGAGGTGGTTTTGTGGAAGGAATGTCCAAAGATCTGAAGTATGATTTTAAATGTAGCCAGCTAAAGGAAATGATTGAGAAGGCTTAAAGATTAAAAAAAAAATAATAACTTATTCAAGGACCTCAAAGTAGTGTACTAGGGCAATGTTATATACTACCAGAAAGGAATGATAAAAAATCAAGACTGGAGGAGAAAGTTAGGGCCAGATTTTGATAAAATTATTTATAGAGTGGTTGTAACAATGTAGAATAAATTCACCCTCACCATATGTCATATTCCTTAGTCTTACTCTGATTGATACAGAACTTAACAGGTCTTGTTAACCTACAAATAAAAAGCCACAGTGAGAGGCACACTGTTTATTTGAGATAAAAAAGAATTGCAATTCTGGGAATCACTAATTCAGGCAGAAACCCAAACAATGTTCTGAATATGGTGTGGAAGTAAGGCGTTTTTATGAGAATGGAAAGATAAATAATTACATGAATAGACGGAAGGAATTTATATTGATGCTAAGAAGCTAAGGAAAATTTTTCTACTGGTACTAACAAGCTAAGTTCCTCTTCAGTAATACATGGCTGGTTACTGATTCTAAAGAGCATCCACGATCATCAGTCCTGCAGTCAAGAGGCCTGCTTTCCTGTTAGCTTTAAAAATAATTGCCTGTAAGACAATGTGGGCTGGACTCAGTCTGAAGGTGTTTTTTTTTTTTCCCCAGTTCAAACATTCCAAAGATTCAAGGAGCAAGACATGCAAATCCTCTGGGGTAGAGCTCAGACTCTATTTTGACCTGGCTCTGTCTGTATCATTTTTCTCCACTTTTTTTTTTTTATAAAGAAATATCTCACACAAACATAAAAATTACCCTGTTGCAATTTCAGAATTTCAGATAACATTGCTTTCTAGTGTCTTAGTACTTTATTATCTTATTTTCATCACCAGCGGTCTCCTCTAGGTGCTCACAGCATAGACTGCTAGGACATTCCATACCAAACATTACAAAGGAAAAGGCTTTAGCATTTTATGTCCAAGCACAGCCATAGAGGGCCGAGGTGTAAAATGGCCAGTGTAATGGGTTTCAGAAAACGTCTGAGAATATTACACATAAAGGAAACAGAATACTTGTCATCTTAAAATTTCCGTGGCAGACATTTTTCTTTTTTTCAACACAGCCTTACTCTTTAATACCTGTGTTTCTTTAACAATGCATAACGCTGTTCCGAAGGCGAGGCTGAAGAGTGTCCTTCTAAAGTGTCCTGTGGAGAATCACTCCTAATAGCCCAGCAATGGGGGAGGTTCCTTTCAGTTTTTCAGAGCAGAAGGCTTGGGGCTCAGCAGGAGGAGCTTCCTCTTTTATCCTTCCGATGGGAGAGCACCATGTACTGCCTGGGCCCTGATCTTCCGAAGGCGATGAAAGAGCTTCATCTCTATTATGCATCCACATGTTAACTCGCCTTTTTACTGCTATGGGATTCTACATTAGAGAGCGTAATTTCAGATACTTCAGGACAGGATGGAAACTCCAATATAAAACTGTACACCAACCTCCCTGTTGAAACCTGTTTTTTACCTTCTTAAGTTTATGGTTTATGACTAGAAAGAGGCTTACACTTATTTACTTCAAAGAAAAGTTCCTTTTTTTTTTTTTTTAATTGGTCATCAATAACAGTCCCTTCTGAGAGGATCACGTGGTGGCATCCACAGAAAGTCAGGTTCCGATGGGCTCCTCTGCTGCTACGTCCAGTCCACAGCCTTCTCGTCACCTGCCATGTTGACCCAAGGACATCGCTGTCCTTGGCTGAGACAGTCCTGAGGAACTGCTCACGGCACCATTTGGGGCAGGAAAAAAGGGAACTTCTCCTGCCTTCAATCCTGGTGTCAGGCCCTTCTCTTTCATCTCTCCCAGTCCAGCAGTGATGCCACAGTAACTAATAATGAGTTTTACTGAAATAATGAAGCCACCTGGGTATAACCTCAAACTACCTCATGGGCACCAACCACTCTTACGATTGTCTGTCAGGCTTGATCCTTTCCTAAGGGTTGTGGTATCTCAGCCACAGTCACACATATGCTTCCGTGTTCTCTACTTTCTGGGGCAGGCCAAACTGCATGCAAATTCAAAGTTAGGAAAATAGTTTTCCCACCTTCCCTTTAAAGCCTTTGTTTTCTGGGCCCATTCTTGGTGAATTTTTAGAAGAATTAAGAATAGAAGGGCATTTTCCCTTCCAGAAAATCTGTTCTTTCACACGCAGGATTATTCTTTGGACTCAGGACTCCAGCTTAATCTAATTTATTATTAGTTGTTTCTCAAAGTCTGAATAATTCAGGTTTAAATGATACTACATTCAGGAAGAGCAGCCCAATTCAACTATAGAAGCATCAAGCACCGACCAATTTTTTTTTAACCATGGTTATTCATTAAGGACTCCAAAAAATCTTGGGGTTCATAATCACTTGATTACATTTCCATATAATAGATTTTGATAGGTTATAATATTTCCCCTTAATAATAATTAGCATAATCAATACAATCCTCATTAAATCAGATATGTTGAATATAAACTAATTTGGTTAATTCTTATACTTTAATCATTTGTATATCTCCACTAAGGTTTTGAAGACAATTTCCACTGAGAAACTTACCTTTCAGTCAAGCCTATTTTACATATATATTTCATATTCCTATGATGGGATGTTTGAGTAAATATTAGGACAAATAATTTGCTCTTTCACTGAATACTTTAAAAATAGAAGAAGGATTCTTTCACTTTAGGGGGCCATCTGATTAGATAAGAGCCCATTGCAGAATGCTCCATCACTGTCCTGGGGCTTTCTCTTTGTTCTCAGTCCCCTTGAAAAATGTCAACTAAAATTATACTTCACAAAGCATTTTAGATATCTACAGCAATGATTTTCAGATTAAAAATTTAGACCAGAGCATCACATAGATAATATCTTTAATCCATTTCCTTTAAATTTTCAAATAAAATTTAAGGATATAATATTAGTATTCTTACTTAAAAGGGTGGTAAAGTGTAAAGAAGTAATTGTCTTTTTTGGAAATAAATTCATATCAGCAAATATAAAAAAGTTTTACAAAATCTCAATATTAAACAATAGCCCATCAAAAAGTCCTAAATATAAGTAAAAATGTATAATTTTACAAAACTTTTCAGGATTCTCATACATAAACTAGAGCACTGGCTCTGATAGGTTCATAAAGGTCAAATACTGTCTCATTCTTTTAATAGTTGGAGCCCTCTAGTGCAATGAGTGTCATTATTGCATATGCATTCCGGGGTGCTCAGATACGTTAACCATAAATTGTCATTGAAAACCAGAAAATTTTTATTAGTAACAGGAGCACTGTTCAAATTACACCAAGGCAAACCAAGAACACCCTAGGTAGACCCTCTACCACTGACCTATACACTCTTGTACTCTTCCCTGAAAACAAGTTGGCCATTATCCTTTTTTAACTGTCTTATACCTCCTAACATTTTAGCATAATGTTCTCTAAATGCCTCACATTTTCACAAGTTATTACTCTCCTATATCACTCTAATATTCAATAAAATCCCATATGACACACATACTATCCATGCAAAGGTTAATTATTCTTCCCTCAGTCGTTCAACATACAATTATTGCTGGCTCTTCCTTAAAGCTTGGGACTAACTACCTCCTGCTGGCATAGAAGAAAGTCAAGGATCCCTTAGGCTTCTCAGCACAAAATATCTACAGTTCAACATGCTACTGTGCTCCATCTTTAAAATAGTAATTTGAATGCATTCAAAAAATAATTATTAAGATTTTTCAATGATAATAAACAAAAGTATTAGAGATCTTTAAATTACTAAGATACTATACATTAAGCAAATATGTAATAAGTGCTTGAATGAAATATTACATTAAGTGCTATGAAGAATTTTTAAAGCCATAAGTCCAAAAGGAATTTTTATCCTAAAAGAAAAAATTGAATGTGCATTATAACTAGAGGCCTGATGCACGAAATTAGTGCATGGGGGGTGTGTCCCTCAGCCCAGCCTGCATCCTCTCCAATCTGGGACCCCTACCGGGATCGGGCCTAAACAGGCAGTCGGACATCCCTCTCACAATCCAGGACTGCTGGCTCCCAACAGCTTGCCTGCCTGCCTTCCTGATTGCCCCTAACCGCTTCTGCCTGCCAGCCTGATCACCCCCTAACCACTCCGCTGCCAGCCTGGTTGATGCTTAACTGCTCCCCTGCCAGCCTGTTTGCCCCTAACTGCCCTCCCATGCAGGCCTGGTCACCCCTAACTGCCCTCTCCTGCAGGGCTGGGTCCCCCGCAACTGCCCTCCCCTGCAGGCCTGGTCCCTCCCAACTGCCCTCCCCTGCTGGCCTGATTGCCCACAACTGCCCTCCCCTGCAGGCTTGATCCATCCCAAATGCCCTCCCCTGCTGGCCATCTTGTGGTGGTCATCTTGTGTCCACATGGGGGCAGCCATTTTTGACCACATGGGAGCAGCCATCTTGTGTGTTGGAGTGATGGTCAATTTGCATATTATTCTTTTACTAGATAGGATAGAGGCCTGGTGCATGGGTAGGGGCCAGCTGTTTTGCCCTGAAGGGTGTCCTGGATCAGGGTGGGCGTTCGCTTAGGGTGTGGGGCGGCCTGGGTGATGGGCCTGTGGTGGTTCGCAGGCCGGCCATGCCCCCTGGTGACCCAAGTGGAGGCCCTGGGGTCTGGGATTTATTTATCTTCTATAATTGCAACTTTGTAGCCTTGAGCAGAGGCCTGGGCCAGCCAGGGTGTGCAGGAAGCTTGGCTTCCTCCATCGCCAGGGAAACCCAAGCCTCCTGCTCGCTCTGTGGCTGCAGCCAACTTGGTTGGGTTAATTTGCATACTCACTCCTGATTGGCTAGTGGGCGTGGCTTGTGGGTATAGCAAAAGTATGGTCAATTTGCATATTACTCTTTTATTAGATAAGATAATAAAAGCATAATATGCTAATTAGACTGGACAGCCGAATGTCCTTCCAGATGTCCTTCCGGATGTCCTTCTGGATGAAGCCGCCAAGGTGGGGGCCAAGGCAGAGGCAGTGAGGGGCGATGAGGCAGGCAGTCAGAGTGGTTAGGGGTGATCAGGCAGGCAGGCAAACAGTTAGGGGCCAGCTGTCCTGGATTGTGAGAGGGTGCAGGCCGGGCTATGGGACCCTCCCCTCCCCCACCATGCACGAATTTTGTGCACCGGGCCTCTAGTACACTGTAATAGTAGTAGAATGGGATGCATGACCTGGGTGAATATATCCTAAAGGATATAAATAATTATTTCTCTGGAGTGATATAAAAGGTCATGCAATCCCATTGTAATGGAATCAGGCATTTGCCTCCTGTCCATTCTTCCTTCTAGTAATAACACTTTGATTCTCTGTTGAGGAATCATCTCCAAGCAACTTTACCTTATATGGTCCTAGGAGGATTCATTCTCCACTTCCCCTGTACCATTTTCTGGCTACAGGAATAAACCCATGACTAAACCCAACCTAATCACACATTCCTTGTTTTAAGATGAGCACCTGTCTAAAGTCAAAACAATGAAACCCACCACCCAAAGTTAAATCTTCTCCTGTCACCATATATTAGGATACCCTTTTTCCCCCACCACTTCCCTCTGATAGCTACCACACTATTGTTAGTGTTCACAAGTTTCAAGTTTTATATCCCACATGTAAGTGAAATGAGTGCATTTTCAGGTCCTCTGCCCACTTTTTGAGTGGTTTGTTTGTTGTTGGCTTTTTCCATCCATGTTGTTGCAAATGGCACTATTTCATCCTTTTTTATGGCTGAGTAATATCCCATAATATATGTACCACATCTTTTTATCCAGTCCACTATTGCAGAACAATTTGGTTGTTTCAATGTCTTGGCCACCACGAATAATGCTGCAATGAACACAGGGGTGCATATATCTTTGTGAATACATGATTTTGAATTTATCGGATATATACCCAGGAGAGGGATTGCTGGGTCATATGGTAGCTCTCTTCATAATTTTTTGAGGAATCACCAGACTGCCCTCCATAGAGGTTGTACCAGTCTATATTTCCATCAGTGAATGAGGGTTCAATATTTTCTACAACCTCTCCAACACTTGCTATTGCTTGTCTTGTTGATAATGGCCATTTTAACAAGTGTGAGATGGTATCTCATTGTAGTTTTCATTTGCATTTCCCTAATTGTTAGTGAGGCTGAACATCTTTTCATACATATATTGACTATTGGGAAAGGTGTATTTTGAGGTCCTCTGCCCATTTTTTGGTTGGGTTGTTTAGTGTTAAGTTTTATGAGTTTTTTATATATTTTGGAAATTAAACCTTTGTTAGAGTTACTGTTTGCAAATATTATGTCCCATCTGGTTGGCTGCCTCTTTGTTTTGTTGTTGGTTTCTTTTGTTGTGCAGTAGCTTTTTAGTTTGATATAGTCCCATTCATTTATTTTTGCCTTACTTCCCTTGCCTTTGATGTCAAGTTCATAAAATGTTCTCTACAACCAAGGCCCATAAATTAAAGCACTTTAAAAAAAAGAAGAAAGAGATTGGAACAAAGAAGTTTGATATGCTAATATTGTTTCAACATCTGAAGGCAGATATTACTTTAAAAGCTGCTATATTTTTCAGTTGAATGATATAATAAACTTTTCCTTTTCATTAATTGTTCTCACTCTTCATTTTTTAATTTTTTAAAATCAACATTTTGTTTTATAATCAAGATTACAGACCAGGCTAATCTTTCATCAGAAAAGAGGTATGAGAAAATTGAGTGATATTCCAGTGAGAGGGGGAAAGTAAACAAAGGAAATGATCCAAGGATTTATGCTTAATGTGGGGCTTAGCTAGAGATAGCATAGGGAAGGGGGTTATCATAATGGAAAATAAGCTGTATAGAGAAGTCAGTGGCAAGGTCATGCACATTCTTCAATGTCAGAACCAGAAGTTAGAATTTTATTCTGCAGGCAAAAATGTGTCAGAGACTATTTTAGATAGAGTAGGAGAATGACATGATCAGCTGTGAAACTTTGGAAGATTATGCTGACGACACTCTATTGGATGGTTTCAGAAGAGGAAACTAGAGAAAAAGTTGCAGTGTCATGTGGTTGATACAGAGGAATAAGCACTCTTATGCAAGAGCTGTACCCAGAGAAGATAAAATAGAATGGGAAGATAAAGTCTTCTGCTTAATTCAAGACTTTCCCAATGAAATGGCCCTGCCAATCCCTTTTTTTAATTGATTAAGGTATTATATGTGTGTCCTTATACCCTCTCTGCTCCCCATCACCCCACTTGTGCCCTCACTCCACTAGTGTCTGTGTCCATTGGTTTGGCCTATATGCATGCATACAAGTCCTTTGGTTGATCTCTCTCCCTTACCCCCACCCTCCCCTGCCTTCCCTCTGAGGTTTGATGGTCTGATCGATGCTTCTTTGTCTCTGAATCTGTTTTTGTTCATCAGTTTATGTTGTTCATTATATTCCACAAATGAGTGAGATCATGTGATATATTTATAAAACATTGTCAAGATCATGATAGGATCGATGTGAGTGAAAACTAATACGTAAAAGTATAAAATAGAGTTTACTTAGAGTTCCTGTACTCTAAGTAAACTCTATTTTATACTTTTACGTATTAGTTTTCAGTAATATAGAAACATCAATGATGAGAGAGAATCATTGATCAATTGCCTCCTACACGTCCCCCATTAGGGATGGAGCTGGAAACCCGGGCATGTAACCTGACCAGGAATCAAACTGCAACCTCCTGGTTCATAGGTTGATGCTCAACCACTGAGTCATGCCAGCAGACCACAGATTATCTTCTGATTGTAGAAAAGGCAGTGATGCTCTGCTGGCCCAATTCTGCAGCTTCAGAGTAAATCCTGATAACTCAATCTATAGCTTATTTATTAAGAGTTCTTTGTCATTCTTCTGGTCATTTACATTTCTTTATCTTTTAACTAGCACATTATTTAAGGTAGAGCCTAAACTGCTTTATAAAACAAAACAAACAAAAAACCCTAAGATTGACCTTTCTCTCTCACACACATCAAATAGTCCAGAGGTATGTAAAGAATACAAGTAGCCCAGGAAAAGGTGGTCATTCGTTGAGCCTGTTTACTTTTTGTTGCTTTGAGCTCCCCTTAGATACGGACCTCATCCACATGGTTAAAGTGGTTCACAGGGAAAGCAGAAATGGAGATCAAACAACCTCTATACAGAGACACATACAGAAGTGGTCATTCCCAATTCTGTCCAGTTCCTATTCATAAGTCCTCAACTCCTAAAAGGTAAGCTAGGAAACATAATGTCAGATGGGTAAGTTTGCTAAATCAAATCTTCTGTAACTACAACATAGAATGGGAGGATAGGTCTTGAGGGAAAATTGCAATATCTATCACAAATTAAGATAAATTCTGTTCTCAAAAGTGGAACATGAGCAGTACATGCTCAGTTGCATCATTTCTATCCTAGCATGCTCTATAACAATATAATCTATTCATTCTTTGAACAAATGTGTATTAATGCCTGCCATTCTCTAGTTATCTATACTAATAAAAGGGTAATATGCTAATTAGACCGGGTAGACCAGACATCTTCCAGACGTCCTTCCGGACAAAGCCACAGTGACGGGGACTGAGGCAGAGGAGGTTAGGGGTGATCAGGCAAGCAGGAAGAGCAGTTAGGGGCAATCAGGCCAGCAGGGGAGAGCAGTTTGGGGCAATCAAGCTGGCAGGGGAGCAGTTTGGGACATCAGGCAGGCAGGCAGAGGCCGTTAGGGGCAATCAGGCAGGCATGCAGAATGGTTAGGGGCAATCAGGCAGACAGGCAGAGTGGTTAGGGGTGATCAGGCAGGCAGGCAGGTGAGTGGTTAGGAGCCAGTGGTCCCAGATTGCAAGAGGGATGTCCAACTGCCAGTTTAGGCCTGGGATTGGGCCTAAACCGGCAGTCAGACATCCCCTGAGGGGTCCAGGATTGGAGGGGGTACAGGCCAGGCTGAAGCCCCGCCCCCCCCAGGCACAAATTTAGTGCACTGGGACTCTAGTCTATAAACATAAAAGTGCAATATGCTAATTAGACTGGATGACCTTCTGGATGAAGCTGGGGCTGCAAGGGAAGCCTGGTCCTGGGTGCCAGAGGGAAGCTGGTGTGGACAGCTGGGGAAAGGAAGGCCTACTCTTGTATGAATTTCATGCATTGGGCCTCTAGTAGAACAATAACAGTCCCTGCCCACAGGGTGCTTATAGAATAGAGTTATAGACAGGCACAGAGACAGTACATATAATGAAACAATATAGCTAACATTTTGAGTCCATAGAAGTGTTATGCTATTTAATTGCTTTCTATATTTCTAATTCTGTAAACTTTGTGATTAATTACTCAGTGATGTCCTCATTATTATATTCATTTTAAAGTTAGGAAATCTGAGACACAGAGAGACTATACTACTTGTCTAAGACCACAATTGGAGAATCTGAGTTCTAATTTCAATATTCTTTTTCCAGATGAATGCACTTAACCATTATGTCATGTTTGCTTTCACCATGTGTTATAGGACATGAAAGTATCCAGATGAAGCAACTATAGAACACAGCAGATACATGTAGGATGAAAAACTAAACCAAAATGAATGTTAGAGGTTGTTTGTGGTTATTTGGTATAAGTAGAAGGTGTGGTACATTCATACAATATTTCTTAGAGATAAAAAGAAAAATTATTGATACATGCAAAAGCAGATATGAATCTCAAAAACAAATGCATGATTCAAGTTATACAGAATTCTTAAAGAGTTAACACTAATTTAGTGTGAAAAAACAAAATATCGAAACAGCAGTAACCTCTAGGCTGACTGAAAAGGGGGAAAAGACCAATTTCTAGGGATGACGAAAGTGTGTTATATTTGAGAAGAGAGTGTTTTGCTAAACTTAGTTGCATTTTACAGTTATAATTTTGTTTTTTGCTTATGTGCATTTTGCCTTTAATTTTAATAGGGGTGGGGATTAGACATTTTGTAATACCTTCTGTGTTTTCTAGGCATGAGTAAATGGAGAAATATGTTCAGGTTAAAAGATAGAAAACCATTAAAAATGGTTTCATTATCAGATATAGACAATAGAGAAATGGGAAAAAGTGGAAAGTTAAGAATCACTACCTAATTTTTAACTTCATCAACTAGAAAATGTTGGTGCCATTTATAGGGATGAGGGAAGGGAGAAAGAAGAGGTAGGGAGAAGTATCTCAGGACACAGAAGTTGATAAATATTGAATCCAAGGGAATGGATGAAATCTCCCAGACAGAGGGTGTAAATTAAGAAGAAGACAGATGAATCTTTTAGAGTGGTGACATTTGTGAAAAAACATGTTACATGGAAAATCAGGATTGAATATATTCCAGAAAGCAATTATAACAAGTCAAATGGGATATTTTTTGTTCCATACAGTATCTGTTGTCAAACTTTACAATGCCTTGGCATCACCCACATGGATGGGATTTTTAAAAATGCAGATATCACAAATTGTTGGATCCTAACTCCAGTCTCTGATGCAGTACATCTAAGGAATTGAAGCTAGCATTTGCTACTAAAATGATCTCATATGTTGCTCTTGTTGATGGGTTAGGCCCTAATTTCAAAACAACGCCAAGTGACTGATATTTCAGTGAGGTTCCATTTTTGATGCATCAATAAATATCTCTGTCATTATCACAAGTAAGCAGAAGGAAGAGATGGCCATAGCAAACTTAGAAGAGCAAATTAAATGAAATGAAAAAAACTTATCACATATATATGTATCCATACCCATATCCATATATTTATATATAACTCCATATACAATGGCATATTTCACTGGAGGAATGGTCATCCTACATTTCCATAAAGATATGACACAAATAAATTATGGCTAATCATTTAACTTATTTTCAGCTGTCTTAATATCCATTATATCACCAAAAATAATTGACCATAATTACATTATGATGTCGTTTGTAACCATTTATTTTCCTAGTTAGTAAAAAAATATTTTTAGCAAGCTTGGAAAGAGAAAAAATTAAATACAATCAATAGTTTGTACAGATGAAAATGGAAAAGGGTAAAAAATATTTTAGCCTATTATACTCTAAAGTAACCAAAATTTTACTTAGAAATTAAATACATAGGTTGATATATAACAAAATTATATATTCCTTTGGTTTGAATTTATTAAAATGTCAATGTACTAACTAAAGTAGGTATTACATAACATGCTTTATATATCATCCTTATTTGTAAAAACATCTTTAAAATCCATGTGTAATAAATCCTTGATTAGGTGACCACTACATTTATTTATGGATTTACATGAAAATAGATGTTTAAAAGGTACGGAAAGAAAAACTATTCAGCAAACAACTGCACCTCATTGTGCTTGTTAATAACAAACATAATTTTATTTTATTTTTTAAAATATATTTTATTGATTTTTTACAGAGAGGAAGGGAGAGGGATAGAGAGTTAGAAACATCGATGAGAAACATTGATCAGCTGCCTCCTGCACACTACTGGGTATATGCCCACAAACCAAGGCACATGCCCTTGACCAGAATCGAACCCAGGACCCTTCAGTCCACAGGCTGACGCTCTATCCACTGAGCCAAACCGGTTAGGGCAGCAAATATAATTTTAAATGAAACCTAAAACTAACCTGGTAAGGACCTGAAGGTGAAGATAACATATTATCATAAGGCCCAATGGAATAAAATATCTGAGAAAAAAATATTCCTTCCTGGAGAGGCCTACATGGGAAATCATGTTCTCCAAGGAGAGCCGTGTTCAGTTGGAGTAATAGGCAAGAGGTTGAGTATAGATAGGATGTCTTGCTTAAAAATGACCTGGTTTAAAGACAGCATGGCAGTGTGCTTTCTTAAATTTAAGGGAAGTGTGAACTGACTAAACTAATAATCAAATAACAGAGTTTTATGGGGATGAGAATACAGGGAACGAGGAATGACCTGGGAGTCCTGGGTCTTTTATGCCATAAATAAAAGTGAAGAGCTTAATGAGATAAATCCAAATTGTCACAGAACAGATTGATTTTGCTATATCTTCTTTGGAAAGTTAATATATCATCATTTCATTCAACAAGCACAAATTAACCATCAGCCAGGTGTCAGATATTATGCGAAACTCCAAGGAATATGTGAGCAGTACATAAAATGCACATGGTTCTCACTCATTATCTGCCAAAAATACATCTCAGGGTAACACATTTCACAGACTTATATCTGCTATGTAAATAACTACTTTGTGTGCTGTGTATTTTTCTATTTTTAGACATTTTGTTCGCGACAATTGTCAGTCTTTACTTTTCAAAGAAAATTGGTGGGTCCTTTTCTCTCTCTCCACAAATACTCACTCCTGCTTTTACCCACTGAGATTTCAAATTATTTTAGTTCTCCTTTACAAACCATTCCCCAGTTGCACTATGCTTTTAAAAAATCCTCTCAATATACTTGGAAAACAGGGAGAGAAGCTATCATGACTAATTGATAGGTAAGAAGAATGAGGACAGATGGAGTAAATTTAATTATTATTGCAAAGATTATATTGAACTGTCATCATCAGAAAAACTTCACATTATTCTAAATGCCAACCCATCAGTTTTACAAAAATGATTGAAAAGTGTTTTCTGATTTATTTCCAATATAGAACATTCTGTTCTCCATTTTGGACACAGAGACAAACAGGGCTTACTCCCACAGACAACCACAGTAGTGATTAACATCCTATATTGGAGAGAAACCAAAGCACAGAGAGACTTTTCATATTTCCAAAACTGAAATACCAATGTCAATAATTAACTAATCGATAAATGCAATAGACATATTGTTTTTCTATTCTTTTCTTATTTGACCTGACTCTCAATGTGAAACCCTTAACCTTTCCTCTCTGAAACCATTTATTTGGACTTTCATGACACTGTTCTCCCTTGTTTTTTCCATCACTTTGGCCAGAATTTGACTTTCAATGATTTCTCCTAAAAATTAGTGTTCTTAGAATTTGTCTTTCTCCTTTCATTCCTAGATATTCACCTTCTCTCCCCTCAGTCTGTCATGTTAATAACTCCAGAACCAATATGAATTATTTGTTCTCTATCTTGAATTTTAAACATGCCTACTCCAGCAGAGTTGGATCAGGATTTACAAATGTGACTCATACTATTTCCCCTTCTGAACATGTATGTTCTCTTATGTTTGTTATGTCTATAGTGGTGCCACTATCCATTCAGTCTTCAGACCAGAAACCTGGAATCTTCATTTCTATTGTTCCCCCTTCCAGCTAGTCTTTCTCCCCCTGGATATTTGCCTTTCTTAAAGAGCACTTCCTCCTTCCAATTTCCACTGTCTGACACCTAGCGATGCTTAAAAACGCCTGCCAAATTAAATAGTATGACTAAACTTCTTGATATCAGTGTATTATGTAGCATTTCTCCATGCTACCCTAACTTTTCAGTAGTTTACAAAACACTTTCCAGTTTCAAAAATATTTTTCACTTTTAAAAAATGTATTTTTAGACTATCTTTTCATATTATGTTAAAGCTTTACCATTATAATAAATGAAGCTTCCAGTTATACTATAATACTGAAATATATTCACAGATGGAAAATTGCTTATCAAAAAGGATGACCTACTTTGGTAAATTCACCAAACTGCTACACACATCTTTTATAGGATAACCAGATGATTGGAAGATATTTTAAAATAAATAAAGGATAGAATTTAATTACAAAAATAATTATGTTGTACCATAACAATAAAATAATAATAATAAATTACATTATTATAGCCCATTTCCATGTTCTTAACATAATAATTATTTTAAAATATGGGTAAAGATTGAAACAAATATTTCAAACTTAGTAATATTATCAAAATTTAGAGTTGTATAGTCACTTATTTGTTTTATGCTAAATACCTATCCTTTCTCTTCTGTGAATGATTAATAAAGATGAGGGATACTTTAATCATCATTAACTTATGTATATTTTAGAATGTTCAACCTGATATTTACCCATCTGTCCCTATCCAGAGAGCTAATTCAATAAAATTTGATCCTATCTCACCCTGGCTGGTGTTGCTAAATGGTTGGAGCATCGGCCAGCACACTGAAGCGTCACAGGTTTGATTTCTGATGGAAGGCATGTATCTGGGTTGTGGAGTCAACCTGTCAATGTGTCTCTCACAATGATGCATCTCTCTCTCTCTCTCTCTCTCTCTCTCTCTCTCTCTCTCTCTCTCTCCTCTCTCCTCTCTCTCTCTCTCCCCTCTTCATTCCTTCCCTCCCTTCTTCCTCTCCCCTCTCTCTAAATAATCAATAGAAAAATATATTTGGGTGAGGACAAACAACAACACAAAAATTGATCCCATCTCCATTAACATAGCAAACTCAAACATGCATGAGATAATATCGCACCAGCTCCTTTCTACACTATTTGTTGCGTGTAAGCCTTGGACTTTTTATAGAGGGAATGTCCTTTCCTTGCTCCATATTTTCCCTATGTAGAAGCATGTGATGTTTAGGTGACAGCCAATTAGATTGAGTTAAACTATTAAAACTCACTTGTTTTTTATTCCCTTGACTTTGGATTTCCATAAGGAAGTGATCCTAGCTTCATGTTTCAGCTCTGCTGATGTGAGCTTTTGTTGGGGTGAGGTCTCCATAGGTCTAGATTGAGCAGAGGCATGAGAATCACTGGTGGTACCCAGCGCTTTTAGCCCCACAATAAAGATTTATTCCCCGATTGAGAATCACTGATAGTTTCACTACTTGCCTTTCTCCCATGTCTTATTTAACACTTGGTTAAAAACATAGAAATGGGAATGCTGTGCCACATATTGAATTTCTACAATTCTAATACAACCTACAAGATAGGATGGAATGATGAGAAGAATAAAAAAAAGACAGGGGGCAGTATTCTCCTTGGCGTCTGCTCAATGCACAGGGTGGAATATCCGAGGCCATTAAAAAGGATTCAAATAGTTTTGATGATGGCAGCTATCTTTCAGACTACTATCCCTTGCTCAAGTTAGACAGTCATTTTAGTAAACACAAAATGTAAGCTTTTCATTATCCAATATTTTATACAGCACTTGTTTTTTCTATTTATAAACTCTAAGTAGAATTTATTCCCTTCTTTTCAACAAGAATGGGAATGGAATGGTTTTGAAATTTAGTATTTCCAAAATATCTCTCCAACATTTCTATATAAAATAACCATTGATGTTTCTAAAAGTAACTGTATATTAAAAGAAAAAAGACATAATTCCACAGAAAAGCAAGCGTTTTATCCAATGCCAGGCTCTCTTATGAAACTTTATTTTTATCCCGCAGCTCCCTGTTATCTATAGGGAATGCATTCCATGACTCCCAGTGGATGCCTACATCCACAGATAGTACCAAACTCTATATATACCATTTTCCCCTATACATACTTACCTATAAATTCAGCACAGTAAGAGATGAACAACAACAACTATTAACAAAATAGAGCAATTATAACAATATACTATAATAAACATTAGGTGATAACTGTGGTTTCTCTCTCTCAAAATACCTTATTTTGCTGTACTCAGCTTTTCACATGAAGGAAGCCCTGTATGCCTTCTCTTGGCATATCCAAATTGCCAGCATCACTATCATTCTTCTTTAAGACCCTTATTAAGCAAAGTAAGGTTACCTGAACGCAAGCATGGAGATACCACAAAGTCAATCTGATAGCCAAGAAAACTACTAAGTGATTAATGGGTAGGCAGTATATATAGTGTAGATGTGCTGGACAAAGGGGTGATTTATTTCCCGGGTGAAATGGAGTGGTAGGCATGAGATTTCATCATACTACTCAGAATTCAAAACTAATGAATTGCTTATTTTGGAATTTTTTAATTTAATTTTTTTTTCAGGCTGTGGTTGACTGAGGGTAACTAAAACCATGGACAACAAACAGCAGATATGCTGGCCAGTGTGACTCAGTGGTTGAGCATCAACACATGAACCAGGAGGTCATGGTTCAATTCCTAGTCAGGGTACATGCCCGGGTTGTGGGCTCAATCCCCAGAAGGAGACAGCCAATTGATGATTCTCTCTCACCATTGATGTTTCTATTTTCCTCTCCCTTCTTCTTTCTGAAATCAATGGGGGGCGGAGGGGGGTGGAAGCAGGAAATTGGGACTACTATAATGCATTTTCATGAAATCTTTGTTATTATGTATCCATATAGTACATGCCATATGATAATTATACACTCTTGACTACTTTATACAATGGAACTAAACTCCCATAAACAGAATAAAAAGCATTATTGTTAAACATCCTACATCATCACTCATATCTTGAGATGTATCTAGGACCTACTGGATTACTTGCAGTTATGTAACAAAATGGTTAAGAGAGAGGACTTTGAAGTGAGGCTGCCTACATCGCATACCAAGTTCCAAACGTTTTTAGCTGTGTGACATTGGTCAAGTTATTTAGCCTCCCTAATTCTCAGATGTTTAATCCGTAATTTGGAAAGAACTGCATTACCTATTTCATGGAGTTATTGTAAAATAAGACAACCAGACAACTATACTATAAAAATATAACTTCAAGTTGCAGTCAGACACAAAATAAGTGCTCAATAAATGTTTGTTTTTATATTAAATATCAGTTTGGGTATAAAGGATCCTGAATTATTCATTTTTACTGGGTTAGAAGTTATTCTACAGAAACAAAGGCATCTAAAGTGCTAAAAACAAAAACCACAAAATTAGATCACTAGGAAATTAATGTATACACATTATTTTGACCAGGCACAAACCAAATCATCATTCAGTGTTGCCAAAGCAAGCCCAGGCTCTGCATGATTTGGATTCCAGTCTGGTAGATAGATACGCAATTGCATCCCGGAAGTCAGCTGCTATTTATCCAACTACAATAGAACTTAAAACATCAAATCAGTTTCAAAAGTAATGCTCTAGTTTATGGAACAATAAACATGTGTGATAGGAGAAAATTGAAGTAGTATTTGAGTATCCTAAAAAGACAGAGGAACAGATATTCCATAAAAATTAGATAATGTTACTAGCAAAGATAAATTGATGGTGGCTACAAAATGATTGCTCCTAAGATGTAGGAGTGGGGCTGAATCAAACAGAAGAAATCAAATTAAAACTGGTATGAGTGCTGTTCCAGAAATCAGTCTAAATCTTCATTCATAAGGTTTCCATGTGCAAAGAAATGTAACATTGCATACTTTAGAACAATTAATAATTGATTTAAAATATGTTTGGTACTATTTTTCACATTTTTATATTTACATTAAAATTGTATGTTTTGTGGATGACTCATACCTGATATAAATGTTCTTCACTTTAAATAAATAAATATTGATTAAGATTTCTAAGGTAGCCTGGACAATGTGGGTCAGTGGTTGAGCATCAACCCATGAACCAAGAGGTCATCGTTCCATTCCAGTCAGGGCCCTTGCCCAGGTTGGGGGCTCGATCCCCAGTATAGGGGGCATGCAGAAGGCTGGTAATAGATAATTCTCATTGTTGATGTTTCCATCTCTCTCTCCCTCTCCCTTCTTCTCTGAAATCAATAAAAACATTAAGAAAAGATTTCTAGCATAGGGTCTAGATTATGTAACTATTTTATATGTAGTAAGTCTATGCATCTTTGCGATAGAGTGGTTGGTAGAACATACTGTCAGAAATTCTCTTGATTTGAATTATATGGGAAAATAGACAGGAAGGACTATATCAACCACTATACTAACTTACATAATCATTTTCATTATTTTAAAAATGAAAATTAAACTGATTATTGGAAATGTGTTCACATTATTTGGGAATGATAGTTGTAATGGCTAAAAATGAAAGAGAATCCCCAAGTTGTTAGCACAAACGATACAAAGTAGAAACAGTAGGATCAATTGCACTATTTATGGAAAAATCATAAATATATGATCTTGAGTGATATGGATTGCATTGACTGAATCAATCAGTGGTTGATAGAACCTCATTTAAATAATTTGTGTATAGATTGATCAGATCATAATTAATAGATAAAAGCACAAATCCAGGTTGGTCTAGGTTTGGAATTCATTTATATTTGCTTTTGATTGTGGATGTGAATGAGTTGAAAGTACCTAGCCTTGAAAGAATCAGAGCTGAGTTTGAATCTTATCCCTTCCATCTTCATCCTTAAATTAGCTGTTTTCCTTTCTAAGTCACTATTTTCAATGAAATAGTGATATTTGTAATAGTAAATATTTGTTGCAGTATGATAAGCAGTGAGAGAATTTGGGAAATTACCATATCTGGCCCATTAAGCTCCTTTAATGAACAGCTGACAAATTAAGAGCTTAGGTGACAAGAAATAGGGGCTAACATCAGACAATAAAGTATTCAATGGAATCTGAATTTTGTTTTAATATCCTGGAGGCCCAAAGGAAAAATACTGAATTCTTAGAATTAATAAGATAAAAGCAATAAAATGAAGGAAGAAAACACCATTAAAATATATTTTGCTCATATATTTTTATTAATTTTAATTATTTATAATACTTCATACTATTCCAATTAATGTCCTGTAGTATAGTATATAAAATTAATGACAGAATATAAGTCTTCAAAGTAACATAGGCTATTAAGTTTTTAAGAGAATTGAGATCGTTTACTTTTTTTGAGAGAGATAATATTCAGCATGGAGATTACTGAAATTAAAATAATTGAGTTTTAGGATATTTTAATTAAAATATTACATGCCTTTAATTAAGAATTTACTTATAAAGTATTGTAAGAAATTTTACTTTCCCCAAAAAACTTAGAAACAATATATGGGAGTTAATTTAGTGTAGATAAGTGATTTTCAACCAGTGTGCCGTAAGAATTTCTAAAACATGCAGTTCCTGACTATGAAGTCTGGGGCACTGACCTCTTTTCCCTTAAATGGTCAAAAAACAAAATGACAACAGCCAACACAACAACAGCCTGATGTGAATGAATCAAAATTACACCTATCTTTTTGTCAGATCGGCAGAATTTTAGTAGTTAGTTTATGTGTGCCATAAGATGAAAAAGGTTAAATATTGCTGGGATAGACAAAAAGGAGAGGCATCAGAAAACAGTATATCAAGAACTACAGTGAAACTGTATAGTCAAATAGAGCTGATGATAAGATTTATTGTCTTTATATTGTTATTTTTTTAAGTAAAAACTAAAATTTTACACACATTTACTTAATACCAATGGTGTATTCATGGACAGTGTAATTCATACAATGCCAAATGCAAACAATTCTTTCTTTTTCCTCCTTGTTCTGCTTTCAATTACATTAGGAATAGCATCATAATGTAGTTTATGAAATATTTATGAGAATGAAATGTAGAAAATCATCTAGTGAAAAAGTGACTTAGATAGACAGTTTTGGGGTGATATAGATTAAATAAATAGGGTAGAAATGAAAGAGGGGGCATGAACAGAGGGTAGGTGATTGAGGATAATGGTTAAGAAAGAGTCACAAAAACAATGTATCACACTACTCAATATGCTCAGAGAAATAAAATATAGAGATAATATCAACTAGAAAAGAATATTAGATGGTCTGCTTTGTATAAATCTTTGCAGTAGCAAGGTGAGATAAAATGAAATAAAATGTTGTAATTACCTCCTGGCTCATTCTTATGGATCTTCTAGAGACATAATTAACTTTTCCAGAGGTGTAAGAAAAGCTATCCTCTGGAGGGGAGTTACATTTAGTACAGTGGTAGAGAAATGGTACCGTGAAGTCAGAGGAATGGGGTTTATTAAGAGAGTTAATTTCACAAATTCACAATAAACTGAAGGTTCCCAATGGCTTAATGCAACCAAATGAGAGTTAGAGGAATAGTGCAAGGAAACTTAGGCAAGAGCAAATGCAGAGTTTATGACAGGATGCAGAACTTCCATTTGAAGTTGTAGCCCAAGAAGGCAGGACTGGTGTGGCACAAATCTGAAATGACTGCTATGAATAGAAAAAAAAAAAAAATTCAGATCAAGTTAAAGACGCCCCTTGAAAATAAGTCATTGGCCTGTGAGTATTTGCAGCCTTTCTTCAGAAGCAGACATAGCCTCCACAGGGAGAGGAAATATGAATGATCACCTTGTTAAAAGGAGCTAAGAACAGTGAATGAGAAAACAAATACATAAAGGCTTTCTGGACTGGAACAAAAATGAATCATCCCCAGGAGGAAGCCTGGGTGGAAAGAGCTATAATCAGACAGCGAGAGCTGTAGGTACTCAACCTATACATCTACTTGCAACACATGCAATCTTGGGAAGGTTAATTAATATCTCTGAAGTTCAGTTTCTTGTTTTGAAAATGTGTATAAAAATTCATGGTGTTCCTGAGACAATGGCATGAGCAAATAAGGACAAAACAGGAGGCTCTCAATAAGTACCGATCCCTATACTTCCTGCTGTAACATTCTTCCATGACCTTCCATATATACCTTCTTCCTGAACAATATACCTCCTTACTTTGTCAGCATGGTCAACGCATACTCTGTATCCTTTAAAATGAAATTCAAGTGTCACCTCTTTGTGAACAGATTCCACATTCCCTCTTTGTAACTCTCATAAAATCTTGCTCTGAATAAAACTATACTACTTGTGACACTCTATTGCAATTATTTGCTTACAAATATGTCTTACACTAAATAATGAAATTTTAAGATACTAAACATGTGCCCTACATATCTCAAATTTTCCTAACAAAATATCTTGGAAATTGTATGTGCCTAAAATATTTTTAAGTCAATTGAGTGAGCCACATATTTAACAAGTCTCTATTTAATTTTTACTAATAGCACATGGATAATACAATGAAAACCAATACAGTAACTCAGTACAGGTGAAAGACCTGATCAGATAAGTATGTTATGAAAAAAAGCCAAACTGAAACCATTGTTATTTATTCTAATAGTTGCTTTTAAATCATATAATGGCCAAAATACCTGGCTGAATTGTCAAGAAAAGGATACAAATAAAAAACCATGTGTTTTGTGAATAAGAGTGAACATTCAATATTACTCAGATGAGCTTGATGACACACATTTTAAACTGTCCATTGCATGACAAGAAAATGCAAATGTTTTTTCTACAAAATGATGTATATATTATTGTGAGAAGTTTGGAAAATATATAATTCACCTTGTTGTTACTAATTTAGAATGAATAAAGCAATTAATCTGGAAAACAGTGAAGATGACAATTGAGTGAAATAATGAGTATGCAATAATTGATCCAGGAACATGATTTATATTTAGAAATTTTTCCAGTTTCATCAAAAGAATCGCTTCATCAAGAATTATGATTTATTCATTCAATTGTGTGCCAAAACCCTTATGCACTGAGATACTTAATTGTCTTGGTCCACTTACAAACAGCATGTGCAATTGAGCGACTGACAGAAGATCTTTATTTATTGTACGTTATTTTAGCACAATGTGTGTAGATGTGTGAGTACAAGTTGTATTTAAGATTTGGGTGAATTTTTATATGCCCCCTGAGGATCTATCTTTGCCCTGACTGTAATGAAAAAGGAACAGTTTCAAATATCTATGTTTTAAGCTCACAATGTTCAACTCAGTGGTAAATTAAAGAAAATTGATGAATGAATAACTCTGAAATCAGTTTGAGGAACAAAGCTTTCTCAGCAAGAAAGAAGAAATGTGGTGATCTTTTGCTCCATGAAAGCAGTCCCATTATTAGAATGTGGTCTTGCTGTTCTAGTGTATGATAAAAGGTTTTCCTTGGAATTTCCAGACAATCAAAAATTGTGTACTCAGAAAACTACAAGGCACTGAATAAAGAGATAGAGGAAGACATAAAAAGATGGAAGAACATGCCGTGTTCATGGATTGGTAGAATCAATATCATTAAAATGTCCATAATACCCAAAGCAATCTATATATTCAATGCACTCCCCATTAAAATACCAACAGCATATTTTAAAAACCTACAATGAACTCTCCAAAAATTCATCTGGAATCAAAAAGACCCTCAATAGCTGCAGCAATCCTGAGAAAGAAGAACAAAGTAGGAGGGATCTCAATACCAGACATCAAGCTGTATTACAAAGCCACTGTTCTCAAAACTGCCTGCTACTGGCACAAGAACAGACATATAGACCAATGGAATAGAATAGAGAACCCAGAAATTGACCCAAGCCATTATGCTCAATTAATATTTGACAAAGGAAGCAAGAGCATACAATGGAATCAAGACAGTCTCTTCAATAAATGGTGTTGGGAAAATTGGACAGATACATGCAAAAAAATGAAACTAGACCACCAACTTACACCATACACAAAAATAAACTCAAAATGGATAAAGGACTTAAATGTAAGATGGGAAACTATAAAAGTTTTTGGAGGAATTCACAGGCAGCAAAATCTCAGACATATGTCAAAGCAATATCTTCACCGATACAGCTCCTAGGGCAATGGAAACTAAAGAGAAATTAAACAAATGGGACTACATCAAAATAAAAAGCTTTATCACAGCAAAAGAAACCATCAACAAAACAACAAGAAAGCCCACTGCATAGGAGAACATATTTGCCAATGTTATCACTGATAAGGGTTTAATCTCCAACATTTATAGGGAACTCATACAACTTAACAAAAGGAAGATAAACTACCCAATCAAAAAAATGGGTAACGGACCTAAATAGATATTTTTCTAAAGAAGACAGAAGGAAGGCCAAGAGACATATGAAAACATGCTCAAAGACACTAATAATCCAAGAGATGAAAATCAAAATGTCAATGAGGTACCATCTCACACCTGTCAGAATGGCTATCATCAACAAATCAACAAATGACAAGTGCTGGCGAGGATGCAGAGAAAAAGGAACCCTTGTGCACTGCTGGTGGGAATGCAGACTGGTGCAGCCACTGTGGAGAACAGTATGGAGTTTCCTCAGAAAATGAAGGATTGAACTCCCATTTGACCCAGTGATCCCACTTATATGAATATACCCCAAGAAATTAGAAACACCAATCAGAAAGGATATATGCACCCCTATTTTCATAGCAGCACAATTTACAATACCTAAGATTTCGAAACAGCCTAAGTGCCCATCAGCAGATGAGTGGATTAGAAAACTGTGGTACGTCTATACAATGGAATACTATGCTGCTGTAAAAAGGAAGGAACTCCTACCATCTCAACAGCATGGATGGACCTGGAGAGCATTATGCTAAGCGAAATAAGTCAATCAGAGAAAGATAAATATCACGTGATCTCACTCATTTGTGGAATATAATGAACAACAGAAACTGTTGAACAGAAACAGAGACAGAGACAGAGACAGAGACAGAGAAGCATTGATCAGACCGTCAAACCTCAGAGGGAAGGTAGGGTAGGGGTAAGGGAGAGAGATTAACCAAAGGACTTGTATGCATGCATATAAGCCTAACCAATGAACACAGATACCAGGGGGATGAGGGCATGAATGGGTGTTGGGGGGCAATGAGGGGATAAGGACACATATGTAATACCTTAATCAATAAAGAAAATTTAAAAAATATTTTAAAAATTGTGTGTGAAGAACAATAATTCTAGATTTCTCCACAATATCCACATTCCAATTAATCATACTCAATAAAATGAGCCAACATGGATTTGTAGGTCAGGGAAAACAATTAACCATCATCATGATAATCATTTGTACTTTTTTTCCTGAAAAAAAAAAATATCGTTATCGTTGATTTCACTGAGTTAAACCTCCTTTTGAGGTAAGCCTGTTCCAGTTAGCAGAGCTTCAACTATGGTTCTCTTAACTGAAAAAGTGCAGTTTAGTCCCTTAGGAAAATTCTCAAAAATCTTGTATGATATTATTGTTATTTTAACTTATAGAAAATATGATTTTATAAATATCACATGAAAATTCGACACATATAGGACTGTGATAATTTGTTGACTGCATTTGCAATAGAAAACAATAAATGCAATGTTGCTGCTCAGCAATTATGCCATGTGTTCCTTCATGTAATAACCTGTATTGTAAAAAAAAAAAAAAAAAAAAAAAAAAAAAAAAAAAAAGAAAAAATAACCTGTATTGTAGTTAGGGTGGGATCAGGTTTCTGTTTGGGAGGAACAGGCAGAGTATTAGTTGTGTGTGTCACTATCTGGCAGACACAGTTTACAATATGACTTTTCCAGATTCTTCTCATTGAGTGCTTCTACCAGGTAAGGGTCATATGCTTGGGTATTACAAAATGGAGGGCGTCCAGGCAATGTAAATCGCTGAATAGACAAGATGTCCCACTAAATCACATTCGATTGTTTTTTCATGGACAATACTTTAGATTTTAAGTCAAGCTTTTTGATGCTGTTGTTGCAGTAGCTTAGTTTATACCATTACAGATATACCTAGAAATAGTCAAGTATGAAAGGAATAATAAAAGGTGAGGCCATGTACCTAGTAATTAGTTGGAGTTTCAAGAAAGCTTACCGGCTGATTATAAATACTTCACTTTTTTTCTCTTTTCCTGAAGTGGGGGGTAGAGTTAGGAGGAGACACGTGGCTCTTTGTGTGATCTTAGAGAGACTAATAATAATGCAAGAGAACTGAGATAATTGATGAAAAGTAGTTCTAGGATATTTGGTAAGGATGAAAAGGGAGGGACATTAAATGGTTTGGATTTTGTATAGCGACCTCAATCTGTGCACAAACTAAAAGAAGGGTTAGTTGAAAATTCATACACAATGTAGTTTAAGGCCTGACATTTCAAGTGTGGCCTCAAAGAGACCCCAAGGCCTATCCGTGAGTTGGCCTATTCTTTCTAGATGTGTCCCCACCAAGCCTAGGGACTGAGAAGGGAAAAATAAAAAGGAAGAGATATGTGCTACAAGAAATGTGATGAAGAGTTAAATTAAAAAAAAACAGAAACAAACAAACAAACAAAACAAATTGCCTAGCAGCTTTTAGAGAAATAAGGAAGTAGCTGATGTATGCATCACTTTTTAAAATGTAAGTTTCATGATATTCTCCTGCAATCTGGAATACTCAGCAGTAAATAAAATATGTGGCAAAATGAATAATGAGATCTATTCATATTTGGGGAGTAATAAAATAGTTATAACAGAAAGACATTTATAAAACCTATTAAACTTATATTAAGCATATGGTAACAAACATTCTGAAGCATTGTCTATCAGGGCCACAAAATAACAAATAGAACATGTTTTTGTGGTAGATTGAGAATACATTGAGGGAAATGTTATTATTTCCTAGATAGTCTGTAACCTGACCTTTGTGTTTAAAAAGATAAATGCTACCCCTCAGAAATTTTACATAGTTGTTTATGGAATCCTACTCATGTTTTTACATAATATTCAATATATGATTTTTTCAAATTTAATTTGTTTCAGGGCCTTTTGAATTAATACATTATGATTCCAAATAGTATTAAAGTTAAATATCTATATAATAAAAACCCAGTGGTCGTAATGCCGTATCAACCAAAGACTGGTCACCAGGGGGCTGCATGCCTGAAGAGTCATGCATGGGTGGGCGGGGCACACACGGGTGGGCGGGGCCACACGATTTTGCATGCTGGGCTTCTAGTATTTACATAAGCAACACTAAACAATACTGAAATTGGGAAAATCTAAAGTTATAATAATATTTACTTATCAAGAAATAATAGAGTGAAGAAAAATATTTTACTACACATTTCTAAATATGAGGGAAATATAATGAACTGTGAATGTATTCATACATAGCTCTACAGCATATTAAATCAATATCATTTACTGGATCCATCTGATTGTTTGAGCTTCTTAATATAACTTACTGCCTGGGAAGTAGATGAATTTATCATTTTTAAGTAATTGCTGTAGTTGCTCCAATTATGTAAGCATACATGAAATCATTCTAAGGTTATAGTTAAATACATATTCAACTCTTCTTTGCTACTAAAAAAAAGAAATATTAAAAAGCACACTTAAGTCATATGTGTGTATGACAACTGGTGAATTAATTTGTTCATTCATTCAAGTTTTTGGTTGACATGTATTTAATGGTGTTAAAACAATAGTAAAACCTAAAATTTAGAGTAAGTGGGAGACATGTTTAAGTCAGATGATGGACTAGCATACTACCTATTGATGCCTCTACAATATATTTTAAAAGAGAGAATATGCCACCCCAAAATATGCCTTTTTGGCATACTGATTATTTTGAATTCAAGCTACCTAAGAAATAGCTAGTGCAAGAAGTACACTGAAAACAGGAAATAAATAAATCTCCCATATGTGAAAATACTCTCCCTTTACTAGGAGGGTATAAGGCACCCTTATCACCAGAGATAGGGAATCCAGGGCCGAGAAGTCTGCCTAAGCAAATTATATTTTTAAAATATATTTTTATTGATTTCAAAGAGGAAGGGAGAGATAGAAACATCAATGATGAGGCAGAATCATTGATTGGCTGCCTCCTGCACACCCCACACTGGGGATTGAGCCCACAACCCGGGCATGTGCCCTGACTGAGAATTGAACTATGACCTCCTTCATAGGTCAATGCTCAACCACTAAGCCACGCTGGCTGGGCTAAACACACCTTAATACTGTTTTTACTAATTTGCTACCGAAGTACAAACCCCTTTGTTTTGTCCATTCTTTACAAATTTATTGTTTCCTTATCTAATAGATATAAAAGCTGCCTGCTTTAGTCACTTCTTTGAGTTTCATATTTTTATGGGTTCTCATACATATGAAATTAAATTTGTGTTTCTCCTGTTAATCTGTTTTATGTCAATTTAAGTTTTAGACCAGACCTAGAATGGCAGAAAAAAGAAGTCTGGGTCCCTATATTTAAACATCTAAAAAACTGACATTAAAACTCTATCATGTCAGAACTGAAGGGAAGGAGGTATCTAAGTCAGAAACCTCTAGGAGGCAGAATTACACTAGGATTTAGATTCCCCATGGGAACTTGTGGTAGTCATCTAAGTGGTTGAGTCGCAGACTGTTTTATAAACTTCAGGCATCCCCATAGTATTCTGGAATCGTTTATGTAAGCCAGTGCAGTATATAAATAAAATTGTACAGCTGTATTTGGAATAGTCCCGCTGTCTCTAAGATGCTTCTGAAGAATGTTCAGCTGCTCTCGTGGAGAGGTAGATACTGTAATGGAGTGCTACCAACTCTTGCAGGAGTCTCTGGAGGTATTTATAAAGAAATTAAGGTCCCTGTGGTGTTATCTTCTTAATGTCCTTCATTTTAAATTAAGAAAAGTTAAAATAAAAGCTAATACACAGAAGACTAGACCACTTGTTCAAAACTCCTTGTTCCACATCTGGGCAAGCTGGTCAGAAAGCTCAGATTCCCCTCTTGGTGCCCGCATACCATGCAAACCCCACCTCCTGAACACAACTGAAGAAAGAATTTTGTGCCACATAATGAATTAATAAATATAGGCAATGATCATCAATAGAAATATTAGAAAGTTATGCTTTCATATGAAAATATATGACACCTTCTATGAAGCACTTTTGCCAACATTTAAAATTCAATTCTCATTTCTCTGGATTTTAATATCAATTTTGGGGAAATTCATGGAGAGAAAAGTATGTTAAGCCAGAAGATAGGAAGCAAATCCAAATCAAAGGAAACTATAAAAAAAATTGTCCGGCCGGTGTTGGTCAGTGGTTCCACTGACCCATTAACCAAGTGGTCACTGGTTAGATTGCTGGTCAGGGCACATGCCCAGGTTGCAGGCTTAATCCCCCCAATCCATGGTTGGGGGCATGCAGGAGGCAGCGTTCTCTCTCATAGATGTTTCTATCTCTCTAACCTTCCTTCCTTTTTCTCTAAAATATATATATTTTAATTACCTGTCTTTTTCAACAACAGTTGTGAGGGGCCGGTGGGGGAGAGAGGAAGAGAAGGTGATGCAAATAATTAAAGTAAACTTTGAGACACAATAACTAATCCTAACATATGGACCAAAAGTAAAACTTTTGTAGAACAATATGAGTAATGTGATTATGACAATATTCAGGTATTATTGTTTTATTACAGATTTTGGAATATGGGGAACATAATTGGAGTTATTTTTCTTTTTTTTAATATATTTTATTGATTTTTTACAGAGAGGAAGGGAGAGGGATAGAGAGTTAGAAACATTGATGAGAGAGAAACAAACATCGATCAGCTGCCTCCTGTACACTCCCTACTGGGGATGTGCCTGCAACCAAGGTACATGCCCTTGACCAGAATCAAACCTGGGACCCTTGAGTCCGCAGGCTGACGCTCTATCCACTGAGCCAAACTGGTTAGGGCTGGAGTTATTTTTCAAATAGGAGTTTTTATCATTTGTAAACACATGACAGCCCACTTATTAATGAATATATATACTTTCTGAGATTTGCTTCACAATAATATAGAGGGTCTTGTGGCTAGTGGTAGAGGGGAAGTATGTTGTTCAAGAGTTTATAATTTTTGAAGTTTTTAAAGAGGTATGTGAGTTTTATTTCACTATTTTTTCCCTTTTGTACATGCTTTAAATTTTTCTTTAAAATGCAAAGACAAATCTGTCCTCATTAAACAATTTTGTGTGTTTTCTTTCTGATTGAAAGTCAGAATAAAAAACTAAAAAGATTGTGCTATACATATTTTCATGAAAACTATTTTTGGATTCCCAACTAACTTTTATTATAAGAATTTTTATGGATTAAAACATAAATGAATTTTCAAATAGAAATGGGCAATGAAGTTATGTGGTATAGAATATTAGATTTTTGTTGTTGTTGTTATTGTTCTTAAGTGGCCAATATTGGATATTATTTGGACATCTAATTGAAAAAGCTTCAAGAGTAAATGCTGAGAACAATCTACATATGTCATGAACACTTATTTATAATACCTATAAATAAGATAATATAAGAACATTGTAACATTTTAATAAAAGAAAGGATTTTAATGAGAAATCACTCCTGTTAATTATCCTCCATTGTATATTTTATTTTTTTCATTTAATTCTACCAGATACAATAATGCCTTTCTAGAATGGCTTTCTGGGAAAATAGGTGATTCAGAAAACTCTTCTGATTTTTTGGATGAATTTAAATTTGTCTTTTGAAATATGATTTTATGTCTTGTAATAAATAACAGAATGAATACTCAGTCCCTTAATCATTCAAACATTTCATGGTATTGAAGGGAAAAGAGATTTTCCCAAACTCTGCTTTAGAGAACAGAATCAAAATGCTTGAAATAGCAACAAACAAATGACAAATTATTACCTTCTGCAGCCAATAACCCTTTTCAGGACATATAATTATTTAAGACAACATAACATGTATTTTCTCATTATTGGTGGACACTTTATTAATATGATAACTACTTTTTCTTAGCTAATCTACCAAAGTGTTTATGACTGTCATAATAATATTAAAATAATTTTATTATGGCTTTGTTTTGTAAAAGGAACTCATCATAATTATATGAGATTTAAAGATCTTAGTAGTGTTATATGATGATAAAATAACAAATTAAATAATAATGAAAATTTGAATAGGAGAAAAAAACAAATGAAAATATGTAAGATGTAAATTTCTGGTATTATGATTGTTTTAATCCTCCACATTCACATTATTATTTTAAAATGAATAATAATTTAGTCATGTGGGATATGTATGTATGTCTGAGAGGGAATGAGAGGGAGTGGGAGAGGAGTGGAAATGATGATAAATTGATGTTCAGTTTAGGAGCTTCCTTAGATGGCAATATAGATCAGCTACTGCAGTGTGTGTTTTGTTCCTTTGTTTGTTTTGCTTTGCTTTGTTTTTTTAAAGATATTCCAAAGAATTATGTATGTTTTCAAGAGAAATCTGTCAAATGTGTTAGAGAGCTATTTTAATTATTTTGGTAATCATTTCCTTACCAATTCTGACTTTATAGGCAAAAAATACTGGCATCCCTTCCATCCATAGACAGAATCACCAGAATCATGATACTTCAGAGGTAGTCATCTTTGAGGCAGGCTTCAATAAATAGTTTTGAAATAATCCTAGGAGATATATATTGCATTAAAAAAAGCTTTAAGCAGGATATATTCTAATTCTTGGGACATTTTCCATCTTTGTTGTTTCATATTAATTTTAGAGAGAGAGGTAGGAAGAGAGAGGAAGGCAATGTGAGAGAGAAACATGGATCAGCTGCTCCCATAAATACCCAACTGGAGACTGAACCTACTACCTGAGAATGTGCCCTGACCAAGAATCAAATCAGCAACCCCTCAGTGCATAGGACAACGAACAACCAATGGAGCAAATTAGGAAGGGTTCTCCCATTTCTTGCTAATTGTAAATGTCAGTGAGTAGTCAGACAAAAGGTAAATAAATGCTTGAAAACAAAACAAAAGTTCTGAAAATTTGAGAGCCTATTCAAGCTAAATTCATATTAAGATCTTAAAACATTTTAGTTCCTTGTATTCCTTTTAAAAATCATTATTGCATATTACTATTATATTTTAAACACGCATTTTATAAATTTTAAATAAGAAATATAATTCACTCTTGATATCTTGATGGATATATTCTTTAGAGTCAGCCACTGCAATAATGATTTGAGAGTCAACTAGGCCAACCATTATGATGTTTAATTTTTAACATTTCACAACTAATGAATGACCATTAAACAATTGTTTAATAGGAGGGTGCTATTCAATTATTCACAAGTTTCTTGAAGCATTCATAATTTGATATGATTTTTTTAGTGGTTATTCTTCTAATTTGATCAATACAGCACAGAATTGATTGAGAATGAAAAAAGAAATAAGTTTTTGCCAGGCCGGCGTGGCTCAATGGTTGAGCTTCAACCTTGAACTGGAAGATCATGGTTCGATTCCAAGTCAGGGCACATGCCAGGGTTGTGGGCTTGATCCACAATGTGAGGCCTGCAGGAGGCAGCCAATCAACGATTCTCTCATCACTGATGTTTCTATCTCTCTCCCTTCATCTTTGAAATCAATAAATATATTTAAAAAAATAAGTTCTCTACTTATGATAAAGATTTTTTTATTGGGAGAATAACATTCATTGATAAAAATACATAAATGATTCCAGGAAGTAAGCACTGAATATCTAATAATATAAGATGATACTATTCATCATTATTTCAGTAAATTTAACCATTTTCTTATACTAACCCAAACAGCTAGGTAATAGTTTTAGATGGCAATGGGTTGACTCTCTTGGACAATAATTTAAGACATCGTTGTGTACCTATTTATTTTTGTTTTCTCTTTGATATTTATTTTCCTTGTATTTGGTGAAAACCAAATGGCACAGAGTAAAGAAAATATTTTCAGTAGACTGGAAATAGTTTAAACATAAGATGCATTTCCATTTTCATTGCTAATGCCAAAAGTTGCAGCGAGCTAACCCTTTGCAGGATAAATCACATTAATAATCCCCGGTGTGGGGATGGTAACAGTTTATCACTTCAGGTTGTCAGTTTGTTTGCTTCTGGAAATGAAGTAAAAAGATCAAGTTGTCTAAAATCCCCAATGCACTGCACTGCCATCAGTGCCCTGAGCTGCAGAATATTTGTTCTATCAGCCTTGTTGGGCTTCTTATTTAGACGGGTAAATTCCAACTAGATACAAAGCATCATCTTTATTATCCTGAATGCTAAATGTTCCCTAGAATATTATAAAATAAACATCTATTATATAAGGACATTAAAACAACAAAGCAATGGTATTCATTTTAAAACGCCTACTTTTATAGTTAAGAAAATAACCAAAGTACAATAAAATAAATAGGGTAGAAAAATGAACTACATGCAAAACAAAGAACAAGAAGATAAAAATACAGGGATACTGCTATCTATGGTTAGAAACACAATGAGTATCTAAAAAGCACATGGAAATGGTCACTGAGATACTTGATTAGCTTTGCCCAATTGCTTGGGTGGTTGAGCAGAGAAATTTGATTGCTGATTGGGTTATCCAATCTGGTTGCTAGGATAATCTAATAACCAGACAAATCATTTACAGTCCTATTATTTTGATTACCCCTGTGACTCAAATTGCCCGTTTCATAAACTTATCCAGTGCTCCGATCTCCACTTATAAGTGATTGAGGTGATCAGCCATGTAGAAATGATCAGAGTACTACTCAATTTTAGAACATAAAACTGGTCAATGAAACAAGAAAATGGAAAGAACCCCTATTCTCAAAACCTAAAAACATATAATGAATAAAGTTTTTTCCTCATAACCTGAATGTTCTCAGCATTGTTCTTATTTCTAAATTAAAATATGAACCAATTTTTTGAAACTTTCCTTAGCTGACCCAAAATCAGACTACAGAGAGAATTCAAGGAAAATCAGTTCATTTCAGTACATATGAATGAAATGCACTGCATTATTCATGATAGTTGAGGTTATTTAAGTGATTGTAATTATGCAACAAATTAGGTATTTGTTTAATTGAAATTTTTTTCAAGGAAGCATTTCACAAATGTCTTACAAATCTGGTTCTGCTAAACTTCAGTTGCCATAGAATGTAAAACAACTCCCTGAATATTGTAGATACCACCACTTCTCTATTCCCCCAAGAAAGGGCAAGTAATTAACAGATTGTTGTTGTTGTTTATTTGGGGGGTTTTGTTTGTTTGTTTGTTTTGTTTTAAAGGTGTAGTTAGAGGGAAAAGGATATGTCCATGAAGATTGAACCTCATAAATTGTAAAGACAGAAATCTACCGTGAGTATATATTTTTATCAACATTCCAAAATTCAAATTACATGTTGTATCCCTGTATGTGTCCAAACCTTAAATTTACACATCTTTTTTTCCCCCCTAGTCCTGATTTTGGCAGCTTTTCCCACATAGCAGCAAATCTCTAGATACAGGCATTTTGTCAAATATGCTAATACATTTTAGTTACCAGTTAGATATTTTCTCTAGAGAATTTTTATGCAATAACTTCACCTTAAACACTGCAAAATATAGCCATCTGGTAAGGCAATATTAAAATATCTTGTAGAGTATTTTGGGTTTTATGTTTAATGTTAAAAAAATAAATATTTTATTTTTGTGGCTTTTGTTCAAAAATTAGCCAAGAAACAGAGGCACTGAAAGTAAGATGAGAAATCTTACTTTAAAAAAAAAAAAAGGCTTTAAAAAAACCCCACTCACTCTATGTCTTCTCCCTAGAGTTTATCCATTTCTTGGGATCACATGACAAGATGATAGTTGTGGTCTCATGCAAGCATAGAATGTACTTTCCCAATATTTTTATCCTTTTGGGAGAACAGAAAACAAACGTGCAGACCAAAGTTGTGCAATAAGCAAGCCTCAGGGACCATGAGAAAGAGAAGACTAGAAAGAACAGAGCAGGAGTGACTGTGCAGACCTCCAGGTTATTGGATTTCTTTTATTAAAACCTAAATTTTCTGGGCCTTCTGCCTTGACAGATGGTTCTTCCTCAGAATCACAACTAATTTGGGGAGGTACTATCTCAGTTTACATGTTAGGAATTGTTTTAGTTCATAGACCTTCTGTCTTCATCTTAGTTCGAATCTAGAGATACCTATAAACAGACAAAAACTTACTTAAATAAACTGCAACTGTGTAATCTTCATTAATGCTGTTGTGATTTGGGTTTCTCAGTAGGTGGAATTTATCTAAAATGTTCTCAGAAATAGCACTTGATGGGTAAGAAAAAAGAAAACAAAATGGGAAAGAGAAGAGTTGGGGTGCAGTATAGTTAATGGTATTTCCAGCGACCCCACAGGAATCTGTAAGCCTATGATAGCTCTTCCTAGTTATCTTCAGGTGGTGAGGGGGCAGAGCCTATATGCTCCTACATAGACCCATCCTTTTAAGCAATCAGTCCCAAGAAGGTCTAATGACCTTAGGAAGTAGCTCTGTAGTCAAAAGGGATTTCTAGAGAAGACTGCTGAAGGCTTAGGGCCAAAATCATTCCGAGCAGCAGAAGGACTATCCTTCAGTCCTGAAAGGGAGCTGGGTTTAGTAAACCATGGTTCTCTATAATAAAAATCAATGTTCATAAATACAATGGTCACATATGCCTAAGCGGGAGATGAGATCGTTATGAGCTAGTAAAGATTATAAAGCGTTTGCTGCAGGGCATGTGTGGATGGGTTGGGGAGTGTAGGGGCAATGAGGAAAACACCAGATTGATTTAAATCTATTTGTAACACATAGAACTTAGAAATTAACAGCTAATTCTACTGAGAAATGAAGGTAACTCACAAAATGTTTAATAATAAATGTGCTGATTGTGGCAGGGAAAGGGGTGGGTGGAGGTGGACGAGGGCATAGAGGGGATAAATGATGATGGAGAAAAATAAAATGAAATAAAATATATATTTTTATTTTTGAAATGCAATATAAAATGCAAAAAGTAATCATAGTAAATGCAAAGTTTCAAGAAACCTTCATATCCTTGATTCAAGGAGAAGAAAGGGCATGTCTAAATATAAAATATAATTAAGGTGGCCCTCAGTTATTTCGAGCACAAAATTTGAATTGTTTTGATGCAGGAACGGTAATAGGTAGGTACTTTACATATATTATAATAGTAATCTACATTCTTTTTTAAAAGGGTGAGAAAACACTGTCTAATATGTAAACTTGAAAAGAAAACCCCTGATGTATAAAGGGATGGAAAGCAGCTCTCTGTCCATGGAACACATAAGGGTCCCATGACCATCAGTCTTCTGCTCACTCTAAGCCATCTCTTAAATCATTGCTGGGTTTCCCTGGAGTTTCAGGGAGAGTCCTGTTTTATTTAAAAATATATTCTAAAGTTATTAACCTTGTTTATCTGAAGACCACCGATGTCTTTCTTAGCATATTTTACAAAAAGCCTTCTAACTACCTCCTTTTCCCATTCTTGACATCCTAAAAACCACTTTCCATACCCAGACATAGGAGTCTTTTTAAAACATAAATTTGATCTTATGCTTGTTTACATGGTGTTGCATATTACTATATCCTTAGTTTTAGAGCAAGTTTTAGCATATAATATATAATAAATGCTCTATAAAAATTTGTTAAGTAAATATTATTCTATTGTCCAAAAATCTTGACATGTTTCTGTCATACTTAGGCTAAAATATAACTTAATTGTCACAATCCTCAAGGGAGAAGATTGCATGCTCCATACTTATGTCTTCAGCCTTATCCTGTACCACTCCTACCCTTCTCACTTACTCATTCTAGTTTTAAGCCCTAAACTTCATAGAATTTTCCCTTTTCATAGAACATAATGTTCCATCTTCATAGAATATTTTGTCCCTTTCCCACCCCACCACCCAGATATTTATATAACTGATCCCTCTTATTATTGTGTCTCAAGTTAAAAGTCACATCATCTCACACATTTTCTATTGCCATCCAACATAAATTAAACCTCAGTAGCTTCATAACATTCCACATTTTTTCTTCACAACATGTTTGATGTTCAGATGATATGTATATTATTGTTAAAATACAAATCCTAAAAAGAGCTAAATATATGTTCATCTTCCTTTCCATCATATAATCAATTTCATGCATGGGTGCACATGTGAGTGCACAGATGTGGGCACAAGCATGTGTATACACACATTACATGATTTCATGGCACCCTGACTTCGTTGCAAGTCAAGATTATGTTGGCTGCACTGATTGTGAGAGATGTATGAATGTCTTCCTTGATACCTCAGCTTCCCAAAATGTAAATGGCTATCCTATATAATAAAGAGCTAATATGCTAATTAGACCAGATGCAGAATGACCTTCTGGAACAACCAGTGGGCGGGGGGCAGGGCTGTGAGGCAGCCGGGGCTGCTCCTAGGGACAAGGTGGCAGACAGGGCTGCTGCGAGGGCCGAGCCCCTTGCATGAATTTCGTGCAGCTGGCCTCTAGTAACAATATATTTGCCTAACTCATATAAATGCTATGAAAATCAACTAAATTTATATCAATGAAAGCAATCCTGTAATGTACAAGCAAAGTGTCTTTGTCTGGACTGCTGTAACAAATTACCATAGACTGCATAACTTAAACAACAAACATTTATTTCTCTCAGTTCTGGAGGCTTGGGAGTCTGAGGTTAGCAGGCCTACATGAGGAAACCCCTTCCCAGCTTTCCTCATATGGTGGAGGAAAAGGAGAAAAGGAAGTGAGCTCTAATGTCTGTTCCTCTTATGTGAGTACTAATTCCATTCATGAAGGCTTCACACTTATGACCAAATCACTGCCCAATACCTTATCTCCTAACAATTATATTGGGGGTTTGGACTTCAACATATGGATTTTAAGGGAATTCAAACATTCAGTCCATGACAGAAAGAATACCAAGATACCAACAACATCATCTCCTCTAGAGGCCTGGATTAAGTGGTATCACCCCAGAGAACCCAGATGTTTTATTCTAACAGATTACACACTGAGTATCTGATCTCCTTTTGTTTACATAACTGTAAGAGCATCAAGTTTTTTAAGTGGAAAAGAAAAAACAGAGACAGTCAAGATTAGTTTTAGACTTACCATCTTATTTTAAATGAGAAAAATACCTCAAAGAAGAACCGAGTGATTATGGGTCCCACAGGTAAAAGCAGCTGTGCTGGGAATAGAACTCAGATCCCTGATTCCCATCTGTTGCTCTTTTCCCTACAGTGTATTTCAGTTGAGTAAGTGAGTGAACAAAAGGCTTTCTTAGCTCAAAGAGATCAAGAATCATGCATTTTTTTAACTCTAGGCATTTTGTTAATCCAGTGCATTAAACATTAAGCAAAAAACAAGTATCTAGAAGTATAATGTCAGCTGGGAGATTTTTTAAAGTTATGTTCTTAAAACTATTTGGGCAAATCACTATTCATTTCCATGACTACTTCTGTATGAGATATATTTTCTTAAGGCAGTAAATCATTCAGTCCCAGCTGTTAACCATGTGTCAAGTCAAATTTAGCAATATTGTGAGCACTATTACTTAATCTAAGATTTCTTCTTACTTAAAAGATTGCCTGTGTGTTGACATCAATACAACTGATTTTATTTTGTGCTACTCCATCTCATAGAGTTTTCTTACCACTTCTATTAAAATATTACATTGACAATTTGAGATTTGTGTTAAATTAATATATTTAAGAACATTTTACCTATTATTGCTAAGACTATCTTTCCTATACATAGTAGAAAATTCAACAAAGAAATTCTTAGGTCGCAAAAAGAGCATTAAGAACCAAACCAGAAAACTAAGTTTTGTTTCTTGGCTCTTAATTTCCCAGGTATAAATTATTTCAAATAATTTTACTAAATTTTAAAACATATTTTGAAATAATTTGACACAGAAATGTGTAAGTATATTTTAATAATATTTGTTATAATTATGTTATAATTATATATTTAATAATTATTATAAAATTGTTACTATATATTAATGTAATTGTTATAAAAATGTATATAACTACACATATACACATATGATGTAATATAATTATTACTAGATAATTATATTCAACTATTCCTGTTGGAGATTGGGAATTTTTGAGCATGCTTCCAGAGAGGCCGTGGACTATGCCCCAGATAGAATTGTCAGTGCTGACACCAGGCCAGGCCTTGCGATATGGTCTCATGGCCCCTTCCCAGCATGTAGGCCTTCTTTCATAGAACACCGTCAGCTTTCTGAAGAACAGGATGACCCTGTGAATAACATGGTCGTCATTGGCATGATCCTGACGTTGCTTGGGAAAAACTGTTTTGTCTTGGGTTACTTGTTCTGCAAAAACCAGATGTGGTTAATGTACTTAAAAGCGGTCCTACACAAAGGGTCGCTGCTGCTCTCTGGTCTCCCTGCGTGGAGAATGGCAGAGCAGTCGCCGGGTCGCCGGGCCGCCCGGCTAATAAAGGCTCCCTAAATTTTAATTTGGTCTGGGCTCCAGTGGTCGTTCACTCGCATCCGCTCCACAACATTCCCAGATTCAGTAATTCCTCAATATTTAATACATATATATATATATATATATATATATATATATATATATAGAGAGAGAGAGAGAGAGAGAGAGAGGTAATATGCAAATTAGCCAGGACGCAGTAACAGTCAAGACTGGTCAGGAGGAGACTGCATGCAGGTGAGGCCCAGAGCGGAGACGGAGACAGAGACGGGGGTGGGGCTTCCAGAGCGGACACAGGCAGGGGACCTGAGGCTGCTCCAGCTGCGGCTCACCAGCAGTCCCGCCTCTGCACATGAGCTGCAGAGGAAACACCTTTTCTGACCGCTCATTGGCTAAGCTCCCGGTATACCACTCACAGTGTTCTTGGGAACTTGGGTAATAAGAATCCAAGAAGGTGATCTAGGGTTTTTACACCTCAATCCTGGAAAAAAACAACAAAGGTACGCTGCTGGAGGGGCTAAGAAATGTCATATCCTGCCCTAGCCAGTTTGGCTCAGTGGATAGAGCCTTGGCGTGCTGACCACAGGGTCCGGGTTCAATTCTGATCAAGGGCATGTACCTAGGATTGCAGGTTCCTCCCTGGCCGGGGCCCAGGTCAGGGCTCATGCAGGAGGCAACTAATCGATGTGTCCCTCTCACATTGATATTTCTCTCTGTCTTTCCCTCTCTCTTTGATGCTCTCTAAAAATCAATGGAAAAATAACTTCAGGTGAGGGTAAGAAAAGAAAAAGAAAGAAATGTCATATCCTATGAAAGAGACACCTTGAAAATGCCTAAGGAAAGTTGTCATTTTTTCGTGGTGAAGCGACTGGAGTCTGTGTTGATGAAAACACCTTGGCAGCTTCGGCAGCCGGCAGTGGCAGCAGCAGTGGGGTGATGGGGGTAGCATCTTCTCCTGATCAGCTGGTCACCTCCAGCAGAGAGAGAAGCATTGATATGCTGCCTCCTACACGATCCCAATGGGGATTGGAGCCCGCAATCCAGGAATGTGTCCTGACCAGGATTCAAACCTACAACCTCTTGGTTCATGGGTTGATGTTCAACCACTGAGCCACCCTGGATGGGCTATCAGGTATTTAATTTTGTCAAATGCTTTTTCTGCCTCCATTGTTGATCCTGTGGATTTTCTTTAGCTTATTAATGTGATAGATTACACTGATTGAATTTTATATGTCAAACCAGACTTGCATACCCAGAATAAATCTCAAATGTTGGTGGTATATTTTTTTATATTTTTAAAAATTATTTTTTAACATTTTATTGAGGATTTAACATCTATTTTCATGAGAAATATTGGGTTTAGTGTTCCTTTACAGTAATGCCTTTATCTGTGTTTTGCATCAAGGCAATGAAAATGTCATAGCTAGAAAGTATTCCTCTCACTTCTATTTTTTGGAAGACATTGTTGAGAACTAGTATCATTTCTTCCCTATGTGTTCGGTAGAATTCACCAGTGAATTATTCTGGTCCCTATGACTTTCTTTTATTGAGAATTATTATTTATTAAATTTCTTTAACAGATATGAGCCTATTAATATTTTCTATATCTCCTTGGGTACATTTTTGTAACTTGTATCTTTCAAGAATTGACTGATTTCCTCTAATTTATCAAAGAGTTTTTCATAGTATATTTTATTATCCCTTTTCAGTAGTAAGAACCCTTTAGCAGTTCTGATAATAGTAATTTGTTTATTTTTAGTTTATTATCCCAGCCAATGATTTATTAGTTTTATGATCTTTTATTTAAAAAATAGGTTTGGATTTGATTTTATTTGTAGATTTTCTGTTTTCCAATTCTTTACTTTCTGCCTTAATTTTTATGTTTTTTTTTCTTTTTGCTTTAGCTTAAATTTATCTTTTTTCTCTAATGACCTAAAGTAGAAATTAGGATTATTACTTGGATTACTGCTTTAATGTCTTCTTTTCTAATATTTGCATTGAATGCTATCAAGTTCCTTCTAAGCAGTCCTTTCATTGCTTCTAATAAATTGTATTTTATTTTTTACTTAGTTCAATATATATATTTTATTTTATGATTACTTCTTTGACTAATGTATTATTTGATATGTTTGTAATTTAACTTCCAAATATTTGGGTATTTTTTTTAGCTATCTTTCTATTATTTTTTAGTTTAATTTCATGTGATCTAAGAATATGCTTGGTGTGGTTCGTATTTCTTTAACTTCGTTAAGGTGTGATTTGTATCTTGGAATTTGGTCTATCTCTGTAGATATTCCATGTAAACTTGAAAAGAATGTATATTTTATAGTGTCAATTGGAACATGTTGATAGTGCTGTTTAGATCAGCCATTTCCTCGCTGATTTGTCTGCTTGTATTACTTACCAATTAGTGTGAATAGTAAAGTCTTAAAATGCAAGCATGGACTTGTCATTTCTACTTGCAATACGGTTTTCGGCGGCCATGTGGCTATTTAGCCAGGATAAATAATGCTCTAAAAATTGTGGAATACGCGCTGTCCTAACTAATGCTGTGACTGAACGTGTTTTTTCTATGGTAAATAAAGTGTGGACATCAGAAAAATCACAATTAAGTGTTGAGACTTTGAAAGCCATTTTTTTTTTGCCTCATGCATGTTGATGCTCAGTCGTTAGGTACAGAACACACTAATGATTGTTATCACCTCTTGGAGAACTGACCGCTTTATCATTTTGAAATACCCCTTTTCATTTCCAACAATGTTAATTGTTTTGTTTGAAATTAATACAGCTACTCCAGCTTTCATTTGATTACTATTAGCATTGTATATCTTTCTCTGTCACTTTACTTTTAGCTCCTGAATATTTATAGATCACAGATAGTTGGTCTTGTTTTTTTTCACATACTTAGAGAACTTCTATCATTATTTGATGTTTATAGACCCTTCACATGTAAATTTGTTATTGATGTAGTTAGACTTGTATCAACCATTTTTGTAATTGTTTTCTATGTTCTGTAATTGTTCTTTGTTTTTTTCTTTACCCCTTTTCCTGCCTTCTCTGGTTTTAACTAAACTTTTCTACAATTAATTTTCTCTCCGCTTTTGGCATATCAACTATACTTTTTGAATAGGTTTTTAGTGGTTGCCATAAAATTTTCCATATGCAATTTGAACTAATCTAAGTCAGCCTTTAAATACACTATGCTACTTCATGAGGAGTGCCAGTAACTCATAACAGAGTATCCTGGACCTCTATCTCAAGTTTCTTATGCCATTGCTGCCATTTGTTTCACTTACCCAAATACCAAAATCACCCAACCCAGTGTTGCTATTATTTCTTTAAACGAATAGTTATATTTTAGCCCAATTAATAATAAGAAAAATAAAACAATTTATTTTACTTTTAGTTATACCTTCTCTGATGCTTTTACTTTTTTTCATGTGAATCAGAGTTTTTGGCCTATATAATTTCCTTTCTCCTAAAGCACTTTTTTAAAAAAATATATTTTATTGATTTTTTTTACAGAGAGGAAGGGAGAGGGATAGAGAGCTAGAAACATTGATGAGAGAGAAACATCGACCAGCTGCCTCCTGCACACCCCCTACCAGGGATGTGCCCGCAACCAAGGTACATGCCCTTGACCAGAATTGAACCTGGGACCCTTCAGTCTGCAGGCCGACGCTCTATCCACAGAGCCAAACCGTTTTCAGCCTAAAGCACTTTAAAAAATATATATATTTTTGCAGAGAATATCTGCTGGCATTTAATACCTTTAGTTTTTGATTATCTGAGGCGGTATTTCTTTTTCACATTTGAGGGATAATTTTACTGAGTATGATATTCTAGTGTGTGTGTTTTTCTCTCAACACTTTAAATATTTCAGTATATTCAATTGTTGTATATATAGTTTCTGATAGGAAGACCACTGTAATTATTCACTTTGGTCCTCAATACATAAATTATACCAAGGCTTGTGTGTGTGTGTGTGTGTGTGTGTGTGTGTGTGTGTGTGTGTGTGTGAATTCATTTTGCTTGGAATTCCCTGAACTTCTTAGATATGTAGTTTGGTGTCTATTAGTTAATTTTTACTTCCAATATCTATTATGTTCCTTTTGCTCTTTGTTCTCCTTCTGGTATTCCCATTATGCTGTGTTACACCTTTTGCAACTGTCCTACATTCTTGAATATTGTTTTCCTCTACCTTCCCCCATTCTTGTTTCTTGACATTTCAGTTCTGGAAGTTTTATTGAAATATCATTAAGTTCCTTCCTGGGACATGTCCCATACTATCTAATAAAGATTGAATATGCTAATTGACCATCACACCCTCACAAAAGATGGTGACACCCACAGCCAATAAGGAGGGTATATGCTAATTGACTGTCATGCCCTCAAAGATGGCAGCGTCTACAGCCACAAGATGGTGGCACCCAGTCCCCTCAACCCCAAGCCACCTAGGGCTGGCCCGAGGCATAGGAAAGCCTCAGATGTCAGCTTCCCAGCCACCCAGGGCCTGCCCGAGGGACGACCAAATGACTGAACAAGCAGGTTGCGTGGTGCAACCAGGCCAATAGGGAGGTTAGTGAGGGACGACCAAACAACTGAACAAGCAGGCTGCGTGGGGTAACCAGGCCAGCAGGGGGGCAGTTGGGGGCGATCAGGCTGGCAGGGGGGGCAATGAGGGGTGACTAGGCTAGAGGGGGGGGCAGTTGGTGGCAACCAGGCCAGCAGGGGGGTCAGTTAGGGGCAACCAGGCTGGCAGAGGGGGGTAGTTGGGGGCGACCACACCAGCAGCAGGGGGCAGTTAAGAGCTATCAGGCCGGCATGCAGAGGCAGTGAGGGGCAATCAGGCTGGCAGGGGAGGGCAGTTAGGGGTGACCAGACAGGTGAGCGATTAGGAGACAGTGGTCCAGGATTGTGAGAGGGATGTCCCCTGAGGGGTCCCAGATTGGAGAGGGTGCAGGCTAGCTGAGGGGACCCAACCCCCGTGCACAAATTTTGTGCACTGGGCTTCTAGTCTATATATATAAAAGGCTAATATGCTAAGTGTCCAATCATCTGACCAGTATCTATGACATGCACTGACCATCAATGCAGGTGCTGCCAAGATGCAGTGTCTTGACAGTGGCGGTTCTCAGGTGACACACCCTGAAACCAGAGAGGAGAGAGTCCATTTCCTTATGGGGCCATGCTATTTCACATTTGGCCATGGGTTACGTTGTTGCTGGGGCACTGTGGGCCCTGAATCTGGTTTATTGCACACTTGAGTTTGTGTTCCACACCCTGTATGACAGCAACTTTGCAGAGTGCCCTCTTGCACTGGGGACCCCATAGGGGATGTCAGAGAGCTGGTTTCGGCCTGATCCCCACAGGCCAGGCTGAGGGACCCCACCTCCCTGAGGGACCCTGCTCACTCTGCAGATGCCCTTTGAGCAACAGCACCACCCAGGTGCAGCTGGCCGGGGAGAGACCACAGGAGGTTGGCTCCAGGGTGTGTCCAGCCTATCTTGCCCAGTCCTGCCCACTAGCCACCTTCTAATTAATTTCCTTTAAATGTGCATGAATCTGTGCACCGGGTCATTAGTCTAGTAATAAATCTCCTAAAGGCATTTTTTTCCTCATTTCTGTTATAGTGTTTTTGACTTCAATTATTTCTTTTTGATCCTTTCTTCAAGATTTCATCTCTCTTCTTAAATCATCCATCTGTTCTTGTACATTGTCTACTTTTTCCATTAGAGCTCTTAAAATATTAATCACAGCTATTTTGTCTTTTCTATTAAATAATTCTAACATCAGTGTCATATTTAAGTCTGTTGTTTTTTAATGTTTCCTTTTCTCTTTGGATTCTGTTTTTCTTTGCTTTTCACTATGTTTCATAATATTTTGAAGCTGACCATGATGTATGAGTAATAAGTAAATTGGCCTTCAATATGAAGCTTTATGTTACTCTAGCTAGCACTGATTTAACTATGTCTAATGTTTGTTGTAATTTTAGGTGCAAGAGGATTCCAGTTCCTCTACTGACTTTGTTTCCTCTGTTGAGTTTGCAATTTCCTAAATATTCCACTTTATAAGAATAAATTATCCCTTGTTATTATATTACATCATTATTAATGTGGTGGTAAAGTTGGAAAAAGAGAAGTATGCTATAACTAGAGGTCCAGTGCACAAAATTTGTGTACTTGGGGGGTGTCCCTCAACCAGGCCTGCACCCTCTCGCAGTCTGGGAGCATTTGGGGGATGTCCGACTGCTGGCTTAGGGGATGCCTAAGTCATCAGTCAGACATCCTTAGTGCTGCCACAAAGGTTGGAGAAGCTCCGGCCACCACTGCTGCACTGGCCAGCCATTAGCCTGGCTCAGGATTCTGGCTGAGTGGTGCTCCCCCTGTGGGAGCACACTGACCACGAGGGGGCAGCTCCTGCATTGAGCATATGCTCCCTGGTGGTCAGTGCACGTCATAGCGACCGTTTGTTCTGCTGTTCAGTCGATTTGCATATTAGCCTTTATTATATAGGATTCTAAAGTGTCCTAAAAACCACTCTTATGATTAAATCTCAGTAGTTGTTATTGTTGTTATTTTTACTGGGCCTGTGCTATTAGGCTGTGACCTTGAAAACAGTCTCTTAGCTTATCCCCTAGACCTCACGTAGGTCAGACAGAAAGGATAGAGCTATCTATATTAGAGAAGAAAGACCCAAGTGTCAATGAGAGGGTAAGAAAGTAAGGCATAGATCTCTTCTGAGACGAGGAAAAAGTGAGAGTGACTTGTAGATATACATTGAAGAATAGTGGTCAACGTTTGGTAACTAAAGAGTTTTATGCCACAAGTATTTTATCTTTCTACTAGAGGCCCAGTGCACGAAATTCATGCATGGGGTGGGGGGTGTCCCTCAGCACAGCCTTCAACCTCTCCAATCTGGGACCCCTTGAGGGATGTCCGACCGCCTGTTTAGGCCCGATCCTAAACAGGCAGTCAGACATCCCTCTCAAAATCCTAGACTGCTGGTCGCTCGCCTGCCTCTGCCTGATTGCCCCTAACCACTTCTGCCTGCCAGCCTGATCATCCCCTAACCACTCCCCTGCCAGCCTGATCAATGCCTAACTGCTCCCCGGCTGGAACGATTGCCCCTAACTCCCCTCCCCTGCTGGCCTGGTCACTCCTAAATGCCCTCCCCTGCAGGCCTGCCCCCCCTTACCACCCTTGCCTGCAGGCCTGGTCCTCCCCCAACTGCCCTCCCCTGCAGGCCTGGGTACCCCCCAACAGCCCTCCACTGCAGGCCTGGTCCTCCCCCAACTGCCCTCCCCTGCAGGCCTGGGTACCCCCCAACAGCCCTCCACTGCAGGCCTTCCCCCCCAACTGCCCTCCTCTGCAGTACTGGTGCCCCCCAACTGCCCTCCCCTGCTGACCTGGTCTCCCCCTACTGCCCTCCTCTGCCAGCCCAGTCACCCCTAACTGACCTTCCTGCTTGCCTGTTCCCCCCTGCAACTGCCTTCTCCTGCAGGCCTGGTCCCCCCATCTTCCCTCCATTGCTGGCCTAGTCTCCCCAACTGCCCTCCTCTGCCAGTCTGGTCACCCCCAACTGCCCTCCTCTGCTGGCCCGGTCACCCCTAACTGCCCTCCCCTCCTGGCCTGGTCCCCCCAACTGCCCTCCCCTGCTGACCTGGTCCTCCCCAACTGCCCTCCCCTGCAGGCCTGGGTTCCCCCCAACTGTCTACCCTTCCTGGCCTGGTCAACCCTAACTGCCCACAACTGCCCTCTCCTGCAGGCTATCTTGTGGCGGCCATGGTGGTAGCCATATTTGACCGCATGGGGGCGGCCATCTTGTGTCTTGGACTGATGGTCAATTTGCATATTACTCCTTTATTAGATAGGATTAGTCACAAAAGGAGTATTATTTGTTAAATGGGAATAGGTAGAAAGACAGAGCTTGGCAACTGAAAAGTTTTATGTCCAATCTATTTTATTTTTCTATTAGTTACAAAGAAGTTGTATTTGTTAAATGGGAATAGATAGGAAGACAGAGTTAGGTTAGTGTACTTTGAAAATAAAGATCCAAGTGCCTTAATCCTGTCTCTCTACATAAAGAGAATCATACCTCTGTAAAGAAAGTGACAGAGGCATGATTCTCGGTATCACTTGTATTTGGTCTGATAAGTATAACAAGGCACTGAGAAAGCTACTTGATATATTTCCTTAATCATTCCAACCATTTAGAAGTTAAAAGCAATGCATCAATGCTATTCATTCATATATAAAAGAAGGTCTTTATGTACCACATAAAAAATAAGTTTATAGAAATTATGGTGGAAAGATCTTTAAAGATTAAGAAAGTCCATCAAATACTCTATATGAGAGTACAATATCCAGTTGATACAAAGAGAAAAAATATACCACAGCCAGTACTGTCAAGCAGTAGTCCCATGTTTTCCTATTTAAAATTTAATACAAATATATTCACATTGCATGAAATATGTTAAATATATTTATAAAATAATTAAAACTTTATATTTTAAAATAACATAGGTCATCTAAATTTTACAACTATGCTGACAAATAGATTAATCCACTGTAACTGTGAAATATAATCTACTGAAAGCAATGCCTATAATTAATTTGCTAAGGCTATTTTAGCTTTTCTTATTTTGATCATTTTTTTTTGCCTTCATTTTTTCACTAGTAAAGCAAGAATGTCTTGTTCCCTCTCATAGTTCATACAGAAAAATGTTATTTTCATCTTCCCTGAAGTAAATAGAGTACAATAACAGAGGAAATAAAACAAGGGGGTGGTGGACACAAAGTATACATTGGATTTTTATCACAAGAGAGTGAAGAATAAAGTAATTTTTCCCAAAGATACCTTTAAATTCATTTTCCTGTGTGAGTCTTCCTAAAACTCTCAACTGAATGGAGGTGCATGTTTGTTTCATTTTATGAAGTACCAGAATATATATCCTTGTACAGTGTTTTGCTATAGCTATTTATTTTCTGCATATATCATTTTTATAGACTAAAAGAAAGGCTAGAATTTACTTTTCTTTTTCTTGTAAGATTTTAGTTATATCAATTACCCTATTGAATGTTGTGTTGAGAGCTTCCAGGCATAGCAATAATATTTTTGTTGTTTATTTTGTTTTTGGTATTTCAAGCAAAGAAATACCAAAGTTTAGATTCATCATTACTATTCTCTGCTCTATTGGCCAGGGTTTTCCAGGGTTATAAAAATTGGCTCATGCAATTGTAGAGGCTCAGTCCCATGAGCTCCTTGATGTCTGCAAGCTAGAAGCTCAGAAAAGCCAGTGGTGTAGTTCAGTCTGACACCGAACACCTGAAAACTAGGGGAGCTGATGTGGGGCAAAGATGATGGATGTCACAGCTCAAGTAAAGAGAGTACATTCTCCCTTCCTCCGCCTTTTTATTCTTCTTAGACCCTTCACAGACTGGATTGATGCCTACCCTCATTGATCATCTTTACTTAGCCTACTGATCCAAATGTTAATCTCTACCAGAAATACCCTCATGGACACACCCAGAAATAATATTTTGCCAGCTTCCTACATATTCCTTACCTCAGTCAAGTTGACACACAAAATCAACAATTACATCTGCCAATAGAAGTAATTGTCTATTTTCTGTCAGTAGATTTTTCTGTTTTGTGTGGATAAATCTCTTAATTTTAACTATCCAAGATTGATGCGAACCAGTTCAGCACAGTATACTGAAACTTAACTGCCCTTAGAAATACACATACACACACACACACACACACACACACACACACACACACACACACTATTGTAGTTCTTGGGCCAGGGATTTCATATGAATTCTTTTCTTTCGTTATTTTAGTCCTTGCAGATAATAACAAACACATAAAGTATATAGTCGTGTCATCACAATCTACATAAGAAAAACTATACACTTAACGGCACAAATATTAACTTACCCAAGGTTACATCATTATTAAGTGTCTGAGCTTAAGTTTATGTTTGTATCAGTCTAACTTGAGAATCTATTCTCAATTTATTATAAACAAAATGAATATGTGTTGTTTTGGATAAAAGTTGCTTATGGCCCTGTGGAGACTTTTGTCATTACATTTAGTACTGACCCATCCCCAGAAGAGAGGACAGGCTGGCCAGCCACAGTCCTTATACACAGAAAAAGGGTGGCTGAGGAACAGTTGCCACAGGGTGTATATAGGTAAAGGTTTTAAAGTTTCTTACTCATAATTTCCTCTTTGAAAGGTAGTTACAACCAACAAATTGCATTTAAGTGGGGATGAGTAGCCAATATTTCAATTTTTTAAATTAGAGGGTAATAGTAAGACAAGTGAAGTAAAAAATTAAGCCATTTCCAAAACAAATTTCAAGTCCATAAACAAAATGTAGGGAGAAAATCCTGCCCCAAACTTGGAGAGAGAGGGAGATAGATAGGTGATGGATAGATAGATAGATTGATAGATAGACAGATAGATAGTTGATAGATAGATGATAGATGGTAGATAGATAGATACTTCAGTTGTCAAGTTTCCCCAAACACACAAACAACTTATATTTTCTTCAACCAAAGATCTTCGTTGCCAATCCAGCACCAGCAGGAATCCTCAATTTTTGGTGCAGTGAAGGGGGAGAAACTTAATTCAGTGCAAATAGCTCAACTGTAGTACAACTTGACTGTGAAATATCACAGCTGTGGGTCAGCTCAATAGTGATACAACTCAAACATGATAAAGCAGGGCTGTGAACAGCATAGTTGTGCAACAGCTCCAGCAAGGTAAACTTGGTGAATCTTCAAATATGTAAAGGATTGCATTTTTTTCTCTTTGTTTGATTTTATAATTAAGTTTATCTTTAAATTCTGGGAGGGGGGGGGGAGGAATTCTTATTTGTGACTTGCTTTATAATAGCACTTTCAAAACTAAAAAAGTTATGCTTACAAAAATTAGCACATTGCCTTAAGATAATCAATGTTAAATTTTGCTAATTACTCATGTAATTCCATTTATTTTGGTTTTTTTTTTTATTCAGTTAGTTTTAGTTAAGTTCAAAATAAGGTAAAAATTTTGCTCCTGGTGGATATTACCTTAAATCTCTCTCCCTCTTTTCTAAAATTGTATTTAAAAATAATTATAGACCCATGGGAAGTTGCAAAAAACTTCCTCATGTACTCCTCACCAAGCTTATCCAAACCTTGGCTCTTGTAAAGCTATAGTACAACTACAGGCCCAGTGCACAAAATTTGTGCACAAGGAGTTGGGGAGTCTCTCAGCCTGACCTGCACCCTCTCCAAACTCTCAGGAGATGGCCAACTCTGGCTCCTTACCTGCCTGTCTGCCCCAACCACTCTGCCTGCCTGCCTGATCCCCCTAACTGCCTTCCCCTGCCGGCCTGGTCGCCCCTATTAACTTTTTTTTTTAAATCTTATCACCTTCACCCACAATTGTATTTGACTTCCTTATTGGCTTCTCCCTCTCACACAATTTTTCTCTCTTCTTTATGTAACACTTTTCCCTACTGACTCATCATTTATAAACTTTTCTTCCCTCCTTATTTCCTACTTCTGTTCCATAATCCTTCTTCCCATCTTTCTCCTTCCCTCCCTCCCTCCCCACATTCCTTCCTTCCCACCTTAATTTTTTTCTTTGCTTCCTCCCTCTGACCTGCTTTGCTCCCTCCCCCATTTCTTCCTTCTTCCCACTCTCCTTTTAAGCTCTACCAGCTCCCCTTTAAAACTTTTCTTCCTTCCCTCTTTCTCTCTCATCCTATCTTTCCCATACATTCTTCTCTACTTACTTCCACTGTTTTAATATCTACCTGCCTAATTATTCACTATCATTTTTTTTTCTTTTCTGACTCCTACTTTTAAAATCTGTCCCCAGCACACAACTATACTTGATTTTCATTATAGCTCCTACAGTTCACTCACACATCCTCTTTCTTCTTTAACTCTGCTTTCTACTGACTCCTTTATAAAGTTTTCCCCTCCTTCTCTCCCTTCTTAAAGCTTCCATTGTGTGTGTGGGGGGGGGACGGGACCATTAACCCTCAGCCCAGGGCTCAGCCCAGGCCAGGTGTTTGCCATCCCTCCTTCCCCGGCCTCCCTACCTCCGTCCTGCTCCCATTCCTTGCCTAGGATGCCCGGCCCAGTGAGCGTGGCCGAGGCCCGCATGGCCCAGGGGCTGCTGTTGCCAAGCAGGAGCGCCTCTGCCCAGAAGGCCTCAGACCATCTTCCACTCCATCCAGAACTCGTGGCTGCCTCCCCACCCATGGCTGCCACTGCCCTCCTCCTGCATCTGGGTGGGGCTCCCTGCTCCATGCTGCCTGCACCCCGTCCCATGCTGCCTCTGCCACCCCATCCTGCATGCAGCCCCGCGTTTCCTTCCCTTTTCCATTCCTGCGTCTTTTTCTTGTTTCCTTTCTGTATTTCTGTTTCTCCTCTCGGCCTGTCTGCATACAGGCCTGCCTTCCTCTCCCTCTCCTTTCTTTCCCCCTCCTATTGTATCGTATCCTACCCCAGGCCTTGTAGCTGCCTGAGCAGAGGGCGGGGACACAGCCTGCTGATCCAGTCATGACGCGATGCTGTAATGAACAATTTGCATATTCCACTCTTATATATATAGATGTCAAAACCAAGAAACTGACATTGGTATAATCTGTATGTACTCATAAAACATAACTGGATGATCATAGTCTCCCTCATACTACACCACAAGCCTACTTTTAAGTAAATGCATTTTCTATGTTTACATTAAGCAATTTCAAGTGAAATATTATTTCAAGATTTTGTCACTGAAAGAACTATGAATTTCTATTATGCATTTGCTAACAGAAAGTATATACAGTCAATCTTTGCTAAATAACTGTTCTCTGTCATAGTGAGAGCATGTGGCATCTATTTCAATATGATAACTATAAGCAACTTTTTGGGTCTTTCCAAGCCTATTTTGGACCTCACCTGTTTTTTTCACTATCTCACTAATATGTATTATATTGGTGAGTGAAGCAAGAACAGTGTATAGTTGGGGAAATTGTATAGTTGAGATCCTCTCAGACAGAAAATTTGTTTCAAAATAGTAGCCAAAGTGTAGAGGAATGTTTTGTTTTGTTTTTAAATAACCAAGTGTACTAGGCTTTTTCTCACTTTTGTGTTATTCATATTGTTAATTTATTAATGTGGTCACTAAGAGGAACTAGAAATGAATTATTGTATTAAAAAGGTGATATGTTTAAAATTGCACCCCAAATTAAAATGCTACCTGTAACAAATTGTAAATACTGAAGCAGTGTGGCTTCCATAAATGTTATTTCTTAGATTTGAAGCTATTTTGAATTTAACTGAACCCTTAATTGGGCTCAAACCTTTTTGTTCTCTAAACCTGAGTGCTTTTACAGAACATGTTTTCAATGTATATTTCATTATTTAAAATAATTTTCAAACACATTGTTGTGGAAGGACTGTGTGCACTCTTACTGTGGGCAATTTCATACCAGACCATTTTCAGACACCAACCGTTTCTCAAGGCTAAAGTAAATAAAAGTAATTCCCCAAACTGTATGAAAATGTGAAACTGTATGTCCAAGGCGATATAAATCTGCAGGCTATATTTTTTAAAAATCCGACTGCAAATTCTAACTTGCCAGGATGTAGGAAATCAGCAATCAATTCAATCAATATATAACGGAAGGAGTTCACATTCAATTTCACATTCTCAAACTTGTGCTTTTCTTGCCAAACAAAACATACCCATAGAGTTGATAATAATATAAAACATAAAGACACTTAGTCAATTTCCATTTCTTTTGTGATTTCCAGTAAAATGAGTCAAAATGCTGATTTTGAGCGATGAAAATACTTAGTGGTTTTGCTATTAAATAGTCTTTTATTTATAGGTAGCAGGCAAATGCATACAATTGTTTAAGACCTTTTGAGTTTAAAGACATGAATGATAATTATTTTTGTGACTTTCAGCTGGCTCAGTGGTATAGTTGAACCTAGTGTTGTACTAACTCTTTGCTTAAGTATTTTAGATATTAATATCACACATCTATAAAATGCTTTCATCTCCTGTAGATTTAACATATTCTTATTGATTTCAGAGAGAGGAAGGAAGAGAAAGATATATATATATCAATGATGAGAGAGATTATTGATTGGCTGCCTCCTGCATGGCCCCTACTGGGGATTGAGCCCAAAGCCCGGGCATGTGCCCTGACCAGGAATCAAACTGTGTTCATAGGTCAAGGCTCAACTGCTGAGCCACACTGGCTGTGCAGTCTCCTGTAGATTTACATAACATGTCAAATGGTGCCAAAGCTTTGTGAGAAAAATCCTATATAATAAAAGTGTAATATGCAAATTGTCCCCTCTGGCGGTCATTCGACCTGGAGTTCTACTGGGAGTTCTACCGCTCGCTATGACGTGCACTGACAACCAGTGGGTGGCACTGAACATGGCGGGCATTGGCAACGCGGTACTGGCAGCAGGTGGCAGCGAAGGCACTGCCGGCTCTGATGGGCCCCAAGGACAGTGGGACTGCGGCGGAATGGTGGAGCAGGTGAGTGGGCGGCACCAGGCCAAGGCAGTTGTGAGCAGGGGCCCGATTGCCGCGCCCCGATCGCCCCTACAAACTGCAGCCAGTGGCAGTGGTGGCAGGGGTGGGAGGGCCACCACCTGACTCCCAGATGCTGAGGGAGCCAAGCAGGGGACCCAGCCTGAATGACGGCTCCACAGGTAGGATGGTGGAGCAGTGCCAGGCCATGGCGGGGTGCTAGGCGGGGCTGTGTGGCTGCGAGGCTGGGGTGTGAGCTGGGGCCTGATTCCCGCAGGCCACCCTGAGGGACCCAACCTGTGCACGAATTCACGCACCAGGCCTCTAGTATAATATACAACATTTTCTCCCTCTAATTTAATTTTTCCCTAATCCTTGACTTCCTCACATTTTGAATTATCTTTCCTTTTCCCACTCAGACTACCTTGCCCTTTTCTTTCTTTAAGATACTCTCCCATAATTGTGTCATCACTTGGCCTGACACTTAGTTTCTTGCCTTATCAAGCTTTCAGTTTGCTGTTAAACCCAAACTCTATTTCTAAGATAACTCCTCTTTCTCTAATAGAATTTTACCCCATCATCTTTTTAGTGTTCCCATATAATGGTTAATTAAAAACAGTGAAGCAGAAAGAGGGGATTCCCACGTTACAGGCATTTACTAAGAAGCCACTTAGACTTCAGACCTTGCTGAATCCCATGGGCATACAAGAGAAGCATACTCGTGTCCTTTCTGGTACTGATCTATACTGCTGCAAATAGTACTGGAAACCCCAGTATTCAGAGTCTACCAACCCACGCACATAATTACCACCTGCTTTGTACATGGCACTTGACTACGTACTTTGAACTGATGATATAAATAGATGGGTTTATAAGGACAACATAATCTAAAGTATGCATATATAGTGCCCAGCCAGCATGGCTCAGTGGTTGAGGGTTGACCTATGAACCAGGAGGTCACTGTTCAATTCCCGGTCACGGCACATGCCTGGTTTATGGGCTCAATCCCCAGTGTGGGGCCTGCAGGAGGCAGCTGATCAATGATTCTCTCTCATCATTGATGTTTCTCTCTCTCTCTCTCTCTCTCTCTCTCTCTCTCTCTCTCTCTCTCTCTTCCTTCCTCTCTGAAATAAAAATATATATTTTAAAAATATGCATATATCAAGTGAATAACCTAAAATACACATAAAATAATAAATGATATATACTATATTAATAACTTTTTCTGTTCCTGAGACTTTAAAAATATAATCCCACTTAATTCTCACAACACCCTTAGAAAACTTCCTACTGCTATAATCCACATTTACAGATAGAACCAATCATATACAGATTATAATCTTTATGCAGTGCACCAGGTTTGAAAATATCTTTATCTCATGCCAACATCAGTAGTCTTAACCAATATATCATCTTATTTTAAGGTGCAGAGGAACAAAATACACATTACAACACTATTTAAATAATGATTCATTTCCTTCACGTATAAATCTCATTAGTATACCTGGCTATCTGTTGGCTAGCAATGATTCCTCAGACATAATTAATTAGATTAAAAATGTCAAAATGGAATTTTTCTAAACTGGGCAATACTTTTGATAAAGTCATGCTTTTAGGTGACTCACTTTCTGACCTGGGTCATACGTTTAATAAGGGATTGAGTGGCTTCACTTAGTTTATGTTCACAGCAAGAGTTTCTAGCCTCAGACCCCATCGGAGTCTATGAAGTGTTCAGCCAAAATTGTCCCTTAGGCACTTCACTACCTAAGTTCCTTCTTCTAGTGATGGCGGTTTTCATCAGCTCCTTTATGCACTTCCAGAAATATGTAATTTCTTCTCTGTGCCGATTCCCAGTGTCTCTCCTAGTTCTTTCTGTCACCCGTGCCAGCAGCTGTCAGAGGCATGCGTCCCTGGGGGTCATAGATCTCCTGAGCTTTTACCAGAAGTTTTTCAGCAGTTCCACTGAGAGTCGCAACAGGTCTGTGCAACAGCCTCTTACGGCAGCTCTGCAGGCTGGTTCTTCATAAAGGTACATCTGAAGGCGCTTCTTCAAATTGCTTTACACTTGCATTGAAGGGAAACACCTCTGGGTCACCAGCTGTTCCCCTTCTCCTAGAGCCTTTGGAACTTGTTCCCTTCTGACAACTAATATGTGAAATCGGATATGGCATATCTCTAAACTGCCTCCTGATCACACATTCAGTAAGTCTGTCAAGCTTCTTTCTAGAGGGAGTGTCTAGCTGGAATTCAAGCCAACTTACCAACTGAATCTGAAAACTAGGATGGATCTGCCTATAGAAGGAGTGAGAAAACAATATCACATTCTCTAACTTTGAATTGAACGCCACTGAAAGGCCCACCATCTGTTTAACTGATTAAAGTTAAAATCGAGATGCACCAGTGTGTATCAAAGCGTGGTCTATGGAGCACTATGAAGCCCGCCCAGTGGAAAAGTGTCCAAGTCTCTCTTTCCTTTAAAAATAAAACCCTAAAGGCATGTGTAGGTAATCTTGGCAGAAACACAGGAAGAGCTGACTTTGTGGTTTGCCTTTTGTGAATTTCCAATGCTAATCAGGCAACACAGAATAAAATATAAAAGATGATAGGATAGCTCTAGTATACACCAAGGGGCTCTACAATTTCACTCATACGATTTCAATTTCTAGAATCTGAGTGTTTTTCAGATACAGTGATTGTAAGCCAGATTTTCCCAGTGTCTGTCTACCCGAAACATTCCTTTTAAGCAAGTTTTAAAGCTGCCTTAACTCTTTCAGTGGTGTAATTTCCCCAATGGTACTCTGGTGGCCTGAAAGGCAATGTGCCTTTCCCTTGTATACCGTTTTCTTCAATTCTAAGGCACAAACCCAATCAGCAATGTAGCTCCTGGAGAATTTACTTATGTAAAATCGCTCTAGATGTTTTTCTGTTTCTTGCAATTTTGTAAAAGGTCTAAGGTCTATACACATATTATCCAGCATAATTATTGCTCAAGAGTAGACAAGATACTCTTTAAAAATCTGATTCCTAATTAAAATCTTTAGAAGATTTATAATTAGGATAAAACCTAAACTTAGCATGTTGAATGCTAATTTGTCTAGTTTGCTAAAAAACTGTCTTGATTTAAGCTTATTATGCCAGCTTATTGTTAATTGTGCCCAGGTTTTCCCTTAAGATATATTATTTTTTGAATTAAAAAATTATATGGCCATCATTATTTTTTAAATTTTTATTTGTTAAATTTTTAGAGAGAGAGAATGAAAGAGGGGGAGAGAGAGGGGAGAGGGGGGAGAGGGAGGCAGAGTGAGAGAGAGAGAGAGAGAGAGAGAGAGAGAGAGATTTGTTGTTCCAATTATTTTTGCAATTATTGGTTGATTCTTGTATGTACTCTGAATGGGAGTCAAATATGCAACCTTCAGAACATGGAAAGGATGCTCTAACCCAGTGGTCGGCAAACTCATTAGTCAACAGAGCCAAATATCAACAGTACAACGATTGAAATTTCTTTTAAGAGCCAAATTTTTTAAACTTAAACTTCTTCTAACGCCACTTCAAAATAGACTCGGCCAGGCCATGGTATTTTGTGGAAGAGCCACACTCAAGGGGCCAAAGAGCCACATGTGGCTTGCGAGCCACAGTTTGCGGACCACGGCTCTAACCAACTGAGCTACCCCCCAGGTCCGGCCATCGTTATTTTTGTTCCATAAAAAACTTATGATGAGCCAGCCTTGCTTAATGCTTCAGAGTCACCTTCTATCAGGACCCCTTGCCTTTCAGTCATCCAACTACACTGGACTTCTTGTTATTGTCTGATACAAGATGCTTTCTTAGTTTTGTGCTTTTGCTCATGGATGGTTCACTGTACTCAATTCTCCCTCTCAATGGGTTCCCTTACATAGCTCTTTCCCTTTTATGTGATTCTTATCAGTTCTTTAATAGGAAGCCTTCCTGCCATATCTCTGTAAGCTTCTGTTTATTCCCCTTGTCAGTGGTGACCTCTCTGATAGATTTTACTTGCACCTTATGCACAACCCATATCTCTCTCATGACACATTCTCTATGTCTGTTCACTGGACTGTCTCTACAGAACCCAGCAATCTTTCTGAGGCCTCACTGTGCCCTAAGTCTCTAAGGCCTGCATATAATTTAAAATTATCAAGTATTCTACATAAATAAGAAATGAATAAAAATAAGAATGGATGATTATTTACTTTCAAACCCATAGCTGTATTTTGCATTAATAGTAAAAACAATTACAATCTGATTTATATCTAATTCTACCTAATTTCCTCAAAATAAATGATTTTCATCACAATAAGAGATCCTGGCTTGCATCACTTTATTATATTTTTCCCAGTGATTTATTTTTAGAGAGAGTGGAGGGGAAAAGGAGGGGGTGAGAGAGAAACATTGATGTGAGAGAGACACATCAATTAGTTGCCTCCCCAAACGCTCCCAGACTGGGACCAGGGATAGAACCTGTAACCCAAGTAATTGCCCTTGACTCATTTGTCCACTGGTTAACACTGTAACCACTGAGAAAACTGGCCAGGGCCTGGATGGCATCACTTTACACAAACTCATTATACAAACATCTGGACTTATGTTATGCCTTAGGTACTGCAAGATATTATTATTGACTTTAAACAAAGAAAATTTTTCAAAACAAACTCCCTTGTTAGAATTTTAAATGTAAGTTCATTTTTAAAATGTTGACTAACAGGCTCCCTAATAAGCAAAAACACATTCTCCTTAAAAGTGAGGCATAAGATATATCTTTAGGGATAAGCATAGACTCAAATCAATGTCAATGTTATAATTATCACAGACTCCACAACTCTGACCATTCATTATGTACAAATTGAAAATGATTTTTAGAGGATGTCTACTTGGTTAGCCTGGTACAACTTGTGAGTCATTTCAAATGTCGATTTCAGACAAGCTGATCAATGTATTCCATTTATTCCCAGGAAAGCATGATGGGCAGGTTGATGGGATTATAAGTCATTCCAGTCATAACTTCCTGTACACAGACTTCCTGTACACATACCTGAGGGAGATGTTTTAACTACTGTTATATTTCAATAATATCTCAGAATCATCTGCCTTACTGCATGCAGTTTTATTCAGTACTTTTTCAAGAATTCAAGTTTTCAAAAATAGCAAAAATAAAATAGGAATTAAGGAAGTTATGGGGATATGGATGCCTGTGATGTAATGTGCTAGGGGATGGATGCATAGATAGCTAGAAAGCTAGCTAGACAGTGAGATATTTATCTATTTATCTATCTATCTGTCTTCTACCACATTATATCACAGGTTCTCTCTCTCTCTCTCCCTCCCTCCCTCTCTCTCTCTCTTTCTCCTATCTAATAAAGAGGGAATATGCTAATTGACCCTCATGCCTTCATAAAGATGGTGGCACCCACAGTCAATAAGGAGGGAATATGCTAATTGACTGCCATGCCCTCAAAGATGGCGGTGCCCACCACCACAAGATGGTGGCGCCCAGTCCCTTCAGTTCCCCAGGCACCCAGGACTAGCCTGAGGCACAGGCAAGCCTTGGATGGCAGCTGTCCAGCTGCTCAGGGCCAGCCCGAGGCACAGGCAAGCCTCGAATGTTGGCTGCCCAGCTGCCCAGGGCCTGTCCAAGGGACGACCAAATGACTGAACAAGCAGGCTGTGTGGGGTGACCAGGCCAGTGGGGGGGGGGCCATGAGGGGTGACCAGGCTGGCAGGCGGAGCAGTTGGGGGCAACCAGGCCAGCAGGGGTGGCAGCTGGGGTTGACCAGGCCAGTAGGGGGGCAGTTGGGGGTGATTAGGCTGGCAGGAGGCCAGTGAGGGGTGACTAGCCTGGAGGGGGGGCTCAGTTGGGGGCGACCAGGCTGGCAGAGGGGGGTAGTTGGGGGCAACCAGGCCAGCGGGGGGCAGTTAGGAGAGACCAGGCCGGCAGGAGGGGGCATTTGGGAGCGACCTGGCCGGCAGCGGGGGTAGTTAGGGGCAACCAGGCCGGTGTGAGGGGGTGCAGTTAGGGGTGATCAGGCTGGCATGCAGAGGCAGTGAGGGGCAATCAGGCCGGCAAGGGGGGTGGCCATTAGGGGAAACCAGGCAGGTAGGTAGGTGAGCAATTAGGAGCCAGTGGTACAGGATTGTGTGAGGGTGCAGGCTGGGCTGCGGGGACCCCCCACGTGCACAAATTTCATGCATCAGGCCTCTAGTATGTGTGTGTGTGTGTGTGTGTGTGTGTGTGTGTGTGTGTGTATCAATATATGAATCTCCATAGATAATTATTATTAAAATTCTGCAAGTTGGAAATGTCTGTTCCCATATTATGATGGAAAAAATGAAAGCAAAGTAGTGATAAGATATTTGATCAAAAGGCATAATTTTGAAAAAACAACATAATTTTGATTTAACCTTTATCCCCTGGCATTCACGATTCTACCATATTTGCTATGTGGTACTGTCTCTCCTATTACTTATATACAAATCACAATATTTTAATTAAGATAAAGCAAAATTTCCAAAGCAATTGTCTTAAACCTAAGGACTACCTATGAACATATAGAGAAGAGAGATGATCACATACTTAATATCATACATTTGAGGCATTAATTACTTACTTAGAAATATAAGTGATATCAAAATACCCTGATATCACTTCAATGCAATCAAGAGTCTGAATAAATTACATCTCTATTTATTAAATTAACATTATTTAGAAAATACCTAAAAAATTACCTAGATATATTTGCACACACACAATTATAGTACGTTAGTGAAACACAAAAGCAAATTGAGGAGAATTAGAAAAACCTTAGAATATTCTTAAGAACATCACCTTCTTTTCTGTTCTGGCTAGAAAAATGAAAACACATTTGAGAGGTATCTATATTAAGTGATTGATTTTTAAAACATTCTTACCTTTAGAACAATATTTCATTTTTATCCTCGTTTTCTCTTCTTGCTTACTTTTTATTTATTTTATTGTGGAACAATCTCGAAGTTACCACAAACTTGAATGCAATTTAAAGAATACTTTTATTTCTGTCCATTTGTGAAAAGTCAGCAACACAATGATGCATCATCCCTGGTTAATTTAATGTGTATTTCCTAAAACAAGTATATTCTCCTACATAGCCTCAATTCAACCATCATAATCAGAATATTAGCATTGATACATTGCTATCAGCTAATCCCAAGGCCCCATTAAACTCTCTCCCATTGTGCCAACAATGTCCCTTACAGCAAAAATCCAGTTCAGACCCATGTCTTATATTTAGTTGCATTTAAGCTCCATCAATCTGGAACAGCTATTTTACGTTTCCTGACTTTAATGGCCCTGGAGCTTTTTCAAGATTACAGGCCAGTTATTGTAGAATGTCCCTCAATTTTGGTGTGTCTGGTATCCCCTGTGTTTAGATTTAGGTTATACATCTGTGGGGACCCTATTCAGAGTATGCCGGATGCTCAAGGCCAATTAGAGTGCAGAGACCTTGTTCAGAGTTCGCCGGGTGTTCAAGACCACTCTGAGCGTGGGGATTTTAATCAGGGTGTCCAAGGACTATACACAGGTGCAAGAGCAAGGCCACGGTAATCTGTATGTACACTGCACAAGCAAGCTCTTCCACAACCCAAAAGACTGAGGTCACTATTTGGCAAGAAGCCTCTTTTGTCTAAGTAGTATAAAGTTTTTACTGACCAGCCAGTGCGGCTGCTTGGTGAGGCTGGCTTCTATCTTAGGGGCTGCTGCATTTTGGGGAAGATGTATTACTGACCAGCAGGCTGCTGCTGTGGGTACAGAGGCTGATGCTGCTGTGTGGGAAGGATGTATTGTTACCTAACTGGTGTGCGGCTACTGTATGGCACTTTACTTTAAAGAACTGTTTTGTCTAGTGGCTCCTTGTTAGCAATGGCTACATGGCCACTGACTTCTACAATAAAGACTCTCTTATATACCCACAACTTCTCATGGCTTTTCTGCCTTCGAATACCTGGGGTCCGAGGAGGCCCAGTCCCTGGCAGAGTGGCTCGGACCCCACAGTTGGCACAGTGAAGCAGGATGAAGGAATTGAGTTCCAACAACATCTTTGGCAGAAAGGGGCATCTTATTTCACTGGAGGAAACTGCACTGCTTCATTTTTCCCATTATGAGAGATATCACTTAATTCAGATTCTGTCAGGCCCTCCCCCCTTGTTCCCTGGGGTGCACCCACTCCTGCTGCCGTCCATTGTCTGACACAGATCCTCTGCTCACAGCGCTTGTGCTCTGGCCACATTGGCACAGGTTCTCCGCACCTCACTTGGGTTTTGAGCCTCTGCACTGGGATCCCGGCTGTGCAAAAACCCGGATTACACCTTTCAATCTCTGATACCTGAAAACAGCAATGCTCTTAGGCCATTTTCCTTTTTACCCCATCCTGAGCTATGTCTAACACTCCAAGCAACTGCCTTTGATATCCTTTCATTTCTTATATCCTTCCTTCTGCTATTCTCTCTATATATATACTAGAGGCCCGGTGCACAAAATTCATGCATGGGGGGGTCCCCTCAGCCCAGCCTATACCCTCTCCAATCCGGGACCCCTCAGAGGATGTCCAACTGCCGGTTCAGGCCCGAACACCAGGATTGGGCCTGAACCAGCAGTCGAACATCCTTCTCACAATCCGGGACCGCCTGGTCACTCCCAACTACCCACCCAATGGCCTGGTTGCCCCCAACTGCCCCCTGACAGCCTGGTCACCTCCAACTGCCCCCTGCTGGCCTGGTCACCCAAACTGTCCCCCCACTGCCAGCCTGGCTGCCCCTCACTGGCCCCCGCCAGCCTGGTCACCCCCAACTGGTCCCCTTCTGCCAGCCTGATTGCCCCTCACTGCCCCCTCTCTGGCTTGGTTGCCCCTCACTGCCCCCCCTGCTGGCCTAGTTGCCCCATACCACCTGCTGCTCAGTCGTTTGGTCATCCCTCACTAATCCCCCTGCAGGCCTGGTTGCCCCAGGCAGCCTGCTCGGTCATCTGTTCGGTTGTTTCGGTCGTGACGACACCTGGCTCTTTATATATATGGATTTCCCCCCTTTAATCCCTCCTCTCCTCCACTTCTCCCTCCCCTCTTCTTCTCCCTTATTCTGTAAGTACATACCAATATACTTTTCTTGCAAACTGTTTTGTTTATAACTTGCTGCAAAAATTTCAAATCACTCAAAAACTTGGCTTCCTACAGATTGAACCCTTACACCTCTTTGAATTTAAATGGCTATTCTTACACTGTGTGCTCTCATTTTAATTTTCAGTATTAATTCTAGAAATATTGCCACTATAACTATTGGCTCTCTTCCAAATATGTAATTAATATTACAATGTCACACAGAGATTGTCATTGTCCTCTCCACATTCTTCTGTGATCACACACTTCCCTCAATCCTGTGGTCTTTTGTTAATAACATTAAATCAAAAGTTTGCTAAAGCTAGAAATTCTACCACTCTTTTATTTTTTTTTTTAGAATTGGTCAACCTGCAAGTTATTGATAACTTAAAATGTTTCTAAAGATATGCCTATTCTTCTGTTATCATTCTACTTTTGTGGCCTGGCCAATTGGCTTCTTCTTGTCAAATGGCATTGTGATCAAGGGAGCATCCTTGAAAGGAGTCACTCACACATGTTTGTGTCTCTCTACAATGTCAGGTTTATTAGGGGAGACCTCCCCAATAAGCCAACACATAGAGAGGTTACACATAGTGAGGAGGAGCTTATGCAATAGAGTGAGCAGCGGAAGCATTGGCACTAAGTCCTGGTCAGTGGTTGCATCCACAGGTGGAGAGGCAGGTGTGGGGTCTTAAGACAGGTGGCTGCAGTGGTGGCAGGTGGGGCGGAAGTCCAGCAGGGCTCTGAGCATGACCCATGGTACAGCCAAGCTCAAGCTTTTAGTGGGTAGGTCTTTGAGTTCTTATAGCCTATAGGGCGCTGAGCAGTCCCACTTAAATCAGGGTCTAGATGCAGTCCTTAGCCAGTGTCCAGACGTGTGGTTTTGGGTGTTCGGGGCCATTCCAAGTGTGTTCCTGTTACACTCCATTACTCAGTCTTGACATAACTGTAATGGGGGACAGTGCCTCCACATTGGATTGTCAAAGTGCTCAAAAAGTGCACTCTGCTCTTTCTCTATACCGTTGGAAAACCTCTGATCTGATCCCTCAGTTTCTACATCTTCCCCTAGAAATCAACTGCTTATTATAATTTCCACTAAATATAATTCTCAATATTTTTACAGCTAAAAGTTTTGAACAACCACTTATAAAAGTCAGCCTAAGAGATTTGGCATCATATCCATACTCTGCTATCCACGATTTCCAAACTTCCGTTCCTAGGGGCTCTTTCAGCTCCCTAGGCATACACCCTATTCAAAGTGCAATGGGCAAAGAGTTTCATGCTTTGCTCCATTCTCATTCATCAATGACTACAAAAGGATTTTTTTTAATCTACTAGAAATAACTGTTGTCCTTTAGCACTTACGTAATGATTCTACTATAGCATTTATCAATCTGTCTTACATTAAATGTGCTCCTGAATATGACTTTCTCCTCATTAGGACTTTTATTTCTTCTTTAAACATTCCCCTCAAGCACCTATAATATAGAAAATTGGTCATCTTAGATTTTCAATATATATTGAGTTAAAATATGATTATGGGGTTAATGACAAAGGTGACCAGCCATGCTTTGAAATGTGTAATGGATTGACTTTTTGATGTTACAAGTCAAATAGATGTTCATGTAAAAAATAGAAAAGTAAAGAAAAAGTAAATTGTCCTTCCTCTCTCATAATATAGAAAAGTAATAATTTAAAGTGGATTGCAGATCTCAGTATAAAAATAAAATAATAAGGCTTAAAAATAATATATAGAAGAACACCTGAAAAATTACAAAGCAGCCAAAATATTTTACAAGATACTTTAAACACTATCCACAAAGATTATATGTTTAAAAATTGAACTGTGAAAAGATACCATTAAAGATAAGAAAAGTTGCCCTTGCCAGTTTGGCTCAGTGGGTAGAGTGTCAGCCTGTGGACTGAAGGTTCGATTCTGGCCAAGGTCATATGTCCAGGTTGCGGGCTCGATCCCTAGTAGGGGTGTGCAGGAGGCAGCCAATCAATGATTCTCTCTCTTCATTTATGTTTCTATCTCTCTCTCCTTCTCCCTTCCTCTCTGATATCAATAAAGATATATTTTAAAAAATAATAAAATAAAGGATAAGGAAAGTTAAGTGGCAGACATGGAGTTATTTGCAATTTCTGCATTGATAAAGGATTCTATCCTTAATATATAAAGAACTACTACAAATTCAGCTAAAAAACAAAAATAGAAAAGTAGACACAATACTTGAGTAGGTATTCCACAAAACAGGATATCCCAAGTTGGGGTGGGCAGAACCACTAATTTCTAATTTCAATACTTATTGTGGAATTGCTGCTAAAAGCATATGGTACCAAACCAAGTTTAGATGATATGAAGCAAATACCAGTCACAAATACTGCCAAAGGGAATGTCAAATAGAGAAGTCAAAATCATTAGAATACTCTGGTTCTTAATTTTTTGCCAGTTTTTTTAGGTGCTAATTATCTTTGCTACTTCAAATTGTACATCTACAATAAGAAATGTGAATTTGAGTATGCATTTGTATATGTTGGAATTTCAATATTTATGTTATCTATTTATATCCTTAACATTTTTGTTTCTTTTCCTTGAAAAGTATTATCATTTTTATTTACAAATCTTAGCTAATTTTTGCCATCTGCAGCACACTTTTATTTTTTCCAATGTTGCCATGTCTTTTTACTTTATTACATATTTAAACATAAAAAGTTTTATTAATCTTTATACATATATAAATACTTCTTATTTTATAAATTCAGGGTCCAAATCTTAGGTAAATTATTTAAATACAATTTCCTAAATTTTCTTAATATAACAATTTTCTATTTATATATGTAAAACACAAGAATTGTATTCTATTATGCTATAAGTAGGTACACATTTTCATTTTCTTCTAATCTATCCTTTGCCTACATACATATATGGATATATTATATGTTTTTCAAATTATCTGAGATATATTTCTTAATTCTCTAATTTGTCCTATTGACATGCTACATATATGACTCTTTTGCACCAATGCAATTTTAATTGGATTCAAGTAGACTCATTCACTGCCCTCTATTTTTCTGCTGTTTTTCTATTCTTTATCACAATCTTTTAAATAAAAAAAAAATTAAAAATGTTCATTGAAATAGCTCTAAAACCATCTATTCTGGTGTTTGCAAGATACATTTTAAACCAACTTTCAAAATTCCTCTACATAGCATTTAGTCTAAAGAAATTTTCTACTTCTTGGGTTAATTTTATTTAGTATTATTTTGCTAGGAAGCTAAACCTTCCATTACTTTCTCAAATTCCTGCTATAGTGGATTCCTGTGTTGTTCCAACTAGTCCCCTTATTTAGGCACCACAATATCATCTAGCACCTTCTAATAGTTATGAATTGGCTTAGACATGGTGGATGGCAAACACTGAACTGAAGCAATTTTGCACAACTCCAAATGACTCTCCCAGGCTCACTGCTCCATGTAGGATGGCTTCAGCCTCAGTGGCAACTGCATCATGGTTTATCTTCTTTTCAGTTCCTCCTGCCTTCCTGACTTTCCTGCACTTCTATATTCCAAGACACTCTTTAATGAGCCACCTGTGCACAACTCTCAACCCCAGAGTCTGTTTCTCAGAAATTCAATCTAAGACACTTGGAGCCAGGGCTGTTCCTGAGAAGGAGAATCTCAAATGGGATTTGGGAAATGGATCAGTACATCCCCTTAGACAGGTATCCCATCTTGTTGGTGGGTGGAGTGGGAACACAGAGCAATTGTTACTTTTCTCAGTGATGAATTGTGATGGGATACCAGTATAAGGGTATGTAGTGGTTAGTGCAATACGATTAGGTATTGATAGGCATGAGGGAAGTGTTACCAATAAGGAGAATTGACTACGGTGACTATTGCCAAGCAACATGGATTTTTTGAAGAGGGAAGATAAGAGACAAAGAGAGATCATTAGTAATTCAAGGCCAAGATATGAAAGCACAGGGGCTTCCTTGCAGCAATTTAGGAAGCCCCAATCTTCGGTAGAGAGGAGAGCTTAGCTCCGAATGGATCCATGAATTAGACCAGAGTAGATGAGTTGGCAAGTACAGTGGTACAAGTATAGTGGTAAGACACGTATATTTGAGAAGGTGGGAGACAAACATTTTGAATTAAGAAATATATCACCTTGGTGAATTCTTTTGGGATCTGGTGGTTTGGGGCATGTTTGACATCCCCTCCAAAGTAAACAACAAGTTAATGTATCTCTTAACTCCTCCTTCTAAGAAGGAAGTTTCATAGTCAAAGGGCCATACTGGGTTCTGAAGCATATTCCAACTTGAGATACTGTTCTGCCCTATGTACTGGATGAACGGGGTGGCTACCAGCTTGGAGTTAGGCCTAGAAAAGGAAAGGCTTTGGAAACAAGTCCAGGCTTTAATTCAAATAGGTCTGATATTTAGGCTTTACTACCTTTCATACCTAATGATCTTAAAGCTAACTGGTGAGAAAAGATGGCCCAAATTAGAGAATCTCATTTTACATGCATGTCTGAATTTGTAAAATGAAATGCATTGATTAAAATGCTAAATATTTTAATATTACATTGTCTAGTATGTCTGTATCATTTATAGAAAGATGTATTTCAAAGTATTTGCATTTTATTCCAATATTTTTCTTTTATTTCTGAATTATTTAGTTTTGAAATATTTGACTGTTATGTTACTTGGTACAAACAACTTTACAATTATATTTTTCTTTATAAATTGTACTTTAGAATGTGTATGTGTCAGAGAGAGAGAGAGAGATGAGATCAAATTTAACATTAACTGACAGAGAATAAAGGGGAAAGTATATAAAAGTTATTTTAGGAAGGCAACTGCTTTTAATTCACCATGTTCCTCAAATAATTTCTTTTGTGGTCAATAATTATTCTAAAAAAATATAAATGTTACATAATTTCTTTAAAAAGTCCTTGCACTTTTCTCATGTTAATTAATATTTTAATCCTTCAACTTTATTTTGCTCATCTTTTCAACTGCAAGGTTCAGATATAGTTTATATTTATAACCATGAAATATGCAAAGTTATATGTAATTCTAAGTTTACTAGAGGCATGGTGCACAAAATTTGTGCTCGGGGCTGGGGGTGGGCAGTCCCTCAGCCCTGCATGCACCCTCTCAAAATCTGGGAACCCTCAGATATCCCACTTGCAATCCGGGATGCTGGCCCCTAACTGCTCGTCTGCCTGCCTGATTGTCCCTAACCACTCTGCCTGCCTGCCTAATCACCCCTAACCACTCTGCCTGCCAGCCTGATCACCCCTAACTGCCTCTGCCTGCCTGACTGCCCCTAACCACCTCTGCCTGCTTGATGGCTCCTAAATACTCTGCCTGCCTACCTGCCTGATCGCCACTAACCACTCTACCTGCCTGCCTGATTGCCCCTAACTGCTCGCTGGGGGGGCTGCCGGCTGGGATGAGAGGCCATGGTTGTTCTGGTCTCTGGTCATTCTGCCATTTTGCTTGCTGGACTTTTATTATATAGGATATTTCAAATAACTTTAGAAAATGGGGACAAAAATTTCCCAATTAAAGTATTAAGGAATCATAATTTAATATTAATCAAAGGATGAGAGGTCTAAACATACACATAATATTCAGAAATATGCTGATTCATTTTTTATCAGCTTAAGATTTTTTATGGTTTATAATTCTATGTAAAGTGAAATTTTGAAAATAATCCTCCATGTCTGTCTCTTCCCATTTACTTCTTATTTCTGTATTCAGTATAGTTTTATAAGAGTTTGACTGTGTTTAATTATTCAAGATAAGTATAAAGTGATTAAATAATTATTGAAATAAAAGATGGATTATGATATTAATACTACTCATTTGCAAGTGTTGGAATTAGTAAAGTTAATTTTACTTTTATGAGAGTATTAGAAAAGAGCCTACTTGTTACCATTACCAAGACATCCATTATAATTGCAATGCAATTGGGTGATTAATAAGTTAACATTGTTCTGAGTTTAGTGAATGGAGTATATTCTATTTATGCATAATATTGAATATTTATGATTATAAAGTAATATGAGCTAATTGGGGATGTGGAAGGTATGGAAAATTTACCAACTATAAAAATTAATTGGAAACCATGTTTATCTTAATAAATATTTCTTTTTATTTCTTTCCAATATATTTTCTTTGTGACTGTATGTGTATATGTCTCTCTCTATATATAATACTTTTCATACTTTTTTTAAAGCATTAAATCATAAACATCCTCTCATGCCTTTAAACATTATTTGAAAATATAAAAGGTCAGTGAAAATACACTGTTTTTTGGATAAATACACTGTAATGATGGATACATGTCATTATATATTTGTCCAAATCTATGTAATGTGTAACACCACGAGTGAACCATAGTGTAGATGAACTTTGGGTTTATAATGTGTCAATTTAGGTTCAATTATAACAAATGTACCATTCTTGTAGACAATGGAAGAGGCTATGCATATGGGTGGGAAAGGTCTATTGCTGTGTAACAAATTACTTTAAAATATATCAGCTGCAGGCAACAAACATTTATTATCTAAACAGTTTCTGAAGGTCAGAAATCTGTAGTCAAAGTAACTGGGTGTTCCTGGCCCAAGTTCTTTTTTCAGGTTGTTGAATGAGACTGCACTAATCTATAATCTGTATGGGTGTCCCTTACCACATGGAGTTACCGTAGAGCTCCTTACATATAGGTGGGGGCTCATATGAAAAATGAGTCCCGACCTATATGTAAGCCAAGAAAGTGAAAGAGCAAGCCACCAAGACATAAGCAAAAATGAATTTTATTACCTAATTTCAGAAGTGACATAACATTACATCTGTTATAATCTACTAATCACACAGATAAATCACAGGACAACATAATAGAGGGATACGTAAGTGTATGAATCCTCGGAGGTGGAGATCACTGCAAACAATAATGGAGGCTGATACAAGTCACTCTCTGCCTCCCAGTGATCCTTCTCAGGCAGCCCTTCCAAGTCCCAGGAGAGACTAGTCCCTTGATTTGAAATCAAGTCAATATCCAGAACCTTGTTATCTAAGTCAGATCTAGGTATGTATGTCTAGTCTCTCAAGTATAGCTCTTCAGATACCTGAGCTAAAGAGTCTCTCTCTCTCTCTCTCTCTCTCTCTCTCTCTCTCTCTCTCTCTCTCTCAAATAGGCCTAGAAAACTCACCAGAAACACTTCCATTTAAAAAGAGGAGAAGCAGGAGCATACGGAATCACTCAGCCATAGCAGATTGGAAATACAGCTATGCAAATGTTGGCTACCCATTAGGACTCAATGCCCAGAAGTTATTCTCCAAGGCTCTTACTTTAGCTCTTTGAGGCAGGCTTCCCCCATCCCCCCCACCCCTAGCCCCCGCCCGCCCGCTCCCCAATCAAAAATAGAACATGTGAGCTGCTCAGTAGTTTTCTTACCTAATAGAATTTAGGGCATGCAACACCCCTTTTCCTTTGTATTCTCTCTGTTCCTTTCAGTTCAAGCTTTTGGGATTTCTGCTTATATAATTCTTTTTAAAGCTTTGTAGGTGAATCTTACTGGTGTTCACTCCATTTGACAAACCCACAGCCACAAATCTGCTTTTGGCTTCTGAGACAGCTGAGGGACAGCATCCGTAATGTCTTAGAAACCCTGTTATTTAATGGCGAGACCCAAGACCCATGAGGCAAACCCTTAAACTTCTAAAGGGTGTTCTCTGTCTCAGTGATCCAAGACATCATCTTTGATCATTCTGAGATTTAACAGAGGATTTTACAGTCATACCCTCATCTCATCTTTAGACCCTGCTTTTTCAAAAAGTGCTCTGGATTTAATCTTTGCTTGGAAACAATTTCTTATTTTCAGCATCATCTGCCATCTGTAGAGGCTGAGAATTTTCAAAACCATCAGGCCCTGGCTCCTTCTTACTTAATAATCCATCTCTCAATTGATTTCTCTCATCTAACATTTTTCTAGAAGCAGCAAGAAGTATCCAGGCAGTGGCTCCAACCCTTTGCTTAGAGAAAGCTTTAGTTTGATCACTCTGTTCATTAGGCATAGCTTATGTTATACCCATTCCTGCAGGCCAGAGTGCTGCCAAACTTTCCATCTCTACCAACCATTACCCCTTTCCTCCAATGTCTAGGAAGGTTATCTTTAATTTTCCGAAACCCCTCATTGGCCACCTTATTAAAGACTATGAGACATCTGTTCATAATTTTTAAAGTACTTTAAATTTTAACTTATGCCATCCCCACATCCACTGCCTAGTTTCCAAGATCAGCCCACATTTTAGTTTTAATTATGAAGCACCCTGCTCTCGGTACAAAACTCTGCATCAGCTATCTATTCTGCACTTAAACATTGCTACAAATGTAGGTGCATAACACAACAAACCATTTCACAGTTTCTGAAGGTTAGACATTTGAGCACAGCTTCATTGGGTACCTTTGGTTTAAGGCCTCTCATGAGATAGTATTCACAGCTCCATCTGGAACTGACGTGTTGACTGAAGGAGTACTTTTCAACTAACTTATGTAGTTGTTTGCTGGCCTTGGTCACTTGCCATATGGGCCTTCCCACAAGACTGATTCACAGCATGAGACCGTGGCTCTCCTAGCGTGCTGATTTAAAGAGAAAATGAGAGTATGCATGGTAGAGCCACAGGTTTTTATCAACCAATGTCCAAAGTTATTGTCAATCCTTTCTGCTATTTCATAGTTGTAGAAACGAGTCAATGAGCCATGCCCACACTCAATGGAAGACATTATTTCTCAGCCTGAAAACAAGAGGTGGGGATCATTGGAGGTCATCTTTGTGACTTCCTACCACAGAACCTGTCCAGTCAAACCTTGGCCCAAGAAGAGGCATACACAAACAAGACAGATAAAAATGAGCAGCTGGATATTTTTTAGGGAGATTTTTTTATTATTATGATAATCTTATATTAAACATCTGTTGTGATAGTGCCTTTATTTGTGAGGAACATATAAGTAATATACTTACTGAATTTAGCCATAAAAGCAATCTGAAATATCTTTGGAAGTCGAATATAGAGACAGTCTTTGCAATTTGTGGTTATGTTAGCACCTAAGAATGTGTTTTCTATTGTAACTATCATTTATTTAACATCAATAATGTATGTGTCTATTGGATATTCAGTAAGATACTTTCAAACTTTTACTCGTTGTGGGATTTAAAACTAAATGTAAAAGGTACACTGTTCACTTTTTGCATTCCAGTAGTTCTACCTGTTTACAGCATGACCTGTGTCTTCCACTCCTTTTCCATGTTGATCCCTCAGCCTGGCACTCTCTCCACACACATCCACATCTCATCACCATGCCCTCCCTGACCCTAACTTTACATAAAGATTTCGACTATTCTAACGTCTGCTCATCCTTTAGTCTTTATCTTAGACAAGATGTTCATAGTATTCTAATCAGTGGACACGTTTCTTAAGAGCCCAGTAAAAGGTTTCCTTAGAGATGATTCAAAGTGCTTTAAATTATTTTCTCAAGTGAGTTTATAAAAGCATAATAATTTAATCTTTAAAATCTACTTTGACCTGGGAAGACTTGATTGCTTTTTGTTGGGTTGTGATATTTCTTTTCCAACTCTGGTTGCTTATATATTTCCTCAAATTATCCAAAGCAATCATTCCTTGTCGGTTATTTGCCAATGTCTGAAATATGCAAATATGTTCGTTTGCTTTTATTTCAGCCTTTTTGAATGTCATTGTTTGTGCAAACCATGGGCAAACAAGACTTCACTGTTAATTAGCATTGAAACAAGCTCCTGCCTCAAGTATTTGATATTCTGGAATTTATCAAAACACTGTGTAAATTAAATGCAATGGGATTTCAGTAATGCATAGGAAAGAACTATAATTCCCAATTAGACATAAGTCCAGACTTAAATGTAGCATTTACTGATAAAACTACTACATTCACCAGGCCAAGCTTTTTAAAACACAGTAAGGATACATTGAAGGCACACATAGATAATACAAATGGTTTCTTCAAGAAATTCTGAGAAGTTAAGTACAGTGAACAGGTAGAAATGTTTTTCTTTAGAAATAAATCTGTGTAGGAAGACTTTTTCAAATTCCTGTTATATTGTTACAATACCTAAGTAGCAGAAACTCCTCATCATGGAAACTTATCAATCCTGTACAAGGATAAAACATGAGAATGCCATGTTTCCCAGAGAAATTGATAAACTTTGGATTGTTTAAAAATATGGATGATCTGCTGTGAATAAATGAAGTTGAATTTGTACCCAAAATCACTGTAAGAAAATGTGAAGGGCAGCTGTTCATATATCCACAATGATTATAATCCAATAATTTACTATCCTATCTAATAAAAGAATAATATACAATTTGACTGTCACTCCAACATACATGATGGCCACTCCCATGTGGACACAAGATGGTCGCCACAAGACGGCAAGCAGGGGAGGGCAGTTGTGGGTGATCAGGCCAGGAGGGGAGGGCGGTTGGGAGGGACTCAGTTGGGGTGACCGGGCCTGCAGAGGAGGGCAGTTGGGGGTGACCAGCCTGGCAAGGGAGGGCAGTTAGGGGTTACTGGGCCAGCAGGGGAGGGCAGTTGGGTGCAGCCAGGCTGGCAGGGGAGGGAAGTTAGGGGTGACCAGACCAGCAGGGGAGGGCAGTTAGGGACAATCAGGCCAGCAGGGGAGCAGTTAGGCATCGATCAGGCTGTCAGGGGAGCAGTTAGGCATTGATCAAGCTGGCAAGGAAGTGGTTAGGGGGTGATCAGGCTGTCAGGCAGAAGCGGTTAGGGGCAATCAGGCAGGCAGGCAGGCGAGCAGTTGGGAGCCCACAGTCCTGGATTGTGAGAGGGAAGTCCAACTGCCCATTTAGGCCTGATCCTGGGATAGGGCCTAAATGGGTAGTCAAACATCCCTCAAGGGGTCCCAGATTGGAGAGAGTGCAGGCTGGGCTGAGGAACACACACACCCCCGTGCACAAATTTTGTGCACCAGGCCTCTAGTAATTAATAAATGCATGCAGCAGTCATTTATCAGAACATCAAAATATACGTAAAATAAATGTTTGACTAATTAAGCATACTGACCATATGAATAGAATGCATGTGTTAGTCAACAAGGGTTATTGTGTGACGAAAATTTCAGTTATGAATAATGTGAGAATGAAGAAATGTAATTGTTCCTAAATTCTCATATTTTGACAGTTCTAGGGATGAGGGCCGGGAAAGGAAACAGTATGGTGGTCAGTTTTTGAAAAAGTCAACAAAATCTGCCAATAGGTTAAAATACAGTATGTTTTCAGGTGCCTAATTTACCTATATGAGGGGCCCAGCGCACAGATTCATACACATTGAAAGTAAATTAGTTAGAAGGTGGCTGGCGGGGTGGGACTGTGCGAGACAGGCCAGACACACCCTGAAGCCAACCTCCCATGGTCCCTCCCATCCTGCCACGCCTGGGGCAGCGCCAGGGCTCCAAGGGCGTTTATGGAATGAGTGGGGTCCCTCCAGCAGGTGGGGTTCCTTGGCCTGGCCTTTGGGATTGGGCTGAAACCAGCAGTACCACATCCCCTGAGGGGTCCCAGAGTGCAATAGGGCACTCTGAAAAGTTTCTATCACTTGACAGCTTCTGCCCCCTGGTGGTCATTGTGCATCATAGATACCAGCCGGTTGGCTGGTCACTTAGGCTCTTATATATATAGACTAGTAGCCCATTTGCAGGAAGAATCCTGCAAGCGGCCGCTGCGGCCGCGTGTGCTGCTGCTGCCGCTGCAAGCCTGCACCCGCGCGCTGCTGCCGCCTGCCCCGCTCGGCCCCGCCCCGCCCGGGCTTTCCCTCTGGCAGCCACCTTGCTTTCCGCTTTTCCTCCCTCTTCCTTCTAAGTTGTCTTCAGTCTTCACTCCTCCCTCCCTCAGCATATGCAAATTAATGGCCATCTTTGTTGGGTAATTTGCATACTCGCCCTGATTGGCTGATGGGTGTGGCTTTGGTTGGTGGGCATGGCTTGGACATAGCAAAGGTGCGGTCAATTTGCATATTACTATTTTATTAGGTAGGACTAGAGGCCCGGTGCACGAAATTCGTGCACAGGGGGCAGCGGGGAGTGTGTCCCTCAGCCTGGCCTGCACCCTCTCCAATCTGGGACCCCTCATGGGATAACCAGCAGTTGGACATCCCTCTCACAATTCAGAACTGCTGGCTCCTAACCGCTCACCTGCCTGCCTGATTGCCCCTAACTGCTTCTGCCTACCAGCCTGATTGTCCCTAACTGCTCCCCTGCTGGCTTGATTGCCCCTAACTACCTCTGCCTCGGCCCACACCTGGTACACAGGATTCCCTCCTCCAGCTGACCACAGGCACCCAGGATCCAGGCTTCCCTCCCTCTGGTCAGCCATAGGCGCCCAGGCTGGCTACAGCCTTAGGGGATGGTGGACAGGGGGCTTCGTCTGTGCTGCAGCTGCAAGTGCTGGCGCCCAGGACTGCAGGGTGGGCGGCTTCTTTGTCTCCCAGGCCACAGCCAGCCAAAGGTGCTGGTGCCGGGACTGCAGGGTGGGCGGATTCTCCATCTACCATACTGTAGCCAGCTGCAGGTGCTGGCACCTGGACCGCAGGGTGGGCGGCTTCTCTGTCTCCCAGGCCACAGCCAGCCACAGGTACTGGTGCCCAGGACCGCAGGGTGGGCAGCTTCTCTGTCTCCCAGGTCACAGCCAGCCACAGGTGCTGGTGCCCAGGACCGCAGGGTGGGCGGCTTCTCCATCTCCCGGGCTGCAGCCAGCCTCAGGTACTGGGGCCCAGTTTCTCCATCTCCCCCAGGACATGGGGCGGGTGGACATGGGCTGGGCGGCTTCTCCAGCTGGCTGTAGCCTGGGATCATAGGGCAAGCGGCTTCTTCATCTCCCAGATCGCATCCACCCTCAGGTGCCGGCACCCGGTTTCTTGTCTCCCCCAGGAAGTGGGGAGGGCGGCTTCTCCAGCTGGCTGCAGCTTGGGATCAAGGGGCAGGCGGCTTCTTCATCTCCCAGGTCGCAGCCAGCCTCAGGCGCTGAGGCGCGGTTTCTCATTCTCCCCCAGGAGTGGGGCAGGCGGACCTGAGGTTTCTGCTGCTGGCTGCAGCCTGGGATCACAGGGCAGGCGGCTTCTTCATCTCCCAGGCTGCAGCCAGCCTCAGGCACTGGCACCTGGTTTCTTGTCTCCCCCAGGATGTGGGGTGAACCGCTTCTCCAGCTGGCTGAGGCCTGAAATCACGGGGCAGGCAGCTTCTTGGTCTCCGTGGCTGCAGCCAGCCTCAGGTGCTGGGGTCCGGTTTCTCTGTCTCCCCAGGACGTTGGGCAGGCGGACCTGAGGCTTCTGAGGCTGGCTGCAGCCTGGGATCATGGGACGGGCAGCTTCTTCTTCTCCCGGCCGCACCCAGCCTCAGGTGCAGGGCCCGGTTTCTCTGTCTTCCCAGGATGTTGGGCAGGCGGACCTGAGGCTTCTGAGGCTGGCTGCAGCCTGGGATCATGGGGCAGGCGGCTTCTTGGTCTCTGTGGCTGCAGCCAGCCTCAGGCGCTGGCGCCTGACTTCTGGGACTCCCAGAGACCTGGAGAGGCTGGGGGGCGGGGCTGCCGCCATGTTTTCAGTTTAATTGCATACTCACTCAGATCGGATGGTGGGCGTGGCTGGGGCGTGGCTGGTGGGCGTGGCTTGTGAGTGTAGCGGAGTGATGATTTGCATATTACTCTATTATTAGATAGATGCTATGAAATTATGAGTGAATATTTATATGCCATCATCCAATAAACTTGAATTTATTATAACAAAGATAGTTATTATCTGTGTTGTTTTCTTTATTTAAAAAAATATTTTTAGAGAGAGAAGAAGGGAGAAGGAAAGAGCAAGAGAGAAACATTAATGTGAGAGTGAAACTTTGATTAGCTACCTGCTGCATGCTCCCTACTGGGGATTGAGCCTGCAACCCAGGCATGTGCCTGACTTGGAATCAAAATGGCAACCTTTTGGTGCACAGGATGATGCTTAGCCAACTGAGTCATACCATCCAGGACTAAATGTGTAGTTTTCAAAAGATACATCTTTTCCCCCAAAGTTATATCTAAGAATATATCAAATAGAAATGCCCTTTAGTCTTAAAAAAAAAAAAAAGGATTATTACTTATTGCCTCTAATACAATGAATTGACCTATGCTTGTCAAGACCTGATAAGTATTAAGGAAATAAAATGTGATATAAGGAGACTAGTGAAAATGGCAAACATATAACTATTTAGGTGAAGCAAGCAGTATCAGAATTAAGGCATCAGCATATCACATGTCTCTTCGGAAGGAGACTATAAATCAGTGGTTCATACTATGACATCAATTAAAACCAGAGATTTTAACAGAAAGACCATCCCCTTCCAGCTTTTACGCTCAGCCAGAACATTAAAGAGTGTGCACAAGGAAGCCAGACAAAGAGTATTTCAGATATTTATCAAATAGCATAACTGTAAATAATGGTATCAGACATGGAATGTGACAAATTTCACTAATTTTAAGTCCTTAATTTTGCCTTTATCTGTGTACATACTTTTCACTTTGCTGTGCAAATCTCTTTTTACAAGGACATTTGAAGTGATATTTAAATAGAATTGTGAAATATTTAGTACATTTTGAAAATAAGAATACCACATTATTCTCCTTCCATATCACATTCCCATGTTATTTACTTTTTCCAATTAGCTTCTTGTTTAAAAATATTGCTATAATTTAGGTAATATTATTATTGTATGTGAATTTATTATTCGGTAACCACACATAAGTTATAAAACTAACTTTTAAATGTATGCTAATTCTTTTTTATATTGAGTGAGTTTTTAAAGAATAGCTAAACTCCTCCTTTATTAGTATACTATAGGTTAAGCAGTCTGCAATTTCTTGAAGACACAACCATACATGTGACTGTGTGTCCTCAAACTTAAAAATTTACACTGGTAAGTCATATATTAGAGCAAGAGAAAGTCATATGAGTATTGAAGTTCATTCCATTCTAGCAGTGAACATATATGACCCAAATATCCCTAACTTTTGTCACTTGATAAATAATAACACAACCAATTAAATTTCTCTAGTATTTTATAGATTTAGAAACTGCTGATCATGTAGTTTCTAAATAAATGAAAGAAAGTGAAATTGAGAAATCATTGTTTTCATTAATATGCTGTGAGAAGAAACCTTTGAGGTAGAAAAGGAAAGATGAAATTAAAGCTATTCTCAGAGCAGCTTACATTCTTCAAAGCTCTCCATGTCACACATGCCCGTCCTGGTTGTGATTGGGTAAAAGGATTAGTGAAGTTTTTTTTTTAATGGACCATGAGATATGCCATATGTTCACTGAATTTCTATTATTAGTTTGTTTAATATTCAGCAGAAATGTTTTTTTAAATATTTTTTTTTATTGATTTCAGAGAGGAAGGGAAAGGGAGCAAGAGATAGAAATATCAATGATGAGAGAGAATCATCGATTGGCTGCCTCCTGCATGCCCCACACCAGAGATTGAGCCCACAACCCAGGTATGTGGGCTGAATGGGAATTGAACTGTGACCTCCTGGTTTATAGGTTGATGCTCAACCACTGAACCACACCAGCCTGAACACCAGAAACAATTTTTAGACATAGTTTTAGCTTGCAAAGTATACACTTGAGTTAGTTGTCAATTCTGTGATCCATTGGAGTGGGAGTTGTTTTGTTTTGTTTTCCAACTGCAGTGTATATCAAGGCAATTTGACACAAACCAAGAGTATAAACATGAATGAGTATAGATCTTTAAGTTGACCTTCTACCTTCATTAAAATAATAAGAAAAAAAAAGAGCATCAAAACATTTCTTAAAAATTCTATGCTGCTAGAAACATGTAATCAGATATAAAAATACTTTTTCTTTTCCTTGGGAATTCTATGTTGGTATGTGATTTGAGATGAAAAAATTATTTTGCTTAACTATAAAATTATCATGTAGTCCTCTGACATATAGAAAAAGCCATTAATCAAGGTGAAGTAAGGTACTAGAAAATTCTTAAAAATGTAAGCACATTTAAATATTAAGAAACATTAGAGACTAATGAGAGCATAAAAATGTATTTATAATATATGCATAATATTAATTCCATTTCCGTTCACTGCAAGTAATTAATGTTGAATACTTTGAAACTACATAAGAAATGGCTAAACTTAGTCCAATCTTTTAAATTAACTTTAACTTATACACAGTTCAGGGGATATTTTAAGAACTCAACTTTTCAGTGATATAATACTATAGCAAACACCATTTGTGACATACTCAACAGCCATCCAACCTTGCCCCCATCTCTAAGCTTGCATAAACTCAGTGTTGCTCAGCCTTCATGCATGGATAAATTCAGAGAAGGTAAGATTATCCCCAGCCTCAGGGAAGAAATCACAATTAGTCTAACATACTCATTGCAACCCCACACCCTTTAGAGAAAGTTATACATCTTATTCAACAATAGTTATTTTGACAAAATGGGATATCTGCTGGAGGACAAGTGTTATTGGAGATTCATCTGACCATAATAACCACCAAACTCAATATTGAGTGAGTTTGCTCTTTAGGTACCTTATTTCTACCACCTCTCATGTTTAGACTTTTATTTCTTACATTTTCTATTGCAACTGCATTCTAGCTAGTTTCCCAATACCTTTCTTCTTCTACTCAATTGTCCTTCTTTACAATTGGCAGATTAAGATATTAAAAATGCAAATCTGATCATGTTAATCCTTGCTTAAATTCACTCAGTCATTTCCCAAGATCCAATCTTCATCTTTCAACAGGAAATCCTCCTCCACCCCGTTTCCTTTCCCCTAGGAGGGTTTAAATGCTCATTTTCCATTATATCAGCATATGTGACTTCTCAGGAGAATGTGAGTTTCTAGATTACAGTGGTAATTTATTTATTTCTCTATGCTCACTAAACAGGACACCACGTATAATATAAAAGAAGCATTATAGGTACTTGTTGAATGGTGGAATTAATAGTGTAGCTGTAATTATTTAAAGGGAACTATTAAGTCCAATTGTTAAAGTTTAAATAGATCTCCAATCAAAAAAGAAAAAAAATAGATTTTGGGAGGCAGCATTTGTCACAGCATGCAGTATGCCATCCATATCTGTGGTACAGTGATTTAAAACAATTTCACACTCAATTCTGGAGGCAAGTTGAATATTATCCAACCTGGTGTGAGGCTCTAAGAGGAGATTTTGAGCTTCAGAAATTGTGACTCCCCTTGGGGGCATGAGAATCAGAAAAGAAATGGTTACATTTCACCGTGCTCTTCTAAACTGCCTTTGTTAATATAAATGTCTCATAAATACTAGGTTCTCAATACACTGTGGGTCAATATTTGTTGAATCTTTGAGATATTTGTACTTCTATCTTGTGCAACTTAACCTGAAATGTATTTTAAATCCCCCCTAAATGACATCATGTATACTACTCTTTCTCTTATCTCAAATGAAAAATTATCTTTCATTTCTAACAGTCATATATTGAGCAGAAATCATTGCAAAAGGAAGTGGCAAAATGCTGAAACATAGCAAATCAATGTTTTCAGAGGATATGGTCAAAGGAAATAAAGTAATTATGCATCTCCAGAAATATTACTTATTAACTGTATTATTACATTTCTATTTTAGTGACAGGTTGTTGATTTTTCATGTGCTAACATTTTCTCAAGGTTTTCTTTTTGTTTCTAATTAAAACTTAATGACATTTTACTTTACTCTAATTACAAGTATAAATTTCAGTGAATTAAAAAAAATGAACATACCAGTGAAACCACCTCCCTGATAAAATATTTTAATGTTGGCAGCCCTCAAGAAATCCCCCCACTCCCCATATCCTTCTGAGTTCCTACTCCACACTACAGTAAACACTCTCCTTATATAACAGAGTGAAACATTGGCCCTCTCTACTAGTAACTCCCTCTTGTTTGGGCCTGCATATTCCCATAGCCTTCAGGCTAATAGTTCCTGCTTTAAGCATGCTACTCATTAGAGAAATTCTGAATGGGGCTTGAGTTTTTACAAAAACAGTCCCTCTTATTTTCCCTTCCCTTGATTTAAAAGATGCCTGAACCTTGTGCTTACTTAAGATAAATGGGGAGTCTCTGTGCAATTACAATAGATGTAATTTTACAGTACCTGCAAGCACTCCCATCTTCTTGATTTGGTGCCTTCTCCATCAACAAAACTGTTCTGTTCTTACACCAAGAAGAACAGTTTTGTTGATGGAGAAGGCACCAAATCGAGAAGATGGGAGTGCTTGCAGGTACTGTAAAAAAGAAGGAATTCTTACCATTTGCAACAGCATGGATGGAACTGGAGAGCATTATGCTAAGTGAAATAAGCCAGTCAGTGAAAGATAAATACCACATGATATCACTCATTTGTGGAATATAATGAACAACATAAACTGATGAACAAAAACAGATAAAGAGGCAAAGAAGCATCAAACAGACTGTCAAACTACAGCGGGTAGGCAAGGGAGGGTTGGGGGGGATAAGAGATTAACTGAAGGACTTGTATGCATGCATACAAGCATAACCAATGCCGGGGGGGGGGGGTGAGGACAAGTGCCGGGGGTAGGAGAGGCCGGGGGGAGGTCAATGGGGAGAAAAAAAAGGAGCCATATGTACTACTCTTTGTAATACCTTAAACAATAAAATATAAATAAATAAATAAAACAAAAATACAACAACAACAACAACAACAAAAAACTGTTCTTACTCCAAACTCTGACCTTTTGAGTTTTGGTCCTTTTGAAACATCTGTTGTTATTGCACAGAGACTCCCCTTCTTTAATATGACCCTCTCTCTTTTCTATTCATCTACCCCCTTTCCTAATCACTAATCCCTTAGAACATCAGATTCTGGTCATTTTTAAACTGTCTCCAGAACAAAGCCTCAGGTCTGTTGACCAAAGAAACAGAGTTTCAGTCAAGCCAAAAATAGCATTGTGACTTCAATTGTGCTTCAGGCCCAGGCCCAAGGAAGCAGAATGACCCTACAGACCCCTCTCATAAAACCAGACAGAACAATGCTGACATCTGGATCTGATACAATAATCAACTGCTCCTTACCCTGGCCCCAACCAACCAATAGAGCCCATGGCCCCAACCAACCAATAGAGCCCATGACCCCAACTCCTCTACCAACAGGATTAAGGATTTTTCTCCTATATAGCCCATCCCCTGGAAGCCATCAGGGAGCCAGTCAAGTCTTTTAATCCTTCCTGAGGATATGTGTTTTTTTGTTTTGTTTTGTTTTGTTTTGTTTTAGAGAGGAAGGGAGGGAGAGAGAAAGATCAATGTTAGAGAAAAATATAGATTGGTTGTCTCCTGCACAATCCCCAACAGGGATCAAACCTGAAACCCAGATAGGTGACCAAGAATCCAACACATGACCCTTAGGTCCGCAGGCAGGTGCTCTAACCATTGAGTAACTGGCCAAGGCAGTTTTATCTTTCTTGATGTCCATTTTAAAGGGATGGATCCCCACATAGTTGGGAAAACATTCCTTGGCTAAAACTGGCAAGAGGCTGGGAGAAGGTTTGCATCTCAAAGCAACACAGAAAAGATTGACAAATTTTCGGAAGCAGATGTTCTAAGAAAAGGGAGGACAGACCGATAGTCAAGAAGAGGCCTATCTAATGTTGGTCAAACTGAAAGGACAAATCAAACTTCATGTTTGTAACTCTCCCAGATTCTTCCCTGCACATCTTTTCATTTGGCTGATTGTAATGTGTATGCTTTTGCTATAATAAAACTGTAATTATAAGCATAGCTCTTTCCTCTGAGTCATTGTAATCAATTATCAAACCTGAGGGTGGTTTTGGTTCTCTCAAACTTACAACTGATGTTGAAAGGAATTCTAAGGACAAAATAGGCAGGTTTAGGGAATAAAAAGTGTCCATGGAGAGGAATGCATATGTGAAGGATAGAGGTATCTCTGGCCTGAGCAATTAAAGCAAGTAGGTAGACCAAAAGCAGCCCTGACCTGAGCAGCTTGGAGACTGAAAATGCTTAACTTACTTGTACAAAGGATAGAGAAAGGTCACAGGATAAGGGGGAGCAGAAAACATACATTCACAGAGGATAAAAAAGTCACAAGATAATGGAAGAAATGAAACATATTTTTAACAGAGAATAGAGGAATGTTGCAGGATAAGGGGAGAGAAAGAGGAGTCACCACTTGGGCTTTGGCCTTTGAAACTGATACTATCTAACAAAATAATCAATGAGGAGAGCATGGGGGCCCTAAATTAATGAAAGGTCCAATTAGAAAGGGTCAGGTTCAAACAAACAACTGCAGCATGTATAAACTGGAGACAAAGGGACACAAAGCGGGATTTTAAAATTTTTTCCCCATTATAGAGAGAGCAAGCAGGCTTTTTCCATTTGGGGCCCCTCCCCAGGAAGTCCCTTTTGGGGATACTTCTGCCCAAATGGAGTTTAATAAACTTCTACATTTTTCAATAAACTTCTAGATTTTTATTAAAGAAATTTGTTAGTCCATGTATTTATTTATTCATCTTCGTCGGACAAGAACCCACGAGAGAAGTCTGTACCCTGAACCCCACGTTTCAATGTCAGTTGTCTGGAGAACTGTTGCCTTAACCTGAGTTTGGTTCATTCCAAACTTATTCAGATTAATCAAGTATTTTTATTCCACTACCCTTATTAGCATATTCATTTTTATTCCTTTACTTTTCTTTTAGTGATTACACTTTATAATGTTGCTTGACTGACTTAGTTTTCTTTTACTTCAGGACTGTGAACAATGAGCACTTTTAGTTTCTGTCAGCCCAAAATTACTTCATTTCTGCTTCACATTTGAAGACTATTTTCAGAGCATAGACATGTAGGTTGATCTTATTTTCTTTCAGAATTTGAAACATATTGATTTATACATCATCACCTTTATTACAGTTTTACCTGTTGAGAAACCAGCTGTCATTGTGATTACTGCTTATTTAATTGTAATGAGTTTTAATTTCTGGCTTCATTTTAATGGTTTTCTTTGTCTCTCATGTTCATTGTTTTACTATGATATGCCTTGATATTGTTTTTGTTGTAATTTTATTGTTTGGATTTATAGTTCTTTTTTAATCTACTGATTGATATTTTTATCTATTGTGAAAAATTTTAACCATCATGTAGTCCCATATTTTTACTGCCTCATTTTTCTATTGTTCTTCTTTTGCAAGAGCCCAAAGATACAAATACTCAATTTTTTTCTCAAATTTGCATATATCCCTTCCATTCTCTTTGGTGTTTTCTATGCCTTTTGCTCTCTGTGGTGGAATCTGGAATTTTATCCTGGTCTATTTTTTAATTTATTGCTTTTCTCTGTAAAAAGCAAAATATACAGACAATTAAGGAGCTGATTTTATTTAGGCTCTGAGATAAGGAGAACATTCTTTAATAAGGATTATTCCGATGAAAGAAGGGGGAACCAGAGATTTTAGAGGCAAATAACATAGGAGTCATGAGAAAGAATAGAGATGGGCCTCCCCTGAGCCATGAGAAAAGGTGAAGTTGGGTCCTGGGATATGTGAAAACACGCTGGGTTGTGTTTTTGTGATTGTTTTTTCAGTAGCCTTTTTTTCAGAACAGGAAAGCTCAGTGAGGTTTCTTAATTCTCACGGCTTTCTGAGAACATCAGGCTTAGATAAAGTTCAAATTGTCATCTCTAGCAGTGTTTAATCTACTTAACAAGCTCACATATTAAGCATATTAAATTGTCCATTTTAGTTATTTTGTTTCTCAATTGTAATGCATTTAAAAATTTTAAATGTCTTCTACTTCCCTAATAAAATATGATATTTTGTCATTGTTTTCTTGAACATTTTAACCATAGTAATTTCAAAGTGTCTGTATAGTATCTCCAATAGTGATGTTATCTATGGCTATGTTTTTCTTTTCTATTTTTTCAACATGGAACTCTTTCTTGGTATAGGTGGTAATTTTTGACTGATTTAGGAAAAATTGTAGAAACTCAAGATATTGCCATCCCCAGAGGAGATTTCCCACCCTCTGTCAGGCCCTAGTGTAAGGAAGACCACCTCTATCCCATCAGTGACTGCCTGACTCAAGGTAAGTTTTTTAGTCTTTGAAAGGTCCAGGATACCTTTATTTTGTTTCATTCTCTTCAGGAATCCTTAGGTTTTTACTATGGCCACTCTTCCTCAACCTCCTGATTGAAATAATAAAGATCCCTAAAGTTCTCTCTGTTTTGCATTTATTTTCTCCTCAGATCCTTAATATGCTGTCTTCCACAGATTCTCTTTTCCTGCTCTTAAAGCATTGGCTGCTTTGTCATATTTATGTTGCCTTTGAATCAAGCCTTTCTTCAAATTAGTGTTAATGTTTTTTTCTAGTTATTCATGGCAGGAGCAATGCCTATGACAAGCTACTTTGTTATGGCCAGAAGAAGAAAACTGTTTCCGCTTATTTTTTTGCTACTTTCCTTAAACTGAAACAAATTTGTTTTTAAAATATTTCAGAGATATATTGACCTGCAATTTTTTTTCATTACAGTGGCAAGTAACTGTCTCTTGATGATTATGCTCAAGTATATTTGCTAAACTTTTAAGTTATATTCAATCTAAAAAGATAATCTGCAGAATCAGACTAAAATGATTTTTTTTTAAAGCAAACCAACTGGACTGAAACAACAGACAGTGCCTTTTTATAGTGTGTAATTCTTTTCCTTGGGTTGTTCCTATTTCCACCCATTAGTAGAACTATTATGTGTTTTGAATACTGATAATAAAAAAAAAGATCTGTTGCTTGTTGATTTTGGATTTGTCTGCCTGACATATTGAATTAAATATTCAGTTAGTGAATGACATATGGCATTTATTCCCTGAAACAGGGCAAATATGGCTTTTTCTTGGAGCACAGACCTTGTTTCCAACCAATTTTAGAAGCTGTGCAAGATAAGTGAATTCAAGAATAGATTGTTCAAGATTTATAAATCACATTATTCAATGATTGTCTTCTGCCACAAAGTAAATCTAGGCTCATGGATAATAAATATTTATGAAGATGAAACCTTTTCCGAATTCTAAATTTAGAAGCCACATGTTGGCTAACTTTCTCTTTGTAACTTCTATCTTTGTTGGTTTGATATTGTTCAGTTTATAACATTTTTCATGGCTCCTTATAGCTCAACTTTAAATTATGTACCACTGTGATATTCAACAAAGTATTAACTAGTCCAATCCAATAAGGTACACTAAGATGACATCAACATGTTAAATAAATAAGATTTTGTGTTTTAGCCTAGTCGAAGAGAATTTAGCTAGAAATTTTATCTGTATCACTTGGGTATTTCCCCATATTTAAGCACCTTGATAATAAAAATAAAAACAAGTGGAAGAAAAAAATCAATAGAATCTTATTAAATACTAGAGGCCTGGTGCACAAAATTCGTACACGGGGCGGGGGGGTCCCTCAGCCCGGCCTGTACCCTCCCGCAATCCAGGCCCACTGGCTCCTAACCGCTCACCTGCCTGCCTGCCTGATCACCGCTAACCCCTCTGCCTGCCTGTCTGATAACCCCTAACCATTCTGCCTGCCTGCCTGATGCCCCTAACTGCTCTCTGCTGCCAGCCTGATCACCCCTAACTTTTCTCCCCTGCCAGCCTGATCGCCCCTAACTGTCTCTACCTTGGCCCCAGCCACCGTGGCTTTGTCCGGAAGGATGTCTGGAAGACGTCTGGTCTAATTAGCATATTACCCTTTTATTACTACAGCTAATTTTATATAAATAGGTAGAAACTAGTTCAGACTGATAATAGTAAACATTATCTTGTATTTTCTATATAAATCCACCAGTTAATTGTGATGGAAAATACTAGAACACAAGAATAATAGCTGTAACTGAGAGAGAGTAAAAATAAGTGTTCTTCCAGTACTCATATTGGAAATACCTAATTTTTGTGCTTACTTGGTTTCTATTCTTCCTAACCTAATCATAGGAATTTCACGCTCAAAGTGGTGACTTTGTATTGTGCCAATTTTGCCCAACTACATTTCTCATATATTTCCCTTTCTCATATGGATCTGGGTAAAATCAGCCATAAGAAAATTCTGTGTGAGATTAGGAAAGTTTAAGTGCATAGTTGACTATTTTTTTTTAACACTCTGAAGGTCAAAGTAGAGCTAAGACCTTTACAGCTCATGCAAATTTTCATTGATGTGCTAGGTCATCTAGATGTGGGACACAGCTGGACCCCTGGTTTCTCAGATTCTTGATGGATCTGGCGCTTCAGCTTCTGCACATTATTGCCAAGGCACATGTGCAGCTCCCAGATTACAGCATAGCTTACATTGTCAAGACTGAAATCTATTTTGTCAAAATGTGTTCCTATTTATCTCATAAGTTCCCATTTATCATCATGGATTCTATGTTGTCCTTATTTGTTCCAAATTCACATTCAATTTTCTTCCCATATCCTGGCCCTGGCCTCATGTCTAACATCATATACAGATGCAACAGCTCTAACTAAACTGCTTACTTGCTTTGATACCTATGTGAGGTCTAATTGTATAATAAGCCCCTTACTCTATATAACACATTGTGATTATTATTCTCTGATCAAACCCTAAATCATACGAACCACAAGTGGTTCTAGGAGATTAGAACATTAAGAATCAGTTATTTGAATTGCTTCTGGATTATACAGAACTGTTTCTCTGGTCTTATTAATGCTGAAAATATTAAAGACCCTGATTACAGTAATAATCAAATTAGTGTTAGTCTATGGCATATATTGACAAAACAGTTTTTTAAATTATTATCCGGAGAGGTCTGCAGTCAATTGCTATAAAAGGTAAGTCTTTGGATAGCTGTGTAGTTTATGTAGAACACAGTAGTGGAAATATGGGGTGAGATTGGATTGGTTGGCTATTTCTAAATATGCTAGAGGATTGAGGAAAAAAAACTGGTAAGCTTAGTACTTTAAAGTCTTAGCTCAATTCTGGGTCCACGAAAGGGATAACAACACTTTTATAGTTTCCTGAAATGAAACCTTTCTCTCTTCTTTCACTAGAACTCAGATTTCTGAAAATGAAACCTGTCTTGCCCCATAAGTGAATAAATTACAATACAAATTAATTTTTATGAGCATATTCTGGGACTTTTAACCCATAAATTATTGTGAAGGGCTTTTACCATTGAAAGTAAATTTCTCTCCCTTATAAAGAAGTTAGTCTTCCTTTGCTTGAATTATCTACAAAGGCCTCCTCTGAAGTATCTGACTTGTAGGGAACTGCTGATACTCCTTAACAACCATCTCAACACCTTTCTCATTGCTTCTGAACTTATAATCAAACTAGAGGCCCAGTGCACAAAATTCGTGCATGGTTAGGGTCCCTAGGCCTGGCCAGCAACCAAGGCCAATTGGGGCCTTCCTTCCCCCAGCTGCCTGCTATCGGCTGGGGCCTTCCTTCATTCTGCACCACCCCCTGGTGGTCAGCTCATGTCATAGAGAGTGGTCAAACTCTGGTCAGTCGAACTCCCAGGGGACAATTTGCCTATTAGCCTTTTATTATATAGGATTCAAGTCCTGAAAGGCCAGAAAGGGTAAACCCAAAAGTGTGACATATGATGAGGTGCGGGATGGAGGGGATCATGGGGGGTTGAGGGGGAGAAAAAGAGGGGACATCTATCTATAATACTTTCAAAACTAAAGATAAATAAAAAAATAAAGTATATATAATTGGGAGGAGTTGCTCATTTTAAAGTCAAATGTCTCTTTAGTAATGAATAAAAAGTCTTGATCACTTTTAGTTTTATGGAAAGTGACATTAAGGAGTCATATTCAGAGATACAGTTGTCCATTCTATGGGTAAGTAAATATGACTAAGAAGTGCCATATTTGGAAAAGCAATTTTGTAAATATATCAACATCATTTTATTTCTGTAAAGTCCAATGAAAGTACAGTCAGAGATAGAACCAAGAACATATTTGGATATAGCACCATTGGTGACTACTGGCCCACATCTTCGGCCCATGCTTATATCCCAAATGATGACAGCCTAAAGTTCTTACAACTATTGGAATTGGGAGGGCATAGAAGGGGAGTGGTAGAATATAGATTGGAAGGCAATGTTGGTTGAGGACATTGTAGAAAAGCTCTTATGGGGATACAAAAAATCAAATACTGCTTCTTCAGTTTTCAACCAGTCCATTCTCCTTGGATAAACTAATATAATTAGTACTACAGTACTCTTAGAATTTGTTTCTACCTAGAAATTCTAACTACTCTCAGGATCAAAATTATCCCCACTGCTATTCAAGCCAGATTGGGAAAATACCACCAGGTGTTGCCAAAATACAAACAGGACAAGGATATAACTGAATTGTTCAGCCATTCTTTTCCTACTCAACTCCTAGCAAGCAACCTGCATAATTTCACCCAGATTGATTAATTAAACTTCAGTAATCTGAGCCCATATTTTTGAATAACACTGTTTTGCATTATGACTGTGTTTCTTTGTATTTGATTAATCTCCTCTCTTGGGTATACTGGTAACAGCTATAATCTTGGATAACCAAAAGGCTTGGTCATTTCATGTTTTCAGTCTGAAAGAACTGAATACAGGATGCTAAAAGCTTTCTCTCATCCCATCTCATGTCCCTCTCTGGGAAATGATGGCATTTACATGCACAAAGGTAAAAATGGGCTCACTCCAAGAACATTATTGGTTGCTTAATAATAACTGCAATGAGTGGTTATGGAACCTACTTAAAACTCTGTGATCACAAAAGGCCTTAACTGGGGAGGTAAGAAGTTTTAATATCAAATCATGTCAAACTTTCAAAATCACTGCCTACATAGTACTGCACCTTTTAAATTACTAAATTATGATAATGTTTTCAGCCTACAATGGCTACAAGACATTTTCTTTTCCCTTTAGAATCATCAGATAATCACAGATGCTCCCTGAGGTTTTAGCCAAGAATGGGAGACGGGGGGACAAAAGGAATTTCCCTCAGTAATCCTATGTAATAAAGAGCTAATATGCTAATTAGACCGGATGGCAGAATGACCTTCCGGAAAGACCAGTGGGTGGGGGGCAGAGCTGTGAGGCACCCCAGGACGGCAAGGGCCGAGCCCCTTGCATCAATTACGTGCATCGGGCCTCTAGTTATTTTATAATATCCTCCAAGACATGCTTACTCAAAGCCCTGGTTAAATGTTAACTACAAAATCATTTTTATTTAAAAAGGTATGTACATATGTAATGATACATACAGATATGTACATATCTATATACATTTGTGTATATATCTATATCTATATCTCTCTATAATAATAAAAGCATAATACACTAATTGGATTAGATGTACTTCCATGTGAAGCCGGGCTACAGCAGCAGGATGCAAGGCGCCACTGCAGCTGCGAGGCAGGGATCCAGGCAGCCGCCGCAGCTGCGAAGGCCTACTCTTGCACAGATTTCATGCATCGGGCCTCTAGTATATCTGTAATTTTTCTTATGATATCTCTCCAGAGATATATGTTCTCAGTTAAATAGTGGTAATAACTGGGGTGAATGAATGTGAGTATATTACAATATTCTTTGAAACTTTTTCTAAATTATCTATCACAGTCTAGTGTTTAAAAGCATAGATTCCAGCTCTGGCTGGTTTGGCTCAGTGGATAGAGCCAATTGGCCTGCAGACTAAAGGGTCCCAGATTCATTCCAGCCAAGGGCACATGCCCAGGTTGCGGGCTTGATCCCCACTGGGGTGGGGTCATGCAGGAGGCATCAGATCAATGATTCTCTCTCATCATTGTTTCTATCTCTCTCTCCCTTTCCCTTCCTCTCTGAAATCAATATATATATATATATTTTTTTTATTTTAAAGCACAGATTCCAGAAACAGTCTGGAATTGAATACTAACTCCACAATTGAATGAAATCACTCAAGTTCTTTAGCTTCTCAATGCCTCAGTTTACTCCTCTTCACATCAGGGGTAGTAATAGTGACTATTCCATAAAGTAGTTGTGAAGACTTCAGAAGTTAAAGATTTAAGATCTGAGAACAGCATCTAGCACATATTAAATATATTAAACTCTCTATATGTAAAGCTTTTGTTTTCTCTGAAACTTTATATTTAGTTTATGCAAAAATAAAATCATTCTTTAATTAGAGATTATATATTTGGTTTACAAAAGAATAAGGTAATGCAACTTATTTGCAATGATTAATTCTCCCTCTATTTCTATTGCTCAAATTTGTGAGAAACATTCCCTAAAACTTCCTAGACACTATTCTATTCCCCCAGAATGGCTCTGGCCATAATTAAATCAACAGCTGGCCCTCAGGTGCCATGATGTTGAATTTGAATGCCATAGAACTATATAGAAATATGATTTCATCCCATTGCTCTATCTAGATGAAGTTATTTTGAGATTGCATGAATTATAAGTGAGACAATTATGCAACTCGGAAGACTAGAGTTAAGATAAACTGCATTGGAATGAGAAGATAACAGCAAATCAAAAGATGTTTTAGCCCTTAACATATTTCATTGTAAAAGAGTATTTTGAAAAGAAAAGATACGTTATTAATTCTAGTTTGCATTCTATCAAGAAGAGTGAAATAAGGTGAAAAGATATGCACAAATTTAGGATAAATTTTATTTTTGATACTTGCATATTTGAAATTAGATCATTATTCCACCCACTTTAATATTGGATGCTTTTATAAATGAACTAGAGGTCTGGTGCATGAAAATTCATGCACTGGAGGGGGGGTCCCTCAGCCCAGCCTGCCCCTTCTCACAGTCCGGGAGCCCTCAGGGGCAGGAGGCGACCTGGCAATCAGGGGAAGGCGATGCCCCCATCACACCTCTGCTGCTGTCACTGCTGGCAGTGCAAGCCTCAGCCGGCCCTGGTTACCTGAGCCTTGGGCGGCCCTGGGTGGCTGGGCAGCCACTATCCAAGGCTTGCCTGTGCCTTGGGCCAGCCCTAGGTGGCTGGGAAGCTGCCATCCAAGGCTTGCCTGCATGTCGGGCCGGCCCTGGGAGCCTGGGGGGGGGGGGGGGGCTGAGGGCATGTCTAGCTGCACCGTGCGCCTGCCATCCCCCCGGTGGGGCTGAAAGAACTGGGGGACTCTGGCAGGGCTGAGGGGACTGGGCGCCACCATCTTGTGGCTATGGGTGCTGCCATCTTTGTGACAGCATGATGGTCAATTTGCATATTCCCTCTTTTTTAGATAGGATATGCTACCAGAATAGGAATGTGAATATAAAAAAATGCAAAGAGGTAGGCGTAATTATTTTATATTTGTATATTTATCAGTATTGTTCTATCTATTTCTTATAATCAATTAAGTGATATCCATAAAACTACATACAAAGGTAGATACAATTAATTAGAAATACATACACAAATATAATTAAATTGCATGTGACTCCCCATTATAGCATTAAGCTTTACACTAAAGAAAGAATGAAAAAAAATATTACAGTCCTTGAAAATATGAGATTTTTTCTATTTTAAGAATAAAAATTAGATTATCAGTTTATTGTGTGTGTATGTGTGTGTGTGTGTGTGTGAGTGTGTGTGTATGTGTTTAACTATATACTCCTATATACTTCTATTAGGAGCATTTTGCTTAAAATTACCTGTCCATGAAATAATGCATTCTCTTTCCTGAATCAGAATAAACACAATGTTTTATGGGAAATCACATGTATCTATTAGAAGGAGAGATTGTATAAAGTACAATATACCCATCAGCCAGGTGTGTTCTATTGTAGAAGGAGTAAACTCTCTTTTTCATTTGCCAAGAAAAGTTATAATTTTCCTACTTTATATCACTTTTGTTCACAAATATGGTTATTTTAATATGCTTTATTCATTTTTCTGAGGAAAAAATTAAATGTCATTAAAGTTGTAACTCAGATATTATTTAAAAATAGTACAGTGACTCTCACTCCTAGCTTTATTATTTAAAACAAGGAGAAGTCAATTAAATTAAATGACATTTTTGCCTTAAGATTAAATGAGTTTCTGACATTAATCTTTATAACCATGGCTGATGGTAAATTATTAATTCCAAGGACTCTTTTTATTGGACATAATTATTCAGATTTACCAGGTGTCTCTGAAGAAGGTGTTCTCAAATAACTTGCCCAACTTCAGTGTTGTAAATAATTGGGACAGGATGGTTTTCAGCCAAGGTAGTATAAAAAATAAATAGAGCACAAAGGAATATCTGACAAAGTAATATGCCCATAAAGTCTATCAACTTTCCTGAGGCACTGAACACTTTCTGTTGTCGGCATGATGTTTTCTATTATGTTTATATAAGATATAATACTACTTTAAAAATGAATAGATCAATTGAAACATATCCAAGGTATTCATTCTTAATAGTGGAACTAGAGCTAATAGAATCAAAATATTTTGAGGTAAATAGTGTTAAAAAGGATAATTTAATAGAATGTGAATAGAATAAAAATGTTTTATTTCCCCCTCCTCTTGATCATAAAGATTGATTTCAACTTTTTAGAAAATTCATTTTCAAAATAAAATTTATAGTTGAAAAGAGTTCTTTGACAAGAACATGCCTCTTGTATTCATGCCTCTATCCCATAGAATAAGAAAAATGAACCAGTCTTTTTGCCTACATCTAGAGAAACATCACGACCTTTGAAAAAAAATGTGAACATACATGTGCAATACAAAATTTGTTGCAAGGAAAACAAATTGACCCCAGAAAAGTTAATTTTTATTAAAATGATAAAAAAATAAATTAAAATTAAAAATAAATTAATTATGATGAGGCTAATTTTAATGAATATGTGTTACAAACAAAGTGTATTTTAAGACATCCATTGATCCTCAAATCAGTCATGATGTGTTGTTAACCTGCACAAACCAAAGCATTCATAAACATAAGTAATGATTCAAGGTTTAGCTCAGGATCCCATTGAGATTCTGTTTGTCTAGTAAACTCAACCTCATCTTAGTTTGCTGTAATTTCTTAGTCCTCTGAATTCCCAAAACACTTTTCATTTTCCCATTCACTTGTAAATTAATAGAGGATGGCATTTATTTTAAGCATGCCATACTAATACAATCTGCTTGAGTGTTTTGTGTCACCTACTAGATATTAAACTCCCATATGGCAATGAGTTGTCTTACGTTTTCTATTAGGGCAGCATGGCACATACTTCATTGCTCATATCTCCCTATGTTGTCACTATATATGCACAATAGCACTTTTTTTTCCTGTTTTTCTTCAAATATGGGCATAAAGTACAATTTGTAATTAACTACTACCTCACTAATCTCATTAAATTCTAATTTCTTTTCATCCCAATTTCATCAGAAAAATGAAACTGCCAAATGCATGGTATATGCAAAAATTGTTTTGTGCCTCATTTTTAAAGATAACTTCTTCATGACATGTTACTATCTCTCCAAATAGCATTACCTCTAATACCCTATAAATCTGGGGGAAACAAATCCTCTCCAGCTATTCTTCCATCATCACTGCATATCTCATAGCACATGCTATTTTACAATGCATAGTCTCTTATCTGTGTTCCCACTATTCCATGATTGCTTTTCAGGCATTCTACCTCTGGCATGACACTGTATGTAGCACATCAGGGACTGCGCCATCTCCACCTAAAATATGATTATGGTTTTTAATTTATTTATCCAACCGCCTAACCATGTGTCTATCTACCTGTACCCAGCACAGTGCCTGATTATTAAAATTTCATCAAATATGTGCTGAATGATCTTGCATAATAATTTGCATATATTTCATGATGTGTAACACAATAACTAACATATTGTGAGATCCCACCAACATGTTTTGAATAAAGTTATTTGAGGAGGGCCAGTGAATAACAGTATGAAAATTAAAAGATTAAAGCTGGGTCAAAATATTAACAATACCACTGAGGATGTTGAAGGGATTTATTCTGAGCAAACAGCTACTTTACACCAGCTGCTACAGTTATGCAGATTCACTCAGAATCACGGGGACTGCTGGACCAGTGAAGTGTCCTGCTGGGTGTTTGTGTAGATACCTGAGGTGGGTATGGGCTATCCTGGAAGGAGCAGAAAACATTTGCTATCTGTAGGCAGACTGGCTCCATGGAGAGGAAAGGAAGAAGGCTGGCTGAAGGTTCGAAGTTTTTCTCCTAAAGTTACTAGTCTTGCACATTTTTAAAATGTATTTTTATTGATACCAGAGAGGAAGGGAGAAGGAGGGAGGGAGGGGGAGAGAGAGAGAAAGAGAGAGAGAGAGAGAGAGAGAGAGAGAGAGAGAGAGAGAGAGAAACATCAATGATAGGAGAGCATCATCTATCAGCTGCCTCCTACACATCCCCTGCTTGGAATCAAGCCTGAAACCTGGGCATATGCCCTGACCTAGAATCAAACCGTGACCTCCTGGTTTATACTAGTAGGTCCACACTAAACCACTGAGCAACACCAGCTGGGCAAGAGTTGCACATTACTCATACCCTCTGAGAGTGAATGACAGGGTCGGGGAGAGATGCACCCTGTTCAACTTTCTGCGCATGGAAAAAGGTGGCAGGAGCATGGAAGAGACACACTTAGGTATATTGGATGAATATAAGAAATAAACAAAAGCATTTTTATCAGATTCCTGCATCAAAGGGATGAACAGACAGACAGCTCTGACATTTATCCATCATATTTTTCTCTGCCAAGTGAGGGAACAGTGGCAACTAAAAACAGGTACAAACCAACCCCTCAAAAAGTAAAGTTTAGACCCGACTCCAAAAAATATTAGAAGGTGGTAAACAGTATAACCAGGAGTCATGTTTCAAATATAATAGACAGTGGCTACAATACTGCCACCACTTTTCAATATATGTCCTGCCAGCAGGTACGACTGTTACATTTAAAGGCATTGGCTAGAAACTCACTATAGACTGATTCATTTGCCTCTCAGCATAACTATTATTGCTTGTCTCATTTTCAGTTCCTATAAGTGTATTCCTAGTATCACATGAGCTCACTCATCTAGGGGAAAAGATGAACAACATAGACTGAAGAACAAGAACAGCATTGATCAGACTGTCGGACCTCAGAGGGAAGGTAGGGGAGGGTGGGGACAAGGGAGATAGATCAACCAAAGGACTTGTGTGCTTACATATGAGCCTAACCAGTGATCACGGACAACAGGGGGAGGGGGGCATTCGTGTGGGGGGGTTTGGGAAGGGAACGGGGGGAGGGAGTTGATGACAAATATGTGATACCTTAATCAATAAAGTAATTTAAAATAAATAAAAAATAAAAAAATAAAGTCATTGGCTATTTTCCACATGTAATTCACAGTTTATCAACACTTAGTTCATTTTCATTCAGTCTCCTCATTCCTTATATTCCCCTGCTATGTTCTGACTGACTTTTTTTTTTATTAAGATATTACATATGTGTCCTTATCCCCCCATTGTCCCCCTAACCCCCTCAAATCATGCCCTCACCTCCCTGGTGTCTGTGTCCATTGGTTAGGCTTATATGCATGCATACAAGACCTTTGGTTGATCTCTCCTCCTTACCCCCACCCTCCTCTACCTTCCCTCTGAGGTTTGACGGTCTGATCGATGCTTCTCTGTCTCTTTGTTTTTGTTCATCAGTTTATGTTGTTCATTATATTCCACAAACTAGTAGCCCGTTTGCACGAAGATTCATGCAATAGACCTTCATTCACCTGGCTGCCTGCACCAGTTTTCTACCGGCACCAGGGACCCAGGCCTTGGCTGTGGCCACCGCCTTCTGCCTTTTTCAGGGTCGGGGCTTGGCCCTGGGCGGTGGCCTTGGGCTCGTCGGCACCCAACATCCTTGCTAAGGATCGCAGGAGCCGACCCCCAGTGGTTTCCTGCGATCCGTGCAGGCTGCCCACTGGTGCCCAAGGCCGGGAAAGCCTCCGCCCCAGGCTTTCCTGGCCTTGGGCTTGCCGCACCCAGCGTCCCTGCTACCAATCACAGGAGCCGACCCCCAGTGGTTTCCTGCGATCGGTGCAGGCTCCCCGCTGGTGCCCAAGGCCCGGAAAGCCTCGGCCCCTGGGACCCCCCGGGAGCGGCGGGAGGGGCCGGGCCACGCCCCCCCAGGTGGCCGATCGCCTCCGGGACCCCAGGGAGGGGTGGGAGGGGCGGGAGGGGCTGGCAACGCACCCCCGGGTGGCCGATCGCCGCCCGGGACCCCCGGGAGGGGCGGGAGGGGCAGGGCCACGCCCCCCCAGGTGGCCGATCAACCCCGGGACCCCCGGGAGGGATGGGAGGGGTGGGAGGGGCCCGGACACGCCCCCTCGGGGTGCCGATCACCCCAGGCACCCCGGGAGCGGCTGAATGGGCCCGGCTATGCCCCCTGGGGTGCCGATGGGCCCGGACACGCCCCCTCGGGGTGCCGATCGCCCCAGGCACCCCCGGGAGCGGCTGAATGGGCCCGGCTACGCCCCCTGGGGTGCCGATGGGCCCGGCCACGCCCCCCGGGGTGCCGATCGCCCCAGGCACCCCCGGGAGCGGCGGCATGGGTCAGGCCACGCCCCCCCGGGGTACCGATGGCCCCAGGCACCCCCGGGAGCGGTGGCATGGGTCAGGCCACGCCCCCCCAGGGTGCCGATCGCCCCAGGCACCCCGGGGAGTGGCGGCATGGGCCTGGCCACGCCCCCCGGGGTGCCGATCGCCCCAGGCACCCCCGGGAGCGGCGGCATGGGTCAGGCCACGCCCCCCGGGTTACCGATGGCCCCAGCACCCCCGGGAGCGGCGGCATGGGTCAGGCCACGCCCCCCCAGGGTGCCGATCGCCCCAGGCACCCCGGGAGCGGCGGCATGGGCCTGGCCACGCCCCCCGGGGTGCCGATCGCCCCAGGCACCCCGGGGAGCGGCGGCATGGGCCCGGCCATGCCCCCCCGGGGTGCCGATCGCAGGGAGCGTCGGCATGGGCCCAGCCACTGGGCACCGCCATCTTGATCTTCTCAATGGCGGATATGCCACCCGGAGTCCCGCCCCCAGCCTCCTGCCGGCCCAATCGTGGGCATAGCGGAGGTGCGGTCAATTTGCATGTTTCTCTATTATAAGGTAAGATGAGTGAGATCATGTGATATTTATCTTTCTCTGACTGGCTTGTTTCGCTTAGCATAATGCTCTCCAGGTCCATCCATGCTGTTACAAATGTAAGAATTCATCAACAAATGACAACCTCAGAGGGAAGGTAGGCAAGGGTGGGGGTAAGGGAGGAGAGATCAACCAAAGGACTTGTATGCATGCATATAAGCCTAACCAGTGGTCATGGACAACAGGGGCGTGGGGGCATGTGTGGGGAGGGGTTTGGGATGGGAATGGGGGGATGAGGACAAATATGTGATACCTTAATCAATAAAGAAAAAACAAAATGACAAGTGCTGTTGAGGGCGCGGAGAAAAAGGAACCCTCGTGCACTGGCTGACTCTTTTCCACTTCCATAATTACCTCATTCTATCTTTTCCATCTATTCCCGGATCAGTTATGTTTTGACCTTCGATATTCCTTTCGGAAATATATGGCACCATCAAGTCTCCCAGGTCTCTAAATCCCTGTTTTACTCTACCAGTGGTCGGCAAACTCATTAGTCAACAGAGCCAAATATCAACAGTACAACGACTGAAATTTCTTTTGAGAGCCAAATTTTTAAAACTTAAACTTCTAACGCCACTTCTTCAAAATAGACTCGCCCAGGCCTTGGTATTTTGTGGAAGAGCCACACTCAAGGGGCCAAAGAGCCGCATGTGGCTCGCAAGCTGCAGTTTGCTGACCATGGCTCTAGGCAGATGCGCATATGCATCTGCCATACAGTTAGGACTAAGTTTCCTTGATAGTATTTTTTTTCCTTGCAGCTCAATAACTTTATACTGCTCTATTTTACAGGAAGCAGAATATTTTATGAGTTCAATTTAGTTTGTATTCTAAAACAGTAACTGAAATCGTGAATTTGCTACATTTGCTTACAAATAAGCAACTTAGGGCTTGTATGAACTCTTTTTGTGATTACAATCTTCAGCAGAAAGACGTATTTAATATCTAAAAAATAAACATACCCCTAATAAATTTAGTGAGTTATATGATAACATGATAGTATTCATGCAGCAAAAGGACAAAATAAGTTTGCATCACAGGGAGCAATTCCTACAAAAGAAAAATGGACCACTTGTGGTGGCATTACAACCAATGGCAGTGTCCTGTCTTATGAAGGTAGCTCCCTGAAATAAATGCACATTCTACCTAATTAATGGGAAATCTCAAGTATGTGATGATGATATTAGTAAACTTGGCTTTGAGCTGTCTGTAAGAAAAGCATTATTTAAAGACAGTATTTCAATTTAATGTTCAAATAGAGAATAATGCCTTACTTGGTTTTTTTAACATAGTATCTAGTCCTGTCCTTATTTTCTGTTTTTTTTTTTTTTAGAGATATATGACTTTGTTGAATTACAGCATAAAGTAATTTGCATTTTGATGCATGAGTTAAAGACAAACAACTAGTCCAACTACAAATATTTATCAACTTTTGATATTTTTAATTGTAATTGACAAATTTGTTTCTAAACATGAAGTTTAAGTAATATATATTTAAATAAAATGTTTCTCTTTTAACTTAAAATATATTTCTATATATTACTTATTTTCTAAAGTCTCTTTTCTACACTCTTGCCTCAACAAAAACTTGGTTAAAATGCTGCAGAAAGTGTCTTAAAATTTTTAGTAATTAAAATTTAGTTCAAGATTTTGAAGCCTCAGTATTACTATTTTGTAAATTATCAAAAAATATAATAATCAAAAGACATTCTATAATGGTGTATCTATTGAATGGATTGTTTGAATTGAAATGTAATAGATGATACATTATTTTGGGGGGTCAAATAATTTTGATAGAAAGTTAGATGCTATATAATGGCAATCATGAAAAAAATCATATCATATGCATGTTTTTAAGCTACTTTTTTACATGTGGCCATGTTATTAATAGTTTAAGGTAGAGATTTACAGGTATGAATTTATTTAGTTTGGGTGCTTTAAATGTTTTAGGTTAAATGTATATAGAATTATAAAGTCAGCTCAAAAAGGATTTTTTCTCTACATATACTTTGATTCTAAAGCAGTAATTTGTGAACTTGAGATATTACTCAGATTATTTAATTGCAAGATAATACCATTCTCCTCATATAGCTGGTACACTCTGACAGCATTTATAATTATTGGTAATAGAAACATCACTGCTTTGTGAGTTTTTAATTAATTATGAGCATTAGAAATCTAGAAGTACCTTAGAATTAAACTTACCCTGGCAAGTGTAAAGTGAAATGGTTTACTGTCTTATGCAGCAACAGGCCTTCATAGAGTAGGCAACCCAGGGTCCTGCACTTGTCTCAAGTGTGCGTTTAATTTTTGCCCGACACTTAGACAGTTTGGAAGCCCTCTCCTCTGATAGATTTTTAAACAAGCTTCTTTCAGGTTCAGCCCACTTCTGACATAACATCCATTGCATTTAATGCAGTAGCAAATGAGAAATATTATCAGGAGTCTGGAGAAAACTACTTCCCAGGTGCCCTTCATCCTAGGAGAGATTTTTTCATTTAGCCTTGTCAACTTTCTTGGCATTTTACAATCTTTAGCATCTAAACTGAAAAAACTGTAATATGCAAATTGGTCAGGACGCCCTCACAGTAACAATCAAAAAGCAGGCTGCATGTGGCGACAAGGCCGGCAGGGGGGTTAGTGAGGGACGACCAAACGAATGAATAGCAGGCTGCACAGGGCGACCAGGCCAGCAGGGGGGTTAGTGAGGGACGACCAAATGACTGAACAGCAGGCTGTGTGGTACGACCAGGCCAGGAGGGGGGTTAGTGAGGGACAACCAAATGACTGAACAGCAGACTGCGTGGGGCAATCAGACCGGCAGGGGAGTTAGTGAGAGGCGACCAAACAACCGAACAGCAGGCTGCATGGGGTGACCAGGCCACCATGGGGGACAGTTGGCAGCAACCAGGTCAGTAGAGGGGGGCAGTGAGGGAGCGACCAGGCTGGCAGAGGGGGACAGTTGGGGGCAACCAGGCTGGCAGGGGGTGAGTTAAGGGTAATCAGACAGGCAGGCAGATGAGCAGTTAGGAGCCAGTGGTCCTGAATTGTGAGAGGGATGTCCGACTACTGGTTTAGGCCTTATCCCGGGGATCGGGCCTAAACC